>NC_064920.1:1016065972-1016675745 GCF_023897955.1 Schistocerca gregaria
AGGTATCCCCATCCGATTCACGACTTCATTCTCAATCATTAAACTGGCACCCGCGATGCGCGTCTCCAGTCAACTGGGTGAAACGGCGACACGAGATATACACCGCCAGGCGTAATCAGACGCCGCCGCTCACGCAGCCAGGCTTTGCAAACGACACAGCTGCCGCTGTCCCAGCCAGAAAAATCCAGTAAGGAAACCGTTGTACAAAACTTTCAACCAAAGCTATCTTATGTAAAAATGCTGTTTCATTCTACCTCGTACCTGAGCCAAGGAAGAACCCACTCTGCCCACATGTTGTTACAAGAGAAAAAGTAATTTATTTAGTGTTTTTCACCCTGACATAATGCTTTAGAATCAAATGCTCTTTGCAGTAATGCTCATCCTGACAACTGACGAGCATCAAAAGAGAAAATCCAGTTACACCTTGTACTGGAGATCAAACACTTAAACATACACAGTGTGTCTCAAAAGTTCAGTGAATGCTATCAGACAACAAACAAAACAAAAGATACAAACAAATGTTCTTTATTTCCCTTCAAAATAGTCGCCACTCACTACAACACACTTTTGGCAACGTTTGTACAGCTTCTGGAAACGATCAGCAAAGCCTCCTGTGGAATCAGTTGCAGAACGGCTGTCACACAATGTTTGAGGGTGTTCATGTCCGAACATTGTTCACCTTTCATGGCTGCCTTCAAGTGGGGAAACAGGAAAAAATCCACAGGAGCCAAATTGGGGAGTACAGAGGGTGTTCAAGAAACCAGGAATTGGACGACATGGATTGCACAGTGTGTAGGGGTATTGTCATGGAGCAGCATCCATTTTCCAGTCCTGTGCAACTCTGCCCAAACCTGCCAGATAAACTGTAGCAATCGGTTCAAAATGGACTGATAAAGTGCAGCATTAATGGTTTGACCTTCAGGAACAAATTACTTGTGGACTATGCTGTTGTTATTGAAGAAGATAATCAACAGTGGTTTCATCTTGAATTTTCGCAGACAGCTTTTTTTTTTTTTTTTTTTTTTTTTTTTTTTTTTTTTTTTTTTTTTTTTTTTTTTTTGTCATGGTGAACATGGTGAACACCATAAAATCGATTGTAGTTTTATTCCAGACTGAACTGGTAGCACCAGGTCTCATATACCATGATGATGTTCAGAAGTTTCCATCCACTTTGCTTTTTGCTCATCTGTGAGCTTGTTTGGAACAAATTGGTAGCAGCTCTTCTGCTTACCCAAATCATCACAAATTACGGTGTGCACTATGTCCTTGCTAATGCTCATTCTACTGCAACCAATCCAAGAGTCCGTCACCGATCTCGTGCCAGAATTTATTGCAATTTCTCGATCATTTCTGGTTTTTCTTTTTTTCCCTTCCCTTCATGGAACCATTTAACGATTCATAATCGTATTTTCTGCTCAAAGCTTCCATCCCATACACCTGCACCAACATTCCCTGTCTCTCCATTGCAGTCTTCCCCAATTTGTTGCAGAACTGGATGTTTGCACGTACCTCCATTGCGCTCTGACACTTCCTTTCACACTGACTATGTTCAACTGCTAGGTTAGAATCTACTCCACCTATTCCTACAACTAAAGTGAGGCTCCAGAATGAATTTTTCACTCTGCAGTGGAGTGTGTGCTGATATGAAACTTTCCTGGAGAAGAAAACTGTGTGCCACACGAAGACTCGAACTCAAGGCAATAATATTAGCATCATCCCTAGATAGCAACAAATTCTCCTCTTGTAATAAATCTTCAGTCACCACTTGGCATTCAAAATCTGT
Source organism: Schistocerca gregaria (assembly GCF_023897955.1). Lineage (NCBI taxonomy): Eukaryota > Metazoa > Arthropoda > Insecta > Orthoptera > Acrididae > Schistocerca > Schistocerca gregaria. The sequence continues at coordinate 1,016,067,756 of NC_064920.1, forward strand.
CTTAACCAGTGAATTTTTCAGGCTTTGCTGTCCCCAAAAACAAACATTGGAACTGTTTTCAACATCACGTCGAGAAGCAACAAATGTCAAGAGCACAATGCTTCCCGCCATTCTGCCTACATTTAAAGAAGCAATATAGGTTTATTATCCAGCCTTAAGGGCAGATCATACTTGGAATTCCCACTGAATACAAATCTGTTGCTAACATCATTCTTCTATAGGCACTTATGCACTTTTTGATCATGCCGCTTCATAAAGTCCCATGTCCTGTACTTTTGAAATAGTTGTAACCTTACATTCTTTCAAGTTCCATTTTGGAGCCCAAAAGTCCCATACTTGCCAACTAAATTATGTTTTATTTCCTTCTTTTCCTACTGCATAATCTTCTTGTTCATTAAATAACCTTGCATTTCCAGAAGTGTCATCAGCTCAGAGCTCGTCTGAAATGTCAGGGCATATTGGATGACTAAAATGGAGGTAACTCAGCACTCCACACAAGCCCTTTGCCGCATGCATCGCTGGCCTTAACTTATTCAGGTCAACTGTGTTGCTCCCAAGGCCAAGGTCACTAGAACATCCTCACAGTTATGCTACTTGGATAGCCAGTGGACAGCTTGTGGTTGGGCGCTCCTGCCTTACACCACCAAGGGAAAACATGATGTCGCCATTCTGCAATTCTTTCACTCTTATACCAGTGTTATCTAAAGCATATTTACAATTAATGTTGAGACTGCAGACCTCATTGTTTCTGGCCAAACGTGTGCCATGACTCTATTAAGTTTAACAGGTCATTGGCAATATGCTGATTGCCCTTCCTCCCCTCTTCACACTGGGTCCCATCGTGTAACACACTGCTTGAGTTTTACTTGCTGCCACGACCACGCAGTGGCCTATCACCACCTTGTCTTGGGTGAGCATTCTTATTTCCACCGTCATGTCCATGTAAATGTTCCAACCTTTCGAGGGACTTGACATAACACTAATAACTGTCTCTTGGTGCTGCAGTTAACACCTTACAATTGTAGAATACAACACCTGCTCAGTACCAGCAATATGCAACTCAGTAGCTGTTCCTTCATCAATAGACTTAATCCATTTCCATCAGTGTTCAAAAAACTTTTCATTGTTCCCGCAATCCGGCTAGTATCTACCCCACAACAGAAATCAACCAACAACTATCTTTGAATTTCTATCTTCTTCATTTCTTTTTCTTGTGCCTTTTTGCCACATTGGTGCAGGATCGACATGGTTATTAAAGGTTTTGGCATGGTTAATTTTAGGATTGGCGGATGCCCTTCCTGATGGCAACATGTGACACATGGGATGAAATATGTGTAACGTGGCTGTCTGCTTGTAGTGTTATACAAGTGAAAGTGAGAGAAAGTTTTCTAAATGTTTGCAGATTGTCTAAGTGAGGCATGACTTTAGTACCACCCCAGTATTCATCTAGTGGGATGTGGCAAATTGCCTAAACATCATATCCAGTGGTACCAGCACACTGATCCTTGTCGTCAACTCACTGGGAGAATCAGACTTGGGGACACCATGACTCCCCATCTTGTAGACGGCACTTTAACATTCTTGGCTAATAGGGCAGCCATTTTGACAATGTTGACTGGAATATATTTTGAAGTACACAGGAGGAAACAGGGCAAAAGGTTATTTACAACTTCTACAGAAGTCAGACTGCAGTTATAATAGGTGATGGACATGAGGGGGACACCAAAGTTGAGAAGCGAGTGAGGCAGGGTTGTAGCCTATCTGTGATTCACATTTACAATGAGCGAGTAGTAAAGTAAACAACAGAGGAATTAGGAAAGGGAATTAAAGATCAAGGAGAGAAAATAAAAACAGTTATTTTTTTGCCGAGGACATTATAATTCTGTCCGAGAGGGCAAGTCACTTGAGACATGGTAGTAATATGCTATCTCACTAACCACAGTTGTTTTCTAATGCTGAAGTTAAGTAACTGAGTCACTAGAGCAACAGAAAAAACAACAATGGAACATGTCCTCAATATGTGCTCTGTTCAGTTTAATACTGATTGGTGCAAACAACATCTTAACTGACCATTAGAGCAGAAGAGATTTGAATTTTAATTCTGCACACGCATCAGATTTTGCTGTTTTGCACTACTGCTGCATCTTGCCATTGTAGCACTGAGGGCCACCATGTGCTTGGTAAAAATGCAAGTAACCCAAGGCAGGTCTGGAACAAAGCATTAAGAGGTTTCTGGAGTATTAGTGTAGGGATACTGCTGGCAGAAAGATTAAAAGTAAGGCACAGTTTGGGAGGAGAAGGGGGAGGTGGGCGGTAGCCACCCCTCAACTTCAGACAAGCAAAGGTAGTCCATCCAGAAAAATATGTATTTGGGAAGGTAGCACAATCATAAAATTATTTTGAGCAGTGTTACAATAGAGTTTGTAATGCAGGAACTAATGAGCAGTATTATCATATCTAAACCATAGATATTAGAGAAAATGCTGTCTGATGCCTGAAGCAGCTAGAAAGTGATAAACAGGTGTTGCAGGTCCTCGTTTGATGCAGAATGTGGTGGGTGTTGACAGAGGACAGAGCTGTGGCATACAAGCAATGAGTGTAATAAGTTAGGTAGAGAATTTCTACATCTACATCCATACTCCGCAAGCCACCTGACGGTGTGTGGCGGAGGGTACCTTGAGTACCTCTATCGGATCTCCCTTCTATTCCAGTCTCATATTGTTCGTGGAAAGAAGAATTGTTGGTGTGCTTCTGTGTGGGCTCTAATCTTCCAGGCAAAAGTGATTTTTAAAAAGCAACATGCACAGGGCACAGCTGAAACATAGCTCATTCTTTTACAACCAGGGCTGTGACAGTCCATCCAATCTAGCAAGTTACAGATAATATTTCTGTTCACTCGTAAACTTCTCATAATTTCATTCACCATGATCGTTGTTTATGAAAGCCTGGAGCTGTCTCATTCTTTACTTAAATCACATAAATTTGACACCTTCGCATGCCCAACTGAAGCTTTTGGCACGTGGCAGATGTGCTGGTGGCAGAGCATTGTGGTTTTGTGAATGCACCATGGGTCAACAACCTACAACAGCAGCAACCACTAACGATGTTTTGGAGAGTAAAGAGGCATGCAAGACATCAGAAGCTAAATTCTCAACTAATTTTATGACTGCTGAGTTCCCTTATAAAACTTCAGAACAGGGTAACTGATAATAGTGACCCAATAGGTTCTATGTCACACAGGATGGTACTGATAAGGACAGAATTAAAATGAAATTTAGCTGTACCAAAATTTTGAGTCCAGATATGTATTCTATTCATGTACAGTATGGTGAGGAAACTGATACAGAATCTCCTAACATTGTTTCAGCAGCTCAAGTGAAAATAGAGCAAATTGTACTCGAGCTGAGCAATTCATTACCTAGCAGTACTGACATAACTTGCATAATGAAGGATCAGTAGCGAAGAAACTGTCACTACATGCCAAATTAGATAGGTAAAATGTTTTGATGTTCTCATTAAGTGATATCATTAAGTAATACACATCAATTAATCTAATATGCATTAAGTAATACACATCAAGTAATCTAAAGGCTCAATTGCAAAAGGACAATGACAACGAAATTACTAATATTGCTACTATAAATTCGAATTAAAAACTGAAATTGCTAAGTAAATTTCAAGCTAGAAACTAAAATTAAGTATGTATAGCCTCATGATTCTATAAAAATTTCGAAACTGAAATTGGGAATGAAACAAGATATCAACAACCAGATTGATCCATACTGAATACAATTGAACAAGCATGTCAATTCGCAGATCAAAACCGTTACTTAAAAAGTAGTCTTGGAACTCAGTATGTGCGAAAAAGCTGTGAAACACACGCAAAAGAATCTGAGCTACAGGTCATGAAAAGGTTGGAAGCAAAAGAAAATACCTATCACAGTTTCACCGCATGCGTAGAGTTAAAGCAAGCTCTACATGAGAAGGCTGTGAGTAAAAAATTGTCTAATATAAGTGAAACTATCATGTGGGGTCAGTGTACTATATTCAGTAATCACGTAACAGAATTAAATTGAATATGCATATTGAGCAAACAGCTTGTGAGTTGTTGCAGTAGGAACAACAGGTGTATAATAACTTGGTTGATGAGAAATTGGTCAAAACTGACCAAGAAATTTTAAAGCTGTCCCAAAATGTAGAGCAGCATTTGCCTGTTACCTCAGTGAAAGTGGCCTATATTAGAAGCCACAAGTTTAGTTATTTCAATCTGCTAGATAATGTGTATCCAAAATTGTTCATCAAAGAATTTATGGATGTGCTGTCAGTATATTGGCTGCTGCAGGAACACATTTCTTTTGTGATGAGAGATCTGAAAGGGTACACAGTTCGCTGGGCAGATGAAATTTCAGATATTATGCAACTTTAAGAGAGTTTTGTGGGAAATTCCTGAAGGAATGTCAGTCATCAGAAATTCTGAGAGAGTTGTTGGTCGATTTATATTGTGGGGTAGATACCAGCCACGTTGTAGGAATAATGAAAAGTTTTTTGAACAGTTATGGAAATGGATTAAGTCTATTTATGAAGGAATAGCTACTGAGTTGCTTATTGCTGGCACTGAGCAGGTGTTGTATTCTACATTCATAGGGTGTTAACTGCAGCACCTAGAGACAATTATTAGTGTTATGTCAGGTCCCTCGAAAGGGTGGAACATTTACATGGACATGATGGTGGAAATAAGAATGCTCAGCCAAGACAAGGTGGTGATAGGTCACTGCGTATGATGCACGATCATGGCAGCAGGTAAAACTCAAGCAGTGTGCTACATAATGGAATCCAGTGTCAAGAAGGGAGGCAGGGCAGTGTCTTGGGACAAGTTTGGCCATAAACAATGAGGTCTGATGTCTTATTATAAATATGCTTTAGATAACATTAATATAAGAGTGAAAGAAGTGCAGAATGGCGACATTTTGCTTTCCTTTGGTGATGTAAGGTAGGAACGCCCAACCACAAGCTGTCCACTGGCTCTCCAAGTAGCATAACTGCGAGGATGTTCTAGTGATCTTGGTCTTGGGAGCAACACAGTTGACCTGAATAAGTTAAGGCTGGCGATGCACGAGGCAAGGGGCTTGTGTGGAGTGCTGAGTTACCTCCATTTTAGTCATCCAATATGCCCTGACATTCCAGACGAGCTCTGAGCTGATGACACTTCTGGAAATGCAAGGTTATTTAATGAACAAGAAGATTATGCAGTAGGAAAAAAAGGAAATAAAACATAATTTAGTTGGCAAGTATGGGACTTTTGGGCTCCAAAATGGAACTTGAAAGAATGTAAGGTTACAACTATTTCAAAAGTACAGGACATGGGACTTTATGAAGCGGCGTGATCAAAAAGTGCATAAATGCCTATAGAAGAGGAATGTTATCAACAGACTTGTACTCAGTGGGAATTCCAAATATGATCTGCCCTTAAGGCTGGATAATAAACCTATATTGCTTCTTTACATGTAGGCAGAATGGCGGGAAGCATTGTGCTCTTGACATTTGTTGCTTCTCGACATGATGTTGAAAACAGTTCCAATGTTTGTTTTTGGGGACAGCAAAGCCTGAAAAATTCACTGGTTAAGACAGATTTTGAATGCCAAGTGGTGACTGAAGATTTATTACAAGAGTAGGATTTGTTGCTATCTAGGGATGATGCTAATATTATTGCCTTGAGTTCGAGTCTTCGTGTGGCACACAGTTTTCATCTCCAGGAAAGTTTCATATCAGCACACACTCCACTGCAGAGTGAAAAATTCATTCTGGAGCCTCACTTTAGTTGTAGGAGTAGGTGGGGTAAATTCCAAGCCACTCGTAAGAGAGTGTGTCTGAGATTTCTATGGTTTCTATAGAGTATTTTGAGGCTATGTTAGTTACACTGGTGATGAATGTCAAGATTTTTGGAGTAACAGAAAAATTGTCTAATGATATTGGGCAAGAAATCATGCTTCAATTGCAATTTTAGGATATCACAATAAAGCATAAATTTCTTATTATCCTTCTTCATAGTGTAAATATGTGTTCATTTTCTAAATATTTATTGTTGTATGCTGGATTTTGATACATATCATTTTAAATTGCAGTTGAAGAAAAGCCTTACTAATGTCTGAGAGAGAGAGAGAGAGAGAGAGAGAGAGAGAGAGAGAGAGAGAGAGAGAGAGAGATATTTTCAGCCCTCAAGAGAGCACATCATGTGGCTTCCTTACCTAATAGTGACCCACACAATGGCCTTCAACTTCAATGACTGTCTGCAATCTGTAAGAATGGTAGTCTACGAGGTGCATAATAATCTCTCATATTCTGCCACCTACTTCCAAGCAGCTTGGGTGACATTTCATAGGTCATCATGAGTTTTTACTGTGGTGTCAGGCTAGTTTCCTCACATGGTCCATTTTGGCTCTGCCCATATTTTCAAAATGGTTTATGTTAGGTGCACGAGGAGGCCAGTTGAGGAAAGAAATCCCATTTTTTCTGCAGCTCCTTCGCCATTACTGAAATGTTTATGAGAAATTTGCTCTGCTGGAAACAGATAACTCCCTTAGGACACAGATGTTGCATTGATGGAACCATTATGCTACTAATAACATAAATATTGTGGTCAGCATCAGGCCACTATCTATTATCTGGAACATTCCAATTTGACAGAAACACATCCAGCCCCAAACAGCCACTGTGAGGTGACATGGTTGTACTGTATTTGGGGTCAAACTGGGTATCCTGAAGTCAGTATACTTGTATTGGACTGTCATTCCCTAAGGACAATACCGATTCATTGAAAAATATCATGTTCCACCCGTCACGACCAATACTGTCCTCAATAAATCCTAATTGGTAGGGTTGATGATCATCATGGATCCTCTCCTTGATGGCCACATGTCTGCTTAGTAGTCTGGCCTCCTGAAGCCATGCTGAATTGTATCCACTGCCTCTGGAAGTGTGGAAGTATGTGTCAGCTGCATCACTTTTAGAAAATGATTTTGCCATTACATGTTCACAAGTTCACTATCTAGCTCAGAAAGAAGGTCAGCATCACTCGTAATATCATCCATATTTTATAGCTGATCTAGACTTCAGCTAACATTGCAGCTATCATCAGTAAGTTACAGGCAGTTGTGTAGACTCTGTGTAGTTATAACTATACAATACACATATTACAATATTATTTTGGCTCGTACAAGCAACCATCAGACCTGACGACAGGTTTATTATCCTGGGCATGTGTTAAGCACCAAAGTCTAGCTTCCACACACCTGCCATATTCCCCAATATCTTGATAAGATTTTATCCAATGTCACGTAGAGCACTTGGGAATGCTATACCATGCCCCGGCCTCTGATGCCATTAAATTTCCTTCCACCCAAGAGCAATGGCACGATCATGAAGAGACTCTTGATGATGAGGCATGATGCATCAATAATGTGACTCAACTGAAATCAATCTGGTGCAGGTATTTGACCTTGCTCTTGCAATGTCATTGGCTGCTAATGAACAAATAGTGCATTGCCACTTGTAAGTTGCCACAACAGACTATCATTCTGTTACCGTGTAAAATCATCGAAACTGTGGGAGTAATTCTTACACACTATGTCAAATAGAGGTAGTAAATTTATATTTTAAACTCCTGGGTGGTTATTCTGCAACAAAAGTGACTATCATTGATTTACAACTACACTCACATCACATCTTCCTTGGAAAATTAGCTATGCATCATCAAAATGTTGTATACGTGGAAGAACCTTGGAGATACCAAAAGGTATCAGATAGATTATATAATGGTAAGGCAGAGATTTAGGAACCAGGTTTTAAGTTGTAAGACATTTCCAGGGGCAGATGTGGACTCCGACCACAATCTATTGGTTATGACCTGTAGATTAAAACTGAAGAAACTGCAAAAATGTGGGAAATTAAGGAGATGGGACCTGGATAAACTGAAAGAACCAGAGGTTGTACAGAGTTTTAGAGAGAGCATAAGGGAACAATTGACAGGAATAGGGGAAAGAAATACAGTAGAAGAAGAATGGGTAGCTCTGAGGGATGTAGTAGTGAAGGCAGCAGAGGATAAAGTAGGTACAAAGACGAGGGTTGCTAGAAATCCTTGGGTAACAGAAGAAATATTGAATTTAATTGATGAAAGGAGAAAATATAAAAATGCAGTAAATGAAGCAGGCAAAAAGGAATACAAACGTCTCAAAAATGAGATCGACAGGAAGTGCAAAATGGCTAAGCAGGGATGGCTAGAGGACAAATGTAAGGATGTAGAAGCTTATCTCACTAGGGGTAAGATAGATACTGCCTACAGGAAAATTAAAGAGACCTTTGGAGAGAAGAGAACCACGTGTATGAATATCAAGAGCTCAGATGGCAGCCCAGTTCTAAGCAAAGAAGGGAAGGCAGAAAGGTGGAAGGAGTATATAGAAGGTTTATACAAGGGCAATGTACTTGAGGACAATATTATGGAAATGGAAGAGGATGTAGATGAAGACGAAATGGGAGATACGATACTGCGTGAAGAGTTTGACAGAGCACTGAAAGACCTGAGTCGAAACAAGGCCCCCGGAGTAGACAACATTCCATTAGAACTACTGACAGCCTTGGGACAACCAGTCCTGACAAAACTCTACCAGCTGGTGAGCAAGATGTATGAGACAGGCGAAATACCCTCAGACTTCAAGAAGAATATAATAATTCCAATCCCAAAGAAAGCAGGTGCTGACAGATGTGAAAATTACCGAACTATCAGTTTAATAAGCCAAGGCTGCAAAATACTAACGCGAATTCTTTACAGACGAATGGAAAAACTGGTAGATGCAGACCTCGGGGAGGATCAGTTTGGATTCCGTCGAAATGTTGGGACACGTGAGGCAATACTGACCTTACGACTTATCTTAGAAGAAAGATTAAGAAAAGGCAAACCTACGTTTCTAGCATTTGTAGACTTAGAGAAAGCTTTTGACAATGTTGACTGGAATACTCTTTTTCAAATTCTAAAGGTGGCAGGGGTAAGATACAGGGAGCGAAAGGCTATTTATAATTTGTACAGAAACCAGATGGCAGTCATAAGAGTCGAGGGGCATGAAAGGGAAGCAGTGGTTGGGAAAGGAGTGAGACAGGGTTGTAGCCTCTCCCCGATGTTATTCAATCTGTATATTGAGCAAGCAGTAAAGGAAACAAAAGAAAAATTTGGAGTAGGTATTAAAATTCATGGAGACGAAGTAAAAACTTTGAGGTTCGCCGATGACATAGTAATTCTGTCAGAGATGGCAAAGGACTTGGAAGTGCAGTTGAACGGAATGGACAGTGTCTTGAAAGGAGGATATAAGATGAACATTAACAAAAGCAAAACGAGGATAATGGAATGTAGTCAAATTAAATCGGGTGATGCTGAGGGAATTAGATTAGGAAATGAGACACTTAAAGTAGTAAAGGAGTTTTGCTATTTAGGAAGTAAAATAACTGATGATGGTCGAAGTAGAGAGGATATAAAATGTAGACTGGCAATGGCAAGGAAAACGTTTCTGAAGAAGAGAAATTTGTTAACATCGAATATAGATTTATGTATCAGGAAGTCGTTTCTGAAAGTATTTGTTTGGAGTGTAGCCATGTATGGAAGTGAAACATGGACGATAACTAGTTTGGACAAGAAGAGAATAGAAGCTTTCGAAATGTGGTGCTACAGAAGAATACTGAAGATAAGGTGGATAGAGCACGTAACTAATGAGGAGGTATTGAATAGGATTGGGGAGAAGAGAAGTTTGTGGCACAACTTGACTAGAAGAAGGGATCGGTTGGTAGGACATGTTTTGAGGCATCAAGGGATCACAAATTTAGCATTGGAGGGCAGCGTGGAGGGTAAAAATCGTAGAGGGAGACCGAGAGATGAGTACACTAAGCAGATTCAGAAGGATGTAGGTTGCAGTAGGTACTGGGAGATGAAGCAGCTTGCACAGGATAGAGTAGCATGGAGAGCTGCATCAAACCAGTCTCAGGACTGAAGACAACAACAACAACAACATCATCAAAATGTGTTTCATACTGCAAGGGTACAGTACCCTTTCATAGTATCGATCATGCATTATGCAGCAATCATAAAATAAAGCAAAGACTGCAGTGCAGTCAAGAATGTGTGAGTTGGAGTCGAGTGCTGGAGTCCACGAGTGGAAGTCGGGTGTGCGAGAGGCTAGAGACAGTTGCTCGGTAACGAGGCTGGAGAGAAGTGGCACACAGTATTTGATTTCTGTTGAGTGTTTATAAATGTTGGTTTACAAAAGGGGTGCATTAACTAATAAAATCCAGTATTTGTGAAAGGAGATGTTATCATTTAGTACTTTTCCTTATATTTCACAAGAACAGAAGAGAATGAGAAATAGTTTAATGAAGATGAGCTATTACATATTATGCTAAATTAATTAAATATAACTTCATCTTAACATATGCGAATAATAAAGTTTGTTGCAAAACTGGGGGAGGTCATAATATAATACAATGTAAGGCTTCATAGACAACAAATTATTCAACCAGAACAATGTGTCATGTGACAGAAAAAAATTAAATGGGTTTAAACATGAGATTCTTTACATAGAAAACCTGCAAATTGCTACAGATAATGCTAGCCTATTTTATCTGCAGAAAATATTTTGTGCTTTCTTGTAACAGATCTGGAACACTCACAAGAACAGTTACCTGTATTTTTTGAAGTAATATTTCCTCAACTCCTTGTTCCCACAGTAGCATTTATGGACACTTAAGACAAAACCTGGAAGGTCATCAGTGGTGTAGCGTGAGGGGAGACTTTGAGACTTAGTCTTCCCTGTATTCCTGCTTAAAAAAGATGCAATAGTAATTCATAAAAAAAATGTAAATAACATCAGTTTTGAGCCTGCACCACACCCTGAGTATTGGTGTATTTGGCTGCTAGAGACTCAACTGCTCCCAGTCTCTGCCTCCCTTCCTTTACCTGGCTGTGTGTGCCTGCACGCTTTAGTGGCTTTCTCAGCTCCCCTCCACTTTCCCTCTTCCATGAAGGCTGGTGCGCTCCACTTGCTAGCAGGTATCAAAACTAGTCTCTGCCGCTTCTATGCGTCTTTTAACACGGAGGTGAACAGTCGCATGGTTTGTGTACATAGTCATTCTTGTATGATTTTAGCACATATTTTCATTGTCTCGCCAACATGAGTGAACCAGCAACTGAACACCATAAAGAATTTTTATTTAAAACGCCTTTTCCTACATTAACGAACAAAAAAAGTGTGAATTGAAGGACAAACAACGTATTCCTATACTCAGTGTAGTTTTAAGTGAAGCCAAACAAAAACACACATTTCAGACAGCCTCGTACAAAATGTATACTTGGCTGACTGCGAATGCAGGTAATAACAGATTATATTGTTATATATGTCTTTTGTTTGGTGGTGAAAAGGAATGGTGCAGTGAGGGCATTTGTACAATAAAGAACTTTGACAGGAAAGCACAAAAGCATCAGATATCAAAATCTCACCTGCAGAGCAAAGAATCATTTCAGTTATTGGGCAAAAGCAGACTTAAGCATGCCCTTTCTGAAGCCGCTCGTCTGACGGCAACAAAATAAAATGAATAAGTTGCATCGAACAGGAGACTATTGGCTCGTCTTATTCAGGCAGTTGTATTTATTTGTAAACAGGAACTACCCTTTTGTGGCCATCGAGAGGACAAATCCTCTAGCAACTATGATAACTATCTGGAATTGTTGGATTTACTAGCTCAAGGAGAGCAGTTAAACATCATCTTCAACCTTTAAAGGAACTTCTCCAGGTATACAGAATGATGTAACAGAAATGAGAATATTTGCAGTTAATGAGAAAATAAAATCTGAAATTCAGAACTGCAATTTCATTTCGATTCAGGATGATGAAACATTAGACACGTCATCCAAGAGTCAAATGATTATAATATTCAGATACTGTATTGCAGACAAAACTGAGGAAAGATTCGTTGGATTTTATGATGTTTCTGGAGATGAAACTGCTGAAGGTTTGTCAAACATTATTCAAGCAGTATTGAAAGAATGGAATGTGGAAGGAAAAGTGGTTACTCAAACAGATGATGGCGCTTCAGTAATGGAGGGCAGGGAAAGAGGACTACAGCAATTGGTGAAGCAGTTCTGTCTCCATGCACTGCTTATTCATTGTTAAGCACACCACCTGAATTTGGGTCTGTTACATGCCTCCAAAATTATATGACAAGTATGCATGTTTTTTCAGCAAATCATCAAAACGAACTGTATTGCTAACTGAGAAAGGATTTAAACTGCCAGACACAAGCAACACTCGCTGAAACTTTCGTTCCAGGGCAGTTTCAACAATATCTAGTCATTTCTCCAAGTTATATGGTGCTTTTAATTATATAATTGATGATACAGACTCTCAATGGGACCCAGAATTTTTGAGCTGTGTTGCGGGAATGAAACAACGAATGGATGATCCTATGTTTTTCTACTTGCTTTGCATCTACTGAGGGTGCTTTGTTTATGCCGATCATCTCTTTAATGTTCTTCAGTCAAAATCTGTCAGTATAATTGCTTGCCACGGCGAAATAAGAACAGTTTTGAGAAACTTATGACAATTAAGAGCGGAAACATTTGTTGATGAATGCATTAAATGCAGCTTCTGTTTGAATGGCAACTTATCATCCTGTGACAGTAAAAAGACACCTCTCAGGGAATTAACTTACGAGATAATGGATTAGCAAATTGTTCAGATTGAAAGAAGATTTAAAGAGTTTATCCCAAATTCAGTTTGTTGAACTTCTGAACGAAAAGTGTTTCCTGAACTATCAAAAAGAATTCCCAAAGTTGAAACTGCTTCAGTTATTAGAAGAGTATCCTTTTTACGAACAAGAACAACTTGAGCATGAACTATGTAACACATATACTGATGAGAAAAAACACTTATCTCCAAGAATCCTCATTGAAAACAATGATTTAAACTCTGTTTGTGAAGAAACAACGAAGTTCCTGCTTTTGGTTTTGACCCTACTTGCAATTGTAGCAAGCATAGAACAAAGCATGAGCACTCTTAAATGAGTGAAGAATTATTTAAGAAATTCAATGTCCAAGACCCGGCTGTCATGTTTGAGCACGTTAGCAATAGAAAAGACACTACTTGGAGAGCTATCCAGTGATCAGATCTTTGTGGACCGAGTTATAGACTTATTCATGTAAAGAAAAGACGGCGCATTGCACTTGTGTACAAGAAAATACAAGTGCTTCTTCTCTTGCTGCTGGAGTTCTACAAATTTGTCATCCTTTCTTGAACAAGTTAGTTATTATTATTATTATTATTATTATTATTAGTGGTGGTGGTAGTGGTAGTAGTAATAGTAGTAGTAGTAGTAGTAGTAGTAGTTGTTGTTTTATTTGATTCATTTTGTTTCATTTGTTTATTGTACTATTTTGTCTCCCTATAATATTGTAGAGTCTCCCCAACCTTTACAACCACACTACGCCACTGAAGGTCATAGGCAAGAAGTGCTCGTAAGTTGTGCAGATAAGAGAGAGAACTGATCAATCTAAAGAGGACAGCAGAAAGTGCTAGAGGCCACTGGTGTCAACAATGTTCTAAATGTGCTGTTTGGAGAGTGGTGATAAAGTTTCAGTTGAAAACAAAAAGGCATGAAACTGAGGGGACAGACAGATTATTAGATGTTTTAATACACGTAGTCTACAATAATATAAGGCTATGAATGATGAGCAACTTTATAATTAATAGATATTACTACAGAATCTAGGAAGAGACTAAGCAGCTATGAGGACTAGAAATATATGTGGTGCATCTAAAAAGTTTGGTGAATGGTGTCATATCCGCATGGAAACTTGGTGTATGTGTGCTTGCACGTGCATGAGTCCTCAGAGACTTGAGGAGAATTGATACATGGCATGCACTGTATGTGAGTGGCTGTGTAAACAGACTGTGACCAGTTGAACATAGTGAGTGTGAAAGGAAGTGTCAGAGTGCAATGGAGAAACGTGTAAACATCCAGTTCTGCTACAAATTGGGGAAGACTGTGGTGGAGACACAAGGAATGTTGGTGCAGGTGTATGGGACGTAAGCTTTGAGCAGAAAATATGTTTATGAATCGTTAAATGCTTCCATGAAGGGAAGGGAAAAAAAAGAAAAACCAAAAACGGTGCACATAATCATCTACGATGATTTGGGTAAGGAGAAGATCTGCTCCTGATTTGTGCCAAACAAGCTCACAGACAAGCAAAAAGCAAAGTGGATGGAAACTTCTGGTGATTTCATTTCCATGTGTGACCAGGGTCCATTGCTTCTGAACATCATCATCATGGTATATGAGACCTGGTGCTACCAGTTCGATCCAGAATCAAAACAACAATCAATGTCATCTTGCCCATGACCAAAAAAAAGTCATCTGCAAAAATCCTAGGTGAAAACACTGTTGACTGTCTTCTTTAACAAAAACAGCATTGTCCATAAGGAATTTGTTCCTGCAATTCAAACCATTGATGCTGCATATTATCAGTCCATTCAGAACTGATTGCTACAGCATATCTGGTGGGTTTGGGTAGAGTTGTACAGTACTGGACAATGGATGCTGCTCCATGACAATACCCCTGCACACTGTGCAATCCATGTCATCCAATTCCTGGTGCAAAAGATGGTAACTGTTCTTGAACACCCTCTGTACTCCCCAATGTGGCTCCTGTGGATTTTTTCCTGTTTCCCCACTTGAAGGCAGCCATGAAAGGTGAACATTGTTTGGACGTGAATGCCATCAAAGATCGTGCGACAGCTATTCTGCGATTGATTTCACAGGAGGCTTTTCTCATAGTTTCCAGAAGCTGTACAAATGTTGCCAAAAGTGTGTTGTAGTGGGTGGTGACTATTTTGAAGGGCAATAAAGAACATTTGTATGTATCTTTTGTTTTGTTTGTTATCTGATAGCATTCAATGAACTTTTTCAGACACACCAGATATGTATAATAGTGTTTAATCTTATGTATGAGGGTTGAATTAAAAGTAATGCCTTTGTTAAATGGCTTTGGATGGGAATATTTTAGTAAATAAAACACAGAATGTGCTTTCTAATTACCAATATTCACTTTTGCACATAATCACCAGCCAATTGAATACATTTCTTCCAGTGATGAACAAGTTTTCAGAAGCTGTCACAGAAGAAGTTGACATGTTGTTTCCACAACCACAGTCTCACAGTTCACTCAGTGTCTCCAGGTCATAATGGTGTACCCACGTTTCCTCTCCTGTCACTACTGAATGGAGAAAGGTGTCACCTTCATTCTGGTAGTGCGAGAGAAGTTCCTGGCAAATTTCAAGTCTGTCACTTTCATTTCAGGAGTCAGCATCCAGGGTATCCATCATGCACAGATCTTCCAATAGCCAAGCAAAGTAATAATGTGAACCATACATTTTTTAAATGCTGATTGTGCTTGCAGTTTCTCTCTGAGTGATATGATGAACTTCCTGAATCAATCTGTCAACATTTTGCTTGTGAAACTTGCTGGCTGCTGTCACTGGACATCCAACTCTTTGTTTGTCACGCAGGTCAGATGTTCCCGCCCCAACATCTCGAAACTTACTCACTCCATGACCCACAGTACACACATCAACACAATCACCATAAAGTGTTTTCATTTTCTGATGGATCTCCTTTGGGGTGACACCTTCTGCTGTCAAGAATACAATGACTGCATGTTGCTGAAATCACACTGACCAACCATCTGCGCAGGGTTCTATACTGCACACTGTAAAATACAACCATTCAATGCTAAGGCTTCCCTCCAACTGGAGCTATAGAGAAGAGGCTACAGAACAAGCCAGTACCTGCCACATACTAATGCTGCCAACTGTTGATGAGTTATGAAGGTGGAGGTATTACTTTTCAGCCAACCCTCGTATATAAGAGAATGGACCAAGGAGCCTTTGGCGCTAGTATAGGAAATAATCAGCTTTTAGACATTGTCGGCGTCATTGTCCTCGTCATCTTCTTGAACAGATTCCAGTCCCAAGTTGGCTCTGTTTGGAAGGTAAGCCTCACCATCTAGTCCTGTTTTCCCACCATCTTTCTGTATTCACTTGGTCCAGTCCTCACATCTTTTATGAACACACTCTTCCACACCTTTCAGTCCTTTATCCCTTGGTCTTCTTCTTGGTCATTTCTTTCGCATGCATCTTTGTACCAAACCAGGCTCCTAGCACTTCACAGGAATGCTGCTGCCTGTCTGCCATTTTCAATGATCTCATTCTCATTTCTTCAGTTTTCCTTTGTCACTCTTCCCAATTACTTGGCACACTCCACCTTCCCCAACTGTTCATGTCCAATCCTCATTCTGCTTGGTAGTCTATCTTTCTTTCTAGTTATAACCAAGATCTCACATTTGTTTACATTAAAATTCATTGCACACAGCTTCTTTCAATGGATCCAGCTGTTCCTGACTCTTGCCCTGCGTGCTCCCCATATCATCAAGTTATTCATGAACCTCATTGCTTTCCACCTTGTCTTCTCCAGTTTTTTTCTGCCACCTTCATTATTATCTCATCCAAGGCCACAAAGAGGAGAGGTGACAATGCACTCCCTGTTTCACACTGCTTGTTTGCTGGAACCAATCCATCCTTTCATTTCTCAGTTTCACACAACTCAGACTTCTACAGTACATCTCCTCCACTATGTTTCTGTCACTTTTTCACACATTTAAGGACTAAATTAAGGTGGAAATAAAAACCTAGAAGTGTGAGCTTCATTAACACAAAATGTTTCATTCCAAAGATTTAACATCAATAAGGCCTAAAGAAGCTATGAGAGTGTTGAGAATGGCATCCAGGTTATCAAATTTCGCAAAATAGAACCAGGCTAATACGGTAAAAGCAGCTAAAGAAAATAGACTGGGTATAGACTGCAACTCACAACTGTCACACAGATCGACAGATGGTGGCATTAGGGCACCACTGCATGACCATGTTCTGAGGTTTGTGAGCATAGCCCATAGTTCAGAAAGAGAAAGCTAATAAAAAGTCATGGATACACTCTACTACGAGGAAGGAGACTATGCCGTAAAACAGCTGTGTCGAGCAGAATAACTCTTCCATGTCCCATATCTTTCGATAGATCTCATTACCAAAGGAAGAAACACAGATGGAGGCCAAGGTTTCCCCCACAACTGTCTGTAAATGTGATGACCATCACCACAACTGTGAGTAGAAGTGTTGTGAAAATGTTGTAATTGAAAGTAAAAGTAGTAAAAAGTGTTGAAGACGTAGTAAAAGATGTTGAAGAACATGAATTAAGAATATGAGGTAGCGCCTGATGTATTGATTTTAGTTTAAACAAAAGGGAGATTCAGGTGTTGATTTTGTGCTGATTTTCAAAACTCACTGAGTTTTAAAAACAAAGGAAGTGGGGTGAGAAGCGGCGGCACCTGCTATCTCACTGACAATGCTCGGTGCCAGATGCCAAACTGAATAAATTGAGTCAGTATAGTAAACCAAGAAATTATTGTGGAACATATACTCAGTATGTTATCTGTTTAATTTAATATAGACTGATGCAAATCACATCTTAATCCAACCATTAGATAGATAGATATTTGAATTTTAATTGGCAGTGCATATCAGTCTTTGCTGTAGAGCACAACAACTACGCTTGATCATTGTAGTACTGAGGCTGCCAAATACCCAGTAAAAATGCAAAGCACCCTTCGTGGGTCTGGAGCGAAGTTTTAGGAAGGTACTGGTGTCTTGGTGCAGGGATACTACTGGCAAAAAAACTAAAAGTAAGAAACACTTTATGGGGTCAGACGCCCTTTAGCAACAGGCAGTGGGTCTTGTCTGAAGCCCTTAAGGGCACAAGAGGCAAAGTAGTCCATTCAGAAGACACATTTTTGAGAAAACAGTATGATTGTAAAATTATTTTAAGCCAAGTTACTATAAAGTTGGCCTGTAGGTACCAATGTATAGCTTTATTGTATTTAAATTGGATATATATTAGGGAAAGCGACATGTCTGATGTCACAGGCAGTTAAAAAGTGATAAATAGGTTTCACAAGTATTTCTTTGAGGCACAATACAAGAGATGTTGACCAAGGACTGATCCATAGCTGATGGCACTCCCACGTGTGGCGTAATAAGCTGTCTGATTGTTCCTCTTGTTTTTGCGAAATCAAAATATGAACTGTTACTTAGGAAGTAATTTTAAATGGTGTTTGGAAGTTACATTTTTCACTGTGACAATATCTACCATTCATAGCTTAGATGAACAAAGTTTATGTTTTGCCATTATATCATCTCTCAGAATCTCTGGGAATATTGTGGGTTTCAGAGCCAAGCTGATTCAGAACTATACTTGCATTTTGTTGTCAAAGTCCCATGTGTTAGCAGTATTACTATGACCTCAGACAGAAGTCACTATTGAGTTAAATTTAAGAGTGTTTCTTGTCAATTGGAATTAGTATCAGTTATATAAGCTTCCGGAACTAATACGTATGGCTTTTTTTTTTCATTTGTCTTATTACTACTATACACCAAATTAATCGGAGGACATAGGGTCACAACAAGATAGCACTTTTCAATCAGATTAGGGTACTATTATTTGATGGTGTACAACCTCCTTACTGAATTTGTTGGGTTAACACAAAGCTTAACTACACCAGACCAGTTGGATCACAGCATAAGAATGACTGGAAATCAGCTAAGGGCAGAGAGGTTGTAATTGGTAGGTGACATGCGAATGGACTGTGTGTATACATAACCAGAAGATAGGTATCCATTATCACTTGACAATACACCCCTGTTATTACTCTGCTTACAGCTGCAGACATTTCATTCCAAAATAGGTTGCCGGCCCTTTTTTTGTGTATTCCTCTCATCCATTCTAAATTTATGCACTAATTATTCATGGCCTTGCAGCCTGAGACATTTCAAAGTAGTGCAGTTCTACATCAATCCACTATGTGATATGGGTAACGAAGTTTGGAGGAGCATTTCAAAGAAATAGATAGTGTCTTCCGAAAAAGTTATAAGATGAATGTGAATGAAAGTAAAACAAGGGTAATGGAATGTAGCTGAATTAAATTAGGTGATGTCAAGGGGAATTAGATTAGAAAATGAGATACTAAAAGTATTATATGAGTTTTGTTGTTTAATGAGCAAAATAACTTGATGAAGGATGAAGCAGGCAGTACAAAATGCAAACAGGATTAGCAAGAAAAGCATATCTGAAAAAGAGAACCTGTTAACATTGAAAATAAATTAAACAGATAGAAAGTAATTTGTTAAGGTTTGTACAGAAGTTAAAGATGGATGATACACAGTTTATATAAGAAGAGAATAGAAACTTTTAAAATGTGGTTCTATTGAAGAATGCTGAAGATTCTATGGGTAGATCCAGTAACTAATGAGGGGCAGCAAACCAAACTGGGAAAAAAATAAATTTCTGGCATGGTCTGGATAAAAGGAATCTCTGACAACACACTGAGGAACAGTGGAATCTTCAGTTTAGAATTGGAGAGAAGTTTGAGAGGTAAAACTATAGAAAGAAACTTACATACGAATACAGTAAGCATGTTCAAATGTTGTAGTTATGCACTTATGAAAAAACTGCCTTGGAGGGCTACAGAATACCAGTCTTTGGTCTGAAGATGATAGTTACGATGGTGTTTCTGACATGTATAAATATTATGCTCACTTGACAGGATTACCCTTAAGTTATCAATATTTTCAGACAGACTTGAATATGCTTTAGTTAACACTCATCAACAAAACTGACCATAAGTAAACTACCTCCAATTACAGATATATTTCACTCCTCCCAGTCTTTTTGAAATTGTTTAAGAAAGTACCTTAAAATAGAATGCTGACTCACTAAATTGTAATCTCACTAATGACATTGCTCTCAAACGGATATAATATTACCTTCCTAACAGAAAGCAGTGGACCTCATTAGCGGACTATGTCTCAGGCATGGAACTTAACCCAGAACGGAGTGTCACAATGAGCAGCACTATGCCCACTCTTGTTTGTAACTCACATAAATCATCTTTCAATGACTTTAAAGGGCAATACAAAAACTTTTGTTGTTATGAATTCGTATAAGTGGCTCACAACTAACAGTTTTAGTCTTAACCTCACACAGACTCATCTTGTGTAATTTCAAACAAGCAATAATGATGTGCTAGCATCAGAAATAGAAATTAATGGTCTTCCACTATAGACATTCCCTGTAAAATTCCAGCTTTTTATGTCTGCTGGCAAGTTACTGAAAATGTATGTTTCTGAATAATGCACACCTTTTTGTACAAGAGTGAGTGAGTTTAAATCCTTGTGAAAATTATTGTTGTTTCTAGTATTGATTCCATGACTTGAGCTGTTGGTTTGAAAAAGTGATATATTTTTAATGATGAATTTCATTAAGGAATAAATATATTGGGAAGCAGTAGTTAGTGTCCCAAGTTCGCCAAACAGGCTTCTGCAGGATGTTCTTGAGTTCACACCACATATAACTCTTACTGCACGTTTTTGTGCCTGGAAAACTTTAGCTTGGCTTGATGAATTACCCCAAAAAATAATACCATATGACATTTTGGAATGAAAGTGAGCGTAGTATGCCAGTTTTTTTCATTTTGATATCCCCTATGTTTGACACTATTTGCATTGCAAATAAAGATTTGTTAAGGTACTTCAGCAGTTCCGTGGTGTGCTCCTCCCAGTTGAATTTATCATCAAGCTGTAATCACAAGAATTTAACACTGTCCACTTCTTCTATCACCTTGTCATTGCATATTAGGCATATACTCGTGGGACATCCCATACAAGGTCTGAACTGCATGTAGTGTGTTTTTCCAAAAGCTTAGTGACAAAGAACTGGCTAGGAACCAGTGATTAATGTCACAAATATTTTATCAACCAATCTTTCTAAGACTAACTTGATTTACTATTTATTGCAATGTTTGTATCATCGGCAAACAAAATGAACTTAGCATCTGATAATTTTACTGATGAAAGATCATTGCTATAAACAAGAAAAAGTAAGGGCCCTAAAATGGAACCTTGTGGGACCCCACATATAATTAGTTCCCAGTTGGATGATGCCTGATAGCTTAGTACATGTCTCTTTCCTAATAACACCTTTTGTTTCGTGCCAGAGATATAAGATTTGAACCATTTTGCAGCATTTCCTGTTACACCATAATATTCTAATTTACTTAAAAGGATATTGTGATTTACACAGTCAAATGCCTTTGACAGATCAGAAAATATACCAGTTGCCAGCAATTTTTTGTCTAATGAATTAAGCACATTTTCGCTGTAAGTGTAGACAGCCTTCTCAATATCAGAACCCATTAGAAATCCGAAATGCGACTTTGACAGTATTGTGGGGCGGCGGGTGGAATTATAATATTAATGATAAATGATGTGGAATGTCTTTCCCAATGATGCACCATATGTGGGGCGACGGGTGGAATTATAATATTAATGATGAATGATGTGGAATGTCTTTCCCGACATATGCACCATATGTGGGATGACGGGTGGAATTATTGTTGTTAAAATGTTCCTATGATTTATTTAATGCTGTTGCTTGCTGTTCTCAACACTGACTCTCTAACTACAATATTGGCAACCAGAAAGTGATTAGCAAAACGTGAAGCCAGTAATTAGAATTCCTAGTGCCCACTTCATCTGAGAAATACACTTATAGCTACAGCTTATAACTCTGAGGAATTATGAGATTGTCTGGGACTCATAATCAAAAACGATTCACTCTAAAATGTTCACTATATTCTGAAAGTCACAGACCAAAAGGAATCCACACAATCCAACTACCAGAGCAGTTCAGAGTCTAATGTTCTGATGCAACTATAACTGTTCAAATTAAAGGTTTAAGTGAATGCTCGCCATAATTTGATGATAATGTCCATCAAACACCACGCTAAATAATGGTAGAATGTCTGTCCTGTGGCAGCACATGAAAATACAACATACGCAAACTGAAGATAGATCATTAAAGTCATCCCAGAATTGACACTTCCCTCGAAAACAATTTCATGGTTACGCGTATCCTGAGTAACTTATTACGACATCCGAGGCTGTTTATAGCAATGATACTGATGCGACGCGACTCCCGGCACAGATGGTGTGCTAATCAGCATGTGGAGAGAACTGGGGCCTTTCTTTCTCACGCAGCATTCTTATATATAAAGCCATGGTGCGGACGGCTAAGGGAACGCCTGATTAAATCCGCTCTCCCGACTAGCCGCTGGGCTAGTAATGCACCACTTCAAGTTATCGAATAAATCATTGCTTCCTTTGCTGATAGCCAATGAAGCTCTCAATTTAATTGTGCAGTCAGCACACAAGTAAGTAATCATAATAAAAGTCTGACGTGGCTAAGTCAAATATTTTGGGCGAGAGAATTAATTTAATTACACTAAACGCAGTAGATGAGCTCTGAACTTGCCCTTTGGAGATACGCTATCACTATAGTTTTATAGTTATTCAGTTGAAACTTCTCACTTCTTTATGATTACAGTGGATCTCCCTTCTACTTAAATTTAAACATCCTAGCTTTATTTATTCACCTACTTAATCTATCTTGCTTCCTTAATTTTTAAGACAAAACCAGAAAATCATGAATTTCAACTAAAATTTTAATTTGTGAGATCTAGAATACTGTTTCTACTAAATTATTATGCAAAAGTAATCTAAATATAAATTTTTAAGTTTCTAGCTCTTTTCTGTTGCGCCAATAATTTTTACAGATAAACGTCCAAATTCAGAAAATGTTGAAAGTTATTGAACTGATATTCAACACATATTGATTTAGTATTACTCCTGACATGCTAGAAACGTTACTTGATTTTTAAAGTATTGCGCAATATTTATGACGTCAGAGCTAGTTAGAGCGGACTGGCTGGCACACAATGGAAACACTGATGTGAATTTTATATGGCGTGAGTAGGCTGCTTCCCTACATCACCCTCTACTTAATTTTTTTAATAAAAAAAATTAATTACAAAAAGGGAAGCAAGAGTACAGCTTAACTCCCTATGAAGAATTAAAATATAAATGCAAACATATAGAAATATTAAAAGGAAACTTATTACCTACTTCAATTATTTAAATTGCTGGCATGTTCACTGCCTCTTAATTAACATTATCACTCAAAATTTAAGCAAAATCAATGAAACACTTTGGCATACGTATTGTCGTAGAAAGACAAACACATAAAATATATAAAATTATGAAAATCTTAAATCCATTAAATACATTTTTACATACACAAATTCAAAGAAAATAACACAGATATTCATGATACAGAAACAGATAATTATATCTTAGCAGTCTTTTCAAAACCTGAAAGAAAATTTCAAAAATCATGACAATTTCATTTTTACACACGTGGTTGTAGCTGCTTTGGCTGGCGTCCTACACTTCCATTCACAAGGGTAGAGGAGGGGAAGTTGCTATGGTGTGCATCCTTCACGTTCACTCTAAATTACATGGGGGAAGGGGAGGGGTCACTGTGAGTTGTGTCCAAGTCACTCCATGCTTTCACGCAGCTACCAGGCTGCCATTATCTGGTTTGTCCTGCAGAACAAACAAAAAGGGTGCCTCAGACTCTGTTCACTTAATATCTAACGGTAGGTCACAATGAAATGGGGATACATATACATTTTATCTTTCAATATGTTACTGGAACAAAGTTAACAGAACTTTTTCAATTTTACTCTCTTGGTTACTTAAATGTCATAAAATCGGTAAACAAGTGGCTCAAAATGCCGTTAGTCATGAACTAGAGAAAATTTATGCTCAAGGCATACAATCGTAAATCCTGTTTAATTTCAATTTATTATTTCTGGGCCGGAACACTGAATCAATGCTCGGTACATTCCTGATACATTTGTATTTTATTTACTTAGCTGACTCATCTTCAATTACCTTATTCTTAGAGATACTATGAGTATATTTGATTAGTAGTTGTCTTCTCAGCTTCTTTGTACATGTGAGTAACTTGTGGTAATAGTACAGTTCTGAGTGTTCAAAACACACTACGTTTAGTTGACTACTAAATCCACTTATTGGTCATCTGCTGCTATGTCAGTTCCACATCTGCAATTATGTACTTACTTCATCAAAGTGTATTTATGCTGAGCTATAAATTATGTTTCACGTCTGCCATTATGTTACTCAATTATGTTGCTAGTGTATGTACTTATTTAACACTCAATGATTAATGGGAAATCTCATATAAAGATGTGAAACAAATACTAACAGAGAGATAGAGGGGCTGGCCAGTACTTACCTCAGCTCAGTACAGCCGATAGATACACAAAAAACAACCGAAAATATACGTTCCTAGCTTTCGGAATAAATGTTCCTTCATTAGCGAGGAGAGAGGGGAAAGAAAGGGAAGAAGGGAAAGTGGATTTAGTTACTCACAACCCAGGTTATGAAGCAACAGGGAAAGGAAAACAGGGAGGGTAGCAAGGATGGAGGCATGGTTGTCAGAGGGAAGCCAATATTATCCTGGCCTCGAATACATCAACAAATTACTCTGCCAGGGATATGACTTTCTCAAGTCAACCCCTGAAATGAGATCATCCCTTGACAAAATTCTCCCCACACCACCCAGAGTTGCCTTTCGTTGCCCCACTAACCTCCATAACATCCTAGGTAAACCCTACAATATTCCCAGACTACATTCTCTACCCAGTGGTTCCTACCCCTGTAACCAACCCCGCTGCAAAACGTGCCCCATGCATCCCCCCACAACCACCTACTCCAGCCCCGCTACTGGTAAAACGTACACAATTCAAGGCAGGGCCACGTATGAAACTACACATGTCATTTATCAGCTGACATGCCTGCACTGCACAGCCTTTTACATTGGTATGACAACAACTAAACTGGCTGAGTGCATGAACAGACACAGACGAACTGTCCGCCTAGGAGATGTCCAATACCCAGTAGCGGAGCACGCCCTCCAGCATAATTCTAGGGACCTATGAACCTGCTACGCCATATGTGCCATTTGGCTTCTCCCACCCAACACCAGACCCTCTGAACTGCGGAGATGGGAACTTGCACTCCAGCACATCCTTTCATCCTGCCATCCCTCTGGACTGAACCTACGTTAAACAACCTCACTCCCATTTACTTTTCAGTCTTCTCCTCTTTCCCTTTCCTCTTTAGCCATTCACACATCTTTTCATCCTACATAGTTGTGTTTATCTATATACTATATGCCTCTTTACTTCTGTATGCATCCTCTTTGGTTTGAAGCTGGCACAGAACTTACAATAGAATATCTTTGGCTTCCCTCTGACAACCATGTCTCCATCCTTGCTACCCTCCCTGTTTTCCTTTCCCTGTTGCTTCATACCCTGGGTTGTGAGTAACTAAATCCACTTTCCCTTCTTCCCTTTCTCTCTCCTCTCTCCTTCCTGATGAAGGAACATTTATTCTGAAAGCTAGGAACGTATATTTTCGGTGTTTTTTGTGTATCTATCGGCTGTACTGAGCTGAGGTAAGTACTGGCCAGCCCCTCTATCTCTTTGTTAGTATTTGTTTCACATCTTTATATGAGATCAAGCCAGCATTACGCTAATGAATTCTGTAGGGAGGAGGTTGTTCTGTAACCTCTACACAGTGTGGCAGCTGTGGAGTCCCAGCTGTGTGAGATCTTCTTTCCTTTTCAGGTCTCACTCACCCTTCATCTTTCCTATCCACCAAAGGTTCGACTCCATCTTTCCAATACGAAAATTTTCTGAAACTAATGAATACTGTAGGGAGAAGGTTGTTCTGTAACCTCTATACAGTGTGGCAGCTGTGCAGTCCCAGCTGTGTGAGATCTTCTTTCCTTTCAGGTCTCACTCACCCTTCATCTTTCCTATCCACCAAAGTTTCGACTCCTTCTTTGCAATACAAAAATTCATCGTCATGGCTATCAGGCCATGAGTTCTGTAACCATTCTATCCACTGATTAGTGAAGAAAATACCTAATGTGACAAACCTAACAGTGACATAAACAATAGAGAAGTATGACGTAATTAAGATACAAATGTATTTGAGTAACAAGTATGTATAGAACCTTGGTAATATTGTAAGTACAAAGTGTTGATTTATTGGAAATGGTCCACCAACAGTAATTTAAAAAAATATACAAATTCATGTACGAGCAGGATCTAAAGTGGAAGTGAAACCTATTGTATACTGTAATAAATAGTATAAGAGATTGCTTAGTGTTATGAAAAATATGCAGATAAGTTGTAAGAATGAAGGAATGGCAGTGTAATAGAATTGAACAGTGCTTGTGGTTGAGATGTGAAGGACACATCCTTGAAATATTTATAAGGTTGGAGCTGGCCGTTATTTGGTTTAGTGTGTGACAGGACACACCTACATGTATTGAGGTTATGAGTTATAGGCGTGAATGCGACCATAGGTACCCTTTTGTTAGATGAGACAGAGCAGCTCATGGTGTCCTATAGGTTTAAGGAATTTAGCATTACGCTCATCCATAATTACTTAATGCACTTTAGTGGTAGGTCGAGAGAGACGATCTGTGGTTTCAGCGTCCGATTGAGAGGGAATGGATTGCCGCTTGAGCAAACTGATTAGCTGCAATACACTATAGATATGAAATAAATGTGCTTTCCTATGCTTCTTTAGGTCGATCACATTCCTGAGACCTAATATCTTTTTCCTTTTGGGGTACTCTAGCCTATATGCATTGGCATTTGGTTTTCCTATTTTCCTGAAAGGTCCTTCGTATATGAACATGAATTTCTTTGTTTCTGCTTTTATTTTCTTTGATTTTTCCTTGGTTTTGACAAGGACTAACTGACCTATTTGCTAATTTAAGGTGCTAATTTAAGGAGATGGGACCTGGATAAACTGAAAGAACCAGAGGTTGTAGAGAGTTTCGGGGAGAGCATAAGGGAACAATTGACAGGAATGGAGGAAAGAAATACAGTAGAAGAAGAATGGGTAGCTCTGAGGGATGAAGTAGTGAAGGCAGCAGAAGATAAAGTAGGTAAAAAGACGAGGGCTAATAGAAATCCGTGGGTAACAGAAGAAATATTGAATTTAATTGATGAAAGGAGAAAATATAAAAATGCAGTAAATGAAGCAGGCAAAAAGGAATACAAACGTCTCAAAAATGAGATCGACAGGAAGTGCAAAATTACTAAGCAGGGATGGCTAGAGGACAAATGTAAGGATGTAGAGGCTTATCTCACTAGGGGAAGATAGATACTGCCTACAGGAAAATTAAAGAGACCTTTGGAGAAAAGAGAGCCACTTGTATGAATATCAAGAGGTCAGATGGAAACCCAGTTCTAAGCAAAGAAGGGAAGGCGGAAAGGTGGAAGGAGTATATAGAAGGTTTATGCAAGGGCGATGTACTGGAAATGGAAGAGGATGCAGATGAAGATGAAATGGGAGATACAATACTGCGGGAAAAGTTTGACAGAGCACTGAAAGACCTGAGTCGAAACAAGGCCCCGGGAGTAGACAACATTCCATTAGAACTACTGACGGCCTTGGGAGAGCCAGTCCTGACAAAACTCTACCATCTGGTGAGCAAGATCTATGAGACAGGCGAAATACCCTCAGACTTCAAGAAGAATATAATAATTCCAATCCCAAAGAAAGCAGGTGTTGACAGATGTGAAAATTACCGAACTATCAGTTTAATAAGTCACAGCTGCAAAATACTCACATGAATTCTTTACAGACAAATGGAAAAACTGGTACAAGCCGACCTCGGGGAAGATCAGTTTGGATTCCGCAGAAATGTTGGAACACGTGAGGCAATACTAATCTTACGACTTATTGTAGAAGAAAGATTAAGAAAAGGCAAACCTACATTTCTACCATTTGTAGACTTAGAGAAAGCTTTTGACAATGTTGACTGGAATACTCTCTTTCAAGTTCTAAAGGTGGTAGGGGTAAAATACAGGGAGCGTAAGGCTATTTACAATTTGTACAGAAACCAGATGGCAGTTATAAGAGTCAAGGGACATGAAAGGGAAGCAGCGGTTGGGAAGGGAGTGAGACAGGGTTGTAGCCTCTCCCCAATGTTATTCAATCTGTATATTGAGCAAGCAGTAAAGGAAGCAAAGAAA
The DNA here is from genome assembly GCF_023897955.1 of Schistocerca gregaria. Classification (NCBI taxonomy): domain Eukaryota; kingdom Metazoa; phylum Arthropoda; class Insecta; order Orthoptera; family Acrididae; genus Schistocerca; species Schistocerca gregaria. The sequence goes on from NC_064920.1 coordinate 1,016,095,930, forward strand.
AATTTGGAGTAGGTATTAAAATCCATGGAGAAGAAATAAAAATGTTGAGGTTCGCGATGACATTGTAATTCTGTCAGAGACAGCAAAGGACTTGGAAGAGCAGTTGAATGTAATGGACAGTGTCTTAAAAGGAGGATATAAGATGAACATCAACAAAAGCAAAACGAGGATAATCGAATGTAGTCAAATTAAATCGGGTGATGCTGAGGGAATTAGATTAGGAAATGAGACACTTAAAGTAGTAAAGGAGTTTTGCAATTTAGGGAGTAAAATAACTGATGATGGTCTAAGTAGAGAGGATATAAAATGTAGACTGGCAATGGCAATGAAATCGTTTCTGAAGAAGATAAATTTGTTAACATCGAGTATAGATCTAAGTGTCAGGAAGTCGTTTCTGAAAGTATTTGTATGGAGTGTAGCCATGTATGGAAGTGAAACATGGACAATAACTAGTTTGGACAAGAAGAGAATAGAAGCTTTCGAAATGTGGTGCTACAGAAGAATGCTGAAGATTAGTTGGGTAGATCACATAACTAATGAGGAGGTATTGAATAGAATTGAGGAGAAGAGGAGTTTGTGGCACAACTTGACAAAAAGAAGGGACTGGTTGGTAGGACATGTTGTGAGGCATCAAGGGATAACAAATTTAGCCTTGGAGGGCAGCGTGGAGGGTAAAAATCGTAGAGGGATACCAAGAGATGAATACACTAAGCAGATTCAGAAGGATGTAGGTTGCAGCAAGTACTGGGAGAAGAAGAAGCTTGCACAGGATAGAGTAGCATGGAGAGCTGCATCAAACCAGTCTCAGGACTGAAGACCACAACAACAAACAACTGACCTATTTCAAAACTAGTGGGTACAGCTTTTGTGTCATGATGCTTCATTCTTTCCAATGCTCTTTTTCTTATATTTGCCCTAGCCTTTAACTTCTTCTCGTCTGTGGATATTTGCGTTAGAATAGGGAATTCTACCATATCTGCAATCACATTGTGCAGTTCTTGGCCAAACATCAATTCGCAAGGCACAAAAGCAGTTGCATCATGCCTTAAGTTGTTAATTACATTCTCAAAATACTTCATGTGCTCTACATAACTTGAGTGTTTCTGAGCACAATAAGTCCTGCAAAGCCTATTCAATTCTTTCATAATACATTCACTCTTATTTCCTTGGGGGAAACACGCAGATATTTTCAGATGTTTCACTCCAGCCTCATCCAGACATTCTTTAAATCTATCAGAAGTAAATTGAGGTCCATTGTTGGACAGCAAATTCTTCGGAATGCCAACGTTCACGAAGAAATCTTTTTCTAACTTTTCTACCAATGTTTTTGCATTTGCTCATTTAATTGGGTATAACTTAACATATTTACTAAATCCATCCAAAACAACAAAAACATGGCTGCACCCACCTCTCAAAGCAGGAAGAGGGCCAAACAAATCACAAGCCAGTAATTCTAGCGTTTCAGTTGGCTCTACTGAATGCATATCCCCTTGTATTCAAGTGTTAGCAGCACGGACTTTCTGGCACACTACACAAGATGCTAGACGCTTGGCAACACAGCGGTACATGTTGCCAAACACAACTTTCTCTTTTAATTTTGCAATTCACTTCTTTGCACTATAGTGCCCATACCTCAGGTGTACATAGTCGATTAGTAAGTCTACATGTTGTGTAGGAAAGCACAGCTTCCACTCAGAAACACCTACCTTTTTCCTCCTAAACAGAATACTTTTATGCAGAGAGTATTGCAAAACCTTATGATAGTTCGCATCTCCCAAATAGCTCTTTACTAATTTCAACTCGTCATCTGCATTCTGCTCACGTCTCAAGTTCTGAATCACCCTCTTTAATGCACTTTCTTCCTTTACTTTGTGCAATACAAACATTCGTACTTCACTTAGGTCTGTTGCTGTAATTCCCGCGTCATCACAGAGTTCCGCAATTCTAGATAACCCATCGGCTACCAAATTATCTTCCCCTTGAATATATCTAACCTCAAGGTCAAACTGCTGGAGATACAATGACCATCTTACCAAACGAGCATTCCTCAACTTACAGGTCTTTAAAAAGGTCAACGCCTTATGGTCACGGTAAACAATTACCTTGTGACCTAATTGAAACTGCTCAAATTTCTGTACCCCAAATACAATTGTCAACGCTTCCAGTTCTGAGATGCCATAATTTCTCTCTGCTGCCTGTAAAGATTGACTTGCAAAAGCTATAGTCTTGTGCACTTCTTGTTTGTTCTCTATTTCTACTTGGAATACCTCCACAGCTATACCATAGCCACTAGCATCCACAGACATACAGAATGGTTTTTCAAAATCAGGATGATGTAAAATAGGACTATTAATTAAAGATTGTTTAAGCACCTCAAACGCCTGTTGGCGTTCTGCTGTCCAAACCCAATGGGTATTCTTTTTCAGCAGGAGGTGAAGCCTAATCACTAACAAAACGCCTATAGAAGCCGAAAAGACCGAACATCCATCTCAACTGCGTCTTGTTTCTGGGAGCCTCAAATTTTTCAATGACTGCTAGCTTGCCTGGGTCAGGCAGAATACCTTTTCCACTTATCATAAATCCCAAGAAAACTATTTCCTCTTTAACGCACTCTGTCTTTTCAATCTTTAGTTTCATGCCACCTCTCTCAATAGCCTCTAACACTTCCTCTAATAAAACTATGTGTTCTTTCCAGGTAGGAGTTGCTATTAACAGATCATCTACGTAGATTGTGATTTTATTACTTAAGGCTGGTCCTAAAACATGGCACATCACACGTACGAAGGCACAAACAGAGATATTAAGTCCGAAAGGTACCACACAGTATTGGTAACAAACTCCTTCGTACAAGAAAGCTGTGTACTTCCTTGAACTTTCTGCCAGTGGCAAATTCCAATATCCACACATGCTGTCCATAGAGGTTAAGAATTTTACTCCCCGGAACTTTTGCAATAATTCGTCCATGTTCTGCGGTCTATCACTTCCCCTAACCACTATTTCATTCAACCAATGAGCGTCCAAGACCAATCTGACACTCCCGTCTCTTTTTTGGTACAACAAGAGGATTATTGTACTCACTGACGACTTTTTCAATCACACCCCACTCTAGCATTCTGTATCTCCTTTCGAACTGCCTCCTTCCTAGCTTCATGTATTTGGTATGGCTTCCTGAGAAACACTTGGCCAGGTTTCACCTTTAATTGACATTCATAACCTTTGACCACACCAGGTCGATTTGAAAATACCTTATGATGCCTTTTTAAAACCTGTCTCAGTTCTTCCTTCTGATTAGCTGAAATTTTATCAATTTCCTGCAATTCAGCTTCTATTTTTTCCAAAATAATTGCTTCTTCTTCTTCTGTGATTAGCTTACTTTTGCTAAGATTAACACCTTCGTCCCAATATCTCCCATTTTTCAGAACTCATATAGGCAACTCCCAAGTTTCATCATTAGTTACTACATGTTTATCAATAAAAGGTATCGTAATTACTCCGGTTATTGGCAAGACCAATTTTAACTGGCTTCTTTCAAAGTCAACAACACTCTGATATTTTGACAAGAAATCTATGCCAATTAAAACCTCAATACTGAGATTATTTACAATTAAGCATGGATGATCAATTAAATTACCATTAATGTCAAAGGGCAGCAAAGCTTCTTGCTTTACCGTTTTTGACACCTTGCCAGTAGCACCAATTATTCTTAGTCCTGATACCCTCATTACTGTAAGCTTGTCTTTACCCGGTAATGCATCAAAGAAGGACTGAGATATTGCACTCACCTCACTTCCACTGTCTAAGAGATAATGTACATTGATACCCAACATATTCACTATTATTATGGGATGGCTTATTCTAGTTTGTATAGGTGCTTCCTCAAATTCATCCAATAGTTCCTTTTGGATTTGTCTCCAACTAAAGTGATCGACATGTGTCTTCATTACATTTAGGTCAAAGTGTGTAGTGGTTTCCTGAATTACATTTTCAGCTGCCTTTTCCAGTCAGTCTATTAATTTCAAATCGAAACACCGCACGACTTCATTATATTTAGTTTGCTGAACATGACTCAAATTACTGTAGTCTGAGTGATTCTGCATCTCCAGACCAGGCATAACACTAGTTACAACTAAACCACTTTCACTATTATCGTCGGATTCCTTCTCAAGTGACAACTGGTCACAGCTACTGGGTTCATCGACCCGCAACAGGCTATCCTCTACATTCTCACTTACCTCCTGTCCTAAATCTATTAGTACAGTATCAACATCCTATACGGGCACTTTAAATAAGAGCACATCATCCTCATCATAAATATAAGCATGAGTTTCTCCTGCTTCTTCACCTGACAATTTAGTATTTTGTAGCTCTTCCCTACCATTACACTGCTGCACCTTCTCTTTCTCTTCCCACTTAGAAAGCGTCTCTAACACGGTATCTATCAAATACTGTGAGTGATCTAATATTTCCGCTGTATCCTTAGATGCTACCGACCCCTCATTCACATGTTCAGTCTGAGTATTCTGATCTGTCTTACCAATTACTGTAATTACTGGCTTAGGAAAAGTAACCGCCTGGTGAGTGCCAGTAATCTCATAGACGGGAACTAGTTTTCCTGACTCGGCCTACTACTGTTTCCTTTATTTCCATTATAGTTAACTGGCACAGCATTGCTTTCCACACTGTTGTTTACCTGCATAATTTTGTTCGGAACACAATTACTATCATTTGGATGCCATTGTTGGTTCTGATAATTATTTCTCCAATTCCTACCCCTCTTAGGATGGTGAACACCTACAGTTCTGATGTTTACATTTCCATTCTGCTCGTTCTTAAAATTACTACTAGTGTTATTAGCATTTCTGTTATTACGTGCTTGCTCCTCAGCCACATGCTCTACACGTTCCAAATATTCAATGAAATGATCCAGATGGTTTCTAGGGGCAGATATAATTCTAGTTTGCCAATACCATGGCAGTTTGGCTTCAAGACCTAGTATTAACATTTCAGGTTTTAGCTTTTCAGCCAAATGTGACAAACGTGAGATCCATGACCTGGCAAACTCTTAAATACACTCCTTGCCTACATTGAAGTGTTTCCCACTCTAAAATTCTCTCAACACTTCATTTTGCTTATTACTAGACCAATACTCATTAATGAAAGCTGTTTTAAATTCTGCTAATGTTTTACACTTCAACATAACATCAGCTGACCAACGTATGGCGTCACCTGCTAAATGGCTTCTAATAAATGAGATTTTCTCTTGTTCAGACCAAGTTGGTGGAATCACATCTTCAAAACCGTTCCAGAAATCTAGCGGGTGGATATTTTTATCTGGATCGAACTGCAAGAACTGCCGACACCCGATAAAAGCGGCGTTTGCAACTACAATTTGTTGCATACTACCATTACCAGAAGTTACTGAAGATACTTTACTCTCCATGTTAGCAATGTTAGTACTAATATTTTCTACTCTCATTTCAACATTATCTACTCTTTGCACAATATGAGTAGTATCAGTTTTGATTGCATCTACTTCTGCTTGACATATGTTTACTTTTATATTAACATCTTTAAAACTATCTGAGCACAGTTCAGATTCCTCCTCGATCTTTTCTGTTAACTCGTGCTCCAGCTTCGCATCTTCCATTTGGAAGTCTTTGCGAACCTCAGCAACTTCAGATTTTACTGTTTTATACATTTCAGAAAATTGTTGAGCAACCTTTTTCTTAATATTCTCATGATTGTAATCAATTTTATAATTCAAACTGTCCAGATCCTCTTTCAACTTATTGCAACCAGCCTTGAAGATACTGTCCATTACCTCCAATCGTTTATTAAAATTAGTTTGGCTGGCCAAAATCTCATACTTTAATTCAGCTGACATTTTCGCATTACTGCTTTTGACCTCAGTTATTTCAGACTTTAATTCAGCATTACTGGTAGCTATTGCTTGTAATATAACATTTAAATCAATAGCCCCAGTATCTGTGGGTTGCTCACTAGCTGGCTTTTTATCACACTCGGGTGACAAAAAACGAGCTCCAACACCAGAATCATCAAAACTAAATGAAACTTCTGATTGATCAGTCATATCTAACTTCTCCTTCTTATACTCTGCCATCTCTGATGACTGTTTCATTTTTAATTCATCACAGAAACTATCATCCAATAAATTAACAATTTCTGATTTCTACTTTACTACAGGGGTCTCTATTATTGAATCATTGCCCCTTTTCACACTACTGTCAGGAGACAATACTTCATATTTCACTTTAACATTACTATTTTCATGCATATTTACACTTGAACCATTGTCTGGATTTACAGTTCCTTCAACAGACATAGGTCCTGATTTAGGTTTAACCTCAGTTTCTTTGGCGGCTCCATTGCCGACAGTCTTTTAGTGCAGGTTAGTAAAAGTTTTAACAGCTTTGCACTTAATTTAGTTCCTTCTGCACGATGTATGGAGTCGCCGGCGCGGCGTACGAGGATTACTGATGCGATGCGGCACGTTGAACTACAGACAGCACTTTGAACGCTGCTCTGTGTTTGCGTGGCCCGCAACTGCAGGTACGGCTCCGGATGCTGCGGCGAACGACTGTGGTGAGGCGAAACTGGCTTCTCGCGATTCCAGCAGCTCCGCTAGACTCAGTGCCAGCTCTGTCAATCCAGATGTGTTGTTAATCCAGTTGCGTTGTCCACATACACACGTAACACTATCACTGTTCTATTACTCAGTTGCGTGTCGCATTTCACTCCTGAATCTGAATATTTACAATCACATTCACTTTTACTCAGATTGTTCCCTGCCAATTGGCACCACATGTAGGGCGGCAGGTGGAATTATAATATTAATGAAAATGATGTGGAATGTCTTCCCCAACGATGCACCATACGTGGGGCGGCAGGTGGAATTATAATATTAATGATAAATGATGTGGAATGTCTTTCCCAATGATGCACCATATGTGGGGCGGTGGGTGGAATTATAATATTAATGATGAATGATGTGGAATGTCTTTCCCGGCACATTCACCATGTGTGGGGCGGCGGGTGGAATTATTGTTGTTAAAATGTTCCTATGATTTATTTAATGCTGTTGCTTGCCGTTCTCAACACTGGCTCTCTAACTACAATATTGGCAACCAGAAAGTGATTAGCAAAACGTGAAGCCAGTAATTAGAATTCCTAGTGCCCACTTCATCTGAGAAATACACTTATAGCTACAGCTTATAGCTCTGAGGAATTAGGAGATTGTCTGGGATTCATATTCAAAAACGATTCACTCTAAAATGTTCACTATATTCTGAAAGTCACAGACCAAAAGGAATCCACACAATCCAACTACCAGAGATTTCAGAGTCTAATGCACTGATGCTACTTTAACTGTTCAAATTAAAGGTTTAAGTGAATGCTCGCCATAATTTGATGATAATGTTCATCAAACGCCACGCTAAATAATGGTAGAATGTCTGTCCCACGGCAGCATGTGAAAATACGATATACGCAAACTGAAGATAGATCATTAAAGTCATCCCAGAATTGACACTTCCCTCGAAAACAATTTCATGGTTACGCGTATCCTGAGTAACTTATTACGACATCCGAGGCTGTTTATAGCAATGATACTGATGCGACGCGACTCCCGGCACAGATGGTGTGCTAATCAGCATCTGGAGAGAACTGGGGCCTTTCTTTCTCATGCAGCATTCTTATATATAAAGCCATGGTGCGGACGGCTAAGGGAACGCCTGATTAAATCCGCTCTCCTGACTAGCCGCTGGGCTAGTAATGCACCACTTCAAGTTATCGAATAAATCATTGCTTCCTTTGCTGATAGCCAATGAAGCTCTCAATTTAATTGTGCAGTCAGCATACAAGTAAGTAATCATAATAAAAGTCTGACGTGGCTAAGTCAAATATTTTGGGCGAGAGAATTAATTTAATTACACTAAACGCAGTAGATGAGCTCTGAACTTGCCCTTTGGAGATACGCTATCACTATAGTTTTATAGTTATTCAGTTGAAACTTCTCACTTCTTTATGATTACAGTGGATCTCCCTTCTACTTAAATTTAAACATCCTAGCTTTATTTATTCACCTACTTAATCTATCTTGCTTCCTTAATTTTTAAGACAAAACCAGAAAATCATGAATTTCAACTAAAATTTTAATTTGTGAGATCTAGAATACTGTTTCTACTAAATTATTATGCAAAAGTAATCTAAATATAAATTTTTAAGTTTCTAGCTCTTTTCTGTTGCGCCAATAATTTTTACAGATAAACGTCCAAATTCCGAAAATGTTGAAAGTTATTGAACTGATATTCAACACATATTGTTACTTGATTTTTGAAGTATTGCGCAACATTTATGACGTCAGAGCTAGTTACAGCGGACTGGTTGGCACACAATGGAAAGACTGATGTGAATTTTATACGGCATGAGTAGGCTGCTTCCCTACAGCATGTTATTTGAGATAAGGTGAATATAAAGCTGATTGTACATTACTTTTTTTAAAATTTTTGAGAATGCTGGCAAAAGTGAAATTGGACGGAAATTTGATGCTATTTCTTTATCTCCCTTCTTAAACAGTGGCTTAACTTCAGCATATTTCTACCATTAGGGAAATATTCCACTTATAAATGACTGGTTACACAGACAGCTTAATATGTTACTTTTCTCAGAATCACATACTTTAATTAAATTTTTTTGATATTTCATCATGCCCACTAGATGTTTTTGATTTTAAAGATTTTATGATGGACACTATTTCTGCTGGGGTTGTGAGGGTCAAATTCATATTATGGAAGTTACTTGAAATGTCTGGTCTGAGGTATTCCATAGCAGCATCCACAGAACAAGACAAACTCATCTTTTCTGTAACAGTTATAAAATGTTTGTTGAAAAGTTCTGCAACACTATACACATCTGTCACCAATGTATCATTTGCTCATAATGCTATTTGCCCCTCTTCGTGTCTGGTTCTACCAGTCTCCTCTTTCACTATATCCCATATTGTCTTTATTTTGTTATCTGATATGACTATCTTTTCCTTGTAATATATTTGCTTTGATGTTTGTATTACAGTCTTTAATACACTCCTGGAAATTGAAATAAGAACACCGTGAATTCATTTTCCCAGGAAGGGGAAACTTTATTGACACATTCCTGGGGTCAGATACGTCACATGATCACACTGACAGAACTACAGGCACATAGACACAGGCAACAGAGCATGCACAATGTCGGCACTAGTACAGTGTATATCCACCTTTCGCAGCAATGCAGGCTGCTATTCTCCCATGGAGACAATCGTAGAGATGCTGGATGTAGTCCTGTGGAACGGCTTGCCATGCCATTTCCACCTGGTGCCTCAGTTGGACCAGCGTTCGTGCTGGACGTGCAGACCACGTGAGATGACACTTCATCCAGTCCCAAACATGCTCAATGGGGGACAGATCCGGAGATCTTGCTGGGCAGGGTAGTTGACTTACGCATTCTAGAGCACGTTGGGTGGCACGGGATACATGCGGACATGCATTGTCCTGTTGGAACAGCAAGTTCCCTTGCCGGTCTAGGAATGGTAGAACGATGGGTTCGATGACGGTTTGGATGTACCATGCACTATTCAGTGTCCCCTCAACGATCACCAGAGGTGTACTGCCAGTGTAGGTGATGCCAGGTGTTGGCCCTGTGTGCCTCGGTCGTATGCAGTCCTGATTGTGGCGCTCACCTGCACGGTGCCAAACACGCATACGACCCTCATTGACACCAAGGCAGAAGCGACTCTCATCGCTGAAGACGACACGTCTCCATTCGTCCCTCCATTCACGCCTGTCGCGACACCACTGGAGACGGGCTGCACGATGTTGGGGTGTGAGTGGGAGACGGCCTAACGGTGTGCGGGGCCGTAGCCCAGCTTCATGGAGACGGTTGCGAATGGTCCTCGCCGATACCCCAGGAGCAACAGTGTCCCTAATTTGCTGGGAAGTGGCGGTGCGGTCCCCTACGGCACTGCGTAGGATCCTACGGTCTTGGTGTGCATCCGTGCATCGCTGCGGTCCGGACCCAGGTCGACGGGCACGTGCACCTTCCGCCGACCACTGGCGACAACATCGATGTACTGTGGAGACCTCACGCCCCACGTGTTGAGCAATTCAGCGGTACGTCCATCCGGCCTCCCGCATGCCCACTATACGCCATCGCTCAAAGTCCGTCAACTGCACATACGGTTCACGTCCACGCTGTCGCGGCATGCTACCAGTGTTAAAAACTGCGATGGAGCTCTGTATGCCACGGCAAACTGGCTGACACTGACGGCGGCGGTGCACAAATGCTGCGCAGCTAGTGCCATTCGACGGCCAACACCGCGGTTCCTGGTGTGACCGCTGTGCCGTGCGTATGATCATTGCTTGTACAGCCCTCTCGCAGTGTCCGGAGCAAGTATGGTGGGTCTGACACACCGGTGTCAATGTGTTCTTTTTTCCATTTCCAGGAGTGTATTTTGCAGTATTTCTTGTAATGTGCTATAGCATTAACACCAGGACTGTCTCGGATTGAGAGATACAGTTTTCTTTTTGTTTTACAAGATACCCCTATTCCTTGAGTAATCCATGGCTTTTTGTAGACTTTGCTCTAACCTTGGTTAGTTTTGGGGGAAAACAGTGTTCAAATAAGGTAATCACTTTATTAGCAAAAGTGTTATACTTTTCATTCATGCCATGAGCAGTCTAAACATCAGTCCAGTGAATGTCTCTGAGGAGTGTCCTAAAATAATAAATTTTTGGCTTATTGATTACTCTCTTGAGCTCAGGTTTAACAGATTTTATATCCTGTTCAGTATTAGCTTTTAACAGAAGGAACTGTAATCATGGTCTGAGAGGTCATTGACTATTGGCTGTGTAATATAATTTTGTTCACTGGACTTTTCTACAAAGATATTATCAATGGCTGTTTTTGAGCAATTTGCTACCCTAGTGGGGAAGTTTACAGTGGGAAATAAGTTGAATGATAGTGTTACTAACTCAAATAAGTTCTTATTGGGAGTGTCTTTAAGGAAATCTACATTGAATCACCAGCAACCACTATTTCTTTGTTTTTGGTTTTTAAATGGGCCAGTACAGCTTCAAGGTGGTTCATGAACAGATTAAAGTTACCTGCAGGATTTTTTGTGAAATTCTACTTCTGCTGCACATGCTTCCATATGGTGTTCTAAGCAAAATTTATGAATGTCTATGTTCTTAAATTTATGACAGTTTCTGATGAATGTGACAACTCCTCCTTTCTCCATTTCTGCTCTACAAAAGTGAGATGCTAACCTAAATCCTGTAAGACTTAAAAGTTCTATACCAGTGGTCACATGATGTTCAGAGAGGCAGATTATGTCAGCTGGCTTTGAGGACTATAATTCATCTATGCAGATAATCAATTCATTAATTTTATTTCTCAGTCCTCGAATATTTTGAAGCCTTTAAGGTTCACATAGCCTTGGCACTACAATTTTTTATATTTTAATGTTTGTTTATGTATTGCAAGCATAACACAAATATAGCCAAAGTATGCAGAACATGATAACACACTGCACCACAGATGAGGATATGGCAAAGAATCATTAATGTCAGAATGTCTCAGCATATGTAAGTTACAAGAGACAGCATCCTAACACTGATCCAGTATGACAGTTTAGTGTGCTGTCCCAATGAAGTGATTCAGTTCCAATAGGATCACTCTTTGATTCACACAAATCGAATAGTTCAGCAATGGTCTTCACAACAGGCTGGCAACCTGATTGACTAACCTGTCTTAGCATCAGACTTGAATCCCACTGTAAATATGTAGGCCAAAATGAAGTTTCTCATGAACTTACACTGGCCGACACTGGCCCCCAGACCTAATGTTGGACACTTTGTAGAGTCCCACAGATGATGAGACATGTTCCCAGAGGATGACTGCCTCTGTGTCTCATTATATGAGTGGGCAGATCTCCATACTAGCCACATACCTGATATGAAACTTTCCTTTGTCTAGCATTATTCTACTTTACGTTATATAATTTGATATGGTTACATGTTAGTTAATTGGAAATCTGTGAGAATCATTGGACTTCACATTTTGTTCATTGCATCTGTGGTACCTAACAGTTAATACATGGTAATTTGACAAATGCTCAAACAAGTCAGTTATAATATAAATAGAAATGGTGTCCTCATATGAGACAGTCAGAAAAAACACTTACTATTGACCAATATAAGGACAAATAAATAATAATATTTTCTTCTTCACTGCCTCTCCAACATTTTTTGTGTTTATTGTGCAAAAGAAGTGCAGTCAGGCATACAAAAACTCTTTTTCAAGTCAATATATCTTGGAAACCCAAGGATTGCATTCCATCCACTATACCCATTTCTTTACGTTAGTTGTCAAATAAACAATTACTGTAGAATATGTGTTAACTGTATTCTTCTTCAGATTGCACATCTAAAGCATTATCCTCATTTAAATTTGAGTCAGACTGTGAATGACTGGATGAGTGTTTCCTGTGTTTTTCTCTTTTTAGTTTTCAAGAACAAATCTTTTACTTCTGTCTCCTTTGATTCTGATACAAATATCATCTCTTTGAATTATTTCAAATTTTTCGTCTATGGAGACAATGTTAGTTACTCAGAGGATTCAGAATGTGCTGATTTTAGTAGATCAGTTGGCTCTTGATGTGGTTTGTTGATTTCGGGAGTGTCAAACACCAGTTTGTCTCACATTTTGCTCCATCTTGTACGTCAAACTCCTGGTGTATTGCAGAATCATTGTCTCTAACAAGTGAGTACATGCACTGATCAGCAGAACATTAGGACCACCAACCTACTATCAGTATAAACCCATCCTGGTGATAGCAGCTTTACTTGGCAAGGAATGTCTACTAGTCAGACACATGCACAGTGCATGTAAGATCAGTGAGCATGCTGTCAATGTGTAGAATGGATGAGCCATGCAATCTATCTGAGTTTGACAGAGGGCAGATTGCGATGTCCTGGAGGTCTGGAAACTACACGATTTGTCAAGTGTTTGAGGAGTGCTGTGATGAATGTCTTCCACATGTAGCAAAGCCAAACTGAAAAAAATGTCCAGATTTCATGGGGTTGGGCAGCCAGGCCTATTACGTATGTTGGATGTTGTAGGCAGGCCAGACTCACAAAAAAGGACAAAAGGACAGGTGGCAAACTGTGGTGGATCTAACATCAGACATTAATGCTGGGCAGATTACAAGTATGTCTGAACACACAATGCACTGAATACTTCTAGCAGTAGGCCACTGCAGGCAATGACCCATACATGTGACAATGTTAACACAATGAGATCAGAAACTATGACTGAAATGAGAGTATGACCATCAGCACTGGATGTTGGTGCAGTGGCAGAGTGTTGCATGATTTAATGAAGCCCAATGCCTTCTTCATCATGCCAATGGGAGGACGCAAACTGATCATCTTCCAGGGGAACAGTGCATTGACACCTGTACTGTGGGATGGAGACAAGCTGGGTGGTGGCACCATTATGTTAGGGAACATTCACTGTGGTATCCTTGGATCCAGTGGAGCTCATGCAAGACACCACGACAGCCGAGGGGTATCATACACTGGTTGTACACTAAGTACACCCCTTCATGATGATCATGTTTGCCTACAGCAATGACATTTTTCAGCAAGGCCAGGAGTGTGATGGAGTGGTTCCAGGAATACAGTGATGAGTTCTAATTGATGTGCTGGCCCCCCAACTCACCAGATCTGAACCAAATCAAACACATCTGGTATGTGATTGGTAAGTCAGAACTCATCGTCCCCCTTCGCAGAATTTATAGGAATTAGGTGACTTGTGTGTGCAGATGTGGTACAAACTCCCTCCAGCAACCTGGCATCAATACTGTTACCCATGTCAAAGGTGGACATACTGATCACTAGGTGGGTGGTTGTTATGTTCTAGTTGATCTGTGTACATGTTACATTAGAAAAGTTCCACTTTTCAGAGGCCATTTGCAGCATGTTTCTTTGTTAGTGCTCTCAAGCAGGCCACTCTAAATAACCTCATAATCAAAAATGGGGTTGCTACTTGGTGTGGGTTATTTGCCTACCAGCTTTCTATTTGTTGGGGATAATGTGTTTTAAATCGCCCCATGAAATCCACATAAGAGACTGTATTTTATGTGTGGAATGTCATGATAAACAGATGATGTGGACACAGTTTTCTCTTGCTTTATCTATCAAACAAATATGATATGATTTCATCTAGTATTGGCATAACAGGATCATCACTATATGGCTCCACGAACTTAAAAAATTGTCAAACTTCTTAGTAAAAATTTGAATCTGAATCCAACTAATAGGGTGGCAAGATGAAGTCTGAGATACCGTATCATAATATGCCATATTTTTGTGTATTCAGATAACCTTGGTACTGTATATTTGGAATAAGCCATATCATTGTAGAAATCTAGCCTCATAGTTACACTGCTCAGTTTGAATGATAATACATTATAGTGAGTGAAGGGGAACTTTTTGTGATAAACATAATCTTATGAATATTGTTGCAACAGCTACTCAACTTTAGGTATTAAAGCTCTACACCTACAACCACACACAGTTAAGAAAAACACAAACTTGCAGATCAACATTTTAAAATTAAGGATTCTTGACAATATCCTGTACCATGATGATCTTACTGTCACTGCTGTATGCCTCGGGCAATGTGGGAACTAAGTTTTGATATCTTCCAACAGACCTGAAAACTTACTTTAGTCAGACTCTAGCTTTCTCACATCAGCGAATTCTCCAACAATAGGCACCTTTCCTCTATATTCAAAATCATTTCCATTAACGATAGTATCTTTTGGATAAATTGAGAACAATGTCGAATCAGAATATCAATCATTTTCTCTAATTAAATTCTAATGACAGCAAGGCAAAGAGTAGTGCATTCCTTAATCTGGCATCTACAGCTTTATACCCACAGACCACAAACATAATTAAGTTATATTTTCCTTGCAAATGATGGAGAATTCAATCCTACTTTACATACATTACATTGGAAAATCTATTCTATCCTTGTCCTGTCAAGTGGAAATGTCATGCAGCTTTGTACTTGCTTCTCTCTTTCACATCTTTGTACATGTGCAACCAGATTTTTTATTAATTTAAACATCTTATTCAGACCCATTACATTGAATAGTTGAACTTATTTTTCCCATTATGTTTGGAAATTTGCTTTTAGCCCCAAATTTATGAGCTCATCATTAAACATTTATTAACTCTTATCCAATCACATCTTAATTAAATTCAAATTTAATAGCCTCAGTTGCAGAGTTATCTAGATTTACCTAGGTTTCAATTGGGATAACCCAACCTTCTTCAGAATTACACTTACTAATGTTTGTCCATAATGGACATTGCCAAACTAAAAATGCAAATACACCAAGTGTCGTCATATTTTAAAAACTTAACAACACTCGTGGCTGCTGCAGCGCGGTCGGGAAGTGGGACTGAGGCAGCTTCAGTTAAACTTAACTGAAGCTGCCTCAGTCCCACTTCCTGACCGCACTGCGGCAGCCACGAGTGTTGTTAAGTTTTTCAGTTAAACTTAACTGAAGCTGCCTCAGTCCCATGCCGCGCTGCGGCAGCCAAGAGTGTTGTTAAGTTTTTAAAATATGACGACACTTGGTGTATTTGCATGTTTAGTTTGACAATGTCCATTATGGACAAACATTAGTAAGTGTAATTCTGAAGAAGGTTGGGTTATCCCAATTGAAACCTAGGTAAATCTAGATAACTCCGCAACCGAGGCTGTTAATTTTGAATTTAATATTTATACAGTTGCTGACAGGGTCGCGAAATGCTGAAAGTATTGAACATCTTAATTATTTCTTTCCATTGCTTCTACTTTCCCATTCTGCCTGCTACTTCTGTGAACACTTTTATGGATACAGGCAAAATTTTCTTTTTGTTGGCTTAATTTGTAACAAATTGTTTTTGAAACTGAGAGTGGTAGTGAATTATAGCGTTCCCTAATAAAAGGGCAGAAGAATTGCTGTTGAACTTGGCACTTACATCCGAGTGTGAAATTTGATAAAAAGTATATCATTACCAATTTCAAGTGCCAAAAAGCTGAATAACTATTTTATTAGTTATTCACTTCTGTATTTGAAATATGTGGTTTGTAAAAGATAAAATTTTGCTAGAAGTCTGATCTAAAATTATTTTCTCCTGAACATAATAATATTGTCTCACTCCTATAAAATGAATTTGGATGAATTTTGGTTAAAATTTTGGGGAGCTTAAGGTCCTACTACAATAGTTCACCTAAACTCTGCAAACATTATACACCAGTGTTCTATTCATCAAGATAAGAGAACCAACACAGAAAGACCAGTGGCACCTACCATAGAGGGAACATAAAGAAAATATTGGGCAATGGTGGAACTGAACTCAGGTTCAATGGGTGACCTATATCTGCATTTATACTCTACAGACCAACAGGAAGTGCATGACAGAAGGTACGACCCATTGTACCAGTTATTAGGGTTTCTTTCCATTCCTTTCATATACGAAGAGCAGTAATTATTCTAACCTTACCCTTATGATCACTATGTGAGTAATATGTAGGGAGTTGTAGTGTATTCCTAGAGTCATCATTTAAAGTCAGTTCTTAAAACTTTGTTAATAGACTTTCGTGAAATAGTTTATGCCTCTCTTCAAGAGTTGTCCACTTCAGTTCCTTTAGTATGTCTGTGACACTCTCCTATGGATCAGATAACATGAATGGCAAGACTCCCAACACACTTCCTTGAGGCACGCCTGAAGTTACTTCTACATCTGACAATGACTCTCCATCCAAGATAACATGCTGGATCCTCATAACAACAAGTCCTCAATCCAGTCACAAATTTCACTTGATTGTACTATTGACCATAAGTGTATGTGTGGTACTGAGTCAAATGCTTTTCAGAAATCGAGAAATGCTGGATCTACCTGACTGCCTTGATCCAGAGCTTTTGGTATATATGTGATGACAGGCACTTTGATGTGAACAATTTTCACAATGCCACTAACATGTCCTTCATACCACGTCTGCTGCTGCCGGTCAAGTCACTACATATTTCACAATCAATTTCAGTATCCTATACTTTTTGTGTATGATGTTTAATTGATATTAATTTCCAATGTTTCGTACAAGTATGTCTCACTGGTATGATAATGTGTTGCTGCTATAACACAACATGGGTATTAAAATGGTGAAAGTATTGCTACAAATTGTTATGTGGCTGTAGACACTGAGAATGCCTGATGTGAGACTTAGTCATTTTCTGTGCAAACAGTCTTGTTTTCTCAACTGTAAACATGTATGGTGTCCTCCTACAACAATTTACCATTGGGACACCTTCTATCAAATATATTTTGCTTGCTGGTCCTCTTGCTGTAAAATCATTGCTTCAAAACTGATTTCCACCACTTCTGTCCACATTAAATCAATAGCTGCTGCCCTTTCCATGTCAAAACAGTTCCTGCTCTACAGCCTGAATACCATGGATATCACTTGTACAATTAAAAGAATTCCTTAACTAAATATTTCAAAGCTGTTTATTCATAGGAAGTACCTGTTCTACAAACAAGTTTTCATTCTATATCTTCCCATTTTCCAGAATATTCTTATAACACTATTTGTGAGCCACAATGATGATAACAACTATGTGATGGTAGGCATTTTATCTAATAACTCCAGTGTCACCACTGTGCAACATCATTGGTAGATACAGTTACGACTTGTCCCTCTCAAGAAAGTAGCCACAGGTCACAAAGGATATTCAGTTAAAGTACATGTTCCTGTGCACAACACAATTAATTTGATGGGCACACATGGATCCATCCAATAACATCAACTTCTTCAAAGTCGACAGCCAGTAGCTGTCACTCCTATACATCCTTCAGTCCCATAGTTTTTGCCACATTCTCTACTACTCAAGTTTTTCTTCCACCTCCATTCCAATCTTTTGTTCTAGTTCCCTTGTCTTTCTCTTCATTTCTCTTTGGATATCTCTTCTTGATTTTAGATCTTTTTAATTTTTCCTGTCCTCAAGTTGCTTATTAGTGTATGTTGTATTATCTGGAGACTGAGAAACTACTCTGTAGTAATCCACATGGATTCTGCAAGACCGATTGTGTGAATCTTTGCTTGCTCTAGGTACTGGAATACAGAGTGATGTTGTGTTTTCTCTGGAGAGCCTTCAAAAAAGTTCCATATTGCCATCCAGTAAAGAAAATGTAAGCTTGTGGTGCATTCTGAAAGGCAGATATGCTACTGCATGGGAGACTTCCTAATATCAGAAGCAAAAGTAGCATCCAATGTACATCCAGGAAGTGTGATGGGATGATTACTATTCACAATATACGAACAACCCTGACAGACAAAATTATCAACTCTTTGAGGCTCTTCTCAGGTGACACATCGGTATATTGAGAAACATGATCATGAGGGAACTGTTGTGCATTGCAGAAACTCACAGATAATAAGCACTTGATGAAAAGAGTGGCAGCTGATCCTCAACACAAATAAACATTGTAATATGGGTAAATAGATGAAAAGTTATAATCGTGTTAGAGTATAAAATTGGTAATTAGATTTTATAGTCTGTCAAAACTGTTATGTATCTCTGGCACCTGCCTGGAGCTATTTAAAGTTGAATGACCGTATAGATGATGCTATCTAAAAGAGCAGGTACCAGAATGAAATGTATTGAAGGAGTCCTAAGAAACCGTATTTCACATATTAAGGATGTCACTTTTAGAACTTCCATTTGGCACATTCTTGAGTAAAATGCAAAGGTCCCAGCTTTGAGTCCCAGTCTGGCACACAGTTCTGATCTACCAGGTAGTTTCTTGAGTAACATTCATTGGTCTGGGACTCTAATGAAATTGTATTAATGAAACAGGCAGAGAAGACTCAGAGGAGAAATCCTCCCTTCATCACACTTTCATGTCCTTGGAGATAGGTCATAAATAAATTTTTTCTTGTTTGTTCTGAATGGTTAAATCAGTTTTACATAAATTTTTGGCAAACAGACTTCCACCATTTACAGGGTACTGTTGAGGAATTATGGGGTATTCCACGGGGCTGTCCTTTCAAATGTTTATCAATACCATCATCCCCCAGCTGGTTGGTACTGTGCTGGGGAAATTCAGTCTTGCTCTGAAGATGAAGTTTTTATTTATTTTAATTATTTACACATGAAGTTCCTTAGGACCAAATTGAGGAGCAAATCTCCAAGGTCATGGAATGTGTCAGTATGTGCAATTACAACATAAAAGTAATAACAGATAAAAATAAATGTTTATGAACCCAAAAAAAGTCAGTCCGTAAGTTTAAGTAAATACCATCATCCCCCAGCTGGTTGGTACTGTGCTGGGGAAATTCAGTCTTGCTCTGAAGATGAAGTTTTTATTTATTTTAATTATTTACACATGAAGTTCCTTAGGACCAAATTGAGGAGCAAATCTCCAAGGTCATGGAATGTGTCAGTATGTGCAATTACAACATAAAAGTAATAACAGATAAAAATAAATGTTTATGAACCCAAAAAAAGTCAGTCCGTAAGTTTAAGTAAATGCAATCAACAATACAACAAGAATCAGCCTAATTTTTCAAGGAACTCCTCGACAGAATAGAAGGAGTGGCACTGAGGAAACTCTTCAGTTTCGATTTGAGAGTGCATGGATTTCTAAGATTTTTGAATTCGAGTGGCAGCTTATTGAAAATGGATGCAGCAGTATACTGCACATCTTTCTGCACAAGACTTAAGTAAGTCCGATCCAAATGCAGGTTAGACTTCTGCCAAGTATTAACTGAGAGAAAGCTGCTTATCCTTGGAAATAAGCGAATATTGTTAATGGGAAATTATATATATATATATATATATATATATATATATATATATATATATATATATATATATATATATATATATATATTGAGAGTCCAATGCCAAAATACTCAGACTCAAGAACAGGAGTCTACAAGAGGTTTGTGAACTTACACCACTTACTGCCCAAACTGCCTGTTTCTGCAAAAAAATTTCCTTTTAGAATAGAAAGTGTTAACCCAAAATATAATACCATATGACATAAGTGAATGAAAATAAACAAAGTAAACTAATTTTCATGTCAAACGATCACTTATTTCAGATACCGTTCAAATAGTAAAAATGGCAGCATTAAGTCTTTGAACAAGATTCTGAACATGGGCTTTCCACAACAGCTTATTATCTACCTATCTGAACACCTAGAAATTTGAACTGTTCGGTTTC
The DNA here is from genome assembly GCF_023897955.1 of Schistocerca gregaria. NCBI lineage: Eukaryota > Metazoa > Arthropoda > Insecta > Orthoptera > Acrididae > Schistocerca > Schistocerca gregaria. The sequence goes on from NC_064920.1 coordinate 1,016,116,274, forward strand.
ACTAATTATGTGCCCATTCTGTGAAATTAAAACGTCAGGTTTTGTTGAATTGTGTGTTAGAAATTATAAAAACTGTGTCTTACCGTGATTTAGCATTAGTTTATTTTCTACAAGCCATGAACATAGGTCATGAACTGCACCATTTGAAACTGAGCCAATGCTGCACACAAAATCATTTACTACCAAGCTAGTGTCATCAGCAAACAGAAATATTTTATAGTTACCCGTAATACTAGAGGGCGTATCATTTATATAAATAAGGAACAGGAGTGGCCCCAACACTGATCCCTGGGGCACCCCTTCACTTGACTGTACCCCACTCAGACCCTACATCACAGCCAGTCTCAACATTGTGAATAATAACCTTCTGCTGTTGGTTGCAAAAGTGAGAGATGAACCAATTGTGAGCTACTCCCCGTATTCCATAATGGTCCAACTTCTAGGGCAATGTTTTGTGATCAACACAATCAAATGTCTTAGTTAAATAAAAAAAAATATGCCTTCTGTTGAAATCATATGGTACCTCACAGAGGAAAGAGAATATAGCATTTTCAGTTGTTAAATGACTTCTAAAGCCAAATTGTATATGTCATAATAAAATTGTGTGATATAAAATGATCAATTATCCTTACATACACAGCCTTTTCAATAACTTTAGCAAACACTGATGGCATAGAAATAGGACTAAAATTATTTATATTATCCATTTCTCCCTTTTTATAAAGCAACTTTACTACAGAGTACTTTAATCGTTCAGGAAACTGACCATTGCTAAAGGAAAAATTTCAAATATGGCTAAATACAGGGCTAACATGCGCAGGACAGTACTTAAATATTCTGCTAGGCACTCCATCATAACCATGAGAGTTCTTAGTCTTCAGTGATTTAATTATTGACTCAATCTCCCTCTTGTCCTTATCACAGAGGAGTATTTCAGACATCAATCTCGGAAAGGCATTTGCAAGAGTCCCTGTAGAAACTAAATTTTTATTTAATTCACCAGCAATGTCCAGAAAATGATTGTCATATATTGTACATGGATCTGATTTATGAGTAACAGAAATATTTTTACTGTGAACCGACTTTATATTATCGGCCTTGTGCTGCTAACCAGACACTTCCTTCACAACTGACCATATGGTTGTAATGTTATCCTGTGAATTAGCTATTCTATTTGCATACCAAATACTCTTTGTCTCCCTAATAACATTTTAAGCATCTTATAATACTGTTTGTAATGGGCTACTGTAGCTTGATTGTGACTAGTTCTAACATTTTGATAAAATTCCCGCTTTGTTCTACATGATATCCTTAACCCAATAGTCAGCCACCTGGACTGCGTAGTACTGCTAGTACCCCATTTAGAGCATTCTTATGGAGAGCAACTCTCAAAGAGCATGAGAAATGTGTTAAGGAAATTATTATATTTAACGTCTATGTCGTCGGCACTATAAACACCCTGCCACTCTCGTTCCTTGACAAGGTTTAAAAAACTCTCTATTGCTGTTGGATTAACTTTCCTACATAGTTTGTAATTAAATCAATCAATCAATCTCTTTATTCATCTGTTAACAATATACATTGTATGGATGTAGTCAATTACAATATAGTTTCTGATATTTTATGTGTTGTAAAAACTTGCATAATAAATCCAAATATTTTACATCACTTTATATAAATAATCTTACTTTCCCCTATTAGACAATTACAATATAATTTATGTTATTTAATGTGTTACAAAAATTTGCATAATAAATACAAGTATTTTACTTCACTTTATATAAATAATGTTACTTTCCCATATTTAGATATTCTTCAATGTTGTAAAAACTGTTTCTTATTAAAAATTATTTAAGATCTACTTTGAATTTATGACATTCTTTAATTTTCTTTATTGCAGCAGGCAATGCATTAAAAAGTATTTTGGGCTGGTAGTTGACACTTTTTTGGTATAGTGCTCCTTTGTGGGCCTCTCTGTGAAAATCATCTCTATTTCTTGTTTCGTGTTTATGAATCTGATTATTTACTGTTGAAAATTCCTGGTGAGTTTTCAGAAAGCAGACACATTCATATATGTATAAGCTAGGAAGAGTCATTATTTTAAATTCTTTAAATATTTCCCTGCATGACATTCTACGGGGAACCCCTTTCATTATTCTAATAGCCCTTTTTTGAAGTTTGAAAGCTTGTTTTGCCATACCTGTATTTCCCCAGAAGATCACACCATATCTAAGCAAACTGTTCATATAAGCATAATAGGCACACAGCAATGATTCAGTGTTGCAACAGTCCCGAAGCATTCTAAGCACATAGCAGCATTTACTTAGTTTTTTACACAAAGCTTCTAGATGCTTTTCCCATCTCAAGTGCTCATCCACCCATATACCTAGGAATTTTGTATGTGGAGCTTGTGCAATAACATAGCTCCCTAGCTCAGCTTTTACTGTTCTTCTAGTTTTACTTTTAATATTACTGAAATTCATCAATGCTGTTTTATCCTTATTTATGATCAACGCATTATCACTAAACCATTTTCCTGTCTCATTTATTGTCCTTGAGACACTCTGTTGTAGATTATCCTCAGTGGATCCTTTTATGAAAATGCTAGTGTCATCAGCGAACATCACCGTTTCTGCCACTGTCAGATGCTTTGGCAAATCATTTATAAACACCAAGAACAACAGAGGGCCTAACACGGAACCTTGGGGCACTCCATAGCTAGTTTTTTTGAAGTCAGAAAGATACTCTTTGCCTTCATGGTATATTTGTACTTTCTGTTGTCTATCCGAGAGATAAGACTTGAACCATTTGAAGGCAAGTCCCCGGACCCCATAAAATTCTAGTTTCATAAGCAATAAATCATGGCTGATTAGATCAAACGCTTTAGATAAATCTAAGAATATCCCGCAGCTTAACTCATTCTTGTCCAAGGCATTTAGGACCATTTTCATGAATTGGAAGACTGCCGTTTCTGTGGACCTGTTCTTTCTAAACCCATTTTGAGCATTAGTCAGTATTTTATTTTTATTCAGAAAGTCAGCTAGCCTGTCATACATTACTCTTTCTATTACTTTAGAGAAACCTGACAATAATGACACTGGCCTATAATTATTTATGTCAGCTGTACTATCCTTTTTGTGTAGTGGCTTTACTATGGAGAGTTTTAGTTTTGATGGGAACACCCCTGTCCTGAAAGAAGTATTAATAATGTCAGCTAGGTTAGTATCTATACTGGTAGAACTGTGTTTGATTACCTTGTCTGGAATTCCATCAATACCACAAGACATTTTATTTTTTAGTTTATTAATAGCATTTCTAACTTCACATTCTGTTACTGGGTACAGAAACATCGTCTTTTCACAAGTTGGTACTTTTATGTTTTTGTTGTTTGAATTGCATAGACCTTTAATTAGGTTCGGTGCTATGTTCACATAATGTTCATTGAATATATTGGCTATCTGTTGAGCATCTTCTATCACTTTCCCCTCACTTTTAATTTTGAAGTTATGGGTCTTGGTTTTACGTTTTCCTATGCTATTGTTTATAACCTATTGTTTATAACCTATTGTTTATAACCTTCCAAATAGATTTTGATTTATTGCTTCCCTTGTTAATGTATGAATCATTGCTTAGCCTTTTTGCTGCCTGTTTGCGTACTAAGGCCTTTTAGTGTTAAAATTTGTGCATCATGGTCTGAAAGGCCATTTAATCTTTTACTAACAGAATGCCCATCTAGTAATGAAGAATAAGTAAAAATATTGTATATGATTGTGCTACTGTTCCCCTGTTCCCCTGCACCCTAGTAGGGAAAAACACAATCTGCATCACATCATATGAATTTGTGAGATCTACCAACATCCTTTTTCTTGCACCATCATATACAAAATTATATTGAAGTCACCACATATAGCTAATTTCCGGTACTTCCTACAAAGTGAACAAGAACCCTCTCTAGCTTGAGGCAAAATGCTCTGAAGTCAAAGTTAGGGAACCTATAAACAGCAACAATTGGAAGTTTAGTTTCACTAAATTCAGCTGCTCCTGCACAACATTCAAATATGATCTGTTTGATTATTTATTTGTCATTAACTGAACCATGTAGTTAATTTATCTTGTAATTGATCTATTAGGAAACTTCTTGTTGTTATTTACATTTGCACGAATATGTATTGCATCCATCCAGGATTATTATATTGTAGTTAATAACATTTGTCACGTTGAATTTTCTATTATTATTGTTATTATTATTAAGTAAACACTGATGACACCAATTGCATGTAAATATGCTCAACGGTGGAATAAAACATTTGTATTTGTATTTGTTCAGTGCAGTGCTGTGATACGTCTATGGACTCAAATGGAACACTGTTTTTTACATACATAGCCACTCCACCAACCCGCAAGGAACTCCTTGAAAAATGGTCAGCTAATCTGTATCCTTGTACAGAAAGCCTCCGAATTGTCAAATTATTTAAGTGGTGCTCTGATATACCATTACTTTCAGAGTCAACATCCATAAGCAGTTCACTAACTTTATTTCTAATACCTCTTATATTTTGATGAAATATGCTAATTCCTTCTCTACTTGGAAACATTACATCCTTTGAAGGTGAGCCCTTAGTTAGAGGGACTTCCTTCAAGAAGGTATACCTGTTAGCAGACATCAATCTAAAAAAGGTTCAGCGGTAACACCAACTACTGCAGGAAATTTTCCATGAGTGACCCCACCACCACCACCACCACTACCACTACCACCCAGTACATTGTCACATATAAGCTTTGCCATCCTCTCCTTCCCATACCTATTGAGGTGCAGTGAATCCTTATATAATGGTAGACCCAACGGGCACCACTGAGATGTGACCCATGGCCTCTGCCATCAGTGCCCTCTCCAGCCCCATGTTAACAAACCTAACAGCCACATTAAGATGAGGCCAATCATGCGGCCAAAACAATTGCATGAAATGCACATTAGTGCCACCAGTTTGAGTAGCTGTCTTTACCAGGTCACCACCTACATCATATTCCCCTCCGTATCAAGACTGTTCCCTGCTCCACCCATTATCACTACCTGATCCTCCTTCATAAAATTCCTACATAACTCCCCTATGCTGTCAGTCACTTGAGCCAACACTGCACTAGGCTTCACAATACTAGTGACCTGGTACTTACTCCCCAAAACTTCCTGCAACTGCTGGCCCACTCCTCTAATATGTTAAATACCTGGCAGCAGAACCTTCTTCTTTCTGTTAGACTTTGTAGCTAACCTAGGCCTCCTAACTGCTGAGGACTGCTGCGTGTTCCCAACATCTACAGCTGCATGGGGCTCCTTTTTGCCAACTGCCAGTTCCCATTCCCCACCACCCTTCACCCTCCTCAACCTATCTAGCTCCTCCTTTGCGCTTTGTAACTGCACCTGAAGTGCACAGTTCTTACGTTCCTGCTCTTCTATCAACTTATTTCTACTACAGATTCCTTATTCCCAGGAGAGGATCTCACTAGAATGCCCACTTGCTTCCCCATTGCATTTCCCTCAATGAAAATACTTTGAACAAATCCCACACCATAACCTACTACTCACAAACCTACAGCAGAGCCCACACTTCTCACTCATGATAAAATTTTACAGTTACTGAAAAAAACTGTATGTCTATGTTACCAAAGTTGAGTTGCACAAGTAGTACTATTACAGAACTAAAAGTAGTAATCTTGAAATTCTCTGTCTACTAAGAAAGTAAGTACTTGTATTAATACTACTACACCACAGCTAATACCAATACCAACAAAACTTCACAAATTATTAGCTAAAACCAAAAATTCAAATGGCCACTGGAACACTCAATGAAGTTAAAACACTGAATGAAAATTTTACTGAAATATTTCACTAGAAACAATAAGAAATGTCAGCTGAAAACTAAAGCATGAAATTTACTAAATGACTTCAATGCACAGAAAACTCTAAAAAACACAGTGAGCGAATGTTTGCAAAAGTTTATTAAATCATTATTTCACCACAAACAGCACAAAATACTGCTGATAACTATTAAATTTAATAACTGTATAACAGTGCACAAATACGTTTGTCAGTACTTAGCTTTATAACTGCTACAGCTGCACTGCACGCCGCAAAATGTAATTTCTTCTGTAATGTCCCTGAGTTCACATCCCATTTCATGACATGTCGACAGTATTGCAAGTACAGGATCACATGCCTTGCTAAAACAGAATCCACTGTCATTGGCAGGTTCTTCTAAAGATGAACTTCCACTGCTTCTTTAAACACACAATCCCTAGCAGAAGAGAACCATGATCTTACCTTTTTCTTAGACCATAGCACAGCCAATTTTTAAGCAGTGCTCAGCAACAGCCGACTTGGTGCGTTGGTGGGGTTCTGTGTGATGTTTAACCATGTGGTATCTGTCATAAACTGTTCATCATGTTTGTAGCATTGCTTGCTTCTGAAATATCTCCTGCTGGTCCTGCATTCATGTTCATGTTGGCTGCCACAAGGGACATTGTATCTGGTAGTTGTTATAACCATTTGTTTTGGCTGGTAAGCTCTCTGACAGACATGGCTCTTGCTCTGTGGACTAGTGAATGAAGTACTCCTTCGCACTGTGAGTTGTTATGGAAAATGGATGCTTCTAAATACAAGTACACATGTGTAGCTTTTCTGTACATATTGAGTCTCAAGAGCACCATCACCTTTTTCCCTCTTAGGACAACTAGGAATGGGCATCTGTTGTTCCATCTCCATTGTAATGTGTATGTTGAGATAGAATGAATTTAGATGTTGCAGAAAATTATTCAGAATTTACTGCCCATGTGGCAACAATGCAAACATGTCATTGTCACAGTGCAGGAACACAGTAGTTTTCGAATTACCTGTTCCAAAATCTTTTCTTAGAATTCTTCCATGTGTTAATTTGCTACCACAAATCATGGGGGCATGCTGTCCATCTGATCATACTAACTGCCATTGAACAAAAATTAGTTTGAGAAGAGCATGAATGGTATAGTCTTGTCAATACAGTTACAAAACATCCCAGTGTCAAGTTTTATGTACTCATCCAGGAAACACCAGAAGATTTCAGATAGATTATATAATGTAAAACAAAGATTTCAAAAACAGATTTTAAAATGTAAGCATTTCCAGTGGCAGTTGCAAACTATGACCATAATTTATTGGTTACATACTGCAGATTAAAACTGAAGAAACTTTTGCAAGGTAACCAAAGAGACAGGATCTGGATAAACTGAAAGACCACTGGTTGTTGTTGATTTCAGCGGGAGCACTAGGCAACAATTAACTGAAACAGGAAACACTATGTGGGAAATTCCATGTGCATAATTAGTGCAATAACTTGGTGCAGCTATAAAGAAATTAAACCAGTTTAGTGACATAAATATCAGACATTAAAAAATACAATTGATTCTAAGGCAGATACTACAAACAGACTGAACCAATAACTTAAAACAAAGATATCAAAACACACATTTTGTTCCCTAGTCTCTGATTTCAGATACAACATCAACCTTGGCTGGTAGTTGTCCTAAAGAGCCCCCCCCCCCCCTCCCCACACCCCCTCCTCCAGTGCAGAGTAGTATGTCAGGTGGACATGATGATACCATTTTTTGCATAGGTGCTCAGTCAGGTAGGGCAGGGTACGTAGCACCCAGCTATTGCAAGAGCAGAGGCATGATTGGGGCTGTCTGAAAGGGATGACAACTGTACATTGTTCCCTCTCACTGAGGGAGAAAAGCTGAGTTGAAATCAAATAAGCCGTGTACAAGTGGTAGATGTGAGAGTAGATGTGAGACCCTGTCACAAAAAAGTTAGTCCTTCATCTCTCTCTTGACTCTGTAGCACCATGTGAGCTTCAGTGGTTGAATAGAAACTGTGAGAGATTGGCATTCAGTAATATTGAGAAAGTGTGAATTCCATGCAGTAGCACTTTATGAGGGCCAGAATACAGCTGTTTTAGGGATGCCCAGGTAGTGTCATCACGAAGCATGATGTGCCCGTGGTCCTTCAGGGTGTTGTGTACAAATACTCTCTGTACACCATGCATCTGTGGAGCTTGTAACACTGTCAGCTAGAAGTGAAGACAGAACCAGAAAATCAGCATGCAAAACCAAGCATTGATTGTACACAATTTCCACCAACTATGACTACAAATCTTCTTTCTAGGCAGTATGTACACACAGCAGTACCCACCACAGGGCTTCTGTCTACTGCATGTAATGGTGTACAGGAGCAATCTTAAGAGTGTGGTGCCAACATTTGATGAGACCTTTCTTTGAGGGTGGGCCAGAGTTTGAAACTGTTGGATACTGCACAATTCAGATAACTCTGCAAATAGGTTGGACTGAAACAGTCAGCTCCAGTCAGTGATCATCAGAGTGAGGCAGCTGAAAAGTGCAATCCACATCTGTAGGAGGGCATAAGCAGTCATTTTGACTGTCATGTGTACGAATGAAACTCTTTCACCCAGCATGTCACTCTATTTATAGCTGATGGTGGAAACCGCTTTATTCTGGCAGTGGTCTTACTAGATCCAGGTGGATGTGCTGTAGATTTCCTTTTGGAACTTAATATTTTGTGTGTTGTGAGAAGGTATGGAAGCCAACCCTGCTGTGCTGGAAGTCAATACAAGTATTGATCTAATTCCTGCAGTTAGTTTTAATGTTGGGCCACATGAAAAGCTCCATGACTAACTTGGTTGTAGGGGAGACAGCAGGGCAAAACAAGTTGTGTAGGTTGTCAAAAATAGCTTTGCAGAACTTTAATGGGACCACTCTGCTATGTTAAGTATTGCATCATAGGTGCAAGTCTGTGCCAGGAATTAGTACTGAATGCACTGTAAACCCAATGTTGCTGTTCATCAAGAGTGCTGTCATCTGTTGATCCTTATCTTGTTCCTTCACTATTTTGCAAAAGTCTCTTGTGCCAATCAGCATCTTAATTTGAGACAGAAGGTTGACAACCACATTATCAGCACTGTTAACATGGCAAATGTCCATAAGTAAATTGCCCAGTGTAATACAGATGGTGGAATTGGTGAGGACTGCAATTCTTACTGGGGTTACATATCACCTGTACCATGGTTGACAATCAGCGAATATAGTCTGCAGACCCCCCCCCCCCCCCCCCCCTCAGTATCCTTACAGAAATGTTTAATGGGTCTGCACAGAGTCAAAAGCTCTGTCCACATTTGTGTGACTCGACTGAGTAACTGTTGGTATCTATCTACTGTTTGTTGCAGGGTTGCACTGATTGTGGTTTTGATGGTGTCCGCCATTATGGACAGTTCCACTGAAGATGAAGGGTGGGCCAAAGTAGCTGTGGTGTGAAGCCAGTTTGTGACAGTGTCAAATGCATGTTGCATCTTCAACGTCCACTGCAGAGGCTGCTTACTCCGAGTATTTTTACCTGCTAAGGCACTGCTTAGAGCTTTACATCCTGTAAAATGTGATACCTATAAAAGTTTATCATTCCAAGAAATCTACAAAGTTCATGAGATATTGTTGAGTGTGGTGTTTATGTGATGAGCTCTGTGTGTTGTTGCATTAACGAGTGGCCCAGAAAGGTGACCTCCTGCTTGCATAGCTGGTGTTTGTCCTAGTTTACTACTATTCCAAATTTCTGCAGCTCACTGAAGACCAGGCACAAATGTTATTCATCCTGTTCCACCAAAGAGGAGAAAATCAGTATATGTATGTATGTATGGGAACATGGGAAACAGAACAAAAGATGACAGAGGACCCTATCGACAAACCACTGCCAAATTTTGATGGCACTTTTTATGCAAATGACATGTACAGGATTTCATATAGTCCGAAAGAAGTAATTATTGTAGTTTTGGAAATATCCTCTGGTGCCATTGGGAACTGTAAGCACCAGCCAACAAGTGGGCAAAGTCTTAAATTTAGAGGCTGGATATCTGTTGGGTACCATTCAGACATTCAGTGGCCAGGGATGGGGGAGGCCCATGCAGTGTGTGATGGTTGCACAATATCAGAATGTAACAGTTCTTCAATGGTTGCTTTAGTGACATGTAACTTTGCTGGTGCCAGGTGCTGAGCTTTACAAAAGACAGGGAGTTCTGGTGAAATGTTTATTCCATGAATGTTATTGTCCCTAATGCCAGGTTGCATAGTAAAATGGGAAATACCAGACAAAGTGCTTGTAACACTGGGAGGAAGTGATGAGTTGCAGATGTCACTTTCACTGACCTCCTACTGCTCCATAGTCCCCTCTTGGAGTCCATGGTTGGGGTGAGTAGGGATGGTCACTGCCAATACCAGCTTGCCAGTACATTTGTGAATGTTTCAAATTGAATATTTACATAACAGTTTTACATCCACTGTGGCCCTTGTGGCCACAGCATCCAACACCAATGAGGTTTGAGTTAGTCTCTTTTCTAGGTAAATAAATTACTTACCTTTCCTAGAGGAGCCACTAAATTTGTTTGTCATACTGTTGAGTTTTACCACAACTTGCAGGATTGTGTTGAATTAAGGGTTTGAAGGTGGAGGGTGTCCAGTGTTACAAATCATGTTAATCCTTAACAGTGATAGCTGATCCTTGACCTTAGCTAGCACATACTTTTGTCCCTCAAAGTTTTGTGTAAAACCAATTTTTCATTCACTAAACTTTAATGTTCAACCTTGATGTATGCATACATCTGTTCGACCATAGCCAGTTGTTTCTTTAATGATTAGTATGAGTTCTGAAGATCTTTTGTTGTTGAGGAATCCGTTGATGTCAGAGGTGTAGGAACAAGTGGTCTGCTGATAATCCCAGTATGGAATAACCACTAATGCTTGGCAAAATATTCCATCTGTTAAATCAAGGCACAGATGGAAGTGACGTAGAAAATTGTTGCTTCCACAGTGGTTCATTGTCTTCTGCCACAGTGAATGTCAATGTAAATAGAGTGCTCTGACCTACATTGATGTGCTTTTGGTAGTACCATAATGCCTGATAGGTGTGTCATTCATCATCCAGAGCTGTAGAAGGGGACCTGAGGTATGAGACAGAGCACCCATCTCTGGAATTGTGCTTACTTCAGAGCTTGAGTTAGTGAGATATACTGATCTGTATTTGTGTCAAGAATGTATAATCTGCAACTGTCCTTGGAAAAGTGAGGCAAACTGGTTTGGCTCACATGCTAAAGACATAGCTGTTTTTGAATCTCAATGTGACTCATGATGGCCACTGGAGGTTGTGATCGGCATTTGGGTACAAGCATGATGTAATGTACATACCAGTGTCTGCTACAAAATGTGAATGAAACCAACACCAGCAAGTCATCTGTCAGCTATTGTTGGAACTTTGTGTGATGTGAACCAGGGGTTGGTCTGGCATGTGCATCTGATTGTAAGACACGCTTGGAGATAGCTGTTGCTTACATCTGCTGGCCATGTCATATTCCTCCAGACATGTTTGTCTCACTTTGGCTGATAGTCACTGTGAACAGGTGCACAATGACTGCCACTACTGTAGGTCACTGTTGGCTTCTATGTAGTAATGATGTTAATCAAAAATGCAAAACTCTGGTTGGCAATTTGTTTGTTCTCGCATGTCTCACCCTCATTTGAAGTCAAAGGAACTTGGATTTGAAGATGTAACTTCCTTGTCCACATCAACCCCAACGCGGTGTCAGGCAGAAGAGTAGTGTCCACCAATTACTGCACATGTCACCAGAATTGAGAAGGTTCTGCCATTTAGCTTTTGTGTATGAGTCATTTGATGAACTTGTTGCTCTTGTGATTTGGACAACTGCTACAGTGATTTGGACAACCATTGCAGTAAGGCTGCCCTTACTGTTTCAAACTTGTGAGTAACTGAATGTGATTGGATTATGTCACTGATGATAGACACATATTCACCAATATCATACAACACATCATGTACAGCATTGTTGGTAGTCATAATAGTCTCTGTGATGGCAGACAAAGTCTGTGGATGTTCAGTTTAAATAACAGCAGTTTAGGTAATGCATGCTGTGGGTAGGAACATTACTGAAATTGTGTCCATACGACACTAGGTTATGCCATCCAGGGAGGTGGGAAAGTGTTGTTATACAGATCCTCATTGTTCATGTGCAGCATGAGAGATAAACCATAATTTCTCTTGTGTGACATGGCCAGCCGGTCTCCACATTGGGGGAAGAAACAAGTTCATTTACTCAATTTTCAGCACAGAAGCACAGTGTAATGTATATAGGACAAAGTCTTGGTTGCAAAATTTCACATGACAGTCTGGCTCAGGCACATAACATAGTTTTGAACCAAAATAGTTCAATCTGTCTCATTGATGAAGACTGTATGATCAAAGGTTTGTGCCATACTAACTCAAAGTAGCAGACAAGATGCCTTTATGTAGGACAATGGCCACAATTATTCAAAAACATATAAAATTTTTCAGTCTTTCTAGCAATTTATTAATTCTGATCCTGATTATGCATTTTAGCTACCCACCATCACCAGATCTGTTATGAGACAAAAAAAAAAAAAACATGAGATATACAATTCTTCGCACATATTAAAAAAAAATTCATAAGACAAGAAAAATATCTGTGGGGTCCACATTATTCCAATAGATCACAAAAGGAGAAGTGTTCATAATTAACAGGTTAGAAATATAGTAATGTACATGAGTAGTAATACATACATGGACAGACCTTCTCCCTCTTTATCTTATACAGTAAACACGAGTATTACCCAGATATCTGCTTTCTGAAACCCTATGCGACAAGTTAATAGTCACACACCAAAACTGGTTGAGATTGCAACAAATTAAGGAGTTGTGATGCAACAAATGATAGCTGTACTCCGAACTGGGGTTTGTCTTCCCCAACCTCTCCTTGTTGACTGTGTAGCTTCGCTTTGGGCAGTCAACAGTTATTTAATGGTGAAAGTTATGGGCATAGTGAATCAAGTGAATTTTAACTTTGCATGTGTGTGTTTCATTAGTCATGTTTGTAAAAACTATGAAATTGACATGTCAGAAATCTCTTTTGGAGTTCAATCATTAGGGAGGATTTTCTTGAATTTCTCTACATAGAAGATGTTTCAGCTCAAGCACTGGCAACAATGATTACAGCACACCACATATCTCATAACTTGAATATGAATAAATTTATTAGGCAAGGCTTTGATGGTGCTGCAGTGATGAGTGGCTGGTTTCGGGACTTGAGAACAACAATTGCAGAACAATATCCAAGAGTGCATTTCATACACTGTGTGGCACATGTTCTTAATTTAGTTCTGGTTCATTCATGTGAGATACCTATGACACAGAACAGTATCGGTACTATAAAAAGTATAGGAAACTTTTTGTACAATCTCCACTTTGGGACAACTTTTGAAGAAAACTGTGAAACAAATTAACTCTTCTCATTCAACTCTTATCATCCTTTGTGACACATGGTGAACCAAAAAGCATGTGGCTGTCAAAAGATTTGAAGAAATGCTTTCTGTAGTACTAGCAACACTCGAGATGCTTCAAGATGCTGCAAGTAGGGATGTTGCCACTCAAAAATACCAAGTGCAGACATCTTAGAAAGTAGCCAGTTTATTCTGGCACTAGTTATGCTAAGAAAAGTTTTTTCATGTACAGTGAACCTAAACAAAGCAATGCAGAAGGTCAATGTGGACATGACCAACACTTGCAGCTATGTGAAAACAATAAAAAAACTACTTTTCAAAATATTCAGAATGAAAGTCAATTCCCACTCCTTTTCAGGCAGGCAAAAAAGATGAGTTCAAGTGACACATTCATTCCGAGAATGACTAGAAGACAAAACCAGCGCAGCAATGCAGCATGGAAAACTGCTGGAATATATTACCACCAAAATGTATTTTATCTTTTTATTGAACATATGATTACCTACGCTGATCCCTGTTTTAAGCCATATGAAGAAACAATCAAAGGGATTCAGATGCTTCTTCCTGGAGAAACCAGTAATGACTCCAGGATAAAAGAAAGTCTGAAACAGACAACAGAAATATTTCTGGGTGAATGCAGGTGCAATATTTCTGAGCGAATATGGGATATAACACTATCACTCAAAAACTGAGCAAAAACCTGCCACTGAAATAGAATCTATTGATCAGTGCAATGAACAGTTTTTCCCTTTGATAAAAAGGCTTCCCATCATTTCAGCCACACTCCCAGTGTCTAATGCGACCCCAAAAAGATGTTTCTCCACTCTAAGGAGGCTAAAAACTTACCTTAGAAATAAAATGGGAGATGACAGACTTAACTGGCCTTGTTCTAATGAATGTTCATTATGATATGGCAATGCAACTAGAGTAAAAAAAATTTATACTTAACTTGGCAATAAGATGTAAATACTAAAGATAATACTATAAACTAAAGTCATTTTTGTTATTTATTAAATTATAGTAACTTATGAGCTAAAGTTCCAGCCAAATGCCAAAGTGTCTCCAACTTGAATGTAAACAAAGGATACTGTAATAATATTGTAATATTTGATTATAAATACAGTTAATCATATAATTTAATAATATATCAATACCTACATTTTACATTTGTTTCTTTTGTCATCCATTAGTACCTTACAAAATGCATTACATATTTTTTATTTGAAGGTGCCTAGATTAACTAGTGCTTAACTGCAGCTTTACTTGCATGTGACATGGATTCTAATGTGCTTATAGGATTTTTAATTTCCAAATGATTGATTTATTAGGGGGATAAACAACAGTGTCTTTTTATGGTGTAAATGAAGTTATGGGCAAAATCTAATTTACCTTCCTAAAGTGCAGCGATGGTCACTCCCTTTTAAAAGCTATAGGTACATTGGTAAATACATACCAAATACATTAAAACATTAATACAATGTCTGTAACCAAATAGTATATATTCATAGTATGAAGTGTAGGTGCATACTCGTGGTGGCATAATCATCATAAAGAAAGCAAATTATTCAATCACCACCAGTTTGCACTGAAGGCACAATAACAGTGCACTCCATTTGATGAATGACATAAGTGTGAACACGAATAATATGTAAATATATTAGAAGTAGACTTTCCATTTTTGTTAATATGTTAAGTAAACCTTAAAATGACAAATCCATATGGTTTAATACATGTGCTTCGATTTGCATTTCTCTTGTATGAAATTTTGACAAACTTTATGTGACATAAGAGTTGTACAACATATGACACCTTATAATGAAGTTTTGCTGCACCAAATGCAAGGCTACAGACCAAAATAAGAGAAACCATGGAGTTGAGCAATAGAAAAAAAGTCAACAACTTAATGTAATGGCAAAATTGTCGGTCAAATGACTCCAAGGCAACCAGTGAGCAATCCACGTGGAGCCAATAAAAATAAGTTTGAGGTTAAGGGGATGGTGAGAATACTGCTGTTTGATAATCCTACAGAACAGATACCACCAGCTTCCCTCCTTAGGTCCTTAGGCCCCCAAAAGTAGTCGCTACCCACACTATTGAATTCCAAAGAAAAGTGCAGTGCAGTTGCCTAGCTTGATTTCCAAAGCAAAACAGAAAAAAGGAAACTAAGATATTACAGACAATCATTCAAAGGATTCAGATATAATTGCTCCATTCTGTAGAATGGGAATGATTTCTACTAACTAAGTACACAAATACATAACCTTTTTCTACAAAGCTTATTCAAACTACAGCTACCTTTCCATGGAAAAGACAAAAAATCCCCCTAGGTGTGGACAGGAAAGAAAAAAAAGTTCCCTATAAAACTTATCATCACCGTGTAGAAAATCCGCAAAAAAGTTACATAAAATTATCTTCTTAGTCTACACTCCAAAGAAAATTTTACACTTTTTAAACCATCAGTAGGATAAGTACAGCATTTATCATTTCAGTATCCTTGGTCTGGATATTGTGGTCACTGGTTAAGGCATCTACAGAGGATGGAGCAAAAAGAGGTCCAGGCATCATTCAGTCTTATTGCTAGCCATAGTAATAACAGCTCTGATAATTCCCACTAGCAGGGGCTGTACTAACATCCACACTTAAAATGAAACCTGCTAGTAACCTTTTGGGTAAAAAATTCCTTTTAGAAAATTCTGAAATAAAATCAGTTAGTTAAATTGTAACACTTTCCCCAGAAGCCCAATTAAGCTGTCAAAAGTTTTAGAATATAATTCTGATATCAAGAAATTTGAGGAATGTGATTTCTACAGCTTGTTAATCCATTATTCAGTTAAGAATGGTCTTAAATCTGGAGTATTGTACATGTCTTTGTCTTTCCCTGTCTCTGGATCAGTTTATATTACTGCTTCTGGGTGTGGCATTTTAGTTATCAGAAATGATCCCTTGTACAATGAGTAAAATTTGCTTATGACTTTCTCACTTTTAATGCTTTTCTTATGACTTTCAGCTAAAACTAAATTTTCTATCTTGTATTGTACTGGAGTACATATCTCCCATTGTATCTTCCTTTTCCCCTCTCCCTTGTTAGGAATTCAGTAATATTGTTATATGGTATTGTTTGAATATTGGTATTCTCTTTTGGCCATTCAACCTACCTTAGAATTTGTTCTCCTTCTACTCATTGTCCTGTTATTTCCACAGGAGAGAGTTTTGTGGCAGAGTGCGGTAGTTCATGCAATAATTTTTCAAATTCCACTACCAGTTCCACCCGTTTTGAATGTCTGTTTGCACAACAGGTTCAGTAAGACGTACCTAGCTCACATCTACCTCTTGAAGTGGAACTGCTTTGTGGGTAGTATCTAGAAATTAAAACATGATTTACATTTTCCCATGCTAGAAATTATTTGAACCATTTGATTGTGAACAGTGTTCTGTTGTCAGACAATAAGTCCTTAGGTTTACCAACATTTATAAAGTAATGATCTCGTAATTTAATTATCACACTATTGGTCATTTCTCTTTTTAGTGGATACAGTTTAACCAACCTAGACTGCATTCAAACACAACAAAGATGTATCCCATTCCTCTCCAGCCTCTAAGTATTGCACCACAGAAATCCACTGTCTATAATTTCCATAACTTGCTCAGAGTAATGGTGTACAGCACTATACATACTCCTGTAAGTTCGTACTTTAACTTTTTGTAACATCATACAAGATTTTGATAATTTATTTACTTGTTGTTGTTGTGGTCTTCAGTCCTGAGACTGGTTTGATGCAGCTCTCCATGCTACTCTATCCTGTGCAAGCCTCTTCATCTCCCAGAATCTGCTTAGAGTATTCATCTCTTGGTCTCCCTCTACGATTTTTACCCCCCACTCCGTCCTCCAATGGTAAATTTGTGATCCCTTGATGCCTCAAAACATGTCCTCCCAACTGGTCCCTTCTTTTTGTCAAGTTGTGCCACAAACTCCTCTTCTCCCCAATTCTATTCAATACCTCCTCATTAGTTATGTGATCTACCCATCTAATCTTCAGCATTCTTCTGTAGCACCACATTTCGAAAGCTTCTATTCTCTTCTTGTCCAAACTATTTATCATCCATGTTTCACTTCCATACATGGCTACACTCCATACAAATACTTTCAGAAACGACTTCCTGACACTTAAATCTATACTCGATGTTAACAAACCTCTCTTCTTGAGAAACACTTTCCTAGCTATTGCCAGTCTACATTTTAGAACCTCTCTACTTCGACCATCATCAGTTATTTTGCACTCCAAATAGCAAAACTCCGACTTAATTCGACTACATTCCATTATCCTCATTTTGCTTTTGTTGATGTTCATCTTATAACCTCCTTTCAAGACGCTGTCCATTCCATTCAACTGCTCTTCCAAGTCCTTTGCTGTCTCTGACAGAATTACAATGTCATTGGCGAACCTCAAACTTTTTATTTCTTCTCCATGGATTTTAATACCTACTCCGATTTTTTTTTTTTCGTTTCCTTTACTGCTTGCCCAATATACAGATTGAATAACTTCGGGGAGAGGCTACAACCCTGTCTCACTCCCTTCCCAACCACTGCTTCCCTTTCATGTCCTTCGACTGTTATAACTGCCATCTGGTTTCTGTACAAATTGTAAATAGCATTTCGCTCCCTGTACTTTACCCCTGCCACCTTTAGAATTTGAAAGAGAGTATTCCAGTCAACATTGTCAAAAGCTTTCTCTAAGTCTACAAATGCTAGAAACGAAGCTTTGCCTTTCCTTAATCTTTCTTCTAAGATAAGTCGTAAGGTCAGTATTGCCTCACGTGTTCCAGTATTTCTACGGAATCCAAACTGATCTTCCCCAAGGTCGGCTTCTACTAGTTTTTCCATTCGTCTGTAATGAATTCGAGTTAGTATTTTTCAGCTGTGGCTTATTAAACTGATTGTTCTGTAATTTTCACATCTGTCAACACCTGCTTTCTTTGGGATTGGAATTATTATAGTCTTCTTGAAGTCTGAGGGTATTTCGCCTGTCTCATACATCTTGCTCACCAGATGGTAGAGTTTTGTCAGGACTGGCTCTCCCAAGGCCGTCAGTAGTTCCAATGGAATGTTGTCTACTCGGGGGCCTTGTTTTGACTCAGGTCTTTCAGTGCTCTGTCAAACTCTTCGCGCAGTATCATATCTCCCATTTCATCTTCATCTACGACCTCTTCCATTTCCATAATATTGTCCTCAAGTACATCGCCCTTGTATAGACCCTCTATATACTCCTTACACCTTTCTGCTTTCCCTTCTTTGCTTAGAACTGGGTTTCCATCTGAGCTCTTGATGTTCATACAAGTGGTTCTCTTATCTCCAAAGGTCTCTTTAATTTTTCTATAGGCAGCATCTATCGTATCCCTAGTGAGATAAGCCTCTACATCCTTACATTTGTCCTCTAGCCATCCCTGCTTAGCCATTTTGCACTTCCTGTCAATCTCGTTTTTGAGATGTTTGTATTCCTTTTTGCATGCTTCATTTACTGCATTTTTATATTTTCTCCTTTCATCAATTAAATTCAATATCTCTTCTGTTACCCAAGGATATCTATTAGCCCTCGTCTTTTTACCTACTTGATCTTCTGCTGCCTTCACTACTTCATCCCTCAGAGCTACCCATTCTTCTTCTACTGTATTTCTTTCCTCCATTCCTGTCAATTGTTCCCTTATGCTCTCCCTGAAACTCTCTACAACCTCTGGTTCTTTCAGTTTATCCAGGTCCCATCTCCTTAAATTAGCACCTTTTTGTAGTTTCTTCAGTTTTAATCTACAGTTCATAACCAATAGATTGTGGTCAGAGTCCACATCTGCCGCTTGAAATGTCTTACAATTTAAAACCTTATTCCTAAATCTCTGTCTTACCATTATATAATCTATCTGATACATTTTAGTATCTCCAGGATTCTTCCATGTATACAACCTTCTTTTATGATTCTTGAACCAAGTATTAGCTATGATTAAGTTATGCTCTGTGCAAAATTCTACCAGACGGCTTCCTCTTTCATTTCTTCCCCCCAATCCATATTCACCTACTATGTTTCCTTCTCTTCCTTTTCCTACTGATGAATTCCGGTCACCCATGACTATTAAATTTTCGTCTCCCTTCACTACCTGAATAATTTCTTGTATCTCATCACACATTTCCTCAATTTCTTCATCATCTGCAGAGCTAGTTGGCATATAAACTTGTACTACTGTAGTAGGTGTGGGCTTTGTGTCTATCTTGGCCACAATAATGGGTTCAATATGCTGTCTGTAGTAGCTTACCCGCACTCCTATTTTTTTATTCATTATTAAACCTACTCCTGCATTACCCCTATTTGATTTTGTATTTATAATCCTGCATTCACCTGACCAAAAGTCTTGTTCCTCCTGCCACCGAACTTCACTAATTCCCACTATATCTAACTTTAACCTATCCATTTCCCTTTTTAAATTTTCTAACCTACCTGCCCTATTAAGGGATCTGACATTCCACGCTCTGATCCATTGAACGCCAGTTTTCTTTCTCCTGATAATGACGTCCTCTTGAGTAGTCCCCACCCGGAGATCTGAATGGGGGACTATTTTACCTCTGGAATATTTTACCCAAGAGGACACCATCATCATTTAATCATACAATAAAGCTGCATGCCTTCGGGAAAAATTATGGCTGTAGTTTCCCCTTGCTTTCAGCCGTTCGCAGTACCAACACAGCAAGGCCGTTTTGGTTAATGTTACAAGGCCAGATCAGTCAATCATCCAGACTGTTGCACCTGCAACTACTGAAAAGGCTGCTGCCCTCTTCAGGAACCACACATTTGTCTGGCCTCTCAACAGATACCCTTCCGTTGTGGTTGCACCTACGGTACGGCCATCTGTATCGCTGAAGCAAGCAAGCCTCCCCACCAATGGCAAGGTCCATGGTCAGTTCATATTTCTAAAGTAATGACATTTATTCACATGCATGATAAATGTTTTTGGACCAAAATGTGCATCACCTCTATGCCCGCACCAAGCTACTAATTCTATGTTATTTTCTGGTATGCATAGCA
Organism: Schistocerca gregaria; assembly: GCF_023897955.1. Classification (NCBI taxonomy): domain Eukaryota; kingdom Metazoa; phylum Arthropoda; class Insecta; order Orthoptera; family Acrididae; genus Schistocerca; species Schistocerca gregaria. The sequence goes on from NC_064920.1 coordinate 1,016,136,736, forward strand.
ACCATTCCTCTGCATTAATCTTCCTGTAAAATAAGATTCTCTTGTACAACTTCCACTGGTTACTGGTGTTTGTATTTTTTGTTGTAAATTATTAATATGAATCCTTCAATGTACATATTACCTTTGTTCTTTTCCTAAATTGTAAAAGAAAGCTCTGTCTGTGGTAGCTTTCGCTATTGACTGCAGGCATTGTACAACAGAGACAATATGTTGATATGACAATACTGCTTTATTGCTCATAATACAACATATAAGACAGTGACATGATACCAGATTCTCTATGGAACTAACTTCCCAGAGTCCACCCAGGTATCATAATCAGCAGTGTATGTTCTCTTGTCAGAGGTATTACACATGCTGGTGGTTTTAGGCAGTTTAATGAGACCATCATTGTTTTCCATCATGCAGTATTTTGAATGTGTGAGTGTCCCATTTTAAAACTTTACACAGGCCTGAAAGGGTGGCTGTGATGGTGCCCAGACCATACCACCCATTGCATTACAAATTCACAGTTACTCAGTCTTTTGTGCATGAAAACTTTTGAATCAGTTTGTGAGATAGGCAGTGGCACCCAATTATTTATTGTCAATGTGGCTTTTCACCTGGTGGACTACCACTGTTAAGTTTGCTGGTTCAAGGGGCTGGGTCAGTAGAATGAATTATGCCAGGAGTGTGAATAATTCTCCATACAAGATCTCTGCTAGTGATCCCTGTGGGTCTTCCTTGAATGCCTTATGAAAACCTAGTAGCAGCCATGGAAAGGCTTCTGTTCACAGTCCTCCATAACACGAGTGTAGCTTTCAGAGTTCTGTACCACCACCACATGCCCATTACTCTGAGAATGGTACATGGTTGTAAGATTACACATAATGTCACATATATTGCAGAATGCCTTGAATAGAGCAAGCTTAAATTGTCTTTCCTGATCCCCAAGCATTGATAAATGCATAAGCAATTGACTCTACTATAAAGTGGCTGGCTCCACCCAACACAAAACTTTGTCAATAGTTGATAGTAAGTATCTGTAACTTTCTTATTCTGGAAGGGAGCCAACAACGTGTAAGTACACATGTCGAAAATGTGTTTTGGTATTTCAAAGTGGCCTAATTGAGGTTGTGTATGGTGACCAGATTTGTTGCACTGGCATGCCAAGCAAGCTTATACCCAGACTACAGTCACATTTAATGTTGGGCCAAACAAGATGTTCAGTGATGAGCTGGCCTATCCACCAGTGTGCCATGTTGTATAATTATTTGAAAAACCATGTAACACATGGATGTGGGGACAAGTTCCCGAGTTTTGTTGAGATACATCAAGCAGTATTTGGATGTTAGTCACAGAGACTGTACACTGTTCTATGGGGAAATTGGTGGAATCACTGTTGAGGAAGTCCATAATAGTCACATCATGGTTCTGCTCTTCTGCTAGTTTATCATAATTTAGCTGTAGAGAAATAACATTGATCTGTGATAGGTAGTCTGTGACTATGTTGTCAGCACCATGTAGATGATGGATGTCTGTTCTATATTGTGCAAGAAGGCTGAGGTAATTGAAGTGACAAGGACTAGTGTCTAATGAGGGGTGCTATAAGACACCTGTGAGTGGTTTGGCATTATCCTTCAACATCTTCTCTAAAATGTCTGACTACTTTGTAGATGGCAAGTAACTCACAATCAAATGCAGACAAATTTGAATGCAAGGACATAAGTTTTTTTAGAAGAAGTGAAGCCACTGTGCTTCACCACTACAACTTATACAACCAGTCTGATGGCTGAATTGCTAGCTTCAGTTGTGACAGTGAGCTGTGTATCAGGTGTCGGGTGGGCCGAAGTGGTCACTTTTGTGGGGCAGTCTTTGGTTAGGTTAAACATTTCTCACATTTTGTCAGTACACTAACTTTTTCTGCTTGTGTATTCAGCTTGGCAAGAGCATTAGTGAGAGGGGCAGGGGGACTTGTACTGCTGCAAAACTATGGCAGGAGATACCAATATAAATTTATGATACCTAGAAAGCATCGTACGTCATAATAATTTTGCGGAGGTGGTAACTGCTTAGTGAGATCCATTCATTCTGAGGTGGGTTTGGTCACTGTGGCACTTAATATGTGTCCAAGGAAGGTCACTTCAGCTTTCTGCAATTGTGCTTTGTCCTCATTTTTGGCCACACCCACGTTCTGCAGATCAGCAAGATCCAGTTCAAGATGCTGTCCATGATCTGTGAGGTGACAGAAAATATTAGGATATCATCCAGATAAGCATGACTAAAGCAAAATTTGAAGAGAACTCCATCAATGAACCACTTTCAAGTTTAAGCTGCTTTTCTGCAATCAACAACCCTGAAAATAGTGACACCCATTAGAGAGTTTGTAATGTCTTGAGTATATGGAATTTGATAACTGTCGAGTATCATTCAAGCACTGAGAGCTCTTTAGACACAACAGAGTGTCACAGAAACATCCATCTTTAGTACAAGTTTTACTGGGGAAGCCCACAGCCTATCTGAAGTGTGGACTATCCCTGACTCTAACAGTTCATCGACCTGTAAGTGTGCTGGTCCCAGTTGGCATTCTTTGTGGAGGACTGGCAGACCAAAGATAATGAGAATTTGATGATCCGTACCATTACAGGAGGCGCATTGTTTAACTTTCACTCGTGACTGATTGGGTGGATGGAGGGGGAGGGGGGGGGGGGGTGATACACTTATTCAGCATGCAGAGAGATGAAGTAGTGTGTGCTGTTCTGAACTGTGTTCCATACTGTACACTCAGTGTCGGTAACTTCATAGCTGTGGATCAAAGTGGCAATGAAATGTGTTCAGCCAGAGTAGGCATGGCAGAGACAATATCACTATCAGCTATCTCAAGCGTGAGTGAAAGGCTTTCACATCATTCATGCAAGTGCTGAGGACATGTCAAGTATTGATCTAACAATGTGTTGTCAGTGAGGAGTGCATTTGATGCTTTTCAGGTGTCCGATTAGAGTTGGTGTGTTGTCATTAGTTTCTCCATCATTGTACCACACTCCTTTAGTGTGTTAGAGTATGCATCATCATTGTACTGATGCCCAGTGGGGCATGAGGTAGTTTCCAATGGACAAGGCATCAGGTCAAAGAGCCCTGCAGTTAGTCATCTGGTGTCTTAAAGTAGTAGTGCTGCACTTTTTAAATCTGGTAACAGGCAAAAGTGCCATAGAAAGTCAATTCCTGGCTCTGGTTCACTCATGTCTATAATAAAGAATGCCCATGTGAACTGTTGATCTGACCTTCATTCCAAGGTACACATGCCATGCATGGTGATATGCGAGTAATTTTCACCGTGAAGTTGTAGGGATGTTCTGCCAGATAGTTATGCATTGGTGTCCCTTGGTATTACACTGAAGTCTAACTCTGTATCAATAAGGAAGTATTTACATGTACTCTGATCAAATACATAGAACCTTCCACCTGACAGTGGAAGCAGTGCAAAGAAAATTTGTCCCATGAGTTGTAGGTGTTGGCAGCTCGACTTGTCAGAGTGGGCCAGTGCACCTACCACAGCCTGCATCTGGAGTTTGGTTAGCTGCAAGGAGGCAAGCAGTTATGTGCGACATCACCAGACTGGACAAGATACCAACAATTCAGTGATCGTGAGGCAGTAGTGGCACACAGTGGATCATTGCTATCTAGGACAGCAATAATGTGTGTCTCATACAGGTCAGCATCCTGACTAGGGATGTGACATTCCCAGCAAGCACTTTTGACATAAGTCAGAGCATTCCAGTGCACATGGCATTCAACTGAGATCTAGTACTGCATGGCACATTATCATTCACAGCATTGATGTGTTGTCTACACTGTAGCACTGGAAACATTCTGTCAACCAGGCATAGCCTCTTCTCTAGTGACTCTACTTCATGAGCTGCAGCAAAAGCTTGACAATCCATAGGGTCGATAGTGCGGCACCTGGCATGAGGTTCACATCAAGTAGTGTCCACAGCCACCACCACAGCTTTGGATGGTGTCTTGTTGGTGACTTGTTCATCATAGATTGCCTTTTTCAGTTTTTGTTCTGCGGAGTGTGACAAGCTTCGGAGCAAGTAGATTTTGCTGTTTTATATTTATTTTGTTTGGATGGTGGAGGATGACATTATTGATAACATCAGCATACTCTTCTAAGTGCCAAAGTAATGTCACAAATGGAGAGTTATCATCCAAAATCCCATCTGCCCCTGGTAGCTGAATGGTCAGCGCAACAGAATGTCATACCTAACAGCCCGGGTTCGATTCCCAGCTGGGTCAGAGATTTTCTCTCCTTAGGGACTGGGTGTTGTGTTGTCCTTATCATCATCATTTCATCCCATTGACATGCAAATCATCAAATGGTGTCAACTAAAAGACTTCCACCGGGCGAACAGACTACCCGACAGGAGCCCTAGCCACACGGCATTTCCATTTCCATCCAAAATCCCCAACAAAGTAAACACAAAGTCTACTGTCACAAACCAAAGTGCAGGTTGTTCTGGGTTGTGTGCTGAGTCTTTTAATTGAAATGTGACCTAGTTGCGGTTGTAGTGATGCTGTCATGCAAAATTGTATAACTGACAAAGTATCATGGAGCATTCATGGTATGGTTCCAAATCCAGTAATCACACCCAGGTAGTGTGTGGCCTGTTACACTCCATCTTACATAGCATCAAATTTCCTAATAGCATTTGCAATGCACCTGAAGTGTTTGGCACCAGAATCATGTTATTGTTCATATTTAGTCTGACCTGTCCTGCTGTATCATGAACTGATACACTTGGTGCCAAATCTTGTACAAGGTCCAACAGTAGATTGTTTGGTGACAGGCACTGTTGTGGTGTGCTGAAGCATGCTTCATTTTGAAAAGCAACACCCATAGTGGTATTTAGTTCGTTTTTGAGCACTGGTTGATAGTCATTATATTGACGGTGCACAATCTTTAGTGAACTATCTTGAGGGCATGCTGATACACTCCTGGAAATGGAAAAAAGGAACACATTGACACCGGTGTGTCAGACCCACCATACTTGCTCCGAACACTGCGAGAGGGCTGTACAAGCAATGATCACACGCGCCGCACAGCGGACACACCAGGAACCGCAGTGTTGGCCGTCGAATGGCGCTAGCTGCGCAGCATTTGTGCACCGCCGCTGTCAGTGTCAGCCAGTTTGCCGTGGCATACGGAGCTCCATCGCAGTCTTTAACACTGGTAGCATGCCGCGACAGCGTGGACATGAACCGTATGTGCAGTTGACGGACTTTGAGCGAGGGCATATAGTGGGCATGCGGGAGGCCGGGTGGACGTACCACCGAATTGCTCAACACGTGGGGCGTGAGGTCTCCACAGTACATCGATGTTGTCGCCAGTGGTCGGCGGAAGGTGCACGTGCCCGTCGACCTGGGACCGGACTGCAGCGACGCACGGATGCACGCCAAGACCGTAGGATCCTACGCAGTGCCGTAGGGGACCGCACCGCCACTTCCCAGCAAATTAGGGACACTGTTGCTCCTGGGGTATCGGCGAGGACCATTCGCAACCGTCTCCAAGAAGCTGGGCTACGGTCCCGCACACCGTTAGGCCGTCTTCCGCTCACACCCCAACATCGTACAGCCCGCCTCCAGTGGTGTCTCGACAATGGAGGGACGAATTGAGACATGTCGTCTTCAGCGATGAGAGTCGCTTCTGCCTTGGTGCCAATGATGGTCGTATGCGTGTTTGGTGCCGTGCAGGTGAGCACCACAATCAGGACTTCATACGACCGAGGCACACAGGGCCAACACCCGGCATCATGGTGTGGGGAGCGATCTCCTACACTGGCCGTACACCTCTGGTGATCGTCGAGGGGACACTGAATAGTGCACGGTACATCCAAACCGTCATCGAACCCATCGTTCTACCATTCCTAGACCGGCAAGGGAACTTGCTGTTCCAACAGGACAATGCACGTCCGCATGTATCCCGTGCCACCCAACGTGCTCTAGAAGGTGTAAGTCAACTACCCTGGCCAGCAAGATCTCCAGATCTGTCCCCCATTGAGCATGTTTGGGACTGGATGAAGCGTCGTCTCACGCGGTCTGCACGTCCAGCACGAATGCTGGTCCAACTGAGGCGCCAGGTGGAAATGGCATGGCAAGCAGTTCCACAGGACTACATCCAGCATCTCTACGATCATCTCCATGGGAGAATAGCAGCCTGCATTGCTGCGAAACGTGGATATACACTGTACTAGTGCCGACATTGTGCATGCTCTGTTGCCTGTGTCTATGTGCCTGTGGTTCTGTCAGTGTGATCATGTGATGTATCTGACACCAGGAATGTGTCAATAAAGTTTCCCCTTCCTGGGACAATGAATTCACGGTGTTCTTATTTCAATTTCCAGGAGTGTATGTTGCAACTGTCGCAAGATGGTTGCATTGTTACTGTGCACTATTATGATATGGAACGAAATGTTTCGCTTCACTTCATGCGTATGTCACAGTTGTTGCGGGTCACCAGTGTGGTAGCTTTCCCTGTTAGGTGCAGCGGTCATACCAATAATGGAGACAACATGGTGATATCATGATATTGCTGTACTACTCATAATCCTATCTTTTTTCATTTTTTACTTATTCACATCAAGTTCTGTAGGACCAAACTGAGGAGCAAATCTCCAAGGTCATGGAACGTGCCAGTACATGAAATTACAACGTAAAAGTAATAACAGATAAAAGTAAATGTTCATGAGCCCGAAAAAAGTCAGTCCATAAGTTGAAGTAAACGCAATCAACAATACAATAAGAATCAGCTTCATTTTTCAAGGAACTCCTCGACAGAATAGAAGGAGTGACCCATGAGGAAACTCTTCAGTTACGATTTGAAAGCATGCGGATTACTGCTAAGATTTCTGCACAAGAGTTAAGGAATTCCAATCCAAATGCAAGTTTGATTTATGCCAAGTATTAACCAACTGAAAGCTGCTTATTTTTGGGAATAAGCTAGTTTTGTTAACAAGAAATGACAGTAAGGAATATATATATTGAGAGGCCAATGTCAAAATACCGAGACTCGTGAACAGGGGTCGACAAGAGGTTCGTGAACTTACACTACTTATTGCCCAAACCACCCATTTCAGAGCCAAAAATATCCTATTAGAATGGGAAGAGATACCTCAAAATGTAATACCATACAACATAAGTGAATGAAAATAAGCAAAGTAGACTAATTTTTGTGTCAAACAATCACTCACTTCTGATACCGGTCAAATAGTAAAAATGGCAGTATTAATTCTTTGAACAAGATCCTGAATATGGGTTTCCATGACAGCTTACTATCTACCTGAACACCTAGAAATTTGAACTGTTCAGTTTCACTAATTGTATGCCCATTCTATGAAATGAAAACGTCAGGTTTTGTTGAATTGTGTGTTAGAAACTGTGAAAACTGAGTCTTACTGTGATTTAGCGTTAGTTTATTTTCTACAAGCCACGAACTTAGGTCATGTACTGCACTATTTGAAAATGAGCCAATGTTGCATGCAACATCCTTTACTAACAAGCTAGTGTCATTAGCAAACAGAAATATTTTAGAATTACCCATAATACTGGAGGGCATATCACTTATATAAATAAGGAACAGGAGTGGCCTCAACACTGATCCCTGGGGTACCTCCACTTGACATTACCCCACTCACATACCACATCACAGCCGTTATCAACGTTGTGAATGATGACCTTTTGCTGCCTGTTGTTAAAGTAAGAGGTGAACCAACTGTGAGCTACTCCCCATATTCAGTAATGGTCCAACTTCTGGAGCAATATTTTGTGATCAACACAATCGAATGTCTTAGTTAAATCAAAAAATATGCCTTCTGTTGAACCCATCCATTACCTCACAGAGAAAAGAAAATATAGCATTTTCTGTCATTAAACAACTTCTAAAGCCGAACTGTATATTTCATAGTAAATTGTGTGATATATTATGATCAGTTATCCTTACAAGCACTGCCTTTTCAATGTTTCATAGTTCAAACTTCTCTTGCTAGAGCTACACATGAAAATAAAATATCCTCTGTAGTGTAAACTGCATCATCATAAGATTTAAACATTACAGCTGCAGTACCAGAGGAGAAAAAAATCATTGTTAGTTACTTTCCAATACTCCCTCATATTAATTTGTCCCACATACATCTCACAAGATGATCACCATCATAAAATTAAAGCAATTAGAGCTAATACACATGCTTATCAACAGTCATTCTTCCCATGCACCATTCACAAATGGAACAGGAAAGGGGGATCGGTTAGTGATTACAGAAGTACCCTCTGCCACACACCATTAGGTGGCTTGCAGAGTATGATGTAGATGTAGAAAGTATTAGCTGTAAGATGTCTTTGGTATTATTTCTTCTGATAAGATGCTGAATATGTAGTTATCTGTGTGATAATCTCTACTCCAAAATCAACAAATGATTTCTGTGTGCCACCTAGCTTTGTTTAATCACTGTAGCATAGAGCACATTGACTGAAGAAAACTGGCTTAATTATATTTTTATTCTTTGAATTTAATTTAATTGAACTGAATTTTATTTGATCCTGTAAGATTACATTGTGTACAGTAAATGTACGTGTAATATGGGACATGTCAAGGTGTTAACATTCCTTATCACTTATTTTTCTACACCTTTAGCTTACATTTTTACATTACTGTTAATGAGTAACAATATATACAAATTTAATGGCATAAGTATTCTGCAACATCTTAGTAGTCTGATACCATAGTACTGGGGTCTTTCCCCCCCTTTTTTTTTTTTTTTAATATATATATATATATATATATATATATATATATATATATATATATATATATATATATATATATATAATGTGAACACTCGTTTTGTCTCTTGTTTGTTTGAGTTTCCCCACACAGTCACTCCATACCGTAAGTATAGTTCGAAAAGTCCATGATACACTGCACACAGAAGGTTCTTGTCTGAATACTGTGATAGCTGCATCATTAAGAATATGACAGAGCTCAGTTTCTTACAGACATTATTAATATGTTTTTTCCATTTCAGTTCATTATCCACAAGAATACCTAATAATCTAGCAGATTCTACTTCTTCCAGCCTTGTTCCATCACCCTCTAAATCCAAGTCTACAGCCTTTTCCTTGTTTTTAAACACTGCATACATAGTCTTTATAGATTTATAACCAGTTCATTTTCCAACAGCCATTGAGCTGTGACATTTGCAGATATGTATGCTCTTCTCTCAAGATGTTCCATATTTTGGTCACTATTTAGCATTGTCATGTCATCAGCATACAATATTTTCTTTTCTTCCTCCTCAACACCTATATCATTAACAAATATATTAAATAACAATGACCCCATTACCAAACCCTGCAGCACTCCATATTTGATGGATTTGGTTTATGATTGGTACGAGTTTCCTAATGATCATGCGGTTGCACAAGTATGATTTTATCCATTCACCTGGTTGCCCCCGAATGCCATAGTTGCTTAATTTTTGTATCAGCATTTCATGGTCAATGGTGTCAAATGCCTTTGAAAGATCCAGAAACATTGCAGAGACAACATTTTTCTCGTCCAAGGACTGTAAAATGTATTCTGTTAGACTGACAATTGCTGATTCTGTAGATTTACCCTTTCTGAAACCATGTTGTGAGGGCATGAGAATGTTAGGTTTGTCCAAATAGTTAACTAATCTGGTATACATAAGCATTTCTAGGATTTTTGAGAAACCTCATATCACTGAAACTGGTCTGTAGATGTTGGGATCATCCCTACACCCTTTCTTGTACACTGGCACTACCTTTGTTATCTTCAGTTTTTCTAGAAAAATTGCATCTCTGAAAGAACAGTTTGCTATGTTCTTCAGTGGTTTTATTATCTCCTCACATACCAGCTTTATTACATGATTTGATATTTCATCATCACCAGCTGATTTCTTGGACTTCAGTTTCTGTATAGTTTTCTGTAATTCATCTTCTGTGACTGGTCTTAAGAACATAGTACTGCATGATCTTTTTGGTACCTTAATATCCTTCTGTTTTTGACTATTTTGTTCCAATTTTAGGTTTTCTACTACACTGATATAGTTATTATTCAGTACGTTTGCTATTTCCATACCATCTGTGACCACTGTGTTGTTTATTTTAATTGACCTAATAACTTCTTCTTTGTTTGACCCATCTTTTTCCTTTCTTTCAGCATTGATTGCATTCCAAGTTGCCTTTGCCTTGTTTTTTGAGTTCGCTATAGTGGTGTCAATTGCTCTTGCTTTCGCTTCTCTTATTGTTTTTCTATACTTCTTTTTTAACATTTTATAGTTTTCAGCTTCACCCATCCACCTCATGTCCTGAAGCTTCCTTCACTGTTCTAGTATTTCACTGGTAATCCACTGTGTTTGATCTTACTGCCTTTCTTTTCTCTTTACTTTGGGAAATCCTACATTAAAATGTTACTTAATTGTTGAAATAAATGCATCATATTTTTCATTTACGCTCTGGGCCTGTAGGGTTTCACTCCAGGTTTCCTTACTTAACATTGTTCTAAAGGTGTTGATATTTTGTTCACTGATGATCCTAATTTCTTTGGTTGTTTGTTTTGGTTCTGATACTGAGTCATTACTTATGCAAAAGCTGATTAGATGTCCATGATGATCAGATATTTCTGTCTGAACTACATGTGACTCATAGTTACACATTTTAGTAATTATGTTGTCAATAATTGTCTCACTTTGTGAAGTCACTCTTGTTGGTGCAGTTATTGTCACTTTCATGTTATGCTGTATTAACAATTCTTCAAAATCCTGTCTTATTTTTGTGTCTTTTCCCATGTTCATTCTCAATAAGCTAGCAATTTTTTTTAGAAAGATGCTAATATTGCCACATGGTGACCTGTACACACAAAACACTCTAAAATCCTCTGCCACTATACCATTAACTTCAAAGTATTTTTCTCTAGCTATGGGAAATGTAGCAGGTTCACTGTTTACATTCTTTGATAGAGTACCTGTTTTAATATATATACAAACGCCACTACCCTTATATTTAGATCTGCAGAAGTAACTAGCTAGTTTGTAGTCCTTTATAGCCACATTATGTATTTTACTTTCAGTTAGTCCATGTTCACTTATGCATAATACGCTCCTGGAAATTGAAATAAGAACACTGTGAATTCCTTGTCCCAGGAAGGGGAAATTTTATTGACACATTCCTGGGGTCAGATACATCACATGATCACACTGACAGAACCACAGGCACATGGACACAGGCAACAGAGCATGCACAATGTCGGCACTAGTACAGTGTATATCCACCTTTCGCAGCAATGCAGGCTGCTATTCTCCCATGGAGACGATCGTAGAGATTCTGGATGTAGTCCTGTGGAACTGCTTGCCATGCCATTTCCACCTGGCGCCTCAGTTGGACCAGCGTTCGTGCTGGACGTGCAGACCGCGTGAGACGACGCTTCATCCAGTCCCAAACATGCTCAATGGGGGACAGATCTGGAGATCTTGCTGGCCAGGGTAGTTGACTTACACCTTCTAGAGCACGTTTGGTGGCACGGGATACATGCGGACGTGCATTGTCCTGTTGGAACAGCAAGTTCCCTTGCCGGTCTAGGAATGGTAGAACGATGGATTCGATGATGGTTTGGATGTACCGTGCACTATTCAGTGTCCCCTCGACGATCGCCAGAGGTGTACGGCCAGTGTAGGAGATCGCTCACTACACCATGATGCCGGGTGTTGGCCCTGTGTGCCTCGGTCGTATGCAGTCCTGATTGTGGTGCTCACCTGCACGGCACCAAACACGCATACGACCATCATTGGCACCAAGGCAGAAGCGACTCTCATCGCTGAAGACGACACGTCTCCATTCGTCCCTCCATTCACGCCTGTCGCGACACCACTGGAGGCGGGCTGCATGATGTTGGGGCGTGAGCGGAAGACGGCCTAATGGTGTGCGGGACCGTAGCCCAGCTTCATGGAGACAGTTGCGAATAGTCTTCGCCGATACCCCAGGAGCAACAGTGTCCCTAATTTGCTGGGAAGTGGCGGTGCGGTCCCCTACGGCACTGCGTAGGATCCTACGGTCTTGGCGTGCATCCGTGCGTCGCTGCGGTCCGGTCCCAGGTCGACGGGCACGTGCACCTTCCGCCGACCACTGGCGACAACATCGATGTACTGTGGAGACCTCACGCCCCACATGTTGAGCAATTCGGTGGTACGTCCACCCGGCCTCCCGCATGCCCACCATACGCCCTCGCTCAAAGTCCGTCAACTGCACATACTGTTTACGTCCACGCTGTCGCGGCATGCTACCAGTGTTAAAGACTGCGATGGAGCTCTGTATGCCACGGCAAACTGGCTGACACTGATGGCAGCGGTCCACAAATGCTGCGCAGCTAGCGCCATTTGACGGCCAACACCGCGGTTCCTGGTGTGTCCGCTGTGCTGTGCATGTGATCATTGCTTGTACAGCCCTCTCGTAGTGTCCGGAGCAAGTATGGTGGGTCTGACACACCGGTGTCAATGTGTTCTTTTTTCCATTTCCAGGAGTGTATGTCTGGTCTTACTGCACTCAGGAGTACTTCTGCTTCTAATTTTTTGTTACCAAAGTATTGAATATTTTGATGAAGTACTTTTATGTAATTTTTCTTTTGTTTAGTTTACATGTTGTGAGCTGTATTCTGGGGCAAATTCTTTAGTATCATCTTTTTTTGTATGGTGCTTATACTTTTCTTTTCCAGCTGGAGTGTATGATTTTTCACCCCCTTCAGGCCATATTAGTTTCCCTTGCATCTAATGATTTTGCAGACATCTGCAAACATTCTGCTGAATGTTACAGACCCCAGACATATTATGCATAAGTGAACATGGACTAACTGAAAGTAAAATACATTTTCCTTTTTCTGTAAGCAATATAACTCTGCTTTGACATCTACTGTCAGGAATGGAGTAGCAAGCACTCCACAAATAAGAAAGAGCCCTTGATCTTAATGTTATGTGAGCTTAAACTTCTTGTTCATCATCCTATCCAAATTGGGGTATATGTTACATGTCAATGTAGACTTTCTCATATACTGCTGATGAAATCTTCTCAGCTTTCCATCTGGATGGCTGCACTTTAATTCCTCAAAGTTTTAATGTGTGCCATTACGCAGGCACTCCCTATATATACTTAAGTTAAGGCCACCTCTCCCCAGGCCTCACCCCTTCTCACTACTTTGGGGGTTGGCAACCCATGCTTGGGGACAGACTACTGTCCAACTCTTGGTGTAATCCATCTTTCCCAGGCTCATGAAGCATCAACTTCTGGTCACAGTCTCATCATATAGCTACTAGCTTAGGGCTCCATCCTGAAGTTAGTTGGTAGCCCTCATTCCAGTTGTTGAAGTTGTCATGGAGCCCTATCTCAATGAGTGTTTGATAATGCACTCCCAAAGGCCACTAGTTCAGCACAACATTTTTGTTTTCTCAGACTCAAACAGATGTCCTTATTTGAAGCTGCTGACTAATCTTCATGCCCCAAACATATGCATCTCATATGTTTCATGCAGCATTGTGAGATATAGCACTGTGTTTGCCCAGTGTATTCAAGACTACACTTACAAAGGATGCTATAGACATTGGGTATTTGCAGTTGCAGTTTGTCTTTTAATAAGCTAAACATATCTTTGAGTTTTTATGGTGGCTAAAAGATTTTTTTTGGTGTAGTTTTTCTGAGGATTATCATAATTTTGGCTGAAAGAGGATGAATATATGAGATAAAGCTTTGTTTGCCTTTGGCTGACTGAGTAATGAGTGTGTGGGTTGCATTTGCATGAGTGTGTATGTGTGTGTTTGTCATCTGATTTTGACAAAGGCTTTACTTATATTTGTGACACTCTCTTTGTTATGCCTATCTGTGACTCAACATCTCCACTATTGGTGAGTAGCAACTTTCCTCTACACAATACTGTTACTTTCCATCCTGGATTTTCAATTGTTTAATATTAATTAAGACATTTTTAATCAGCAATGTAAACATGATATGTTTGTTTGTTCTCCACTATAAGGATTTTGTTAATAACAATTATTTGACAAAAAATTGCAAATTTCACCAATTGTTAAACTGCTGGTATCCATTACAGGCTTTAACTAAAAAATAAATTCATAAATCTATGACCTAGGGGATTGCTAGGTTAATTTTGAAATAGCATCAAAAATATACGCCTACATGCCAGGAAGCGTAATAAACTCTAGAAAAAAAAGTGCAACACCCTCAATGCACTGCACTCAGTGGCACCAGAATATAATCGGTGCATTCTGAGGGGTTATAGCATTAGTGACTCATTTGTCATGGTCATCAATGAGTAGATAGCACTCAGAAGGCCTGCCTGTGCACCCTTTGTTTTTACTCTGCAAACAGTAACTGCACTGAGTTTTGAGGTGAACAGTGTTTACAACATTCAAAAGGGTACATCCATACCCGACTGACAAGTGGCTACTTCTGTTGAACAGCTTCACCCCTTTGAACAGGGTTGCACTGTAGGCATGCAGCAAGCTGGATCAATGTACTGACAGACAGCTGCACACATTGGGTGCAATGTATCGGTGGTTTGTGGAATATTCCCACACATGTAGATGAGGCTGTGAATATCCATGTAGTACAGTTCCACATCAAGGTCGATGCACTGTGCAGACATTTCCACTCTGTTATCTTCAGTATTGAGAGTAAGTTCTGTCTGTATGCAAGTCATGGAGCTGGTGAGATGCCCAGTCCAGAGTGCATTTGCCCGTGACACAGAAGTACCATCCCAGGTTTCATGGTGCGGGGGTGGGGAGCCATCAGTTACTACTCACAATCACATTTGGTGTTTCTGCAGGATAAAGTAAACAGTGACTGCTACAATGCAAAACCTGTTCTCCCCATGTTTCTGCCAATTCTTTGGCAGGAAGGTGATGTGCTTTTTCAGAAGGACAATGCATGTCTACATATGGCTGCTGTGATGCAATATACCCTTTGAGGGGCATAACAACTGGCCTGGCCAGCAAAATAACCAGATCTCTTGCCAACTGAATACATATGGGACATGATGGAGGAGGAACTTATTCATTCTTCATGACCTGGAAGAACCACTTTTTGAGTTGCAACAAGAGGTGCAAAATGCTTGGGACAATCTATCTGAAGATTCCATTCTGCACCTTTATGATTGTCTGCATGTGATACATCCCTTCATTACTGCCAGAGGGGGGGTACATTGCATATTGGTGCAATGGTTTGGGCACCATTCACTGTGATGTTTCATTTGGTCTGAATCTGTTATCATATACTCCTATAATTATGAACTACATGTGACCTCACTTATTAATAAAATGGCCTTGTCCTTGAGGGTGTTGCATTTTATCTGATAATGTATTAACTGACATTGGAGAGTTTCTCAATCTTTGTTTGTTTCAACACAACTAGGAAATGATGGTGTGGAGACGCTGACAATGTTGGTTTATCTTGTTAAATGAAATGCTGCAACTTTTGTTGATGTCAGTCTTGCAGTTACTGGATTTACCATTGAAGCTGCTAGTTTCGTTGCTTCAGTTGTTTATTGTAGCCTCTCCTTCTATTATTTATCATAATATTTGGACTCAGGGGTGTAAATTCTGAGAATGAGTAAATTCTGAGTAATTGTAATATTTGTGTGAAAGAGATCTTGGCTTTTGAACATGTTTCAGTAGGAGATGTGCATTCAACCATTCTTTCACTTAGTAATAGTGATTCATTTGGTTCCTACAATATTAATTCCAAGATACTGAAACTTAGTAGTTATAGTATAGCACAGGACCTTTTCACATAGTTAATAAGTGATTTGATGTAGGCTGTTTTCGAGAAAAACTGAAAGTAGTCAAAGTAATTTCAGCTACAAAAAAGGTGACAAAAATTTGGCTATCAGCTTCATGCCAGTTTCACTTGTATCTGTTTTCAATAAGGGTATTGAAAAGTTAATGTGTGCTCAAATACAACGTTTTTTTATTTACTTAAATAATCAGCTACTCTCCAGCCGGTTCAGATTTAGAAAAAATTTATCAACCAGTGATGCTGTTATGAACTGTATAGCTAACTGTCTTGAGGCAAAGGAAGGAAAATTTAATGTAAATACAAAGTTTTTTGACTTAAGAAAAGCCTTTGACACTGTGTCCCACAATATTCTAGTGCTCAAACTAAAAACTGTAGGTTTTTCTGACCCTGTTGCTGAAATTAACAAATCATATTTATCCAGTAGAACTCAAACTACACTCCTGGAAACGGAAAAAAGAACACATTGACACCGGTGTGTCAGACCCACCATACTTGCTCCGGACACTGCGAGAAGGCTGTACAAGCAATGATCACACGCACGGCACAGCGGACACACCAGGAACCGCGGTGTTGGCCGTCGAATGGCGCTAGCTGCGCAGCATTTGTGCACCGCCGCCGTCAGTGTCAGCCAGTTTGCCGTGGCATACGGAGCTCCATCGCAGTCTTTAACACTGGTAGCATGCCGCGACAGCGTGGACGTGAACCGTATGTGCAGTTGACGGACTTTGAGCGAGGGCGTATGGTGGGCATGCGGGAGGCCGGGTGGACGTACCGCCAAATTGCTCAACACGTGGGGCGTGAGGTCTCCACAGTACATCGATGTTGTCGCCAGTGGTCGGCGGAAGGTGCACGTGCCCGTCGACCTGGGACCGGACCGCAGCGACGCACGGATGCACGCCAAGACCGTAGGATCCTACGCAGTGCCGTAGGGGACCGCACCGCCACTTCCCAGCAAATTAGGGACACTGTTGCTCCTGGGGTATCGGCGAGGACCATTCGCAACCGTCTCCATGAAGCTGGGCTACGGTCCCGCACACCGTTAGGCCGTCTTCCGCTCACGCCCCAACATCGTGCAGCCCGCCTCCAGTGGTGTCGCGACAGGCGTGAATGGAGGGACGAATGGAGACATGTCGTCTTCAGCGATGAGAGTCGCTTCTGCCTTGGTGCCAATGATGGTCGTATGCGTGTTTGGCGCCGTACAGGTGAGCGCCACAATCAGGACTGCATACGACCGAGGCACACAGGGCCAACACCCAGCATCATGGTGTGGGGAGCGATCTCCTACACTGGCCGTACACCTCTGGTGATCGTCGAGGGGACACTGAATAGTGCACGGTACATCCAAACCATCATCGAACCCATCGTTCTACCATTCCTAGACCGGCAAGGGAACTTGCTGTTCCAACAGGACAACGCACGTCCGCATGTATCCCGTGCCACCCAACGTGCTCTAGAAGGTGTAAGTCAACTACCCTGGCCAGCAAGATCTCCGGATCTGTCCCCCATTGAGCATGTTTGGGAGTGGATGAAGCGTCATCTCACACGGTCTGCACGTCCAGCACGAACGCTGGTCCAACTGAGGCGCCAGGTGGAAATGGCATGGCAAGCCGTTCCACAGGACTACATCTAGCATCTCTACGATCGTCTCCATGGGAGAATAGCAGGCTGCATTGCTGCGAAAGGTGGATATACACTGTACTAGTGCCGACATTGTGCATGCTCTGTTGCCTGTGTCTATGTGCCTGTGGTTCTGTCAGTGTGATCATGTGATGTATCTGACCCCAGGAATGTGTCAATAAAGTTTCTCCTTCCTGGGACAATGAATTCATGGTGTTCTTATTTCAATTTCCAGGAGTGTATTTCTCCAACAACAGTTATTCCCATTTCTTATATGTCAGTCATGGACATCTTGGGCTCCCTTCTCTTCATATTGTCCATGAATGACTTTTCAGGCAATATAACAGATGATTTGTCGAAGTGCTATTTATATGCAAATGATAAGTATGACATCCAGCTCTCTCAACAACAACACTATTAACACTGCGTTACACAAAACAGATATTCTGTCTGACTGGTACAATGCCAATAAACTATCTATGAATATAGAAAAAAAAAGCAAGAATTAAATATTTCCTACAAACCACACAGCGGAGATGGCGAGTCGCAGATAGGCACAACAAAAACACTCTTTCTTTCTTTCTGGTTGTTGTTGTACCTATCTGTGACTCAACATCTCTGCTATATGGTGAGTAGCAGCTATCCTTTTCATACTATTGTTACATTCCATCCTGGATTTTCCAATGTTTGATATTTCCTACAAAAATAGAATCTTAGAGAATGCAGAAATACCCATTAAGTTCCTTGACATTGTGTTACAGAATAACGTCAGCCTGCAGGCACATATTAATTATTCTATACCAAAAATGTTCAGAGGCAGACTCTTTACAGCAATAGCCTTGTTTGGATACACTCTCTTTACAGCAATACACTACCATTTTCACGTCAGTCGACTCATGCTAAGGTTGACCTGCTAAAATTCCTGGAATCTCTGAATACCTTCTCCCAATTAAATTTCACATGGTCCTCTTCCAAATCCCATACCAATTTTGTTGATGTTGAACTCATCCTCACTGAAGGCCAGCTACACACTTCCGTCCACGTTAAACCTACCAAAAGACAACAGTACTTACGTTTTGACAATTGCTATACTTTCCATGGTCAAAGAGTCCTTCCCATACAGCCTTGGCATTTGAGGCAAATGTATTTGTTTGGATGCAGAATCTTAACAGCGATACACACCATTCTCACCTCAGCCTTCACTGCACTTAATTATCCAACCAGCCTAGTTCAAAAGCAGATTTCCCTGGTCCTGCTGAACCCTCCAAAAAACAGCTTTGGAGCACAGCACTGGTGACTTAGTATTATTCTGGTCTGGAGTATATTAATCAGCTACTTCAACAGGGCCATGACTTCTAAAATCATGCCCTGAAATGAGATTCATTCTGTCCAAAATCTTACCCATCTCACCTCAAATAGCTTTTTGTCACCCTCCCAATCTCTGCAATATTCTTGTCAGACCATATGCTCCTTCTGCACCCTTCTCCCTACCCTATGACTCATACCCCAGTGACCATCCCCGCTCCAAGACTTGCCCTATGCACCCTCCTACCACCCTGACCTGTAACAGGCAAAACATGTACTATCAAATGGAGAGCCACCTGTGAAATGACACATCTGTTAAGTAAACACTGTTCGGCCTTTTACATCAACATGACTACCACCAAATTATCAATTAGGAAGAGTAGGCATACACAGAGGGTGTATAAGGGCAATATCCTGTTGCAGAGCATGCTCTACAACATGACAATCATTACCTCGATGCCTGTTTCACCACATGTGCCATCTGGATTCTTCCCCCAGACACCAGTTTCTCAGAAATCCACACGTGGGAGCTTGCACTACAACATGTCCTTGGTTCTTGCCACCCACCTGGCCTTAATTTACGTTAATTTCTTCCAATCAGCATTTCTTCACAGTAACTACTCTTTTCTTCACTTCATTTTAATTTTCTACATCTTTCATTGTCTTACCCATCTAGTTTTCACTGCCCCCTCCCACCTCCGCTACATACAATTCACTTAGCTTTTCACTCTTTTTAACTCATGTATGAAGTTTAAGCAGTAATATATGTCTTGAATGTTACCCTGTCTTCCATATTTAAGCTCCCAGGTTTTCAAATCTCTTCCGATGCAGCCCTCAACAATCAGTCTCTCCTTCTCATCCGATGCAGTAAGTCTCCCCTGACCTATGGTTTTGGGGGGATTTTGCAAAATCTGCCCCTCTTCCTAGATCTCTCCAGTCCTTTTCCTTCACCCCTCTTCCTTCCCCTTCAACCCTTCTGCCTGAAGGAGCCACTGGCTTGCCTAATTACGACCCTCGTTTATGTGTGGGTTCTGCCGCTGAATGGTGAGTAGATTTGTTTTGTCTATCCAGTTAAATTCTTTTGTCAAAAATTGATATCTTTCATTGTTACAAAAATTTTGAAGGGTCTTTTTATGATTAGAAAGCTGCAAACAACAGTAGACAAGAAAATCCTGCTTCCTGTATACTGCGCCTACTTCATTCATATCTGACCTACGGGGGTATCCCGTATTGTAAAAAATGTTACTTCAAATGCCTCTTTATAGCACAAAAAAGCAGTTGGAGTAATCTCCAAAGTCTCACCTAAAAGGCATTGTAGAAATTTATTAATCAGGCTTAGTGTTATGACATTACCACGCATACACTGAAGCGCCAAAGAAACTGGTATAGGCTTGCATATTCAATTATTGTCTGGTGCAGTTATTAGATTGGTTACTGCTGCTACAATGACAGGTTATCAAGATTTAAGTGACTTTGAATGTGGTGTTACAGTCAGTGCACGGGCGATGGGACACAGGATCTCCAAGGTAGCAATGGAGATACTATCAAAGACAGTGCTGCCAAAGCAGAGTTACTAAACACAGCCTTCTGGAACACATTCACAAAAGAAGATGAAGCAAATACTCCAGAATTCTAATCATGAACAGCTGCCAACATGAGTAATGTAGAGGTAGATATCCTTGGAGTAGTGAAGCAACTTAAATCACCTAATAAAAGCAAGTCTTCTGGTCCAGACTGTATATCAATTAGGTTCCTTTCAGAGTATGCTGATGCAATAGCTCCATACTTAACAATCATATACAACCATTTTCATGACGAAAGATCTGTATCCAAAGACTGGAAAGCTGCACAGGTCACACCAATATTCAAGAAAGGTAGTAGGAGTAATCCGCTATATTACAGGCCCATATCCTTAACATTGATATTTAGCAGGATTTTGGAATATGTATATGATGTTCGAACATTATGAATTACCTCAAAGAAAACGCTCTACTGACACACAGTGGACATGAATTTAGAAAACATCATTCTTGTAAAACACAACTAGCTCTTTATTCACATTAAGTGTTGAGTGCTATTGACAGGGCATGTCAAACTGAGATCATATTTCTGGATTTCTGGAAGGATTTTGACACTGTACCATGCAAGCAGCTTGTAGTGAAATTGCATGCTTATTGAATATCATCTCAGTTAAGTGAATGGATTCATGATTTCCTGTCAGAGAGGTCACTGTTCATAGCAATTGACAGAAAATCATTGTGTAAAAGAGAAGTGATTTCTGGCATTCTCCAAGGTAGTGTTATAAGCCCTTTGCTGTTCCTTATCTATATAAATGATTTGGGAGACAATTTGAGCAGCCATCTTAGGTAGTTTACAGATGACACTGTTGTTTAATGACTAGCAAAGTCACCAGAAGATTAAAACAAATTGCAAAACTATTTAGAAAAGATATCTATCTGTAAGGTGCAAAAATTGGCAATTGATCCTAAATAATGAAAAGTATGAGGTCATCCACATGAGAGCTAAGAGGAATCTGTTAAACTTCAGTTACTCAATAAATCAGTCAAATCTAAAAGCCAGAAATTCAACTAAAGACCTAGGAATTACAGTTATGAACAACTTAAATTGGCAGAAACAGATTAAAATGTTGTGGGGAAGACTGCATTTTATAGGGAAGACACTTAGAAAATGTAACAGATCTACTAAGGAGACTGCCTATGCTACACTTGTCCAAACTCTTTTAGAATACTGCTGTGCATTGTGGGTTCCTTACCAGATAGGATTGACAGAGTTCATCAAAAAACTTCAAAGAAGGGCAGCACGTTTTGTATTACTAAAAATATGGTAGGGAGTGTCACTGACATGTTACAGGATTTGGGACGGACATCATTAAAACAGAGGCAATTTTCATTGTGAAGGAATCTTCTCACATAATTCCAAACACCAACCTTCTTCTCCAGATGTGAAAATATTTTTTGACACAAACCTACACAGAGAGAAACAACCCCAAGTGCTATATGAGATTGGAATAATAGAGAATTGTGAGCATGGTTCAGTGAACCCTCTGGCAGGCCAGATTTGCACAGATCCATGTCAATGTAGATGTAAAAGTGGGGATTTTCCCATACAACCATTTCACGTGTGTACCATGAACATTTGATCTCCAACATTGCTGCCACCGGAAAAAGATCCTGCAAGAACAGGACAAATTATGGCTGAAGAGAATATTTCAGTGTGACAGAAGTGCAACCCTTCCATGCTGCACATTTCAATGATGGACCATCAACAAGTGTCAGCGTATGAACCATTCAATGAAACACCATCAATATGGGCTTTCTGAGCCAAAGGCCACTCATGTACCCTTGATGACTGCATGACACAAAGCTTTATGCCTTGCCTGGGCCCCTCAACATCAACATTGGGCTGTTGATGACTGGAAACATGTTGCCTGGTTGGATGAGTCTCATTTAAAATTGTATCAAGCAGATGGATATGTTTGGGTATGGGGACAACCTCATGAATCCATGGACCCCACACATCAGCAAGGCACTGTTCTGGTTGGTGGAGGATCTGTAATGGAGTGGAGCATGTGCAGTTGGAGTGATATGGGACCCCTGATATGTCTAGATACGACTCTGACAAGTGATACATACATAAGCATCCTTTATTATCACCTGCATGCATTCAAGACCATTGTGCATTCCGACAGATTTGGACAATTCCAGCATGACAATGCAACATCCCACACATCCAGAATTGCTACAGAGAGACTCCAGGAACACTGTTCTGAGTTTAAACATTTCCACCAGGCACCATACTCTCCAGACATGAACATTGTTGAGCATATCTGGGATGCCTTTCAACATGCTGTTCAGAAGAGATCTTCCCCTCCTTGTACTCTTACGGATTTATGGACAGCCCTGCAGGATTCATGGTGTCAGTTCACTCCAGCACTACTACAGATATTAGTTGAGTCCATGCCAAGTTGTGTTGCGGCACTTCTGTGTCCTCGCAAGGGCCCTACATGATATTAGATAGGTGTACCAGTTTCTTTGGCTCTTCAATGTATATTTACCCATGTCTTTGATATGTCAAGAAAAACTTATCCAGCTTTACTATAAATTCTAATGTACATAGTTACAACACAAGGCAATTTAATGATATAAAAAAGAATACTATTTTTATTCTAAAACTCAAACCAGTTGTTTAACAATGAAAACAATCAATAACTGATAAAATTATTTAATTGGATAGAGAAAAAATCCACTCACCAAATGGTGGCAGAACACACACATAAAAGACTGTTGTGATTTGCAAGCTTTTGGAGCCAGTGGCGCCTTCAACAGGCAGAAGGGCTGAAGGGGAAGGAAGAAGGGTGAAGGAAAAGGACTGGAGAGGTCAAGGAAAAGGGGAAGATTTCAGGAAAGTCGCCCAGAACTGCAGGTTATGGGAGACTTACCATACGGGATGAGTCTTTCCTTCTCATCACATATGGTAAGTCTCCCCTGACCCATGATTCTAGGTCACTTTCCCAAAATCTACCTCTTTTCCTAGACCTCTCCAGTCTGTTTCCTTCCCCCATCTTCCTTCCTCTTCAACCCTTCTGCCTGAAGAAGCAGCCACTGGCTCTGATAGCTTGCAAATCACAACAGTCTTTTATGTGTGTGTTCTGCCACCCTTTGTGAGTGAATTTTTTCTCCATCCAGTCAAAACAGTTTTAGAATCACATCAGTTAATTTGTTCAACAAACTACCATACTCAATTAAGGAAGTGGAGATGAAGAAATTTAAGGACTGTGCCACGAATTTGTTAATTCAAAATTGTTTTTATCTTCTGGAGGAATTTTATGACCATAAATTCTAACTGTAGCTATTTATAATTTTATTATAATTTAAATTGACTATTTTTGTATGCATTTATATCTTGAGATTGATTGTTACCTATTAAAAAACTACAATAGGATAATGACTACTATCCATATAGAGGAGATACTGAGTTGCAGACATGCACAATAAAAAGACAGCTACACATCAAAAGTTTTGGCCAAAGGTCTTCTTCTGAAGTTGAAAACCCACACACACACAAGCACAACTCACATACACATGACCACTGCCTCTGGCAGCTGAGGCCAGACTGTGGGCTACCACTGCACCTGATGGGAAAAGCAATCTGGCATGGGTGGTGTGCGCAAGGAGAAGGCGGGGTGCAGAGGGAGAGGGATGGCAGTGTAGGGGTTGGGAAAGGTGTATAGCTGCTTGGGAGATTGAACATAATGGGGACAGGGTAGGGCTGCTAGGTGCAGTCAGGTGGTTTTGGGGAGAGGGGGATAAGGGGAACAGAAAAGTAGTACAGAAGGGGAAAAAAGGCTACCCTTATTGGAACATAGGATATATAGCAGTAAGAATTCCCACCGGTGTAGTTCAGGAAAGCTGCTGTTGGCAGTAAGGATCCAGATGGGGCAGGCTATGAAGCAATCACTGAAGTGAAGCACATTGTGTTGATCAGCAGCTTGGTGGTCCAGCTGTCTCTTGAACACAGTTTGTCAAGTGGACATTCATGGGGGCAGACAGCATTGGTTGCCAGGGCCATGTAGAAATCAGCACAGTAGTTGCAGCTTAATTCGTAGATAACATGGCTGCTTCCATAGGTAGCCCTACCTTTGAGGGGACAGGAGATGAGTGGCCAGACTGGAGTAGGTGGTGGTGGGAGGATGAATGGGATGTGTCTTGTAGCTAGGTTTGTTGCAGAAATATGAGCTATGAGGCAAGTGGCTGGGAGCAGGGGAGGAGTAGGGATGGACAAGGTTTTGCATACACAGCAAATGAATTACCAGTTGCAAATAAGGACCACCATCAGCTGTAGAATAGAATGATGACAACGAAAACTTGTGCCAGACCAGGGCTCAAATCTGGATTTCCTCCTTATCATAAGCAGTGGCCTTACCATTTGGCTATCAATGCACAACTCACAGCCAAACTTCCATATGTCATCAATATGCGTCCACAACCTGTCCTCATACATCCATTATGTATATTCCCATAACAGGGCAGACGTTGTACTTGAAAGTCGCTTGCCTGGTATTGGCACGATGACATGTACAGGAATATATGTAATGGACATATGAGTACAGGTCGTAGATGCATGATTGATGACATATGGAAGTTTGGGTCTGGCCACGAGTCATGCATGGACAGCCAAATGGTAAGGCAACCACTCACAATAAGTGGGAAATCCTGATTTGAACCCTGGTCCAGCACAAATTTTCACTGTCATCATTGCATTCTACAGCTGATGGTAGTTCTTATTTGCAACTGCAAATTCATTTGATGTGTTTTGTAATGGCTGTGGTTGCCACAGTGCCTATTCCTTTGGACATGCATACATGTCCAATGGAACTTTGCATTGTAATCAGAATAACACAGGCACTGCAATATCATATCATATAGGTTTTGCATAGGATGGGTGGGCAGCAGAATACCACTGTGGGAATGGTGGAAAGGATAGCGGATAGGATATTACTCAATTCAGGGCATGGCAAGCAGTAGTCAAAACTGTGACAGATAATATGATTCAGTTGCTCTTGTTATAGCTGGTACTGAGCCATAAGGGATGTGCTCCTTTGTGACCAGTCGATGGGTGTGTGGGTGGTGGTCGATGACTGGAGAGACAAGGCATGGAAGATCTGTTTCTGTGAAAAGCCATTTCATTCCCTACAGTGGAAACATTTTTTGCCACCAACCCTACCAATCAGACTCAACCTGAAAGAGATACTGAACCCTGCCTGACTCAGTTCACTTCTCCATCCAACCATGATCAACCCCCATTGCACCTAAATCAGCCCCTGTTAACATTCTAGAATTTTTTTTAATCTCAGACCTTGCCCCACTATCATTGTCTACACCCCTCATCATGGAAACTAATTTAACATCCACAGAAGGAATTGCAATTCCCCACCTAAAAACTGTTCCCAAACATACACTCCTACCTGCTGACTAAAGTTCCACCGCTGTGGTTTTGAACCACAGGGGTTACATGGTGGAGGGTCTCCACCAGTAGTCAGATTCATTGATCTCCAAATCCTGCTACAGTAACCCCTTCCCAGAAATTCAGCATGGTCTCCAGTCCCTCCTCAAATCCTTAGACAATCCCAGAATCTCTCCTCACTCCTACCACTCCCCGCACTCGTACCTTTTACATTCTTCTTATAGTCCATAAACCCAACAACCCAGGATCCTCCACTGTGGCCAGTTACTGCATCTTCACTGAGAGAATCTCTATTCTCATGGACCAACACCTTCAGCCTATTACCCATAGCCTACCCTCCTATATAAAAGACACCAACCATTTCCTCCACCGACTTTCCACATTTTCTGTTCCTTTACCACACAACAAATTTCTCATCACTGTGGTGCCATCTCATTCTACACTAACATACCTAATGTCCATGACCTTGCCACTACTGAACACTGCCTTTCCCAGTGCCTGACTGACACCATTCTTACGGCCCCCTTCCTGCTCGCCAAGATCAAATAAAACCTCACCCCCTATTAGTTCTTCTTTGAAGGCATCACCTACAAACAAATCTGTGTTATAGCAAGGGGTGGCCACATAGCACCATCATCTAGATGAATCCTTTCTGACCACCCACACTCCTGAACCTCTCTCCTAGTTCAGATTCATTGATGACATCTTCATGATCTGAACTGAGGGTGAGGACACCCTATCCATTTACCTCCAGAACCTCAACACCTTCAGCTCCATTCACTTCTCCTGGTCCTCCTCAACCCAACAAGCGACCTTCCTCAATATTGGCCTCGAGGACAGCTACATCAGTAAGTCTGTCCATATCAAATCTACCAACCAGCAGCAACAACTCCACTTTGACAGCTGACACCTATTCCTTACCAAAAAGACCCTTCCATACACCATAGCCTCCTTTGGTGATATCATCTATAGTGACAAGCAATCCCTCACCAAATATACCAAGGATCTCACTGAAATTACCTTCCCAGCCTTGTATAGAAACAGATGTCCCTTGCCTCAAAGGAGCACTCCCCTGGTGGCTCAGCACCCAGGAATCATACTCTCCATCAGGATTTTGAGTGCCTTGGTCATGCCCTGAAATGAGGAATGTCCTAGACCCCTTTCTACACTTCCCACAGTGGTATTCAACCACACACACTCCACAAATCATTGCCCATCCCTATTCCACCATGCTTCCAATCCCTGGTCTCATGGCTCATATCCCTGCAACAGAACTAAATGATTGCCTGTTCCATACATCCTCTTACCACCACCTATCCAATCCAGTCACAGACATCTCCTGTCTCCTCAAAGGTAGGGCTACCTATGGAAACTGTCATGTGATCTACAACTTAAACTGTAACCACTGTGCTGCTTTGTACATGGGCATGACAACAAACAAGCTGTCTGTCCTCATGGATGGACACTGACAAACTGTAGCAGAGAGTTAGCTGAATCATACAATTACTGAACATGTTGCCCAACACATAACTGCATCATAGCCTGGGCCACCTATGTCCTTCCCACCAACACCAGCATTTCGAGTGAAGCAGTTTGGAATTCTTTCTGCAATATAGGAGCTGAAATTGAGGGTAGCAAAGCAAAAGCTGAAATGCTTAACTCTGTTTTCAAATGTTCCTTTAAAAAGAAAAACTCTGGAGAATTGCCCGAATTTAATCCTCATACCACTGAAAAGATGAATGAAATAAGTGTTAGTGTCAGTGGTGCTGAGAAACAGCTGAAATTCTTAAAACTGAACAAATCTCCAGGCCCCGATGCAATCCCTGTCAGATTCTACACTGAATTCATGGCTGAGTTAGCCCCTCTTCTGACTATAATCTACCAAAAGTCCTCAAACAAAACACCATTCCCAGTTCTTGGAAAAAGGGACAGGTCACATCCATCTACAAGAAGGGTGCTAGAAGTGGTCGCAAAACTACCAACCAGTATCCTTGACATCAGTTTGTTGTAGAATCTTAGAACAAATTCTGAGCTCAAACGAAATCAGGGATCTTGAACAGAATGGCCCTCTCATTGCCAACCAGCATGTATTTCAGAAACATTGATCATGTGAAACCCAACTTGCACAGTTCTCGAATGATATATGGAAAGCTTTAGATCAAGGCAACCAGGAAGATGCAGTGTTTCTTGATTTCCAAAAAGCATTTGACTCATTACTGCACCTAAACCTATTGTCAAAAGTACCATCACATGGGGTATCAGGTGAAATTTGTGACTGGACTAAGGATTTTTTGGTAGTGAGAACACAGCATGTTATGTTAGATGGAGAGTCATCGTCAGATGTAGAAGTAACTTCAGGTGTGCCTAGGGAAGTGTGTTGGAACCCTTGCTGTTCATGTTGTACATTAATGACCTTCCAGATAATATTAATATTAAAATCAGGCTTTTTGCAGATGATACAGTTATCTATAATGAATTACTATCTGAGAGAAGCTGTGTAAATATTCAGTCAGATTTTGATAAGATTTCAATCTGTTGCAGAGATTGACAACTTGCCCTGAATGTTCAGAAATGTAAAATTTTGCACTTCACAAAAAGAAAAAATACTGTATCGTATAACTATAATATCAGTGAGTCACCCCCAGCCAACTCATACAAATACTTGAGTGTAACACTTTGTAGGGATATGAAATGGAAGGATCACATAGGTTCAATCATGGGTAAAGCAGGTGGTAGGCTTTGGTTTACTGGTAGAATGCTGGGGAAGTGCAATCAGCCTATGAAAGAGATTGCTTACAAATCGTTCATGAGGCCTATTCTAGAATACTGCTCAAGTGTGTGGGACCCATACCAGATAGGAGTAACAGGGGTATTGAACATACACAGAGAAGGGCAGCATGAATGGCCACAGGTTTATTTAATCTGTGGGAGAGTGTCACAGAGATACAGAAAGGAACTGAACTGCAGAATCTTGAAGACATATGTAAACTATCCCCAGAAAGTCTATTAACAAAGTTTCAAGAACTATCTTTAAATGATTGCTCTAGGGATATATTACAACCCCCTACATACCATTCACATAGGGTCTGTGAGGATAAGATTAGAATAATTACTGCATGCACAGAGGCATTCAAACAATCATTCTTTCCTTGCTCCATGTGTGTATGGAATAGGAAGAAATCCTAATAACTGGTACAATGGGATGTAGCATCTGCCATTTACCTCATGGTGGCTTGCAGAATATAGATGTAGAGTAGATAAATATACCCTACATTCCTGTTATCCCTCTGCCCTCAGTCTTCTCTAGTTCCTGTCCTTCACTCACCTATCCCCTTCTCTACTCCCACTCCAGCACTACAAAGCCTTCTATTCCACCATCACATCCAGAAGTCTTTTTCCCCATTCCCACTTCTCTCCTTTTCCGCTCCCCTTCCCTCCCCAAAACTTCCCAGCTGCACCTAACAATCCTGCCCTGTCTCCACAACATCCCAGCATGCTCCCGCAAGCAGCACTACACCTTCCCATGCCCCTCCCCCACTATCCCCCTGCATCCCAGTCTCCTCCTTACTCCCACCACCCACAGCAGATTGATTCTCCCATCAAGCTTAGCTGTAGACTGCAATCCAGGCTCAGTGGCCAATGACAGTGGTCAAGTGTACACACACGCAGTTTGTGCTTGTGTGAATGCCTGTGTGTTTTCTATTTCAGAAGAAGGCTTTTGGCTGAAAGCTTAAATGCCTATCAGTCTTTTTGTTGTGCATGTCTGCAGCTCAATGCCTCCTCTGTATGATGTGTAGCAATGTATACTTTTCATAACACAGTCAATGAATAGATAATACTAGTCATAATTTTTTTATGATAATTTATGGAAATAGCTTACTATTGTTACTTATTCTTGCTAATGTATAATTTGACTCACTTAACATCCATGACACAGTCAGATTTATGAAACATGAACATCTCAAAGAATTAATGAATGACTGAACTTGGCGGAACTGCAGCAGAAGTTTCAGTGCAAATTGTTGCTGCGAAAGTTGTAGAAGCTCCAGATATATTGGCACAACACTATGCTTTGACAAGCTTGAAGTTTAATGAGTGTTGAGCCTTCATAGGTGGCCAATGATCCACAAAAAATGTGAGCTAAATCAAAAATAATATAAGAAGCCAAGTCTATAGTGAAGAGAATAGTGGCTCTCCAAGCAACAGCATCTACTTTTAACATGTAAAGTTGGCCAGAGGTGATGCCCATGTCATGTGCTAGTGGCTGCCTAAGTGGTATATTCTTACATTTCTTGAAGTAAGTACCAGTTAGATAGTATTGGCGCTGCTTGGATCAGGGCTTATATAAACAACTGAAAGAGGCACTCAGTCCATCACCTTAGACCTGAGACATGCTCTGGATCTGAAGGTGTCACTTAGGGGTCTGTGACTTAGTGGTATACGTTCAGCTGTTGTTTAAGTGACAAGATTAAAGACTGAGGAATGTGGTAATAACTTGACCTTATAAGTGCATCACATCATAAGGAATTTTTTCTGGGCGAAAAATTGCATGTGCATGAGCCTGTGCATGAAAGCTTTGGTGTAAAAGCTTGGTAGTAGTATCTCTTCATGGTTCTTATATATGGCCATGTCAAAGCATAGTTTCTACACCTGTAATAAGGGTGGGATTGAACAAATAATAAGCAGGGACACTTACCTGTACCCCAAGCCCTGCCATTAAGGCACTTCAGAATGTTTGGTGCCTTTAAAATGTTTTTATTTAAGATCTATTGTAGATTGTAGATTGTATTTTATTGGTCCTGTTGTCTACATAGCAGCTTATGCATAAGGCATTGGACAAGTCAAGTTATAAATATACAGGCTGAAAGTAATTTCAAGGCATACATACGTAAGCTTACAATAGTACACTTTACACGTAAGTAAGTATTTACATAACACATTTCATAAATTTAAATATTCATTCAATGGAGTAAAAGCAGTGATGCTGTAAATATGACTTTAGAGATTTTCCAAATGTATTGACCTCAGTGATAGCTTTTATGTTTTCAGGAAGTTTGTTATAAAGCTTCACTCCCATGTGAAAAGTACCTTTTTGGCACAGTGCTGTGCTGATTTGAGTCATATGTAAGTTTCTGTTTTGTCTGGTAAAGTGCTCATGTATATCACAGTTTTTTTGTAGTCTCCGGTCCTTGCCTATTACATTTAATTTAAAGAACAAAAGGGTTTCCATAATGTATACACATGGTAATGGGGGAATACCAGATTTCTTAAACAGGGGTTTACAAGAGTCTCTAGGCTTGCACCCAAACAAGATTCTAATGGCCCTTTTTTGTAGTTTAAAAGTGCTATTTGCTGTTTTAGAGTTTCCCCAGAAGGTGACCCCATATCTAAGACGAGAATGAAAGTACGCATGATATGCATTCAATACTGTTTTCTCACTACAGCATGATTTTAATGAACAAAGAAGATAACATGTTTTGCTCAGTTCAGCATTGAGATATTCAATATGCTTATTCCATCTGATGTTACTCTGCAGCCAAAGTCCTAAGAATTTGGTTTCAGTACTGTTACCAACTGGCTCATCATTGATAGAGACTGATGGGATAAACATGTCCTTGTTAGGAACATTGTGGAATTTTAGAGCGACGGTTTTCTTACTGTTTATTACAAGCTGATTACTCTGTGCCCAGTTACTAAGTTGATTCGTGACCATGTTTACTGTCTGCTGTAACTGTTCATCGTCGCCTCCTTTTAGTAGAATCGTGGTGTCATCTGCAAATATGATTGTTTTGTGAGCATCAATATTTAAGCTTAGATAATTTATCTATTGATTCCATAGGTGTAGCAATCCGTTAAGTTCCTTAATAAAAACAAGCACTAGAAATCCTACTGAGTCTTGAAAGCTGAGAAGGGTGTTACTCAGTTGCAAAACATGATTTTCGCAGTTAAAACCGAAATGTACACATTTTTAAGTGGTGAATAAAAAATCTATCACTGATCATCTGTCCTACAATCTACTCATTATCTTTTGTAGTTCAAAGACAGTAGTCAAGAAACTAAAAACAGACATATAACTGAACTGTGATTTATCATGCACTGAAATGTTTCCCTGATGTAGCTAGTGAGAGCCACATTTTGACAACTTTCAGAATTTGGTGATTCTTTTTTTGTGCTGATGAAAGGGCTGGTATACTTTCATTCAACCTCAGTTCTGTTTAAAAGGTTCATAAGCTGTTTTTCAGGTAGAGCAGTCAGATTCCTTGGCATTTTGTGATACATTTAACCACGTCATGGCATTAAATTGAGGGTCACAGATAAGGCCACCTTTGCTAATTGAAAGGAAATGCTTTTCTGTAAACTCTTGATAGTGACCATCTGAATGTTTGAGGCTCACATTAGATGCTAGGTTCTGAAAGTTATTGGCCATTTTCTGGACATCTGTGTGTGATATAGTGGGGATATTACTGTTACCCATTATAGACACTGCTGATGGTACCCCACCTTTTACTATAAATGCTCTTCATGACTTACATACTTTAACAGTTGGTGTGAAACAGTTGATGGCTTTTAATATCTCTTGCTATGATGGCATTTTCCTCTCCATTGTTCATTGTTTCCTTTGCACCCCAAAAGGCTGCAAGTTTCTGACAGACTGTCACAATCTGGGGAAGAGCCAACTGCCCACCCCTGATCACATAGGGATATCAAGGGACTAAGTTCCTGGGAATTCTATCTGATAAATTTCGATTGCATGCTTCAACAAGCTTATGAATCCCTTAAGTGACCTGGGCAGACCTAGACACAAGTACTTAAGAAAGATTATCTCTTAAAAGTATGAGGGACACAGCAGTTTTACTGAACTGAAGAGATTAATTTTCAAGTGACAGGAATAGAGAGCTGCATTAGATTAATCTTCCAGTTTATCACCCAAATACATGACATCTACATGACTACATCTCTTTCTGCCTCAGAAACCTTTGTCCACAATACTTGGAAAAACTTTTACTTTTAAGGAATTTGATCATTATATATACTTTCTGTCCTTTTAACTAAACATTATAAAATATTTTCTTCCTTTGTTACAACTACCAATCATTTAATCTTCCAGAACATTTTAAGTGTTTCAAAATTTGGTCCTCTGTTTAGAATCAGCATTAATGGGACAATCTGATGCCTACTATGCACAGAGCACTTAAATCATCCCACTGTGTTCACTAAGCCTCAACCTCTCGAGCTTCTGTTCGATGCTAATCATTGTTCAACACAACATATTCAAAAACACTGCTATTTGTTTAGGATACTGAACTAGATCCTGTTGTTATTTCCATCCTGGTTTGGTAAGTACAGATATTTTTCATGAAATGCTACATTTGAGTAAATTCAAGATAAAATTCATACCCAGTTTGGTAATTTTAATATACCACTGCCTCTAAGCATGGTAAGTTCTTCAGCTTCCACAACAGCAAATCCAAGATATTACTGCAAGGTGTATACCTATCACTATAGTTGTGATATATTAATTGCATTTGATAATCTACACTACAGAGTTCATCACCATCATCATCACTGTCATTATCATCTCACTTCCAGGGATTAGGCTAGTTGCCTGTTATGTCTTCAAAGCTTACTGTTGAGCCCATCTCATTTTGGGCCAACCAGGGTCTATTTTTCCTCTCAGACAGTATCTGAACTATTGTTTCATCTATATTTCTTCTGACATTTGGCTCACATACTCTTTCTGCCTGTTGTTTATTTTTCTATTGAGTTGTTTATCCCTTCAATGTTCAGTTCTCTTCTAATTTGTTCATTCATTTGGTCTTGGTCTGTGAATCATTTCACTGTTCTTAGAAATCACATTTCAGCTGCCTGCATTTTGCTCTTATCCCTCTTTCTGAGAACTCAAGTTTTACTCCCATACTGCATCGATATCGAAGTTATACCTGGTATTATTTCCCATTTCAATATACTTTCTGTAACATATTAATCAATCTAACAGAAAGTTTTATACTTATCTACTGATTTTCCATGTTGGCACCCTTGCTCACACTTCACAAAATCAGACACATTTCATGTAGAGACAACGTTTATTGTAAAGTTCACAAGTAATACAGTTCAACAGTTCACAAAATATGTATCCAAAAGAGTCACTAGAGGCCTCTTCCTTGAACCACTGCACAGAGTTTTAACAGTTAAATTAGTACATTATATAATTATAAATTTCATTATAATTAACTTTAATACATTTGTGCACATTTATAAAACTTATCATATTACAATATATTCTATTTTATTTTGTAATTACATTGACATTTTAATAATTCAAACATTTATCCTTTTTACCTTGTAATACATTTTTGTATATTGTTTGCCTATTGTATTTTACATTATATTTACCTTGGCATTGAGCTTTTACATTTGCCCACATTTACAAAGCTATGGTTGAACAGTTTTAGTTATTCACACATCTGTCTTCACAATATCTGTATGTTTCCAGCACAAAATTTCAGATTCACATTAGTAGACAATGGTCTATGCATAATTAAAAAGTCACTTTTGCCTTTGTATAATATGCGAAATATGTTTTCAAATTCTAAACTACACTGATACATATCAGTTCTCTAGTTATTATCACATAACAAGTCAGAAAAAAATATTTTTCGAACTATGTATGCATTGGTATAATAATTTACAATGTTGGTAATGTTCAGTTCACTATTTCCCATAACAATAGTTATTTCTCAGCATCTGTGTAGCATCCCTTTTTTTATTATCTTTTCATGCTCTGATAATTGTGTAACCCTCCTCCATATTTCCCCAAGTCTGGATGTACCTTTTTCATGCTCTTATATATTGTTCCACTGTACAAGAGAAAAACCTTTCCATGTGTCCTTAATGTTTTCCTTTTATGGTGACCATCTATCCAGACTTTATTCCCCACAATGAAGTTAAGCTCACTTTTTATAAGGTTGAAGTGTCTTCCCATTTCCAAGCATTTTCACTTGGGTCTCATTTTGCTCAAATAGTTATACGGGGCTCGGGTCCCTCATTGGGGAATTTTTAGTATCCAGACCACATGGCACAGACCACCTGTGGCACCCCAAGGGAGAAGGTTGTACCCAATGGAGATTCATGTGATCTTCTCCTACATAAAAACACAGCATTATGTGACAGAAGTATGCACCTATAAATGGGGTGTGAAAAAAGGATGCTGCAATACTTGCTCTGCCATCTTCTCCTTCACAGTATTGTACCTACAATGAGATCTATGGTAGATAAAAGATATCAGCAATGTGGATTATGGACTTCGTTATTCTCACGCAGTATTCAGACTCGTTGTTCTTCACTTCCTGTACCTCAGTTGCTCTTGGACTCAGTGTTAACTCATAAGCCTGTCATCAGCATTGTCATCATCATCATCATCATCAGGACTTCCTTCCAGCATGCCAGGTAGGAACCTTGAGAATTATATGCCTCCATTGATTTATGTCCTAGTGTAGCTTTTCTCTCTTCACTGCATCCCACATTACTCCTCTCCTGTTGACATCTTCATTAACCTGGCCTGTCCGTCTTTTCCTGGGCCATCCAGTAAGTCTTTTTCCTGGTACCCCCATCTCCAAAGACTGATGTGAAGTTTGAGTTGGTTGCATTCAGTTCACAAGGCCCAACAGTTTCAGTCTCACAGCACTCATTCTTTTCTCCATGATCTAGGTCACCTGCAGGTCTCTCCTTACATACTCGTTCCTGACACTGTCTCTCCAGTTTTTTTGTAGAGCTGTTACTTCAGTAATAAGCTAGTATTTGATTCTCTTCTCTCTTATTTATGACACAGGTCTCCAGACTATACACTGTGATTAGCAGGAGATGTACATGGTCTGTTCAGCTCTTAAAGGGGTTCTCTTGTCCCAGATTAGGTTTTGTACTTGGTGGAAGAATCTGAATGCTTTTGCTGTTCTGTTTAAGACTTCTTAGTTTAGCACTTCCATCACTTGATATGAAACCATCCAGTTAATTAAAACGTTTCACACATTCAACTTTCCCTCCTTCCAGTATGATATTACAATGTGTGGGTATCCTACTCTTCTTGCTCTTACTCACAGTCAACTTGAATTATTTAAATATTTTATTCCAGCAATCCAGTCTCCTCTGAACCTCCATTTAAGTCTCTCCCCAAACTGTGAAGTTATCAGCAATAGCAAAAGCACTAAGATCTTCATTTTCTACTTCTTTGATTCCTTTCATGATTGTGTCCATAACTCTAATAAAAAGTATAAGAGGAAGCGAACTGTCTCGATGAACAACTCTGTTATCTTAAACCATTTTTATCTTCCACCTTCTAATTGTACATTGCTTTCACAACCTTTTCATTATCATCTGTATCCAGTGAAACAGTGATTGTTTGTTTGCTAACCACCTTATACTTCCTGTGGATGTTTCCATGAGAGTTAGTAAGCAAGAAGTGCCAGCTTATTCATCTACATTTACATCCACATTCCAAAAGCCACCTTACAGTGTATGATGGAGGACACATAGAGCACCACTACAATTTCCTAGTTTCCTACTCCATACACAAAAAGTGTGTGCAGCAAACAATGCTCGGTAAGCTTGCAAATGATCTATAATTTATCTAGTTTTTTCACTGTGATGATTTGCTGATGTGTAAGTGTGAAGAAGTAATAGGTTTTCTAATTGTTCTTGGAAAGTACCCTCCAAGAATTTGAACAGTAAATTTCTTCATGATGTGGAACACCTCTCTTGTAGTTGGAGTTAGTTGAACATTTCCACAATGTTCTCTTGCTTACTAAATAAACCTATGATTATATGTGCAACTCTTTCTTGGATCTACTCTCTCTCTTCTATTAATCTTATCAGTAAGTGTTACTGGCAGATGAACAATATTCAAGAATCAGTCAAATGAGTGTGTTGTAAGCCACTTATTTTATGGATAAATTACGTTTCCCTAAGATTTTTTTCAGTGAATCTCAGCCTGACAGCCTGATATCTGTTTACAACTAGTTCAATGTGGTTTTTTCGTTTTATGTCATTCCTGGCTGTTATTTTTAGGTATTTTACAGCTATTACTGCGTCCAATGAATTATCATTGATAATGTAATCAAACATGAATGAGTCTCTTCACTTGTTTATATGTAATATCTTATACTGACAATATTATGAAAATGCTATTCACCTTATAATGGAGATGTTGAGTTGGTGAAAGACACAACCAAAAGACTGCTTAACAAGTAAGATATCAGCCAAAAGGCCTTCTTCTGAATTGGACAAGATACACACACACACACACACACACACACACACATATATCACATATATATACACACACACACACATATACACACACACACACATGACCACTATCTCTGGCTGCTGGGACCACACTCTGGAGTCTGGCCACAGCAGCCAGGGACGGTGGCCATGTGATCATGTGTGCATGAGTCATGTTTGTGTGAATGTGAGTGTATATGTTGTCCAGTTCAGAAGAAGACCTTCTGGTCCAAAGTTATTTGTTTGCCAGTCTTTTTGTTGTGCCTGTCTATGGCTTAACTTGTCCACTGTATGGTGAGTAGCAATCTATCCTTTTCATAACATGGGCATTATTCCATCCTGGATTTTTCATTGTTTAATATGTTATCTTCATTTCCATTCAGGGTCAACTGCCAGTCACTGCATTAACCATCAACCATCTGCAGATTTTCCTGCATTTTGCCACTGTCTTCTGGCATTGGAACCTTTCTATAGGCATTAGCATCATCTGAAAATTACCTCCTGAAATTTTGACGTTATCCACTACATCATTTACGTGTGGTTTAAACAGTAAATGGCCCTATAACACTCCCTTGGTACTCCCATAATTACTTTTACAGTAGTCAGCTTTGTCCTGTTTATGATGACATGCTGAGTTCTATCTACTAAGGAGTTCTGAATAAAGTCACAGATCTGGTCCAGTTCTGGATAAGCTTGTGTTTTATTCTCTAAACCAGTGTAGAACTGTATTGAAAGCCTGGTAGAAGTCAAGGAACATGGCATCAACTTGAGGTATATTTGGAAGAATGTTCTTAGTCTCATGGGTGAGTAAAGTGAGCCGAGCTTCACAAGATTTATGTTTGCATGTTTCTACTTATAGAAGAGGTTTTCATTCTCTGAAAAGGAGTCATAATATATTAACACACAACATCTTCAATAATTCTACAATACCTGACATCTGTCATAAGGCCCTACAATTGTGTGTGTCAGTCTGATGACCTTTCCTGGAAATAAGAATAACCTGCACTTTTTCCCAAGTGCTTGCAACTGTTCATTACTTCTGCAAACTTCAATGAGTTGCTGCTAGAAGGGGGGGAAATTTTTTCACAGAATCTGTATAGAATCTTCTAAGTGTCTCACCAGGTCCAAATGTCTTTCCGCTTTTAAATGATTTCAG
Source organism: Schistocerca gregaria (assembly GCF_023897955.1). Taxonomy (NCBI): domain Eukaryota; kingdom Metazoa; phylum Arthropoda; class Insecta; order Orthoptera; family Acrididae; genus Schistocerca; species Schistocerca gregaria. The sequence goes on from NC_064920.1 coordinate 1,016,174,924, forward strand.
TTGATTTTCTACTGCACCCTTATCTCAATATCTGCCATTTTGGAATTCACATTATGACTGAAATGAGGAGCCATGTTATGAACTGCCACAAGAAATCGTTCCTTTTCTAGAAACTTTCTTGCATGATTATTGAACCACAGCAGGTCTTTCTTTTCCCTCACAACCTTGCTCAACACATTCATGTCTAAAGCACAGGGTGTGCAATAATTTAGAATTTCATCCATTTGTCTTCCTTATTTTCATCTTCAGAGCTGAATATGTTATGTTGGTTACTCAGGTACTCTGCAATTACTTTCCTGTTACTCCTGCAAAGCATAACTTTATTCCTGCCTTTTTTTAACATTCTTTGCAACACCTCTGCTATGTCTTATGATCATTGGTTTCCTATTTGAAAAGTTCAAGTGTGATAAACTTCTTGAAGTATTTTTCATAAAGGATGATCACAACAATTCCACACAAATCTGTTTCCCTTGTTCCATTTTTAATCACATTCTATAACCAGCAACTTGTAGTCTCCGCTTACTGCAATACCATGATTAGGAAATTTATCCCCAATATTCTCCAAGTTTGCTTTGAAGCACTTTGCGATTATAGTGCCTTAGGCAAGTGGTCTGTACAAGCATCCCATTACACAGTTTGACACATTTTTGATACTTCCCTTCAGCCAACTTATTTCACTTTCAGCCTGTATAACCACCTCCTAGATATTAGCAAGTTCTTCACAGCAATAAATATACCACCGCCACTGGCCTATCCTTTTGATATATATTCCAATCAAAAGTAAGTGTTTAGCTCTCGGCTAGGAGGATGAATGAAATAATGAATATACTGAAGTCAAAAGAAACAATAGTAAGCATGGTAACAAATGACTTGGTGGCAATCAATTCCAAATATGGATAATTTGTGAGGGAATATCAAGAGCTAAAAATGACACATAGGGCACTTGATTAGAAATATCACCTAGCCATAGATAATGTTATATAAATTGACAGGGGGGAGGTGGAAGAACACAAAGGAAAGGGAAGGAATGAACGATATCAGCTGCATCGAGACTTTCTACAGGATCAGCAGCGTTGAATGAAAATACATGTCAGACTGGGACTCAAACCGAGGATCTACTGCTTACTAGGTAGTTGCAGTACTACTGCACCACCCAGTCACAGTGTCTGTAACAAACACACTGACTATCTTGGCACACTCTCCAGCCAATTCTCATTCTCACCTAGTGTCACTTATCTGGAGCCCTGTTCACATCCTTCATGCTCACTAATTTTAGATTCCCACTGGAGGTCAAATGGAAATGTGCATTTACACTGAAGGTTGGGGATTCATTTCCCATCAACACAAATTAATTATGTGAATGCATGGTGTCTAATGTTTTGGACATGCCTGAAAGAACAGATGCCACACATTCATACACGATACTGATGCTGTTAACAGCCGATCCACACATGAAACATGGTAAGTGCCAAACAAAACATGCTAGCAAGCTCTATTACAACCCCAAAAATACTGCTCCCAAATCAATTTTTAGCATTAGAAGCAACTTGTGGTAACAGAACAAAAAGCAACGCCAAAAATTCTGATAAAGAATCCATAAAAAACTTTCTGACACAAAAATGCCTACAATATGCCAACTTTTGTATCCCACCTGGAAGGTGGTGCGTGGACCTGCTGTGATAAACTGAAAGGTTGGCCGAATGAAGGAAGTGAGTAGTAGCAGGAAAAGGTAATACATGTCGGTACTGCAAATGGTGCACCGTCATTGAGTATGGCTTCCGACGGCAGGCGGACAGTGGAACTGCTGGGGTGTGCCGTCCACCCGCGACCTTGAATTGCTCGTGAGGGGCAGGGGAAACGCCCTGTGGAAAACCTGCCAGGCTGCGCACCACAACTGGATAAGCTAGGATGAGGAGGTGGAGAAGCGATCTCCATGTGTGACGGTGGCAGCGGTGGTGGCAGCCTCAGCGTCCATTGGTTGTGGCGGCGACGGCGAGAGGCGCCCGTCCGGTGCAGGTGACCGGACCAGCAGTGGCGATGACGGTAGGCGTGCCCATGGTGTAGGTGCGAGGGGCGGAAGTGCCATCGGTGGAGTCATGGGCTGAAGGTTGCGGAAGCTGAGAAGCCTCCAAGTCTACCGGAAAACAACCAGTGGCAGAAAACCGAGGACGGCACAAACGGATCTGGTTCCAGTGTCACTTGACTGTGCCAGAGGGACCAGAAAGGACAAATAAGGTGAGGCCAAGCTGGCAAAGTATGCGCCCCTGCTCCCAGCGCTGCCTGCCAGAGAAAACATGATAGAACACCAAATCATGCAGCATCAAGCCAGAACAAGGCGAAGTAGCGGAAGCGTGCGGCGGCGGGTGCAATAGCTGCAGGAGTGACCAATGGAAGAGGCCATGTAGCAATTCCACTGGGGAATGGGTGCCGAGTGGCTGTGAGCGATATGGATCAAGGAAGTCCAGAGTGCACGCTCACGAGAGTGTGTGGCGCACAACTTGCTCATTTGCGACTTAAACGTATGCACAAAGCATTCAGCCTTGCCATTAGACTGGGGGTGGAGTGGGGCTGAGGTCAGACGGCGAATGCCATTAGCAGCACAGAACACTTCAAACACTGAGGACACAAATTGGGACCCATGATCGGAGACAATAACTTCAGGAAGGCCCTCAATGCAAAAAATACACGTCAAAGCCCAAATAGTACTGGCAGATGCAGTAGAAGGCAGAGGTATAACAAAAGGAAAGTTGCTGTACACATCAATAACTATCAACCATCGGGTGTGCCAGAAAGGACCCGCAAAATCAATATGAACGTGCTGCCAACGCGCAGTAGGGGTCAGCCACGCACACACGTGTGTGTGTGCAGGATTTCCAACTGCAACGAACGAAGTACAACCACATGAGACTGATCATTGTCTGTTCGTAACAAGATAACACTGTGGTGTACAGACAAGTTGTGACGTTGCGCAAAGTAACGTCGAACAAGTGGATCACGAATTTGCATAGCAGATGGAGGCCATTGAGTACGAATATACTGCAAAAGAATTTGCAAAGAAGCATCAGCAGCTGTCGTGGCAGCAATGCGACTAAAATCCACCGGAAAACTATTAGCTAATTCCTCATCTTGTGAATCAATAAACATGCATGACAATTCAGAAGAATCAAACACTTCGCCAGGAGCGATAGGCAGACGAGACAATGCATCAGCATTGCCATGCTGGGCTGTAGGCTGAAACAAGATTTCGTAATTGTAGTTAGACAAGAACAAAAACCAATGTTGCAACTTTTGGGCAGTATGGGTCGGAACTGGCTTTGACGGGTGGAACGACGATGTCAAAGTCTTACGGTCGATGATCAAGTAGAACTTGCAACCGCACAAAACATCATGAAACTTAGTCACTCCATAGACAACAGCTAAAGCTTCTATTTGAGAGTAGTTTTGCTGGGCAGAATTGAGCAACTTAGACGCAAAAGCAATCGGGTGATCGACAGAATTAAGGTGGTGCGAGAGAACCGCTCCAATGCCGTGAGAAGTTGCATTGACAGCCAAAACAACTGGTTTGAAGTAATCGATAGGAATCAAACAGTGACTGCTCAACAAAGGAGATTTGAGCTTATGGAAAGCAGCATCATATTCCGAAGACCACACAAAAGGAACGTTCTTACCCCGAAGGCGATGCAAAGGCGCTACAATCTGTGCCACATTTGGTATAAACGAAATATGATATATCATCTTGCCCAACACAGATTGAAGTTCTTTCAAGTTCCTTGGCGCTGGCAAGTCTCGAAATGCACTGAGATGTGACGGCGAGGAGTGGATACCCTGTCTCAGTTTGAAAAATTTGCACTTGTCTCTGTTACACTTTAGACCTGCCTGTAAAAGTACAGTAAATAAGGCACACAAATTCTTCAAATCTTCGTCAGGGGTGCGACCTGATACAACTACATCGTCCAGGTAATTTGAGCAACCAGAGACAGTGGCACACAACTGCTGCAAGTAAGACTGAAAAATAGCAGGAGACGAAGCACAACCGAACGGAAGGCGGCGAAACTTGAACAGTCCAAGGTGGGTGTTGATTACAAAATAGCGCTGCCACTGTTCATCGAGCGGAAAAGAATTTTCCCGCACCAAACTTAACAAAAATGTCTTCAAGATGCGGTAAGGGAAATGTAGCTACCACTGTCTGGGGATATACAGTAGACTTAAAGTCACCACAAATGCGGAGGCGACCATTTGATTACTTCACACACACTATAGGCAAAGTCCATTGTGAAGCAGAAACAGGTTCAATGACACCACTGTCATGCAAATGTGTAAGTTCAACAGCTACGGCGTCGTGCAGTGCATGCAGTACTGGGCATTTGTGCCAGAAAACAGGCATGGCATTGTCTTTAGCTACAACATGCATTGCACAGTCTGTGGTACAACCAAGGCCATCAGAAAAGAGTTCAGCAAAATTATCGCATAGGGCGGCAACACTGTCTGCATGGTCACTAGCATTGATGCAAAGTACATTGTCCTGAATTGCGAGGCCAAAAAGTTCAAATGCATCCAGGCCAAAAATGTTTAGAGCATTACTAGAGTGGAGCACATGGAAAGACACTGTATGGGTCATTGCACCCTGCATGGCTTGAAAACTACACACGCCGAGCACTGAGATTTCCCGTCCAGTAATTGCAGTCAGCATGGAATGCGAATGACAAATCGGGGGCGAACCAAGCAAGTCATACGTAGGTTTGTTCAGTAAGGAAACTGACATACCAGTGTCCAGCTGCATGCGAACAGAACATCCACAAATGTTAATAGTCACAAAAAGTTTCCTCGCAGCACGCTGAATGCGAGAGGAAGTGTCAGGCAAAACTTGATTCACACAATGAGCTGTCGAAGCACATGAAGCAGAAGGCTTTAAAGAAATGGCATTAACGTCCATAGGCTGATGTAAATCATGATCATGGCAGTAGTCTTTGCGACGATGCTCACTCAAGTCACACGAACGGGAGCCAACTTGTGAATTAGAGTTTCTCTTACTACACACAGCTTGCACATGACCTTTCTTATTACAAAAATAACACTGTGCTTGACAGGATGGGCATCTGTCCCACAGGTGGGCATGAAAGCAGTTTGAACATGATTTCAGTATCTTAGAGGGTGCATGTTTGGAAACGTGTTTACGCGCACGCGAGAGGCGCAGCGTGGCTTGGCTGGCTGGCTGGGCTGGAGGTCGGGAGGACCCGTGTTGTGCCGCGCTAACAGTACACACACCTGGGGTCACATTGAATGCAGAAGTAGCCATGTCTAATGTATCTTGTCTGTCTAGCAAGTCCACTACTTCCTGCAAAGACAGGTTTTTAAATCTGAGGATTTGCTCGCAGATGCGGTGATCCGCCACATACTGCGCAATAGCATCTCTAATCATTATATCTGCACATGAGCAATTAGTCACAATCAGAAGTTAGTCCCTGAAGGTCTGCTAACCAAGATTTATTCAATTTAGTAGGGCCATGGCGAAGGCGAAAGAATTGTGGCGTGCAGCTACCACATTTACACTGTGACGGAAGTAGGAGTTCAAAGCATTAATCACTTGATTGTACGTTTTTGTTTCTGGGCAGTATGTTGTATGCTGTGAAGTGTGCCTCGAGCTGGGTGATGTATTCTGGCCAGTGTTCAACGTCAGGACAAGGCACGAAATGGCGGCGTCGGTATAGGCGGTGGCATTGGAGGCGCTGAAGTAGGTGCAGTTTGTAGCGTGACCAGTCCATTTATGGCATCAAGCAGCTGTGTCACTTGCTGAGCCTGAAAACGTACAAGATCGGACACAAAGCCTGTTCCTGTGGCGAAGCCATGGTTTACACAAATGAATCTCTCATACTGCGGCTAGCACGAAAAGAAAGCTGTACTGAGCAAAGAAAGGAAACGATAGGAAGGGAAAGGGGAGTCCTCGTCGCCACCTTTTGTACCCTGCCTGGAAGGTGGCACATGGATCTGCTCCGGTAAACTGAAAGGTTGACCGAATGAAGGAAGTGAGTAGGAGCAGGAAAAGGTAATACACATCAGTACTGCAAATACCGTTAAAGCACTTTTACTATTGTATAAACATATGCAAACATATTACATAACTTTGCAATGAGGTGCAGAGTGTCCTGGCTGTCTGCTCTTGATCAAATGGGCAGAATCTGGAGCGACACTCGTAAAGCTCTCCCGCTCCGGCTAGAGTGAGCTGTCGTCAGTGTCTGTTGTAGTGCCAACCTAGCAGAGAACACCTACGTTGTGGCATCGTAGCTATCGATACCACATCCCTCCCCCCTGAAACGACCCACCGTCATTGAGTATGGCAAGTGGAGGGACCCAGGGGCAGAAAAGAACCAGCGGCAGAATACAGAGGATGGCACAAACGGATCTGGTTCCGGTGTCGCTTGACTGTGCCAGAGGGACCAGAAACGACAAATAAGGTGCGGCCAAACTGGCGAAGAATGCGCCCCTGCTCCCAGCGCTGCCTGCCAGAGAAAACATGATAGAACACCAAATCATGTGGCGCCAAGTAAGAACAAGGCGAAGTAGCGGGAGCGTGCGGAGGCGGGTGCAATAGCTGCAGGAGCGACCAATGGAAACGGCCATGTACCGATTCCACTGGGGAACGGGTGCCACGCGGCTGCAGGCGATATGATATTAATGATTCATTTGGTCATGGTAACGGACCAAATGGTAACGGATGGTTTACCATAGCCATTGTACGTGGAGGTACAGGAGTACCAAATATTCCTGGACTTGAAAGTTTCGTTGACAGAGACATTGTTGCATTTCACACCTACCATATGGCAGAACTTGCCAATAAAGACTTTGGTAAATCTGCTTATATCTCGACTTCTGCTTTGTGTTTGTATAATCGTAATAGGAGGAAAATATCTGTAAATGAGTCTGTATTCATTTGGGTAAAAGGAAAAGGTGTATGTGAATATGTAAGAGAGTGTCTGGCGCACAACTTGCTCATTTGCAACCTAAACGTACGCACAAAGTGTTCAGCCTTGCCATTGGACTGGGGGTGGAATGGGGCTGAGGTCAAATGGCGAATGCCATTAGCAGCACAGAACGCTTCAAACTCTGAGGACACAAATTGGGACCCATTATCAGAGACAATAACTTCAGGAAGGCCCTAAATGCAAAAAATAGACGTAAAAGCCCTGAAAGTACTGGCAGATGCAGTAGAAGGCAGAGGTACAACAAAAGGAAAGTTGCTGTACACATCAATAACTATCAACATTCGGGTGTGCCAGAAAGGATCTGCAAAATCAATATGTACGTGCTGCCAAGGCGCAGTAGGAGTCGGCCACGCAAATAAGCGCTGGCAGGGAGCAGACTGATGCTCCGCGCATGAGCGACAGTTAGCAAGCAAATTCTCAATTAGAGTGCACTGTCGTCAGTGTCTGTCGTAGTGCCAATCTAGCAGAGTGCACCTACGTTGTGGCATTGTAGCTATCGATATCACACCAACAGTTGTTGGAAAGACCTGTCCACACACAGTCAGGAAAAGATATGATCAAAGCATCAATTTTCATGAAATTTAAGCCTGGTGCCACATTAAATGCAGTGATGGAGAATATTACAACAGAGACCAAGTCAACTAAAACAAAGATGATCACATAGTGATTATAAAAGGCGGAAATGATATAACTCACACAAAAGCAAAAGCAAAACAGCCTTGCAATGTTTCTGAAACTTACTGCTTAAACTACTTCATATGAACGTCGTCATCACAAACTTGCTAGTGTGACATGATCTTTCACAATGGTCTTGTATAAATAAATTAGTTCAGTACTAAAATTCTGAGCTGAAAAAACTGTGTGTGGTAAGTTTAACTAAATACATTTGCTAGACCTAAATGAAATGAAACTTGATGAGCATGCAACCTATGGATTACACATAAACAGAAAGGGAAAGGCCAAGCTAGTTTCCCATATAAGTGAACTGTATGACAAGGCTAGTAAGGATGAAGATCAAACTGCTCCAGACTACAACAATAACAAGGTTTTTTCAGAGTAAGGGACCATCATACAATTGTCGAGGGGTGTAGTTCAGAAGAAATAAGTGACCAGATATTGCAACATAGCAGTTAACAAATACTTTTTTGAACATCACACCAAAGAAGGATCTGTTGAAATAAAAGGTGTTGTGCTTCACTGTAATGGTCTTATGTTAGAGAAGCATAAAGTAATTGGGACATATTACCCAACAACTGCTGATATAATGTGGATTATAAGTAGATTTAGTAGTGAGTTGGTTGACTGGCTGTAATAACCTCATATGCAAATTGAAACATTATAGCAAACTAGAAATGCAGTTATGTATTAAGCTCATACATTCTTTTAAATACAGTAAGCTGAAACACTAGAATAAAGGACACGTGATCCACTACAATAGATTACATTGCAATCAAAAAAATGTTACATATAGGGTAAATTACAATAGCTTAGACTTTCCGACCACTTTTGTTAGGAGATACAGTACATAAATGCAGTCATGCCAAAAATAACAAAAGGGGTTCTACAAAAACAAACTCTAAATAGATCAAACTTGAAATATAACATTAAATATATATTATAACTGGATGGATAAAAAATCAAGCTTTTGGAGCAAGTGGCTCCTTCTTCTCACAGAAGGGTTGAAGGAAAAGGAAGAGGGATGAAGTAAAAGGACTGATGAGGTTTAGGAAAGGAAGAGAGTCTGGAAAAGTCTCTCAGAATCGTGGGACAATGGAGATTTGTTGGATGGGATGAGAAGGAAAAACTGATTGTTGGGGATTGCACTGGATGGGATTTGAAAATCTGAGAGCTTCGAGGTAGAAGATAGAGTAATAAGAAAGACAGATCACTGACAAAATGTTGTGCAAGAGTAAATAAGAGCGGAAAACTAAGTGCCTTGTATGTGGTATAGATGGAGGGGTATTGCAAGGGAGTGAAGTACGGAACAGTTACTGAGAAGAAATGCTGAAACTGAAGAAATTAAAGTAAATTAAGTCCCACTTAAATATAAATTAGCAGAGAAGTAATAAAATTCTGTGTATCAAATGGAAAGATCTGATGACAAATGGAATGAGTTCTATTCAACCCTGTTGAGTCATTATGACTATTTCTGCCCACTTATAGAAATCCAGAAGGTAACTAATCATTGCCAAAATGGAAGTAACCCTAGAATGGAAGTCCCACTATGTCTAATTACGTCAGACAGTGTACACATGATCTAAACCTGCTTTAAAAAGCTATTGATTGCAGATTTTTAAGGAGGAACAAAATCAGGCACAGAAAACTTTTAAAACTGACATTGTAACTGTAAGGAGGCAAATTAACAGCAAACCACTAGAGCAGTCTGATAATATAAACATCTTGCAAGGTAACACTCAGATACCATAAGGGTCCCAAAGTGCTGAACATGGAACTATTGAGCATAAAACCTGATTGTAACATTGTGCAAAACCCAAATACTATACACCATTTTTGTTATTGTCTCATTTCACCCAATGGCAAATCAACCAATATTATGTGTGTGGTTTCAGTTGCCTGAGACTGCAGTCATATGTGCGAGTTGTGTGTGTGTGTGTGTGTGTGTGTGTGTGTGTGTGTGTGTGTGTGTGTCTATTATTGACAAAGACCTTAATGGCCAAAAGCTATAATTGTGAGAATCTTTTTGTTGTGCCTATCTGAGACTCAGCATCTCCGCTATATGGTGAGCAGCAACTTTCCTTCTCTAATGTTGTTATAACCCATATTATAGATGCACAGGATAAAACGACATGTCATCTTCTCAATGTACAGAGTTTGAATTTATGGAAGTTAATGAGCAGGAAATATGTGATGTACAGAATTCGCGTTAGTATTTTGCAGCCGTGGCTTATTAAACTTATAGTTAGGTAATTTTCACATCTGTCAACGCCTGCTTTCTTTGGGATTGGAATTATTATATTCTTCTTGAAGTCTGAGGGTATTTCACCTGTCTCATACATTTTGCTCACCAGATGGTAGAGTTTTGTCAGGACTGGCTCTCCCAAGGCTGTCAGTAGTTCTAATGGAATGTTGTCTACTTCTGGGGCCTTATTTCGACTTTGGTCTTTCAGTGCTCTATCAAGTTCTTCACGCAGTATCATATCTCCCTCTTTCATCTTCATCTACATCCTCTTCCCTTTCTATAACATTGCCCTCAAGTACATCGCCCTTGTATAGTCCCTCTATATACACCTTCCACCTTTCTGCTTTCCCTTCTTTGCTTAGAACTGGGTTTCCATCTGAGCTCTTGATATTCATGCAAGTGGTTCTCCTTTCTCTAAAGGTCTCTTTAATTTTCCTGTAGGCAGTATCTATCTTACCCCTAGTGAGATAGGCCTCTACATCCTTACATTTGTCCTCTAGCCATGCCTGCTTAGCCATTTTGCAGTTCCTGTCGATCTCATTTATGAGACGTTTATATTCCTTTTTGCCTGCTTCATTTACTGCATTTTTATATTTTCTCCTTTCATCAGTTAAATTCAGTATTTCTTCTGTCACCCAAGGATTTCTACTAGCCCTCTGCTGTCTTCCCTACTTCATCCCTCAAAGCTAACCATTCTTCTTCTACTGTGTTTCTTTCCCCCATTCCTGTCAATTGCTCCCTTATGCTCTCCCTGAAACTCTCTACAACCTCTGGTTTAGTCAGTTTATACAGGTCCCATCTCCTTAAATCCCCACCTTTTTGTAGTTTCTTCAGTTTTAATCTACAGCTCATAACCAATAGATTGTGGTCAGAGTCCACATCTGCCCATGGAAATGTCTTACAATTTAAAACCTGTTTCCTAAATCTCTGTCTTGCCATTATATAATCTATCTGAAACCTGCCAGTATCTCCAGGCTTCTTCCATGAATACAGCCTTTTTTTATGATTCTTGAATCAAGTGTTAGCTATGATTAAGTTGTGCTCTGTGCAAAATTCTACCAGGCGGCTTCCTCTTTCATTTCTTCCCCACAATCCATATTCACCTACTACATTTCCTTCTCTTCCTTTTCCTACTATCGAATTCCAGTCACCCATGACTACTAAATTTTCGTCTCCTTTCACTGTCTGAATAATTTCATCATACATTTCTTCAATTTCTTCGTCATCTGCAGAGCTAGTTGGCATATAGACTTGTACTACTGTTGTAGGCATGGGCTTCATGTCTATCTTGGCCACAATAATGCAATCACTATGTTGTCTGTAGTAGCTTAACCGAACTCCTATTTTTTTATTCATTATTAAACCTACTCCTGCATTACCCCTAATTGATTTTGTATTTATAACCCTGTATTCACCTGACCAAAAGTCTTTTCCTCCTGCCACCGAATTTCGCTAATTCCCACTATATCTAACTTTAAACTATCCATTTCCCTTTTTAAACTTTCTAATCTACCTGCCCGATTAAGGGATCTGACTTTCCACGCTCGGATCTGTAGAACTCCAGCTTTCTTTCTCCTGATAACAACATCCTCCTGAGTAGTCCCCGCCTGGAGATCCGAATGGGGGACTACACTCCTGGAAATGGAAAAAAGAACACATTGACACCGGTGTGTCAGACCCACCATACTTGCTCCAGACACTGCGAGAGGGCTGTACAAGCAATGATCACACACACGGCACAGCGGACACACCAGGAACCGCGGTGTTGGCCGTCGAATGGAGCTGCGCAGCATTTGTGCACCGCCGCCGTCAGTGTCAGCCAGTTTTCCGTGGCATACGGAGCTCCATCGCAGTCTTTAACACTGGTAGCATGCCGTAACAGTGTGGACGTGAACTGTATGTGCAGTTGACAGCCTTTGAGCGACGGCGTATAGTGGGCATGCGGGAGGCCGGGTGGACGTAACGCCGAATTGCTCAATACGTGGGGCGTGAGGTCTCCACAGTATATCGATGTTGTCACCAGTGGTCGGCGGAAGGTACACGTGTCCGTCGACCTAGGACCGGAATGCAGCGACGCACGGATGCACACCAAGACCATAGGATCCTACGCAGTGCCGTACGGGACCGCACCGCCACTTCCCAGCAAATTAGGGACACTGTTCCTCCTGGGGTATCGGCGAGGACCATTCGCAACCATCTCCATGAAGCTGGGCTACGGTCCCGCACACTGTTAGGCCGTCTTCCGCTCACGCCCCAACATCGTGCAGCCCGCCTGCAGTGGTGTCGCGACAGGCGTGAATGGAGGGACGAATGGAGACGTTTTGTCTTCAGCGATGAGAGTCGCTTCTGCCTTGGTGCCAATGATGGAAGTATGCGTGTTTGGCGCCGTGCAGGTGAGCGCCACAATCAGGACTGCATACGAACGAGGCACACAGGGCCAACACCCGGCATCATGGTGTGGGGAGCGATCTCCTACACTGGCCGTACACCTCTGGTGATCATCGAGGGGACACTGAATAGTGCACGGTACATCCAAACCGTCATCGAACCCATTGTTCTACCATTCCTAGACCAGCAAGGGAACTTGCTGTTCCAACAGGACAATGCACGTCCGCATGTATCCCGTGCCACCCAACGTGCTCTAGAAGGTGTAAGTCAACTACCCTGGCCAGCAAGATCTCCGGATCTGTTCCCCATTGAGCATGTTTGGGACTGGATGAAACGTCGTCTCACGCGTTCTGCACGTCATGCACGAAAGCTGGTCCAACTGAGGCGCCATGTGGAAATGGCATGGCAAGCCGTTCCACAGGACTACATCCAGCATCTCTACGATCGTCTCCATGGGAGAATAGCAGCCTGCATTGCTGCGAAAGGTGGATATACACGGTACTAGTGCCGACACTGTGCATGCTCTGTTGCCTGTGTCTATGTGCCTGTGGTTCTGTCAGTGTGATCATGTGATGTATCTGACCCCAGGAATGTGTCAATGAAGTTTCCCCTTCCTGGGACAATGAATTCACGGTGTTCTTATTTCAATTTCCAGGAGTGTATTTTACCTCCGGAATATTTTACCCAAGAGGACGCCATCATCATTTATCCATACAGTAAAGCTGCATGCCCTCGGGAAAAATTACGGCTGTAGCTTCACCTTGCTTTCAGTCGTTCGCAGTACCAGCTCAGCAAGGCCGTTTTGGTTAGTGTGACAGATCAGTCAATAATCCAGACTGTTGCCCCTGCAACTATTGAAAAGGCTGCTGCCCCTCTTCAGGAACCATACATTTGTCTGGCCTCTCAACAGATACCCCTCCGTTGTGGTTGCACCTACGGTATGGCTATCTGTATCGCTGAGGCACACAAGCCTCCCCACCAATGGCAAGGTCTATGGTTCATGGGTGGGACTAGCTCTGTATGTACAATTAAAATTACTTTTGTTTCAGAAACATTTGAAATTACAAAATATCTGGCATACTTAAAATTCCTATTATTAATTGCACAATCTTCATGCTAATTATTAAATTTATTTCTGGATTCGTTTATAAAATAATGACATACATTGGTGGATATTCATTTGTCAAGAAAATTTGTAAACTTGTTGGAACTGCAGAATGAAGTAGTAGTTGGCATGCCTCTGATGTGGTCAGGTGTGTTTTTAATTTTGGCAATAACAATGTAATTTTTGATTTAAAAGTGGAGATTGTAAAGGCGGTGGGATATAGAAAAATGTGAAAAAATAAAAATCAAGATAACAACAGGCAATTCTTCAGTAGTTATCATGTCATTTGCAACCACCAAATCAAAACCTTCAGTCTCAAGAATCAACCCCTGGACATGAACAGTTGATGCCAACTACAAGAAAAGAAGATAAGTAAAAAATTATTTGTACATATTACTCCTCTTGAAACTTATTAAAAGAGTTTATTTTGAAGAGTGGCAATCAACAGATGATGTGAGGGAGGGTAGGATTAGAATTGGTGGCATCATCCAGGATCAATTGATTGGTAACGAAGTTTTGTCTGTTGCAGAAGAAGAAGGGACAGTGATTTTTGTCAACTGCAGTTTACGTATGAACAGATTTCCAATCACTCGAAGAAAGAAGGCCAAGAGCTGCCCAGCAAAGTTGTATCACCAGTGACGAGATACTACCAACAATGATGGACTGGGTCAATTGAAAGATGACTTTACAGCTATGACGAGGAACATCAAAATTGGAAAGATAAGTACAACCTATTTGTGAAATTAATTTATTGTGATTGTTAACAAAATGAATAGAGACAAGGGTAGTAGTGATGCAGAAGTGAAAGCTGTAGGACCCAACCAGGATATGTTTGAACCAAGTGAAATCATCAGCAAAGAAACGGTAAAAACTGATATTCTGCAGTTGATTATTGCAAAACTAGAGGAAATGAAGACAGATAACAATAGTAAAATGGACAGGTTACAATAGCAAATGGACCAACTAAGTAATCATGTTTCAGAGCTAAAAAATTGGTTGTCGGGGGGATTAAAAAGTGTGATTGAAAAAGTTGATGGCTCAGAAAATAAATTTATTGTTTTGGACAATGAGTTCATTGTCAAACCTGCAAGACAGACAAAGAATGTTAATTATGTCAGAGTTGAACAGAAGGCTGTAGTGGAAAAAATGGAACAGAACTTTAGGAGATTAGATCAAAAACTTTTAAATGTTTTTAACAACATGCAAACTAATGTAAATGTTTTAGATCAAAAAATTTCAGCAGTTCAGGAAAATTGGGTTCACAAAAATCTGTATTCAAACAATGGTACTGCATGGTCCAACAGTCCAATCAAAAGTTTTCCATCCGACAGTTTACATCCAGTGGATTTTCTGCACCACTCTAGAGATATATGAAGCTGGTATCTGTACAGCTACAATTGGTGTACTTGCAGCTCTCAAAGAATGAAATTATAATGAAATACAGACTTTTAGCTGCTTACAGGCATTGATAAATATCAACGGGAACAGTTGAAAAATGTGTGGCACTTCAAATGTAGTGTGTGGACAGAAAGTTAGAAAGTGGGCATCTCATGGGGAGTGTGCCAGAGATAAGTGCCCGTAGTCGGACTATTGTTTGTGTCCTCGGTGGCCCAGTCAGATAGAGTGTCTGCCACGTAGGCAGGAAGTCCCGAATTTGAGACCCAGTAGATGCACACATTTGTCAACTGTCCCTGTTGATATTTATCAACAACTGTAAGCAGCTAAAGGTCTCAATTTCATTATAATTTCACTGTAGAGATAGTTTTGTGTCAGGCATGAGTGACAATCAAAAAATCAAATTTGTTAAAAGATGTCTTGAAGGTGAAGCTCTGTCTAGGGTAAATTTAAATTTAAGTCAGTGGGAAACATATCAAAGTTTTGAGAAAGTTTTTAAATAAATTTTGGTTGGAAGCTGAACAAGTAAGAATTAAAGAGAATTTCTGAATGGTCCTAATTACAGGAATAGGGATGGTACTCTGAAAGAATTTTGTAAGAATCAGCTTAATAAATTAACACACCTTTACAAACCATTTGATGAAATGACATTGACTGATGCACTTAAAAGAAAATTACCAGAAAGGTTGCAGTGGGATTTAGTGCATGAAACACGATTGTCTTGCACAATTTTTATGATACGGTGACAGGCTGGATAGAGCAGTAGAAAGATGTATGTACCATAATGATCAGAATGATAGAAATCACACTGGGAAAAAATTACAGAAATAGAGGTAATGGTAACTTCTATCAGGATCAAAATGTTAAAAGAGAAATTTTGAACATCAGCAGTGTAGGAATAATGGTGATAACTATGGGCAGTTTAATAGGAGAAACAAACATAGAGGTAACTATTAGGAAAATGGCAGTCTGCCTCAACGAAGGTCCGAAGTTTTGGGGCCAGGAAACACAACAAGCACAGGACCCCCAAGTTACACTTTCAATTAGACAATAATAACAAGAAGTATCGTCACCAGTTGCAGAAAACCATATCAGGTGACAAAAAAACATCTCTGCTGAAGGTGGCTAATGGGAAATATGTAAAACCTAATGGAAGATGTACCATTCATGTGGGTATAAGTGGCCATACACAGCCCTTAGAATTCATGGTCTTACAAGAGTGTAGTTATGATGTCATTCTCGGATGGGACTTTTCGAAAGCTTCTCAGGCAATTATAGATAAGATAACTAAAAAAGACATTTACCCTCTTCCAAGAATTGTCGATACACTAGATTGTCTGAAGGAGGCTAAGTTTTTCTCAACCATGGGCATATACTCAGGATACTAACAAATCGAAGTAGGTGAGGCTGATCGTGAGAAAACTGCATTCATCATCCCTGAAGGCCTGTATGTGTTTAAGGTAATGCTGTTTGGTTTCTGTAGTGCAACTTTTGAACAGATGATGGATAACCTTCTAAGTCACCTGAAGTGGACGATGTGTCTTTGTTATTTAGATAACATTATAGTCTTCTCAGAGACATTTGATGAGCACATAAAAAGACTGAGGGCCGTTCTTAAGTGGTTCGAAAAAGGTGGACTGAAGCTTAATCCTAGAAAGTGTCTCTTTGGAGCAAAATATATCCAAATACTAGGGCACCTTGTGTCAAACGAAGGTGTGCAGCCAGACCCAGAAAAGGTGAGATCTATAACGGAATTTCCTATTGCTAAAAGTATTATACATGTGAGAAGCTTCCTCAGATTATGTTCTTATTACTGTCATTTTATCAAAGACTGGCCGGAGGCAGTTCACTCCATGCTCTTGTATGTGCAAGTGCTGCATAAATCTTTGTTAAGTGAAGTTAGTGTCCGTCATTACTCTAATTACACATTTTTCTACGTGACAATATTCTTCTGGTCTGTACCCATCATCGTGAGTTTTTCGAGTTGGCTCACTCATTGTACACTTAGGCTCTGAATTTTCTCTCTTCTCTTTTGAAGATTTTGGAGGTGTGATCGTATGTATGTAAACTTACAATTTGCAATTCTAGTAATTTACCTTGTCTCTGTACTTATTTCTATAGTTTAGTGTTGTAATGTTGTAGTTTTGACTTCATAATAATTGTCCAGTGACAATGTGTTCCACAGATCTGAATGCCATATTCTGATATATGTATAGATTATGACTTGTATAGTAGATATTTTTCTTATGTTTTCTGTAATCTGTTATGTATCAGATAGTTCTATACATCTGTATTCTATCTTTTGGCATAATTTTGTACAGTGTTTGGTAAACCTTATACTCTGTCAGAAATATTGTAAACACATTGTGAGGGGGATATTGTAAAGGGACATCATCCTCTAATATTACCTTTATTCAACAGAAGTTATCAATACCAAAAATACTTTCTACATTTTAAACAGGTTAATATTATTTCAGATATTTTTCTAAAAGAATGTCATATCATTTTGCGCACAATGTGGTATATTTCAGGCTAAAATATATAAAAATAAATCAATTTATTTTGTTGTTACAATCAATATGACTTCTGAAACTTCGTGGCAGATTAAAACTGTGTGCCCGACCGAGACTCGAACTCGGGACCTTTACCTTTCGCGGGCAAGTGCTCTACATCTACATCCATACTACGCAAGCCACCTGATGGTGTGTGGCAGAGGGTACCTCTATCGGTTCTCCCTTCTATTCTAGTCTCGTATTGTTCGTGGAAAGAAGGATTGTCAGTATGCTTCTGTGTGGGCTCTAATCTCTCTGATTTTATCCTCATGGTCTCTTCGCGAGATATACGTAGGAGGGAGCAATATACTGCTTGACTCTTCGGTGAAGGTATGTTCTCTAAACTTTAACAAAAGCCCGTACCGAGCTACTGAGTGTCTCTCCTGCAGAGTCTTCCACTGGAGTTTATCTATCATCTCCGTAACGCTTTCGCGATTACTAAATGATCCTGTAATGAAGCATGCTGCTCTCCGTTGGATCTTCTCTATCTCTTCTATCAACCCTATCTGGTGCGGATCCCACACTGCTGAGTAGTATTCAAGCAGTGGGCGAACAACCGTTCTGTAACCTACTTCCTTAGTTTTCAGATTGCATTTCTTTAGGATTCTTCCAATGAATCTCAGTCTGGCATCTGCTTTACCGACGATCAACTTTATATGATCATTCCATTTTAAATCACTCCTAATGCATACTCCCAGATAATTTATGGAATTAACTGCTTCCAGTTGCTGACCTGCTGTAGCTAAATGATAAGGGATCTATATTTCTATGTATTCGTATCACATTACACTTGTCTACATTGAGATTCAATTGCCATTTCGTGCACCATGCGTCAGTTCGCTGCAGATCCTCCTGCATTTCAGTACAATTTTCCATTGTTACAACCTCTCGATACACCACAGCATCATCTGCAAAAAGCCTCAGTGAACTTCCGATGTCATCCACAAGGTCATTTATGTATATTGTGAATAGCAACGGTCCTATGACACTCCCCTGCGGCACACCTGAAATCACTCTTACTTCGGAAGACTTCTCTCCATTGAGAATGACATGCTGCGTTCTGTTATCTAGGAACTCCTCAATCCAATCACACAATTGGTCTGATAGTCCGTACGCTCTTACTTTGTTCATTAACGACTGTGGGGAACTGTGTCAAACACGTTGCAGAAGTCAAGAAACACGGCATCTAGCTGTGAACCTGTGTCTATGGCCCTCTGAGTCTGGTGGACGAATAGCACGAGCTGGGTTTCACACTACCGTCTTTTTCGAAACCCATGCTGATTCCTACAGAGTAGATTTCTAGTCTCAAGAAAAGACGTTATACTCGAACATAACACGTGTTCCAAAATTCTACAACTGATCGGTGTTAGAGATATAGGTCTATAGTTCTGCACATCTGTTGGACATCCCTTCTTGAAAACAGGGATGACCTGTGCCCTTTTCCAATCCTTTGGAACGCTTCGCTCTTCTAGAGACCTACGGTACACCGCTGCAAGAAGGGGGGCAAGTTCCTTCGCGTACTCAGTGTAAAATCGAACTGGTATCCCATCGGGACCAGCGGCCTTCCCTCTTTTGAGCGATTTTAATTGTTTCTCTATCCCTCTGTCGTCTATTTCGGTATCTACCATTTTGTCAACTGTGCGACAATCTAGAGAAGGAAGTACAGTGCAGTCTTCCTCTGTGAAACAGCTTTGGAAGAAGACATTTAGTATTTCGGCCTTTAGTCTGTCATCCTCTGTTTCAGTACCATTTTGGTCACAGAGTGCCTGGACGTTTTGTTTTGATCCACCTACCGCTTTGACATAGAACCAAAATTTCTTAGGATTTTCTGCCAAGTCAGTACATAGAACTTTACTTTTGAATTCATTGAACGCCTCTCGCATAGCCCTCCTCACACTACATTTCGCATCGCGTAATTTTTGTTTGTCTGCAAGGCATTGGCTACGTTTATGTTTGCTGTGAAGTTCCCTTTGCTTCCACAGCAGTTTTCTAACTCGGTTGTTGTACCACGGTGGCTCTTTTCCATCTCTTACGATCTTGCTTGGCACATACTCATCTAACGCATATTGTACGATGGCTTTGAACTTTGTCCGCTGATCCTCAACACTATCTGTACTTGAGACAAAACTTTTATGTTGAGCCATCAGGTACTTTGTAATCCGCTTTTTGTCTCTTTTGCTAAACAGAAAAATTTTTCTACCTTTTTTAATATTTCTATTTACGGCTGAAATCATCGATGCAGTAACCACTTTATGATCACTGATTCCCTGTTCTGCATTAACTGATTCAAATAGTTTGGGTCTGTTTGTCACCAGAAGGTCTAATATGTTATCGCCACGAGTCGGTTCTCTGTTTAACTGCTCAAGGTAGTTTTCAGATAAAGCACTTAAAAAAATTTCACTGGATTCTTTGTCCCTGCCACCCGTTATGAATGTTTGAGTCTCCCAGTTTATATCCGGCAAATTAAAATCTCCACCTAGAACTATAACATGGTGGGGAAATCTACTCAAAATATTTTCCAAATTATCCTTCAGGTGCTGACCCACAACAGCTGCTGAGCCAGGGGGCCTATAGAGACATCCAATTACCACGTCTGAGCCTGCTTTAACCATGACCTTCACCCAAATTATTTCACATTTCGGATCTCCATCAATTTCCTTTGATACTATTGCACTTCTTATCGCTATAAACACGCCTCCCCCTTCACTGTCCTGCCTGTCTCTGCGGTATACATTCCAATTTGAGTTTAGGATTTCATTACTGTTTACGTCTGGTTTCAGCCAACTTTCTGTCCCTAGTACTATATGGGCGTTATGACCGTTTATTAATGAGAGCATTTCTGGGACCTTTCTATAGACGCTCCTGCAGTTTACTATTAGCACATTAATATTGTTATTCCCTGTTGCATTTTGCCTACTCCTACCTTGCCGCGTCTCAGGAGGCGTCTTGTCGGGCCTAAGGAGGGAATTCTCTAACCTAAAAAACCCCCATGTGCACTCCACACGTACTCCGCTACCCTTGTAGCCGCTTCCGGCGTGTAGTGCACACCTGACCTATTCAGGGGGACACTACATTTCTCCACCTGATAGCGGAGGTCGAGAAATTTGCACCCCAGCTCTCCGCAAAATCGTCTGAGCCTCTGGTTTAACCCTTCCACTTGGCTCCAAACCAGAGGACTGCGATCAGTTCTGATATGAAACTTCCTGTCAGATTGCCAGCGAAAGGCAAAGGTCCCGAGTTTGAGTCTCAGTCGGGCACACAGTTTTAATCTGCCAGGAAGTTTCATATCAGCGCGCACACCGCTGCAGAGTGAAAATCTCATTCTGGAAACATCCCCCAGGCTGTGGCTAAGCCATGTCTCCGCTATATCCTTTCTTTCAGGAGTGCTAGTTCTGCAAGTTTCGCAGGAGAGCTTCTGTAAAGTTTGGAAGGTAGGAGACGAGATACTGGCAGAAGTAAAGCTGTGAAGACCGGGCGTGAGTTGTGCTTCGGTAGCGCAGATGGTAGAGCACTTGCCCGCGAAAGGCAAAGGACCCGAGTTCGAGTCTCGGTCGGGCACACAGTTTTAATCTGCCAGGAAGTTTCATATCAGCACACATATTCCCTGCGGAGTGAAAATTTCATTCGGGAATTTGACTTCTTCTTCTTCTTGTTCTCCTTCTTCTGCTTCCTATCCATCCCGGATGTTGGCAACCATCTTGGCAGTGCTTTCCCTGTCACTTGCAGTTCTAAATAGCTCTGTAGATGTTTTAGAGGCCCACATTCTGAAGTTCTTAAGCCAGGATATTCTTCTCTGGCCAACACTTCTCTTCCCTGGTATATTTCCTTGTAGGATGGTCTGGAGCAGAAGGTGTTGTTGTTGTTCTGCATGACGTGTTCCAGGTACTGGATCTTTCTTGCTTTCACAATGCCCAGTACTTCTTTCTCTTTCCTCATTCTTCGTAGAACCTTGACATTTGTGACATGTATTATCTCTCTATATACAGTTAAAATTACTTTTTGTTTAGAAACATTTGAAATTATGAAATATCTGGCATACTTAAAATTCCTTTTATTAACTGCACAATCTTATGATAATAATTAAATTTATTTTTTGGATTCATTTATAAAATAATAACATAAATTGCTGGATATTCATATGTCAAGAAAAATTGTAAACTCATTGGAATATTGTTAGCATCACAGAACGAAGTATTAGTTGGCATGCCTCTCATGTGATCAGATGTGTTTTTAATTTTGGCAATAACAATGTAATTTTCGATTTGAAAGTGGAGATTGTAAAGACAGTGTGATATAGAAAAATGTGAAAAAATAAAAATCAAGATGTAAATCAGGCAATTCTTCAGTAGTTATCATGTCATTTGGAACCTGCCATATCAAAAACTTCAGCCTCAAGAATCAACCTCTAGAAACGAAGAACTGGAGCCAACTACGAAAAAACAAGATAAGTAAAAAGTTATTTGTACATTTTACTCCTCTTGAAGCTTATTAAAAAGAGTTTATTTTGAAGAGTGGCAATCAACAGATGATTTGAGGGAGGGTAAGATTACAATGTTGAAGAAATATTTTCATTTGAATGGGATAGCATGTCAAACTCAAGGCATGCTTACGAGGAATCTCAAAATCTCTTACCCATTGGATTAACTACAGCATTCGAGAAAACATGCATGCAACTTTTCTAAAAAAAAAAAAAAAGAGTAATGTGCAAGCAGTACATGAAAAGAAACACACGGAACAGGCCTCTAACTGTAGACCAATATCATTAACTCCCACCTTAAGTAAGATATTCAAAAGTATTCTCCCATACCAGCTAAGTAGATTCTGAGCATCACTTTGCCAAAGAGCAAAGCACAACCACAGCAGTTACAGAGGTCTTCCATGAAGTGTACTGTCTGTTGGTCCCAGGATTCAAACTGCACCTAGGGTTCTAGATCTGACAAAAGTTTGACACAGAAAAGCATAGTTTACCTTTTTTTTTTAAAAAAAAATAATTAAATCGTACCATATCAGGGATACAGCCATGCATCTTCTAGCCTACTGAATCTTCAGCAATGCACAAAACTGACATACAAGTTAGTAAAATCATCTAAATAAATATTAAATGATTTATTTGTCTATAACAACTTTTACAGTCATGGACATAGTCTGTTTATAAACATATGAACATTAATAAGAGTTTGGAAATAAAGATAAATTATATATGATATACATTCATAATCCTTGATAAAGTAATAATATTTAGGAATTAATAGTTGCTTTAATTTTGCCTTAAATACACTCCTGGAAATTGAAATAAGAACACCGTGAATTCATTGTCCCAGGAGGGGGAAACTTTATTGACACATTCCTGGGGTCAGATACATCACATGATCACACTGACAGAACCACAGGCACATAGACACAGGCAAACAGAGCACGCACAATGTCGGCACTAGTACAGTGTATATCCACCTTTCGCAGCAATGCAGGCTGCTATTCTCCCATGGAGAAGATCGTAGAGATGCTGGATGTAGTCCTGTGGAACGGCTTGCCATGCCATTTCCACCTGGCACCTCAGTTGGACCAGCGTTCGTGCTGGACGTGCAGACCGCGTGAGACGACGCTTCATCCAGTCCCAAACATGCTCAATGGGGGACAGATCCGGAGATCTTGCTGGCCAGGGTAGTTGACTTACACCTTCTAGAGCAAGTTGGGTGGCACGGGATACATGCGGACGTGCATTGTCCTGTTGGAACAGCAAGTTCCCTTGCCGGTCTAGGAATGGTATAACGATGGGTTCGATGACGGTTTGGAAGTACCGTGCACTATTCAGTGTCCCCTCGATGATCACCAGAGTTGTACGGCCAGTGTAGGAGATCGCTCCCCACACCATGATGAGGGGTGTTGGCCCTGTGTGCCTCGGTCGTATGCAGTCCTGATTGTGGCGCTCACCTGCACGGCGACAAACACGCATACGACCATTATTGGCACCAAGGCAGAAGCGACTCTCATCGCTGAAGACGACACGTCTCCATTCGTCCCTCCATTCACGCCTGTCACGACACCACTGGAGGCGGGCTGCATGATGTTGGGGCGTGAGCGGAAGACGGCCTAACGGTGTGCGGGACCGTAGCCCAGCTTCATGGAGACGGTTGCGAATGGTCCTCGCCGATACCCCAGGAGCAACAGTGTCCCTAATTTGCTGGGAAGTGGCGGTGCGGTCCCCTACGGCACTGCGTAGGATCCTACGGTCTTGGTGTGCATTCGTGCGTCGCTGCGGTCCGGTCCCAGGTCGACGGGCATGTGCACTTTCCGCCGACCACTGGTGACAACATCGATGTACTGTGGAGACCTGACACCCCACGTGTTGAGCAATTTGGCGGTACGTCCACCCGGCCTCTCGCATGCTCACTATACGCCCTCGCTCAAAGTCCGTCAACTGCACATACGGTTCACGTCCACGCTATCGCAGCATGCTACCAGTGTTAAAGACTGTGATGGAGCTCCGTATGCCACGGCAAACTGGCTGACACTGACGGCGGCGGTGCACAAATGCTGCGGAGCTAGCGCCATTCGACGGACAACACCGCGGTTCCTGGTGTGTCCGCTCTGCCGTGCGTGTGATCATTGCTCGTACAGCCCTCTCGCAGTGTCCGGAGCAAGTATGGTGGGTCTGACACACCGGTGTCAATGTGTTCTTTTTTCCATTTCCAGGAGTGTATGTTTCCATTTAACAGTTTTATATTATTTGGCAGTCTGTTACAAAAATGTCTTCCAGCAGGAAATGGGCTGTAATCTATTGCTCTTTTATTACTAAATTTTGTGGCAATCCTCTCTTTTTATTGTATTCATGATTTATTATACTATGTTCCATATTTTCTTTTACAAACAGTATAGTCTTGAGAATGTATGGTGAATACACTGTTAGTACGTTATATTAGCTATTATCCTAATTGTTTTTTTCTCTTCTCTGAAAACACTATTCATGTATACCATTGGTGCCCAACCCCAAATCTTGATAATATATTGTAGGTGGGAATGTACAATTTCAAAATATATTTGTGTTAAGATATGTGACACTATTATGATGGAAAGGCATTTTAGCAGGTAGGTGTTACAGGAGATTTTTTTTACACATATTGCTGATGTGCTCCTTCCATGTACGATGTTCATCTACTACAATATCCAGGAATTTATGTTTATCAATTGTTTCAACTGAATATCCTGGCTCAGTATCCACTTGTCTTGATTTATAATTTAGCAGAAACTCCACCAGAATCCTCTTGTCCTCGTTTAGTGCCAATTTGTTTCTGGAGAGATATTCAGTGATGAGGGCTAATCTTCTGAGTATTATTTTCCATTGCTAACTGTTCTGTAAAGCCCCAGCTTATGAGGGAGATATTGTCAACATAATTTACTAGGTTTGAATTTTGTGGAATTATTACATCATTGATGTACACAATAAACAAAAAATGCCTGATAATGCTTCCCTGAGGGATTCCACAATTAAGAATTTTATAAGATGATTTTACTGTTTGTGTATGTCCTTCAGTTGTATCAGACAGCTTAAGATAAAATTACAAACTTTTAATTCACCAATGAAACAGTAATACAAAGTGACCTCAGGGCTCAATTCTTGGTCTCTTCCTATTATATATTTTCAATATTGCACAACCCTTTAACTCTCATAGAACAAGCTATGTAGAGAATTCTTCAGTTTTACCCTGTACTAGTGATTTAAAGAACTGGAATATTTTACAACTAGTGAAATAAAAGAAGTAATAAATTACTTCAATAATCAGATGAATGTCACCAAATCTCAATTACTAGCATTTAAAATGGGCAGTTCTCACCAGACTAAAGTAAATAATGAATGTAGCACCTCAGTAATAAAAACTGGCAGATGTAAATTCCTGGGGCTGTACATTGATGAAAATTTGTGGTTGATAAACCACATTAATTCTGCATGTGTAAAAGTCAGAAGTGGCTTACATCTCCTTAACCATCTAGCAAAGTTAGTTTCTAGCAAAACATTAGAAATAGTATACTATAGAACAATTTACTCCTGTCTTAACTGTGGGACTGGAATTATCAGAATGGCCACACAACAATTACATTACTTGGTGATGTTATTAGTTTCTTGTAAGTATATGATTTCACAAAATTTCGTGACTTAATTCAGAAATCTGGTTTCAAGTTAATCTTTTTGAAAGGCATTAGGGAAAACAGGAGATCAGTGACCTGCATTGATAATATTATTACCAACTACAGATTTGACACTGGAAATAAGCACAAATACCACTTAGACTTGGGTATTTCAGATCACTCAGCTCTGTTTATTGAGCTCCCAAAAGCAAATAACCAAAAGCCTCCAGAAGTGTATATAAAAAGAGATCTCAGTAAAAGTAAAATGGATTTATTCCACAGTAAATTACGTATAATGAGCTGGCCTATAGACCACAATAGTTCAAACTGGATAAACTATGACAAATTCTTAAATTCTTGAAGTTTTCCTGGCGGACATAATCTTCCATCATCTTTCGGGCATTCACTCGGGACAGCGACAATTCTTCTTGCGATTTTTTGGCTAGAAACCTCCTATCTTCAAGGTGAGTCAGAGACTGAGTTCGCAAGAAGAATTGTCGCTGTCCCGAGTGCTCGCACGAAAGATGATGGAACAATTCTTAAATTGTTTCTTAGAGGTATTTAATGAATCATTTCCTCGTAGATCTAAGCAAAAGAAAGTAAATAGTAAACTCAAATGCACTACAACAGGAATAAAACTTTCTAGTGCCAGAAAGAGAGAGTTCCACAATGAGTTAAAATCAAACAGAAATCCAGATTTTGTTACTTACGTCAAACATTTTAAAGCTGTATTTAGGAAAGTTGTAGTGGGAGCTAAAAAAATGGCAAATAATAAATTCATAGAAGAACACAGAAGTAAGACAAAAGCAGTGTGGTCAGTTGCTCAGTCTGAATTAGGAGCCAAAGTAAAAATTCATGAGATTTTGAAAATTAGACGTGAAAATGAAATTATAGTAAACCCTGATCGACAGAAGATATGGGGAATTACCACCCTATCTCTTTTGCTGGTCTTCTTTAAAGTGTTTGAAAAGATTGCAGCAAAACAAATTAATAAATTTCTTACTGTAAATGACATAATTTTTAAAAACCAGTTTGGATTCCTACAGTGTAAAAGCACTGTGAATGCTACAAATGAATTTATCCAAAAAAACAGTTCCCCAAGGAGACCCACAAGGTTCAATATAGGGTCCCTATCTGTTTCTTTTTTACATAAATGACCTACCACTTGCTATTGATGTTCATTTATTTGCTGATGATACAACACTTCTAATTGAAAATGAGGTACCTAAAAGTATTCCAGAAAAAGCCAAAAATACTTTAGAAAAACTTGATTCTTGGTTCTATCAAAATGTACTAAAACTAAATGTAACTAAAACCAAAATAATGCAATTTCAAGCTAAATCAGTAGAAAGGATTAAAATAAAGAGAACTTGCAAGAATCATGATTTAACTGAATCAAATCATGTGAAGTTTTTAGCCCTAAATCTTGATAAAAATTTAAATTGGAAGGTAGACATAGATTACTTAGCAAATAAACTGAATAGCTTGGCATTTGCAATGTGTATTTTGTCAGGTGCCATAAACATGGATGCCAGAAAGATAGTTTATCACTGCTAGTTTGAGTCAGTCAATCGTTATGGCATAATCTTCTGGGGAAATTCAGCAAATGTCACTAGGCTCCTAGTGTTACAAAAGAAAGTAATTAGAAACATGTGTGTTGCAAAAAACAGGAATCCTGTCAACCACTGCTAAAAAAATTTAAAAATACTATCTATCCCCTTACTTTACGTTTATGAGGTCGTGGTATTCTTATATAAAAATCAACATACACTAGATGCTTTCTGTTTTGACCACAACTGCAGCACTCGCCACAGAGATAATTTCAATCTTCCAACACATCGTTTAAAACTTCATGCCCAAACGCCAGAGCATATGGGGTTAAAAAATTTCAATAAAATAAAAGGCAGTAATGTATTTAAGATGGAGCTTGGTTCACTGAAAAAGATTGCTCTCTACTCTTCTGGTTAAAAAGTGTTATTATTCTCTCAAAGAATTCAGTGAGGACAGCTTCACAGTCTGAACACAGGGATTGTATTACATGTATTATTTTATTTACTTGTGTAGCTGTAACATAGAAATGTAAAATATAATGTAAACTTTTGTATTTCTCTTAAAAAAAGAGAAAATGGTTTCTTTTTGTAAACCTTGACATGTCTCCTGTACATCACATCAAATGATTTGAAAATTGTACGTAATGAGATGAATAAATCACATATCACATTAAGCCCATTATTGTGCTACACACCAACACAGGGTTTTTCCCCATCTTCCATTGGGATGAGACCTCGATTTTGTGAGCAAAATTGATACTTGTTTTCAAATAAATGTAATATGCAGTTGCTCTCTTCCTCACCACAGCTCCACAAGCACACACTACAACCAAGCACATCAGTGCTTACTCAATAATTTGCCTATCACACTTTCAGATCCACTGCTACATCACTCCACCTGTACTACTGTCACCCACATCACATCTGCCTCAAGAGTGACATCATCTTTCTCTCAACAAACAGTGAGCTTATTGTGTCATCACATTCCACCACAGTGGAGACTACTATTTTAGCCCCCACAACTATATTAGCTGTTAACTGTCCTCCTAAACTACAGGCCTCAGATAATAGAATGTTCCAGGGATTCTGTTGGCAGAAAGACATTTCATACCTCATACAGCACCATTCTATGATGAGAAATGGAGATACTAATCTGCACCTTCTAGTTGCAGATGTCAAAGGTCATAGCTGGAACCTCAACCAATGCAAAACTATTTCTGTTCTCAGTATTTACACGGCTGCTCCAGTCAACGGAAAGAGTCCAACAGAGATCCACTATGGTCAACAGCCCTGGAACATTCTGCACCTCCTCACTCCTCAATAGGGAGGCACCCATTGCACCCCGTGGTTCTGCCATCAGTGGTTTTCTATTAGAGTCCCTCTATATGGGCCCACCAACTTGGTTGTCATCTTGGCAGAATACCCACCACTGTCTGCAGACACTGGAGCCAGACCCATTCACAGAAGCTGGAGAGATTACATGCCACCACAATCTGATTCAATATATGGAAGCACAGAAGAAACAGGAGCAGCCACACTAGGCCTCATTGGCTCCTTCCTGGCCCACGACAACAGCTAAAACTTCCCTGACTTATGATTACAACTATGGCTGCAGCTTACCACTATTACTAGTATCATTTAGGGCTGCTCCACCACCAGATGTGATCCAGCCTGTTGTCCTGCCAGTACAGATTGTACCCTTACCAGCAACTGTCACAGCTGCCACTGCTGGGGACCACTGCCTGAACGTCCCAGGCAGAGCCTTGTGTGTCCCTCTTACACACTTAATACAGGCTGGGCTCCTCAGTCACCACAATTCCCTGATATGTTATCATACTCATGATAGTGAGTAGTGACATGGGTACTACAATTTACCATCACTCCTAGCGAAGGACATCCTGAATCGTCTTTTACTCTCTGGTTTGTACAGTACGAATTTGGTATCAAGGCCATGTGACATATGATACAACACAGTAGAATCTCAACCAGCAGTTCTTATTTCTATGACACAGTCAAATGAACATTTCACAGTCTCATAACTGATTTCAACCAGCTAGTGGCCATCTTCAGTCTAAGGGCACATTCTGCAAGCAGTGGTTTCTGTTATCAACCACCAGTGGCACTGCAAAAGGGTGAGGTGCAGCCGATGAAGAGCCATGTGGACTTCCCCTCCATGAAAGAGCTGTTAATGACAATTACATGATTAACAGATGGTTTCTAGTCCAGTCTTTGTCACAAAACTTTGAAAGAAAGCACATTATACGCAAGAAGTGACAAACAAAAAACAAGACAATTTTAAATTCTTTTGATTACCACTTGTTAATAAATTCACTACGGAGGAGAACTCCTGAAATCTGCAAACAAATCATTATTTGCAATGTGCTTATTGTCAGGCAGATGATATAAATCTAATGAAGCTGGTACACTTTGCTGATTTTCATTCCATAACGGCATATAGGATCATATTTTACAAGCCAAGCTAGAGTTTTCAGAGGCCAAAACCACGCAATATGACTTACTTCAAGAATGTCTTGCAGAGACCTGTTCAAGGGACTGGGAAAATGAAGGTGCTGCTTCCCGGTATATCTACTCCTTGACAATATTTGCCATAAATAATTTCTCTCTTTTTCACGCCAACAGCTTAGTCTGTGGAATCAGTAGTATAAATAAGAATAATCTACAGAAAGCTATGAAGTCCAGAAATGTATCCATTATCCAGGAACACACTTTTCTGATAAACTGCCAGCAGTCATGAAGTTTGGCCACTGATAAAGTTAAGAAAAGCCTGAAGTATCTACTGGTAGCCAACTCCTATTCCAGCGGCAAACTTCTTTATAGAACCGACTGCTGAACATCTCCAGTGAAATAATGCAGTCTGTGTTGCAAGTGATATAAAATTATCTTATGTGTTTCAGTCTACACATATATTTACCTGTTTACAACGGATTGGTACTAACTTTTAAATGAAAATGCATTTCAGATTTTTATTTATTGCACTTTCTTGAAGACAATTTCACTTAAGCAACATTACCGTATCTTATCTTTTGTAAGTATATATTACAAATTATTGTTTTCTAACGTATTCTATGTGGATCAATGGAGTGATGGGTATATCTATCCAACTATCTATCAACATGCTGTGCCATGTCACCATGAGATGTATCCATTGTTATAGCTGAGTATAAGGACACCACAGCAATTTCTTGTTTCATCTCCTTCTCTCTCATAGAATTGTGCTTCTGACCATTGTCTTGCTAGGCAAACAATAACTTGGGTTACCAACTTGGTTATTATCAGACAATGGTCAGACTCACTCATGCTTGCTTCCTTCATATTGGTTGCTCTTAGACTCTGTGTTAGTTCATCAACCTGTATCTAGTGTTGCAAAGACTTTTAGGGGACTGATGACCTCAGCAGTTAAGTCCCACAGTGCTCAGAGCCATTTGAACCATTTTGCAAAGGCTTTTTCTGTGCTGAGTGGCATTGTATTTGCTGTACATTTGTGAAAATGCAAATAAATAGGTTGTATCAGCTACTTCAATACTGAATCAGTTTTAGTAAAGGTTAACCCATTTATTTCTTCTTTAACAGCTTCCTCTAGAGCAAGTACTGTGATTTTTCACCCAATATGTACTTAACAGGTGGCCCAGCCCTCATATCACATCTCCTTTGGGATGACATCTAGAAAACTAAGCTCTACATAACTGGTATCTTGTTCACCAAACTCTATTCCACTGTCACATAAAATGTATGCTGGTTTACAAACTAATCCCTTTCAAAATGTGTATAACCAAATAGCCATTGGCTCTTTCAACAGAATCAAACTTTACACGTTCTTCCTTAATATACTGCATTTAATAGCGAACTACTGGAGGTATAAAACTCATCATGTCAAGTGACACCAAAACCTTTGGTTTCCAGCGGTCAGTATCAACAGTAATTTGATTTCCTGCAATAAATTCTTGAATTTCTTAGAGGCTCACACTATGATTAGGGTTTCTTTCTCAGAAACTGAATAATTTTAAGCATTTTCTGTCAACATTTGACTATTAAAGGCCACTGTTTCACAACATACCTCTGCCCTATCACTTGTCGTTGAAAATCATGCACTGTAGACCAGGTGTGGGCAGCTTTGGTGACCCTCAGGCCTGATACACATAATTAGTTAAGATTGCAGGCTGCCAAATCACATGATGTGACAGCTGTGCTTCTAGCGCATAAAGTGATAACTAAAGTACCTGTGATGTTAATGTTTATGGGAAATGAAACGAAATTATCATATGGCATTGTTGGTCGGAGGCCCCAGTCGGGGGAGTTCAGCCACAGTATTGTAAGTACTTGTTAGGTGATGCCACAATGGTGACTTGCGAGTCAATGATGATGAAAATTATGAAGGGGAGACACACTGATATGAATGGCACCCTTTTCTACACATGCCATGCCCACTAATTATGCCTAAAAATGCATTTTTGAAAGTAAATACAATTTATGTTCACGCCACCTTCAGTTGTTTACATTTCTTTACACATTGCAAACACTGTTTGTTTACTTACAATATTTTACAATACCTGTCCTGAAAATTTCTGCTGAAAAATTCTGCAATTTCATAGGCATCTAAATATGTAAACATCTGAAATAGGATACCAGGCATCTTGAAATGTACTTATCAAAAAATAAATGACCATAAAAGCAACAGGTTGCAGCTAATTCATTACAAATTATGTTCAGTTTCAATAGCTGCAGTGTTATAATACTTTTACAGTTGACAACAGTTATTCGCTAATTTTAATATGGGACAGAAATTCCAGGCAAGCTGAGTGTCAGCAAAAATATCAGAAAATGCATCCCGAGGAGAACAGAATGTGAGTCTGCACCCAACAAATATCTTCCATGGACCACATTGAAACCGATCAAAGACCAGATCCAGCCTATGGCCGCCAGTTGACCAGCCATGCCCTAGGCCATTACCCACACACCCATGGCTAAACAGGC
Organism: Schistocerca gregaria; assembly: GCF_023897955.1. Taxonomy (NCBI): domain Eukaryota; kingdom Metazoa; phylum Arthropoda; class Insecta; order Orthoptera; family Acrididae; genus Schistocerca; species Schistocerca gregaria. The sequence continues at coordinate 1,016,206,930 of NC_064920.1, forward strand.
AGCTGATAGTATCTATAGCAGGCGTTCCCAACAAAATATTCTCGAGCGCCCCCTCATTGAACATGATTCGTACCTTGTCACATCACAGTATCAAGTACCTAAAAAAGCCAAATTAAGAGTCTTTTTATATGTTTTCTATTTTTGGTACGTAGAAAAAACATTGACATATTTATTACTGAAAAAATATTTTTGGATTTAGCCATCATTGTGATTGTTAAATTTTTGACTATTGCTCAAAATGATTGTCTTCAAATCTGGGTGTTTAGTATAACAAACTCCTTAAAAACAACTGAGCATGAACTGAAAATGACAGGAAAAAATTAAAACTGCATGTATTGGTCTTTCAAGTGTACTACACCTGAGATTGTATTGAGCAGACGTGTGTGAAAAATAAGAAAACAATAATTTCGTACAAGGTATTATTTATTTTTTACAGTTACAACGGAGTACTCCATCACTATACAGTTAGTTTTAATTTTCAGTTCTTAATGAGCAGTTGAACGGAATGGATAGTGTCTTGAAAGGAGGATATAAGATGAACATCAACAAAAGCAAAACGAGGATAATGGAATGTAGTCGAGACAAGTCAGGTGATGCCGAGGGAATTAGATTAGGAAATGAGACACTTAAAGTAGTAAAGGAGTTTTGCTATTTAGGGAGCAAAATAACTGATGATGGTCGAAGTAGAAAGGATATAAAATGTAGACTGGCAATGGCAAGGAAAGCGTTTCTGAAGAAGAGAAATTTGTTAACACTGAGTATAGATTTAAGTGTCAGGAAGTCATTTCTGAAAGTATTTGTATGGAGTGTAGCCTTGTATGGAAGTGAAACATGGACGATAAATAGTTCGGACAAGAAGAGAGTAGAAGCTTTCGAAATGTGGTGCTACAGAAGAATGCTGAAGATTAGATGGGTAGATCACATAACTAATGAGGAAGTATTGAATAGGATTGGGGAGAAGAGATGTTTGTGGCACAACTTAACCAGAAGAAGGGATTGGTTGGTAGGACATGTTCTGAGGCATCAAGGGATCAACAATTTAGTGTTGGAGGGCAGCGTGGAGGGTAAAAATCGTAGAGGGAGACCAAGAGATGACTACACTAAGCAGATTCAGAAGGATGTGGGTTGCAGTGGGTATTGGGAGATGAAGAAGCTTGCACAGGATAGAGTAGCATGGAGAGCTGCATCAAACCAGTCTCAGGACTGAAGACCACAACAACAACAACAACAACAACAACAACAACAACAATGAGATGAGTTCAATCTGACTTTTGAGTCCATTATTTCTTAAATATTAGGTTCCAGACTTGAAACTTTCACTCTGAAATCCAATCACATGTCAAGCTGATTCCTATATTTGTTTTTCATGAAACACATGGAAGAAAATGCTTGCTCACACCGATATGTGGTTGTAAATGGAAGGGTCTTTTTCATTGCCTTATCTCCAATTTCTTGTAGTCCTTGCGTGGTGATGCCCAGAAGTCTGTAATTTTATCACCGATGAAAATGTTTATCATTGTACCACAGCTGGACAGATCAACAAGTTGATCTTGCTCTTCTTCAGTTCTCTAAAAGTGATGGCTAGGCTGTGTAGATGCTTGGCTACATTTATCTCGATCTGGTAAGGCAAATTCTCCTCTGATGACTCCAAGAATTGTTTTAAAGTAGAAAAGTTACTTAGTGACTCGCTTTCTACCCTTGATGTCAAGATCTGACACTTTTTGACAATAGCACTGATCTTATCCTCAACTTTGAACATGTCTACATTTTTTCCTTGTAAACTCAAGTTTAACACATTCAAGTGTTCAAACACATCAACTAAGTACGCAACTGAGCAAAGCCAAGAGAAGTTAGTGAGAAAATCCACACACTTTGTGTCAAGAAGGAAGACAAGAATCTCGTCTCTAATTTCAAAAAATTTTGACAAGATCCTACCTCAAGCAGGCCACCTTACTTCCATATGAATAAGAAGTTGCTCATGCTCACTGCCGATCTCTTTACACAACAAAGAATATAATCTGGATTGCAGATGTCTATTTTTAATGTATTTGATGATTTGAACTACTTTGTTAAGTATCTTTTGCAAAGGTTCAGGCAATCTTTTGGCTACTAAGGCTTCACAATGGATATAACAGTGAGTCCATTTAACCTCAGGGGCTACTGCTTTGATACGAGCTAGAAGTCCTACAGTGAAAATGTACTTAATTCATTAAATACCAAGTTACAAGCAGCAGCTATTTTCTGTCATTTGTCAAAGGTATTCGATTGTGTAAACCACAACATCCTTTTAAATAAATTAGAATTCTATGGTGTCACGGGCAGTGCTGCAAAATAGTTCAAGTCATACCTCGCTAACAGGAAACAAAGGGTGCCAGTGCAAGGGACTAGTGAATTAAGTCATCAGTCATCATCAGAATAGGAAGAAATTACATGTGGTGTCCCACAAGGATCAATCTTAGGGCCATTGCTTTTTCTTGTGTACATTAATGATCTCTCATCAGTTACACTGCCAGAAGCAGAGTTTGTTTTGTTTGCAGATGACACAAGTATTGCAATAAATAGCATGTCGAGTGTAGTTCTAGAAAGATCTGCTAATGATATTTTCATGGATATTAATAAATGGTTTAAAGCCGACTCACTGACATTAAACTTCAAATAGACTCACTATATGCAATTCAGAACCCGTAAGAGGTTTCCACCCAGCATATGCATAAAGTACGAAGAAGAGCAGATAGAAGAGGTTGACAGTCTTAAATTCCTGGGATTACAACTTGATAATAGATTCAGTTGGGAGGAGCACACCACAGAACTGCAGAAACGCCTTAACAAATCTGTATTTGCAATTCGAGTGTTAGTAGACATAGGCGACATAAAAGTGAAAAAGCTTGCATACTTTGACTACTTTCATTCCATAATGTCATATGGTATAATATTTTGGGGCAACTCTTCAAGTTAAACAAAAGTTTTCCGAGTCCAAAAGCGTGTAATACGTATTATTTGTGGAGTAAACTCATGGACGTCTTGTAGAAACCTCTTCAGAGAACTGGGTATACTAACTACTGCCTCTCAGTATATTTACTCCTTAATGAAATTTGTCCTAAATAATATATCTCTTTCTCCAACAAACAGCTCAGTTCATACATACAATGCCAGGAACAAACATGATCTGCACAAGGACTTAAAAGCAACTTTAGTTCAAAAAAAGCGGTCAAGTACTCAGGAACACTCATCTTCAATAATTTGCCAGCAAAAATAAAAAATTTAGTTACAAATAGAGATCAGTTTAAAAGGAGCCTGAAAGACTTACTAGTGGCCAACTCCTCCTACTCCATTGGCGAATTTTTTAATAGAAACAAATGATGTGTTGTATATATTTATACTATTAGTATTGTTATTTCAGCTTATATAAAGGGTGACATGTTCCACATCCACGAGGATCTCCTCAACACGGATCTATGGAACGAAAAACTAATCTATCTATCTCCTGTCTTTTTTGCCAGCTATTGACTGCTCCATCTGTCGACAAGCCTACACATTTTTTCCAGGTGACATCATGTTCATTTAGATAATTATTTAATGCAGTAAAAATATCATCTGCTGTTCTATGCAGTAGTTCACATGAAAAAAGAAAATCTTCAAACACTTGGTCCTCCCATAAGAATTGTGCGAAAACTAACATTATAGCTTTTTTGATATGTCTGTGCTTTCATCCAATTGTAAAGTGTACATGTCACTCATGCAAAGTCTAGCCATCAATATTTCTTCGATGTTAACTGCCATATCAGTCTTTGAACAGTATTATTTGAGAGCGGGAAAGTTCCTATTACCTTAGTAGCTGCATCACCTAACATTCTCTTGCAAAGTATTATTGTTGATGGCAGTATAAGTTCGTCAGCAATTGTGTGGTTTTTCCCACATTCAGCAACAAGCTGAGTCACCTCATATGATGCAAGGGTTGCATTTTATTTACATTTGCACCACAGTGTTTGGTAATTGTTTTACAAGATGTTTTCAAATCTCCTAACTTATTTTGGAAAAAAGCTAATGACTTACTTTTGTACTCTGGATGCTTTGTTTCAAGATGGCACCGGAGTTTTACTGGTTTCATACATTCATTTGAATGGCTTTCATAGCAAAGTACACATTGAGGTTTAGGCTGTTGCTCAGATCCAGTGAATGTAAAACCGATTTCCAAGTAATCAGAGTTATATTTTCTAATTTTTCCAGTAAGCTTAACACTGATCTTGCAAGGGCTAGGTTCAAGGGATGCTGACTATTTACTTTCAATGGACACTGACAACTTCGGTTCAAGAGTCACTGACTTACTTGCTTGAACATCAAATCCATAATCTTCCTCTTTATCTGTAGGCCTTTCTCGTTTTAACGAACCACTGTTTAACCTCTCAATTTTTGGAAGCCATTAACAAAAAAATGTATTCAGTAGGTACTTTTTGTGATTTCTGGAAAGCCTTCAATTGCGTAAACCACCAAATTCTTTTGAAAAAGGCAGAACACTGTCAGTTTGTGCCTTCACTCATACCTAAACAACTGAAAGCAGACCATAATGCTGAACACCTCTTCCAGAGAACCTTCATCATCAGAGTGGGATGCCGTAAGCTGTTGTGTGCCCCAAGGCCCAATTTTTGGTCTGCTGCTATTCCGATTTTCATTAATGACCTCCTTCTTTGTTCCAATACAAAGAGTAATTTTACTCTTTTTACAGATGATACATCAATTGTAATTAATAAGTTTTCTGACAACAATCTTGAACAAACTACACAAAAAGTTATCTCTAAAGTTTTAAACTGGTTTTCTGCAAATGGTCTCTCACTCAAAGCACATAAAACCCATTATATGAGGTTTCATATGCCACAAAGAAATCTCAAAGAAATTATCAGGGTGTAGAGATCAATCAGTGCAAAAATTTGAGGATACAAAATTCCTGGGTGCAAACATAGACAGCAAATGTAATTGGTCTACCCACATCCTTCATTTCTATAAAAGACTTAGCTCATAAAGATACAGGGTGAAGCAAAATTCACGCACTTGGGTTTTGTAGTGTGACTCCTCACATGCAAGCAATAAAAAAAAATTCTCCCTCAAAATTTCATCCAGCAGAAAAAGGATGTTAACGAGTGGCAATCTGGCAACACTGTATTAACAACATGTATGGAAACTACCTCTGTCAGCACATGTTTGTTGTGTTTTACAGTTGGTGCAGTGGATAGAGTTTTGCATGCAGGACGACGATGGTTCGCTCCTTGGTTGAGGCCTATGTCTTTTATTTGGTAAATGTAGTCCAGGTGGTATGGTATCTGGCATCTTAATCATCAACAGCCTGATTGAACATGTCTCTAGAAAATATTTGCACTTACATACTACAGTCGTAGAAATGGAAGATTGGTCAGCTTTGTAAGAAGCCCTTTCCACGTCATGGGCGTGAATTTATTCCCACCACTTCATCTACTAGATGTGAAACCTGTTTTCTTTGTACCCTCTTCCAGTGGTCCCACAGACTAGTACCCACTGTTATTCTTGCCTCATTCAGATCCATTAGATTTCGTTAGGGCCTTTCGTTACCAGCAGCACTAGCAACGTACTTTGTGAATAACATCCAATGTGTTATAACCATGGTTCCACTAATTAAACTTTTCAACATTGAATCTGGTAACTGCATGCTGTTTAATACGTGTCTCAATGCCTTATTATTATTATTCTATTGATAGGACTGTGGAAACATCATGTCTATCACCATTAGGGAAACAGTGTAAATTGAAACTAAACATTTCACAATTAGCGGTGTCGAGACGAATCATAAAGAACAATATGTGTCAGAGTGGTAATGCACAGTAGGTGGAAGAGGGCGCAGGGCTGATGGCGTGTTTATACTGTATGCACTGCCCACCACATGGGGACTAGTTGTGAGTGCAATAACTCACTCGTGACAGACTCCAATGTACATGCATACAACACATATCGAATTGTCTCATTGCAAACACGTGGTGCCGAATGTTAGCCGGACAAGAGGGGTAGCCCTAGCGTATGGATCAGCCGCATGGCTGGGAATTCCATGGCGATTCTGTGTTGATGGAGGAGACATGCCGGGAGTGCCAAAGATGACGGACTTTGTGAAATCGTAATGGCAGACATTTCACAGTTCGTATAGAAATTACTAGCAGCCAGATGAATCATGATACCTCAAAAAGAAACATGTACATTACCATGAAGCTGTAATCAGACTTTCAATATCTTTATTAGTTTAAAGTTTAGCATCAGACGGTAAATTATACAAGTAACACCCAGCATCGGATTTCCAAAATCTAAACTGCTTCATCCGATTTCATCAATCAGTGTGTCTTTAGAAAGTTATTCGTGTAAACCTAAATTGGTATAAATTACAGGCATGTAACCTGAATAGCACACAAATTATTGGAGGTCAAAGTGGCCGATTACTATTGATCACGTAAGGCCACAAGTAGTCCACAGTTGTGCGAATAAAAAGGTAGCAGAAAGAAACTTCCACATGGGAAAAATATATTAAAAACAAAGATTCCAAGACTTACCAAGCGGGAAAGCGCCGGCAGACAGGCACATGAACAAAACACACACACAGAATTACGAGCTTTCGCAACTGGCAGTTGCTTCGTCAGGAAGGAAGGAAGGAGAGGGAAAAATGAAAGGATGTGGGTTTTAAGGGAGAGGGTAAGGAGTCATTCCAATCCCGGGAGCGGAAAGACTTCCCTTAGGGGAAAAAAAGGACAGATGTACGCTCGCACACACACACACACACATATCCGCGGATGGATGTGTGTGTGTGTGTGTGTGTGTGTGTGTGTGTGTGTGTGTGTGTGTGTGTGTGTGTGTGTGTGTGTGTGTGTGTGTGTGCGAGCGTACATCTGTCCTTTTTTTCCCCTAAGGGAAGTCTTTCCGCTCCCGGGATTGGAATGACTCCTTACCCTCTCCCTTAAAACCCACATCCTTTCATTTTTCCCTCTCCTTCCTTCCTTCCTTCCTGACGAAGCAACTGCCAGTTGCGAAAGCTCGTAATTCTGTGTGTGTGTTTGTGTGTTTTGTTCATGTGCCTGTCTGCCGGCGCTTTCCCGCTTGGTAAGTCTTGGAATCTTTGTTTTTAATATAAAAAGGTAGCAGCATACTTATAAATATATTTATTTGTCTATGTCTTTGTTTATATCCCCTACACGCTATTCATGAAGAAATTGGTCAATTATTTACTGTGTTTTAGAAATCACACAGACATTAGACTACTGGCCTACTTTTGCTTGCTATTCCTTTGATATATGTCTATTTAATTTGTTTATGTATTTAATAATGTGTGTTAGAGGGTATTTATGGTCCAGCCATAGGAATGTTTATTTAATTTCAAGTTAATTAAAAGTAAATCCAGTATGTCGAAAGTGTTTCACTATGTTAGTGAGTGTAAGTTGGCTTGGAGACATGGAGGGAACGCTCTAGCCAATCACAGCACTCGTTACTAAGAGAGACATACGGAGGTTGGGAAGGAGCATCGTTTCCGGAGTAGACACGAGGTAGTTTGGAACAATGCGGCACGAGGGACAATTGCACAGGACATGGGGAAGGTGGATGTGCCAGTGCGACAGACGCACGGTCGTAGGAGAGAGACTTGGAGAGTGTGGAGTGGTTTACACGTGGTTGCGAGAGAGAGAGAAATACTTCGAAGTGCCGACCTGTGAACTTGTGAGATTTCCGAGGTTTCTACAGTGAAGATGTAATATGCGTTTAGAAATGAACATCTCGCGAGCTATGTTGGCGTTCACAACTAATTACGTGTAGTAGGAATCTATTGTTTCCCTGTTATTCAACTTATTTTTTAATTGCTGCACCATCGACACAAATGAGTGCTTTGCAGAAATATACTGCATTCTCACAAGTACTTCTACTATCATACTCATCATTTAAAGTCATTAAGATAGTACCTGTAGATTTTAAGTAATTGGAATCTATCATTTATAAATTTATATGTTACTTCCATAATTCGTAATTGCCAAGTGATAGAAACCTTTGACCATTGGATTCATGTGTGTATTCTTATTGTATACTGTACACTTGGAAGTAGTTGGCCTATAATGCAGCAACTACAAATTCCAGCCTCTAGACAATGAAACCAGCCAAAACTTTTAATATTGCAACTCTGAGTCGGAGCGTCATTTTTTTTCAAATGTCTATTTCCAATTTGTTTAACCAAATATTTGTTACATTCAGCATTACAAAATGTTGTAAATTTAGGACACATATGACCTAAGAAATGGTGTACATTACAGTATGAAATGTCAGAATAAAATTAGCAAATATAAAAAACGTGCCCGAATTCAGGATCGAATCCTCGACCTCCTGCATGCTAACCCAAAACTCTACCCACTGCACCAACTGCACAGCATGACTAACATGTGCTGACAGAGGTAGTTACCATATGGTTACAGTGTTGCCAGACTGCCACTCTCTAACGTCCTCTTTCTGCCGGATGTCCTCACCGGGCAAAATTTCGAGACATTATTTTATCACTGGCATGTGAGGAGTCGCACTGTGAAGCCCGCGTGCATGAATTTCACTTCACCCTGAATACACTACAAATCACTGCTTCTCGTGCTGAACAGGATTTCATTAAGGCTTCCTACTTCGCCTACTTTCCTTCAATAATGTCTTATGCTATTATATTTTGGAGAAATCAACCTCTCGCAAAAATATTTTCCACTGCTCAAAATAAAAACGATCAGAATAATGAGTCGTGTCCATCACAGACACTCTTCCAGGAACTTGTGTCGAAAGATGGGGCTCCTTACCACCTCCTCACAGTATATTTCTTCCTTGCGACCTTTGCCTGTACAAACTTTTCTCTGTACAAAGACAACCATGAATATCACGACTACAACACAAGAGCCAAAAATAATCTACACATTGAATTGAAAAGTCTAAATCCGGTTCAAAAGAGTGCTTAATACTCCAGCATTAAGCTGTTTAATGCACTCCTACTACATACAAAATGTCTGCATAAACAGTTACCAAATTCAAACAAATCCTGAAAGAGTACCTAACAGAGAAATCGTTTCATACGATCGATGGATTTATAAGAGCAAATAAATACTGCCATTAAATTTACAGTTTTTTACAAATACTTTTAATCTCACTATGAAAGATAAATAATAATTTGGTTTTCTGTATTCACTTATGTATTTATTTTATTATATATATTCTCTGTATATTGTATATATGATCTTTACTTGATATCTTATCTACATTGTATTTTTATTGTATTTATGTAAACTGTAGTATATACAATCCTGCCTCAGTGTACAACAATATTCTGTTAACTGTATATATATATGTTGCTTAGTTGACACCTTCACAATGTATCTTTTGTAGTATTCTTGTAAATTATAACGAAATGTGTAAAATTTGACACATTCCATGCCCTTGCAAATTACTCATTACCTGGATCTACGGAACACAAAATAAATAAGATGGAAGGTAATTTTTATATAGCAAGAACAGAAGTAGTCCAATATTGAAGCCTGTGGAACACTAAATAATTTGTATCCATGCAGAAACGGCTTAATCACAAAAACTGCACGAGGTATCACAGATGCTTTTTGTTCTCTGAAGTCAATTACAAAGTGAACCACTTACTCATTATACTTCCGAAGCCATAAACTTCACATTACTACATAAGAATGCTATAATTACTGCAGTCAAATGCCCCAGATAGATCACAATAACCCTGGAAGGCGAAATTTTGTCATTTTTTTGTTTGACCTGCAAAGAGATTATCAGAAATACCCAAACTCTTTTAAACTGGCAGAAAACCAAGAACATTTATTTCTAATGCAGCTTCTTCCCTTTGTTAATGTGTACCTTGACCCTTTCCATGTCCCTGGACGCTCATGATGGGATTTGTGGCACATATCGAATGAAAAGATTAATTAAATAATGAATATCATGCAAATACCTAATTAAAATATTTCATAAACTGGTATTCATTGGCCAACCTGCCAGCACTCTTTAGTTCCATACATTTCTCTACCATAAACACTATGTAGATAAAATTTAATTAAGCTTTAAGCAACAGCCCTTCCCGAATCTTATCTGTGAATCACTCGATTGTGATTTGTAGTGTGTTGGTGTTTTCCTGTTGTTATTTACCTATGTATTCGTCTCCGTACGCTGACATCACTAACTTGTATTACAAAACCCTATCACTCCCAGTTTGATTAATCTGCTTTATACAGCCTCTTACATCTAATCACCATGCCATCAAGAATCTGTAAGTAAATGTCTGTTTGAAATTAAAAACACACCACCTCCCATGATTCAGTTTGCTTTGAACTTTTTAATTTACACATATCACTTCATGTGAAATTTGTTATTTTCATGACAAAAATGGTAGCAGCCAACCCACAATAGTTACCATTGGCTCTTTTAACACTCTCCTGTGTTGTTTCTTTCACACATTTTTTTCAGTACCCTTATACATAGTGTGCTGCACACATTGTTGCAGAAGTGCTCCCCTCTCGTCACTTTTCTATGTTTAAACTATGAAGAACCCAACAACAGAAAGGTAGGCTTAAGTTCTCATCTGAGCAATTAACTGTTGTGCAAGAAATCCCTATTGTCAAATAATAATATAATGCATCAGTTTTCAGCTTTTCCAACTTTTGGCTGGCCTAGGTCAGTGTAAGAACAACAGAAACACACAGATAGATGGAGTGCAGAACAGGTCAGCAATTTAATATCAGTTACACACATTCAGCTCCACTGTTGTATGTTGAAATGCTAATCTGATCACCATTTCGGCATTTAAAAAAAAAAATTAAAAAAGATGATAGGACCATCAAACTCAAAGGTGTTATACACAAACCAATCAAACCTTCTTGTTGTGTACAGCAGAATAACATTTCTCTTGCAACGGTCCATCTGCATTTTAAATCCTCACCACTTTGGTCAATGTCAATGTTGCTTCCCAAATAATATATTCAACTATTTCTTCAGTATCTCATTTCACACTGTCCTATTTAATTCACTACATTCCATTACACTTGTCAGCATTTTGCAACCATGACTTACTAAATTGATAATTCGGTAATATTCCCATGTGTCAGCACCTGTCTTCTCGTACCTGTCCAAAGGTATTTTATCTGTCTCTCATCTCTTGCACATCTAATGGGGAGAAAAAAAATATCTGACATGGTATGTTCTTCAGAGATTCTGAATAATTCTGTTAGAATGCCATCTACTCCCGGTGCCTTGTTTCGAATTATGTCCTGCAGTGTCCTATCAAATTAGCCTTGCAGCATCACATTTACTATCTTCTCTGCGTCTATTTCCACTTCCCTTTTTATAGTATTGTCTTTTAATTCATTTTCTTTGTGTATTTCCTGTATACAGGGTGTCTGGAGGAATGATCAGTATTCAGGGATATGACAGGGGCAATCATTGTAAGCAAAAATGCCTAGCAAAAATAGGCTCAAATTCCTATCTTATGAGCTACAAGTACTTAATCTCTTCTACTGCAAGCTTCTCACTTTAACATATTTTGAGGGGAGGTAGTATAGAACACAACCAGAAAAAACTGTATAGTACACACGAGGTCTAACGCATACCTTAAAGGGTTGCTGTATGAGTACTTGTCCATTAGGAGAGATGTGTCTCACAGTAGCAAAGGTGACCAAGCGCTCATACCTCTTTAAGATACGCACTTCAGAGCTCATGTATACTGGACATTTCTTCCTTATTTTTGATCCATACTACCACCTCTGAGATCTGAGTAAAAGAGATCTGTTTCATGATATCGAAGACGAATTGCTCATAGCACATAAGGTAGGGAGTTTAGACTCCATGTTTACTACATTTTTTATGCTTTGATGATCACTCCTGTCATTCACCCGATATTGACCATTCCTCCTGGGACACCCAGTGCACTCCTTCCATCCACTTTTCCCACTTCCCTTCTTTGCCTAGCACACTGGCTTGTCATCCGAGCTCTTGATATTCATTACATACTTCTCTTCTCTCCAAATGTTTATTCAATTTTCATACAGGCAGAATCTTTCTTTTCCATAGCAGAGCTTGTTTCTGTGGCCTTTCAGTTTTCCTCCAACTCTTCCTGCTTTGTAATTTGCATTTTCTGTCAGTCTCACTTTTTAGATATCAGTATTCTCTTTAGCCAACTTCATTTTTATACTTCCTCCTTTCATCAGTTAAATTCAATCTCTACTGTGTCATCCAGCTGTTTTGCCTAATGTTTCATTTGAAACTTTCAGCAACTTCTGGTTCTTTTCAATTTATTCCGCCCCATTTCTTTAATTTCTTACGTTTCTGTAGTTTCTTGAGGTTTAATCTCTAGCTTATATTTAATAAATTATGATCCAAGTCCACTTCTGTCCCTGGAAACATTAGACAATTTAAAATCTTGTTTACAAACATATCTGTCTCAAGTTTCTGATAACTTTCCAGTATTCAACTTTCTTTCTTGATTCTTAAACCATAACAACAATTAGATTGTTTTATGTGCATAATTCTACAAGAGCTTCCTTCCATTCCTTCCTCCCCAGTCCATATTCTCCTCTTCCTTACCATATCACTAAGTTCTAACCCTCACCACAATAAAATGTTTGTCTAACTTGATGATTTTATTAATTTCCTTTACAATACGTTCTTTCAGATTCTTCATCATTTGCAGAACTAGATGGCATTTAAGCTTTCACCACTGTGGTATAGCTTGGTTTTGTGGATTATTTGATTTTTACCAGTACAATAATGCTCCTACAGACACGGCAAGAACAATTGTACCACAATTGGCACAACTCAGGTGTTTTGCAGGACTAGGTAATCAAAGGTCAACGCTGAATCACATTCAAACATGAGTTAGTGTTTGTAGTGTAGGTGGTCTATTTGCTCTAAAATCAGCAAGAACCATTTACCACACTTCAGAAAGACTGGAAACAAATTCCACCATCAATGCAACAGAACCCAGTGGAATGTCCTCCCAGTTCATTAACCTCTGGACAGCACAGGTCTCATACACCAGATGCGACGTGGTTAAATGCTGTAGAAGTTTTGAAACTTACATTACATTAAGCTATAGTGGACTTGTTTGTGTGAGCTTAATGGAAGTGCTACTGACACACACACACACACACACACACACACACACACACACACACACACACACACACACACACACACACACACACACAAAATATCATTTGTTTTGCATCGATCAGATGTCAATAGTCTAACTCTTTTTCTGTGTTTTAAAATGTATCACAAACAACTACATGTGTGGTTTTTTTTATTTCTGAATATATTTGGTTTAAAATATTTTCTGATAGATGCAGATAATGAGACATTAGACCATACCAATTCCCCCTTTTCTTCTGTATAAAAATAGTCATGCCTAAAAAGACCATACCTAGTAGAAATTTCCCGATAACACGAGATACTGAATTTAATTGATGAAATAAGAAAATAGAAAAAAGCAGCAAATGAGGCAGGTGAAAGGGAATACAAATGTCTAAAAAATAAGAGACAACAAGTGCAAACTGCTAAGCACGAATAGCCAGATGACAAATTTAAGACTACAAGCATGCATAATTAAATGCTGCCTACAGGGATATTGAAGAAACCGTTAGAGGAAAGAGGAACAACTGTATGAAGAGTTCAGTTGATAAGCTAGAATTAAGCAAGGGAAGGGAAGCTGAAAGTTGGAAGGAATTTACAGAGCTACATAACAGAAACAAATTAGATGGCGACATTATAAACAGAGAGGAGGAAGTGCGTAAAGGTGAGATGCGAGGTATGGTATTGCAAGAAGAATTTGACAGAGCCATGTGGAAACAAGGCCACTGAGTTAATGACACTCGCCCAGAGTAACCAAGATCCTTGGGAGAGCCAGCCACGATAAAATTATTCCAGTTGGTGTGCAAGATATATAAGACATGTGAAACATCCTCAGACCGCAAGAAGAATGTAAAAATTTTGATTCGTAGGAAGCAGGTGCTGACAGGTATGAATATCATCGAAGCATCAGTTTATTAAGTCACAATTGCACAACACTGACATGAATTACTTACAGAAGAATGAAAAATTGATAGAAGCCAAACCCAGGGATATAAGTTTGGATTATAGGGAAATGTAGAAACATGCAAGGCAATACTGACCATGTTGTACCTTATTCTAGAAGATGAGCTTAAGAAATGAAGAGTTACAGAAAGATTTGGACAACTTCGACTGGATTGCAATTTTTGAAATTTGGAAGTAGCAGAGATAAAATACAGACAGCAAAAGGTTATTTGCAACTTGTTCAAAAACCAGACAGCAATTACAACAGTTGGGGGGAATAAAGGGGCAGCAGTAGCTAAGAGGGAAGTGAAACAGAGATGTAGCCTGTCCCCAATGTTATTCAATCTGCACACTGAGCGAGCTGAAAATGAAACCAAAGAGAAATTCAGGAAAGAAATCAAAGTTTAGGGAAGAAGGGGGAGGGGCGAAGACTTTTGAGGTTTGTTGATGACACTGTCGAAGCCAGCAAAGGACTTAAGAGCAGTTTTACAGAATGGATAGTGTCTTGAAAAGAAGTCATAAAATTAATGTAAATGAAAGTAAAACAAAGGTAATGGAATGTTGTCAAATCAGACAATGCTGAGGACTGAAGTACTAATGGCAGCAAAAGAACATGATGGCCAAAAAAAGAGAGCATATAAACTGAATATTGGTAACAGCAGGAAAAGCATATTTATATAGAGGAGTCTGTTAATACCTAATACACACGCAAGTGTTAAGAAGTTGGCTGGAATGTAGCCTTCTGCAGAAGTGAATCATGGGCAATAAGCAGTTCAGACATGAAGAGAATAGAAGATTTTCAAATAAGGTGCTACAGAAGAATGATGAAACATGGCCAGACAGACAGATAAGACGGGCAGGCAGGGAGATAGATAGATAGATAGATAGATAGATATATAGGCAGAATGAAAAATGAGGTGGTACTGAACTGAAAGAGAGGGAAAAAAGTTATTTATGGCACAACCTGCGTAAAAGAAGGGATCAGTTGATATGGCACATGCTGAGACATGATGGAATTGTTCATTCGGCAATGGAAAAAAGTGTGCGGGTAAAAATTGTAGATAGAAACAAAGGGATGAACACAGTAAGCACATTCAAATGGGTGTAGGTTGCACTACAGCAGTTCAATATTAGAGGGTGCCAGCATGTTTTTCCTATTTATCTACACTTTTTTTTAAATTTCAAATGATGTTTTATGTTTGCGATTCTGTAACTTATCTCACAGGTGAACAGCCAGACACCCGTGTCCCAATGGGTACAATATTTCGGCAAGTGACCACGTTGTGATCATCAGATGTGCTGACAAACTAATGCCTGAGAGTTGTGCAGGGCATATCTCCCCCCACCCCACCCCTCTCCATTTGAACTTATTTCTGAAAGTAGTCCACACCCAGGTATGGATTTGCGTGCAGCATCTCCACCTCTCCTCCCACTGCCAAGTCACTCCAGTCAAGATTGGGTGCAAGGGTACATGCAGACAGCATCTGTGGTCTTGCAACAGCTCTCAGGTTATCAGTTCATAAGCATACCTGATGTTGGCAACATCGTCACTTGCCAAAATGTTGTGCCCGTCAGACACTGACATCCGGCTTTCACCTCAGACTATTTCATTTTATGTTTGGCTGAATATTTAATAATAAATAAATAAAAAATATATACATTCAGAAGAATGTTAAAAGTGTAAAAATTATGGGTTAAATACTCTCCTAACATCCTCTCTAAAGCCCAGCAGCTAAGGATTGGGAAAGGAGGGGGAGGACTGGGGGGAGGGGGGGGAAGGGAGAGAGAGAGGGGGGAAGGGGGAGAGAGAGGGGGGGAAGGGGGAGAGAGAGGGGGGAAGGGGGAGAGAGAGGGGGAAGGGGGAGAGAGAGGGGGGAAGGGAGAGAGAGGGGGGAAGGGGGAGAGAGAGGGGGGGTAGGGAGAGAGAGGGGGGTAGGGAGAGAGAGGGGGGGTAGGGAGAGAGAGGGGGGGGTAGGGAGAGAGGGGGGGGGGGGTAGGGAGAGAGAGGGGGGGTAGGGAGAGAGAGGGGGGAGGGAGAGAGGGGGAGGGAGAGAGGGGGGAGGGAGAGAGGGGGGAGGGAGAGAGGGGGGAGGGAGAGAGGGGGGAGGGAGAGAGGGGGGAGGGGAGAGGGGGGAGGGAGAGAGGGGGGAGGGAGAGAGGGGGGAGGGAGAGAGGGGGGAGGGAGAGAGGGGGGGAGGGAGAGAGGGGGAGGAAGAGAGGGGGGAGGGAGAGAGGGGGGGAGGGAGAGAGGGGGGAGGGAGAGAGGGTGGAGAGAGGGGAGGAGGGGAGAGGAGGGAGGAGAGGGAGGGAGAGAGGGGGAGGGAGGAGGGGAGGAGGGAGGAGAGGGGGAGGGAGGGGGAAGGGAGAGAGGGGGGGAGGGAGGGAGAAGGGAGAGAGGGGGGAGGGAGGGGGGAAGGGTTAGAGAGGGGGAGGGAGGGGGGAGAGGGAGAGAGGGGGAGGGAGGGGGGAAGAGGGAGAGAGTGTATGTTTGAAGTTGCAGCAGCGATGAGGGATCCTGCAGATTTTTCTGTGGCTAGGTTTGCGCATTTGAAATGAAATGTAAGGGAGAGGCCTTAGACTGCCACTGCCAATTGCTGTTCATCAAACTAAAATTTCATGCCAACATGTTGTGAAAAAAAAAAAAAAATACTTTGAATGAGGAATCTCTTCAAAACAATGCAAAAGAGAAACATAGAAATCATAATCTCAAACAAAAGAAACACTGTACATATTACTTTTTCACTACTACTTCCCCTCATTCCAGTTATTCAGTTTCTTGAATAGTATTTTCATTTTCATGAATACACACTATTTGTAACCGAATACTCAGCTCTCAACTGCTAACAGTAATTGTGGGTATTATTCATTCGTTAACAAAATTCACAATTAAATAAAAGGAGGAAAGGAAGATTAAAAACAACTTTGTTTATATTTTGATCATGTTTTATTACTGAAGGCTACCGCAGTTTTACTTCAGATTCAGTACAACAACTATTGCCTAAATTGTGCTGGTGAGCTTATATAAAATAATAATACAGCGAGTGCTCTGTGGCTATGCCATAATATTCCTTTGCAGTATTAGTCTGGCAATTTCGGAATAAAATGGCTGTGTGGAAACATTTTTGTATCACAAACATCTTAGTTTCAATTTCTTGAGATTCTGTTACATTTCATAAAGCTCCACATAACTGAGTACTTTATTTCCAAAATTAAACTGCACCTGATACACAATGTGTCGTTAAGATGTGAAGACACTTAATACTTTTCTTACACTGCCAACTAGATGCTTCAACTAAAGAAGCATCTGGCAGTGAGAGAGCTGTATTAGAAGACTGTAGACATCAATGTTATTTATATCTGATTTGTTTCAAAATAAATTAAAAAATTTGTCACTGGCAAATACCATGGCTGCAGGTATTCCAAATCCTTTAACTGCATTCTAATCTGTAACAGCCGCCAATTCCAAAAAAAATCACACTTCTGGTACAGAAAACATTATTTTTGATTTTTTTTTTTTTTACTTTTGTATTTGCCACATAAAATACTACACACACAATTCAGTTTATGCCAATTTTTAAATTTAAGCGCATCCTACAGTAAGAGATCCAAAACCAAGATTCGTGATACGTATAACCGATTGTTTATGTTAATGTACGCATTAGAATGAAATTTAACAGTAATACAACAAATTATACTGGATGTAAGTACAACAAATGGCAGGACCGAAAGATTTACAACACAGAAGTGTGATTCTGGAAGTGGAGGACAGTATCCATAAAGAAACTATGTGTTACACATATTTTTGCTTTTTAAAAAATTTACTTGCAAATTCATGACAATACACCAACCATAACAACAATTATTACAATTTTAACAACATGAAATACATTTTAGAAAATTGTTTTCTGAGCATAAGGAACACAACAAATTATTAAAAATAAGAGTTTATAAAAAGGAAGCATAATACTATGTACAACATTTGCAATGTCTTCATACACAGATATTACCAACTATAACTCATAAATTAAACATTAAAGCATGTAGATGTTTTAAATATGGAATACATTACCATGATAATTAAAGACAATTGAAACACTGAATCTTTGGACATAGAAAAACACTGAAGTATAATGCACTGTAAAAGTTAAATCAAAAAATCTACATTCATGCAAATGCTCTCACTCTTGCTCACACCAGTGACTAGTTTTGAAGGACATTTACGCATATTTGGTGGCAAGAATACATTACGAGGAATTCGTGTTTCCACTGTTTTGTTGAATACCTGAGAATCTGTGAAATATTGTGTGAAATTCTAAATGCTATTGAATGCAAATACATCACAATCTGTCTCATATACTGTGTACTAGTATGAAATAGCTGTTGACTTGTTGAGTTATTCTGATGAAGATAACTCTGCATGTAAATAAAGATAAACAAAGTGCAACATTATTTAGACAATACCAGAACAACATGCAGCCATGGTACAACTGTCTAAAATAAGTCGGTTTAGTTGAAATTTTTGTGAGGATAATTACTCTAGGAACATTAATAATTAACATAACTATGGAATATGTTCAGTGCATAACTGTTTTTGGAATACTTATCATTGTGTATATACATACACATACACATTTAAAAGCTGACATATCACATTGAAGCTAAACTCAGCATGTGAGTAATAAATATGGGCAAAATTTAGAATACATCACTGCTACTCTTCTAATTAACAATTTAGTTTTAACTGCCGCAATTAATCATTAAGAATGGTTAGTCTCTTCCACCATCACATATGCTGACACTTTCCTTTTGAAACATCTGTAACTGAGGCTAGATGCTCATTTCTACAGAATTCTTCACACTGCAGAAGTCATATATTTGCATATACAGTTATTATGACTGAAACTTTGGTATGGATTATTGAGGGAGAAAGTTGGCCTCATATTAAATATTAACTTTATATCTTTGGTATTCATGTGTAAGAGAAACAAGAAATTTTTAATATAAAAATAAAACTTGCAGCCAAGGTATAGTGTTATCAGTAACAACAATGTTCCTTCCAAGTTAGCAAGAGGAAGCTGGAATGAAACGCAGCAAATTACCAGACAGGACAACAGCTGCCAAGAAGGCTAATTACACACACATTCATCTCCATACATTCTATTTTTCAGGCACACATATATGTACACCATATGCAAACTTATAACTGGATTAGAATACAAGTGCTAACTTCTAAAAATAATAATAGCAATAATAATAAATTAGGAACCAAGTAATTATAAATGAAGAATGGAAATAAGTAGTATGTTCTGTAAGATTATGAAAAATTTGTACAGAGATGAAAACAGAGGCTCTTCTCAATATCTACAAAATATACATGTTAGTACGGAAATAGTCCGGTATCAAATGCACGAACATATACATAAATATATGCATATTTTCAGATTTTCAAAAATTATGAAAAGACTTTTAATCTTTCTTACCTTGGAATACTTCCATTTTTATACTTTTGTTACTATTTACATATATTACAAAAACAACATTAATATTACAGCTGCCAGAGTTTAATTAATGAATATGTTAACTCATCTTCCAGCGCAATAAACAAATTTTATTTCAGTACGTTCCAATGTATTTCAGTACGTTCCAATGGACTACTCTGCATACAAAATATTCAACTTTTGATACAGAATGAAACTAAACTGTTTCCTGGCATTACAGAGAATTATCGTGCTTCCAACAGTTACAGGGAAATATTGTTTGTGAAAATAAACACAAATTCTGTATTTAGAACCAAAAATAAAATAAACAACAAATGAATGAAAACTGGAAAATTTCTGTTAGATCTATGATGTAATGATTAACTTAGCAACCGCAATTTGACAACAATAAATAAATACAAATTAAAGAAAGTCACTGTGAACGGAATGTGTTGTGATTACTAGATAATTTGCTTTACAGTAATTACATAGGATAATAATTATCCTGACACTGTCGTACGTAACTAGGTCAGTGTCCCACATATCATGTAATAAGTGGAATCACTCGTGCCAGAACACAATATGTAATGACTTAGTACATATCGGTATCAACTGTCAGCTCACTAATGAAATGCCATTACATCTGTTTCTATTGCAGGTGTAATACTATAATAACAAGGTTTTCCTCCTATGTATCAGTCAGTACAAGAGGTTGAACATGAACATTTGTGAATAAGCGTTTTTATCAAAGCACATCTACTCGCCTGCCAGCAAGAAACAGATATATAAGCCTACTCTAACATCAGACAGACTATATTCCTCTGCGAGGCATAAAAAAGGCAATACTTTTGTCATTAAACTGATACAGTTGCTGCCACTGTAAAAATATTCATCCATACCAAACAGTCAGTTACCATGCTAATGTATCAGGGAAATAAGGCAGTCTTATTTAGTAAAAAGAAAAAAAAGAAGAGAAATGAAAGAAATTAACAACACAAGAAGCAACAGAATGTTACTTCACAAACTGAACACATGTCTAAACCACTGTGGATCTATCTCGATATTCACATGCTGAGTGATTAACACATCCATTTTCTGGCTGCCAAACTGTATGTGTCTTATACAATACAATAAATATATTTTCATCAAGCAAAATACTTATACGAAATAATAACAGACGGAACTATTCACATTCTTCACGCTCTCGACACAGGTTGGTGCCACTGACTGCTAGGCAACTGTTCTGTGCCGGCATGAGTAACAAGCGTAGTGAAGCCTGCTGTTTCCACTGGCATATGAGATTCCTGAAACCAGACAACAGACAGATAAGCAATACTTCAAACAATGGTATGCACCAATAAAATTTCAAATTCACACAAACGGAAAATGCACTTACAGATGAATTCTGAGTCTGATTCGATCTACCAATGGAGATGGCCAGTACATCTCTACTGAAAGGTCGTTGTTCGATGTCTCGACTGCTACCGTCTGTACAACTGCAACATAAGAATAGGTTATTTATAAAAACAACAGCAACTAATACTCCTACAACAACAACTTGAATATATGATGTTGTCAATGTCACTGTTAGGATGTATGTAAAACCATAGCAAAGTTCAGAAGCTGTATGTGTGATCTGCAGGTCTGCCTTGATACATTTAGTTTGGTTATTATACCAAGTTGCCAGTGAAATTGTGTTTATTAGTAAAAACCATAGGAACAAAGTAAGCTGACAAACAGCACTGAATAGATGAACTTTTAAGCATAAAGATGTAGTTTTCAAAATAGTCACCAAGTGAATCAAGGCTAACACAACACACATTATGAGGAAATCTCAACAGATTATTCAAGTACTGTCATCGAACTATATCAACAACACCTGTCGGCAGCTGAGGGTTTCAATTAATCATCATTTGTCATGCAAGAAACAAAAAAGTAAAGTAATAAAAACTTAACAGAAGATGACCTGATAGCAAATCATCACTAAAACTAGGTTCAGAATATGAAGTGTTTGCATCATGGCAGACTACAAATCCCACATTGTACTCTGTGTACATGTATCAACAAGATGATCATACAAGTACTGGAAATGTAATGGTATGAACTTTACAATGGAGTTCCTGGTTCCAAACGCAGAAACACAGTCAGAAACTCTCTTCACTCATGTACAACAGATACTTGCTGCTCCTCCTGCAAGAGAAAATCCAGAGGACTGAGACCAATAGAGTGACTTGGCATGTCACAATCCCAATATAACCTTTATCACTTATGAAGCACGTCGGACTGGGTAATAAACTACACAGACCATCTGTCAACCACATTAAGTTTTCTTAACACTAGGTGAAAGTCTTGAAATCACACTATTATCTCAATATAGGATGATTATGGGCCATATAACTGTAAAAAATTGTTTCTTTTTGGTCCAGGAATACCCTCCTGAAAATTGTAGCATTACTTATCAGACACACTGTACATTTATAAAACAAAGAGGTTATAATCAGAATTTATTAAAACAGATTCCAGTGCTGTGCTGCACAGTAGAAAGTTTTAACATTTCAAATAACCATGTGAGTAGTTATTAGATGAGTGAGAAATCCATCTATGGTTAGCATACAGACTGTGAATAATGGCCAAATGAAAGTAGCAAGGCTGCTAGATTTAGTAAGGGCACTACTGCAATGACCTTATTTGCAAGATAACAGGAAATAAAGGAAAGTTGTGGAATTTGCTGTTGTATTATCACTTACATCTCTAACACGGCAATTCTTCAGTGCCAAACCGCCCAATATTATTCATGACTTGTTAAAGTATTGTAACTAAAAAAGGCAACAAATTTCCTGTGTCTAAGGGACAGTCAAATTTAAATGAGACAGGTGGAAAACTAAGTAAACTGCTAGTTATTGTAAAAGTAATTGACATAACTGTTAATACATTTATCCCACTGTGAGACAAGACTGTCAATGTTTTCATGGAGCAATGTTTGCAGTTACCTATGCAAAGATGTACCCTGACATTACCTCTTCATCTGAAGCAAATCAACGGCCACAAATGTCTTCCTTCAGGACTCCAAAAATTTGGAAATTGCAAGGGAAGAGAACAATGCTGTTTGGAGGATTTGGAAGGGCTCCCCAGTGAAACTTCTACAGCATAGTCTAAACAACCTTGGGACTGAGTGGGCCCACTCACATGTTTCTAGTAAACAGCAGCAAAGTTCCGCTAGCAGCCCCTTAGACGTTCTCCATACAATGCAAATCTCACCCGTGTGACTTCCATGTTTTTGGAGCCCTGAAGAAACACATTCATAGCCAATGATTTCCTCCGGTTGAAGACACCCATGAGTACCATCATTGTTCTGTAGGCAAGCATAAACTTTTTTTACATGGAAGCATTGACTCCTGTCTTACAGTGGGATAAATGAATTAACAGTAATGGTGATTACTTTTGAAATAAAAGTAATTTACTTATTCCCCCTTCCCCCCCCCCCCCCCCACCACCCCCAATCTGTCTTGTTTTCGTTTGACTAACCCCATACATAGTGCACACACAAATTAGCTAAAAACAATGATCAAAATGACACGACAAATAACTCTTGTCAAACATGAGTAAACACGGGGAAAGAATATGGTGATAAGGGAAATACAGGAGATAAGCTGAATGTAAGGTGTAAGATGAGAGTGAGGGGTAAATGAGGATGAGCATTGAATCAGAGTTAGGAGTAATTCCCTTGAGAGAGAGAGAGAGAGAGAGAGAGAGAGAGAGAGAGAGAGAGAGAGAGAGAGAGAGAGAGAGAGAGAATAATTTCTACAAACAAGAGCTCACCTGGCTCGTAGTTCTTTTTGTTTTCGCTGTAGGTGAATGTAAACAGCTATACAAACAAAAACGACAAGGAACACAGCAATTGTGGCACCACCTGCAATGCTGGCCGTCTCTAGCATAACACGCTGCCGGGATGCTGCACAAAATACAAAAATCAAACGTAAGTTATTGGTCACTTCAGGAATGAGAGATAATTTTCATCAATTCAAACCTTATATTACTTACGTAAGTAAGTTCCATCCAAGTCTTTGTATTCGCACCTTTGTCCCATGTACCCATCTGCACACCTGCAACAAACAGATTTGCTTAACATTTACCTCTAATCAAATTTCCAATGTGGTGCCCATGCACACATCTTTCACAAACAGAAACAGTTTGCTCTTTCTACTCTATGGCACTATGCTCACAAGTAATTCCAATATTAATTATGTTTTTCATTGTGTGTTTCATAAAGAACCAAACTGCAAATAATTATTTTACTTTCTAAGAGAATCTCTTCTTACAACAATAATCTAGAAGTCTTTTCTTGTTGACTGGCACTAATTCATAGTTCAAAAATTATTTTCTAAAATGGAGTAATAAGGATGAAATAAGGGATCGTCAAACCCATTTTGCATATCACTGCCCTCCTGAAGTACGTATGTAACACCACATGAACAATATTTTGCACTTTCATAATCATCTGACATCACTAGTTTGAAGTGACCACAGGCTAAGAGATATCTACAAAAATACCTTCATATTTGCCACAGATAATATGCAAAAATTTACATAGCCCAGATGACTAAGGCTTTTTCACATTTTAAGGAACACTGTTGGTAAAACATCAAGATATTCACCAGAGCACCATGGTGCTAAATATGCTACAATTAACTGCCCCATGTCAAAAAGAGCCCCACTGTCTATTTAAGTAAATGATACATAGGATACACATCAGAAACAGCAGTATGTATCTAACAACAACATGGATATCAGTTTCTTGGTTTCAAAAAATCTCTAGCAGGCAGGAGCAGACAAACTGAGAATCACATGCCATGAACTTGCATCCCTACATACTGGAACAACACTCTCAACTTACTGTAGAGAAAAATATTTCTCCACAGGAGATTGCATTGTTTTCACACAGAGATAAATTCTTAGTCTCATCCTGGCTTGCAATGGACTATAAGTATGGTAACAGACTAAGCGACAATTATTTCCTACACTGTCAGTTCATAACATGGACTATTGTGTGCAAACTGTCAACAATGTATCGTTAGTCACTATATTTCAGGAGCCCCAGTTTTTTATGGTAGTTTTTTGTTGCCGGTGATTAAGGATCATTCCTATACTATACAAGTTAACAATTATAAGCTACCTAGTCTTTCAAGCCCCTGGTAGTGTGTTACTAATCTGTGGTCCAAAAACTGCTACATCTGCATTTCATAGTACAGATGTCACAGGATAGCAAAATAGTGCCACATGTACATATCATTAGAGGATTATAAAATCACACACATTTAAATCTACAGAGGACAGTACTTTAATAATAGTTATATAGAGTAATTTATAATTATTTTTGAATATATCATCATCATCATCATCATCATCATCATCATCATCATCATCGTAGTAGTAGTAGTAGTAGTAGTAGTAGTAGTAGTAGTAGTAGTAGTAGTAGTAAGATCAATAATAAGCACTGAACGTCCAAATTACTTTCGTAAACCAAGCACATTTCATGAATCCCACATTTGCGCATCTACCCTATAGGTTGCTAAACGAAAGCTTGTGTATGAAACGTAACTTTGTCAAAATTTCAAAGGATCAGGGTTCATCAACGAGCTTAGCCATTATCCACTTGTGGCTGTGAGAATTATAGAAAAGTGGAGAACACAACTGATTCTATGTGAAGGACTGAAGCATAACGCGATTATTCCATTTTTGCAAACTAATCTCTTCCGAAGAATCTCGAGCAGCATCAAACATTTTATGCATCATATGCTCGTATATTCTGCAAGATCAAGTGGTTGACAAATGGAGGTTACGTTTGCTGGGATTATATGAACTGTGATTTTGTCTTCCGGTAGGTTATTTTGTAAGCACTTGTCACAAAGAACATTAGCATCTTTGTGGGGCTGGTAAGAATCCATTATCAGCAGAAGTTTCTCTCCACCGATTTATTCCACTACCACTTCTCGTAAAAAAAATCCTGATCAGTTCTCTGGTCATTTTGCCGGAGGAGTGAGAGTCTACGATTAAATTTGGTTCTGAGAACATGGACTGGTGTGTATGAGTACTCAAAGAACGATGTTCTTTAAGGACAAATGGCTCAAATGGTTCAAATGGCTCTGAGCACTATGTGACTTAACACCTGAGGTCATCAGTCCTCTAGAACTAACTACTTAAACCTAGCTAACCCAAGGACATCACACACATCCATGTGTGTGGCAGGATTCGAACCTGTGACCGTAGCAGTCACGCATTCCAGACTGAAGCGCCTAGAACCTCTCGGCCACAGAGGTCGGCCTTTAAGGACAACAAACAGCTTTGGAGCAAGTTGGCTCGTCTGTGAAAGCAAAGGAATAATTGTGTATGATTAGATTGTCTCGAGAATTGTCTGTACAACCTCTACAATATCTTTAGAATTGCCAAAAGAACATTGCTACAAACTCTGAAAAGTCCTTTTATAAGACAGGAAAATGTTTTCGCATCTAACAGTTTCAAGCGTAAAAAATTAAAGAAATGTCACACTTGGGGTTTGCACATGTGAATGTGGTACGACGATCTCTCGCTGTTATTTTTAATTATCGTTTACCGTTTACGCATGCTCTACTGAACGAGAGTACATAGCACGATCTAAACCGGTGTTTCATGTGATACTCTATCGACGTACAATGTTAGGTACTGATCTGAGTGCCTGACATCTGGAGGTTTGGGTGTAAGTGCTACAACCACCACACTGTTTATTGTACTGTGGGTAGGTTACTGAATGGAGGCTTAGTTCTGCTCAGCTTTAGTCAATAGCCCTCAGTGCGAACTGACGTTAGACTGACGAAAGCGTTCGCTGTGTAAGTGGGGTGTCCTGGGAGGGCTTACGGCGCGAGGTGGAGGCGGCATTCCAGACCAGGACGACAAACGCCGCGGTTGTTTCCCATTCCCAGCGCTGGGGCGCCGCTAATCCGCGCCGCAGCTGCCCGCGCATGCGTCTCGCGCACCTGCCTTTCACGAACACGCTGGTCGCGCCGAAATTCCTTGACTCCATAATGTGGTCCGAATACTTTTCCGACAAAAGGTGAAAAAGAGCAGGCGCGAGGTTTGGAGGCGGCCCGAGGATGGTTCGAGGCAGGGAGCAGTCCGCACACAAAGCCAGACACTCTTCTCACGGACAGCCGTGTACAGTTAACCGATCTTCAACTACCTGAGAGCGGCCCGGCTTAAGAGCCGCGAACGTGCCCGTCCATGCCGCGACACTGTTTAGGGCACAGGTCATCATTCACACCAATTGACCACGTCCGCCGAGCCGCCCGACGGCCTTCCCCGAACAGAACATCTCTTCCCATGCCGCACTGTTATATGACCGAGTGGAACGACTGCTCTCGTTTGATAATGATCGATAAAAAACGTATATCACAAGAATATCTAGTCTTCAAAACAACTACAGAAATGTCTTTGGAGTGTGCGCGTGTTTACGATCTAATAACATTTCGCAGTTCATGACGCCTCGTCCTGCAGAACGCATCCTCGACACTAACACTATAAACGCAATCACACGTACACCAGCTACGTTTAACGTGAAGTCTCGAGCAATCGCAGTTATTTCCCTATATAAACAAGTTGCTGGGAATGCAAAAAACAAAAGCTGCGGAAAGCTGTGCAATGGAGAAATTTAAAGTATTCTCCATTTTACCCTTGTTCGGCTGAGACGTGTACCAGCGCTTTTAGGCCGAACACCAGCCACGCTGAATGACATTAGTTCCGTGACTCCCAGAATAATATACTGAAAGGGGACTTTTGCATAGCTTGCAGAGAAGACTTAGTAAGCCATTGAATCGTTTATCAAGTAAAGGGCATAGAAGCTAATGATCTCTAGTTGGCAAAAATTTCCCCCAGTTTGCCAGATATCTTTCGATACGCCCCGTGTGTCACAGAAGCGCAAACGGTTAATTAACAGTTTTGAAATAATTCATTTATTTTAATTTTTATAAAAATGGTTTCGAATTATGAGAACCTCTAGTGCATGAAATTATAGTTTTCTCTCCAAACAGTTTTTCCAGTGTTTGTTGGCAGAGGGATGCATTCTGCTGTTCCTCACCTAAGGCACGTGTTCGTCTTAAGACTTTTCACTTCTTGACGTATCGATCAAATCCTTAGAAAGGGCCAGTTTCTGATTTCACTATTTTACGACACCACTGAGCTTTAGTGCAAATATCTTAAGTGTTCAATGATAGCAAAGAAATAACTAAGCAGTTACAAACATACTTTCCCCACTCTCATTTGAAGGGGTAACTGCAGAACATGGGTTCACACAAAAATTTGACACCCACTTCTTGTTTTGAGCTTCGT
The DNA here is from genome assembly GCF_023897955.1 of Schistocerca gregaria. NCBI lineage: Eukaryota > Metazoa > Arthropoda > Insecta > Orthoptera > Acrididae > Schistocerca > Schistocerca gregaria. The sequence goes on from NC_064920.1 coordinate 1,016,234,859, forward strand.
TGGAACACTGTAGTAATTAAAGTAATTTACAACAATGATAATGACATCACAGGACGTCCTACTTTCGACATTTTTTCCCAAACACTCCTTCGCACTAGGTGCACATTCAGCCCTCCAAGGAATATGATATGCACAAAGAATGTAACTTTTTCACTTGTGTGTGTCTTGCAAAATTATGTGAAGTCCCAGTGTAGGATGGTCGAAGGAGTCCATGTATAATGATATGGCATACTGCAAACTCACTGAACTTGTTTCACTTGTTTACATACTACACTACAATATTATTCTCTTCGGTAATACTTTAACAATATTGAGGCGGAAGCATCGTAAAGCCTGTGTGGAGTGCCCAAAAATGAAACAGTGGTAAGAATAATGTTAATCATCGAAATCTCTCAAGAAGAACTGCTCGCCACTCTCTTCTGGTTCTAACCTCACTTGGAGTTAACTGGTCAAGAGCTACTGTAAAACCTATCAGCAGCTGGAAGTCCTTGCCTATTATAACTTTATTGACAAATCTTAATATACAGAAGGAGCAAATTGCTAATCTTCCACCTAAAGCCTCATACTCCAACACTTCCTAGTACCAAGTGTATATCTCGTTTATGGAGCAATCTTACATAAATTTTTTGAGATATTTATGCACAGACTGTTTAGTAATCGTAATTAAATGTGGGATTTTGCTAGTCTGCTTACCGTTACAGAAACCATCGTAATATTACAGAAAATCATGAAACTTCTTGGATCGTGGCGTAGTATTTATTAATTTATGTCCACTTTTTTTACAACACCAATGGACCGTTGCCTATCACTCTTTAGTGTGAATTATTACAATAATAAATATTTTTCCCCAACGTGCTGAATCGAATTAAGTTTACAATATCTCTCACATTGTTTTTCCTTATTTCTTTTTGTTCCTGCTACCATCGCACTTAACACTAAGATTGCTGCTACTACTACTACTACTACTACTACTACTACTACTATGACGTGGACGTTGGTGGGGACCACATCGGAATACTCACTCGCAATTGTAGAGGAGGGAATCGCCGATCTTGACGACGAAGCAGGTGGCGTGGTTGAGGCAGTACCACTTGGCGTAGGTCGGCGGGCAATCGTACGTGTGGAATGTGACGTTGGGCCGCGCCGTGGGGGCTGCGGACCGCGGCTTGGGCGTCGACCTGCTCGAGCATGCCTCTGCAACACACCAACACGAGCGTCTGCCGTCACTCCACAGCCAAATCACAAGTTCCATATATGAAAAAGGCGAAGCTCCTTCACCGGTGCGCTTTCACAACATTTAATATTCAATGTATTTGTTCATTAAGAATCAGCATAGCTTACATCACGCAGGACGTGCACAGTTGTCTCTACCCGGAAATAAGCTCGATGTTTGCTTCACTATGCTACGAGTTACCGACAGCGACCTCAATCCATACGCTTCCCCACGACAATAAATATTAATTTCAGCTTTTTCCTTAACACAAGATTTAAAATAATTTATATATAGCTTTTACTTCTTTATACTACGGATAACCACCAGAACCCATTTTTCATTTACAGTAGATAAGGAAGCAGTTTTTTCATTCATACTGGCTGCAGTACATTTTCTTAAGGAGAACTTCCCTTAGATTCCGCAGTAGTTTGTGACTAGCTTTGATGACGGTCAAGTCAACTCAGCATTAACTGTAGCGTCTGAAAGACGCGAAAGTTTACCCACTGCATGCAGAGATTTTACTGCTCTTTAATAATTAATGGAATTAATAAAATTATGTGGTTAATGCCTCGAACGTGGAATATGCGCTCCAACAAATTTCACTGGTTGCTGTTGTCCAGTCAGGGCCAGCCTAGAGCGCGATCAACAGGAGCGTCTGACAACCAAGAACGGATTTCTTGTTATCTTACTGTTATATCTTCCGACAGATAGACAACACAAACACTGACTCCAAGCGACTCCCGCCAATTCAGACAAACGTACGATACAGAAAGATGTGAAGCCACCGGTGACACGTACAGTGTACGAAAGTGAAGCTGATATCGACGCTGTGGTCGTTTGAATGCCAGAGTGCTTTCGATTAGCAACTGATCGAGTCACTTAGGGTGTGCCTGGAGGAATTATGAGTACTCGGGTATACGAAGGAAAAAAGGCCTAGAAAACATGGGCTCTAAAACACATACTTCAAAGCTGAGAAGACTTCATTATCTTCGATACTGTGAAACAAATTTCTTCTACTGGAAGGTCTTTACTTACGATATTTTTGGAGGAGATAGTATGGATCAAAATAAGAAAAAATGGTGTAGTAAACATGGGGACTAATGTATACTTCAAAGTGTTATTGTATGAGCAAATGTTGAATACAAGAGATGTGTTTAATACAAGAGATGTGTTTAATACAAGAGATGTGTTTAATACAAGAGATGTGTTTAATACAAGAGATGTGTTTAATACAAGAGATGTGTTTAATACAAGAGATGTGTTTAATACAAGAGATGTGTTTAATACAAGAGATGTGTTTAATACAAGAGATGTGTTTAATACAAGAGATGTGTTTATTTAATACAAGAGATGTGTTTCCCAGTAGCAAATATGAAGTAGCGCTCGTAACTCTTAAGGTATACACTTCATAGCTCATGTTTACTGGACATTTTTTTTTTTGTTTTGGTTTACTACCAACTCTCAAAATCTAGAAAGCAAAGATCTTACAGTATAAGAGATTTGCTTCACAATATCGAAGATTAAGTGGTTATAGCTCTTAAGCAGGCATTTTAGAGTCCATGTTTACTAGACTTTTTTGCTCCGAATGATAGTTTCACCATATCTCTGAATATTGTCCTTGTTCCTGGGACATCCTGTATGTGTTCTAAAGAATAATGCAAAAAAAACTTTAGGTCAATCGGACATCTAATCTCGAATCATCCTAGCATGGAGAAACGGATTCGAATCCTTTGAAAGCAGGTAAATATCTGCAACACAAATCGAGTAGTGAACTAGATTTTTTTACGATATTTAGAAAGACAAATTACGTTAACATAAAAAAGACGTTACATACATGCTGAGGTACGCCGTTGCACCAATACGACAGAAAATTAGATAAAAGTTGCTGAAAACTAGATTCTTGGCTTCTGCATATCGATTAACGGTGCGGTTCAGAGAAATGAGTAAGAGAGAGAGTTTATATTGTGATTATCACCAAAAAACTAAAGATACAAAATCAATATTTTGTTTGCTTGCTGGTCAATGTCTGTAGTCCTGGTACACACTGAAATCCCCGTGCTACAGATCTGTATTAATCCACCGGAGGAGCCGAAACAAAACTGTACATCACACTGGTCAGTGAAGTAATTGTGCGGTATTTCGTTTTCATTATTTGAAGCGGAACAACGCTCCAACGATCAACGCAGAGTTGGTGCAACTACACAACAAAAATACAAGGGTGGTTTGATATGGTCTGGTAAATTTCCCTTAAGGAATGGGAAATTTTTGATGCGCATTCGCGGTCGGTAAGCTCGATTGTTCCAGTTCAGATGTGTAAGTTCAACAATGTACTGTTGACAGCAGCTCGAATTGATCGGTTTGTCAACTACGATTTTACGATTTAAAAAAAAAAAAAATGGAGAAAACCGAGTTTCGTGCAGTTATTAAACAATTTCATTTGAAGGGGCTGACTGACGCACAAATCAAAAAATGGATAAAGTCCACGAGGGCTTTGCACCATCATTGATGACCATTTATTTTTTGGATTAATGAATGAACGTGAACGACAGGCACCAAAGACGAAGCGCGCCCCGGCCGTCAGCACTGAGATCATCACAAAGGAAACCATTGACAAAATCCGGCTATCAAGAAGCTGTGCGCGAGGTGGGTGACGCGATTACTCGCAGTCGACCAAAATTGCATGCGGCACAACATTTGAATACAATGGCTGGCGATGTTCAGTCGCAATCCGCAAGACTTTTTGCGCCGATTCTACTGCTGATGAAACCTGGATCCCTTATCGTACACCAGACTCAAAGCGGCAGTCAAAGTAGAGGACAAAGGCCGGAGACAGTACACCGAAGAAGGCAAACACCATTTTGTCAGCTGGTAAGGTGATTGCCACTGTTTTTTTTGGATTCCGAAGATATAATGATCATAGCCCCCCCTGAACCATGCACCTTGCCGTTGGTGGGGAGGCTTGCATGCCTCAGCGATACAGATAGCCGTACCGTAGCTCCAACCACAACGGAGGGGTATCTGTTGAGAGGCCAGACAAACGTGTGGCTCCTCAAGAGGGGCAGCAGCCTTTTCAGTAGTTGAAGGGGCAACAGTCTGGATGATTGATTGATCTGGCCTTTTAACAATAACCAAAACGGCCTTGCTGTGCTGGTACTGCGAACGGCTGAAACCAAGGGGAAACTACGGCCTAATTTTTCCCGAGGGCATGCAGCTTTACTGTATGATTAAATGATGATGGCGTCCTCTTGGGTAAAATATTCCGGAGGTAAAATAGTCCCCCATTCGGATCTCCGGGCGGGGACTACTCAGGAGGATGTCGTTATCAGGAGAAAGAAAACTGGCATTCTACGGATCGAAGCGTGGAATGTCAGATCCCTTAATAGGGCAGGTAGGTTAGAAAATTTAAAAAGGGAAATGGATAGGTTAAAGTTACATATAGTGGGAATTAGTGAAGTTCGGTGGCAGGAGGAACAAGACTTTTGGTCAGGTGACTACAGGGTTATAAACACAAAATCAAATAGGGTTTTTTTCCGAAATTCCTTCACCAGGGAAGACGGATGGAATATTCCAGAATTTGAAACACGAACATCTGCTAGCTTGAGTTTTTTAGAAGTAGATACCTTAGGGGTTGCGAAGCAACTCAAATCGCTTGATACGGGCAAGTCTTCAGGTCCAGATTGTATACCGATTAGGTTCCTTTCAGATTACGCTGATACTATAGCTCCCTACTTAGCACTCATATACAACCGCTCACTCACCGATAGATCTGTACCTACAGATTGGAAAATTGCGCAGGTCGCACCAGTGTTTAAGAAGGGTAGTAGGAGTAATCCATGTAACTACAGACCCATATCATTGACGTCGGTTTGCAGTAGGGTTTTGGAGCATATACTGTATTCAAACATTATGAATCACCTCGAAGGGAACGATCTATTGACACGTAATCAGCATGGCTTCAGAAAACATCGCTCTTGTGCAACGCAGCTAGCTCTTTATTCGCACGAATTAATGGCCGCTATCGACAGGGGATCTCAAGTTGATTCCGTATTTCTAGATTTCCGGAAAGCTTTTGACACCGTTCCTCACAAGTGACTTCTAATCAAGCTGCGGGCCTATGGGGTATCGTCTCAGTTGTGCGACTGGATTCGTGATTTCCTGTCAGGAAGGTTGCAGTTCGTAGTAATAGACGGCAAATCATCGAGTAAAACTGAAGTGACATCAGGTGTTCCCCAGGGAAGCGTCCTGGGACCTCTGCTGTTCCTGATCTATATAAATGACCTGGGTGACAATCTGAGCAGTTCTCTTAGATTGTTCGCAGATGATGCTGTAATTTACCGTCTAGTAAGGTCATCCGAAGACCAGTATCAGTTGCAAAGCGATTTAGAAAAGATTGCTATATGGTGTGGCAGGTGGCAGTTGACGCTAAATAACGAAAAGTGTGAGATGATCCACATGAGTTCCAAAAGAAATCCGTTGGAATTCGATTACTCGATAAATAGTACAATTCTCAAGGCTGTCAATTCAACTAAGTACCTGGGTGTTAAAATTACGAACAACTTCAGTTGGAAGGACCACATAGATAATATTGTCGGGAAGGCGAGCCAAAGGTTGCGTTTCATTGGCAGGACACTTAGCAGATGCAACAAGTCCACTAAAGAGACAGCTTACACTACACTCGTTCGTCCTCTGTTAGAATATTGCTGCGCGGTGTGGGATCCTTACCAGGTGGGATTGACGGAGGACATCGAAAGGGTGAAAAAAAAGGGCAGCTCGTTTTGTATTATCACGTTATAGGGGAGAGAGAGTAGCAGATATGATACACGAGTTGGGATGGAAGTCATTACAGCATAGACGTTTTTTGTCGCGGCGAGACCTTTTTACGAAATTTCAGTCACCAACTTTCTCTTCCGAATGCGAAAATATTTTGTTGAGCCCAACATACATAAGTAGGAATGATCATCAAAATAAAATAAGAGAAATCAGAGCTCGAACAGAAAGGTTTAGGTGTTCGTTTTTTCCGCTCGCTGTTCGGGAGTGGAATAGTAGAGAGACAGTATGATTGTGGTTCGATGAACCCTCTGCCAAGCACTTAAATGTGAATTGCAGAGTAGTCATGTAGATGTAGATGTAATGCAGGAGTAGGTTTAATAATGAATAAAAAAATAGTAATGCGCGTAAGCTACTACAAACAGCATAGTGAACGCATTATTGTGGTCAAGATAGATACGAAGCCCACACCTACTACAGTAGTACAAGTTTATATGCCAACTAGCTCTGCAGATGAGGAAGAAATTGACGAATTGTATGATGAAATAAAAGAAATTTTTCAGATAGTGAAGGGAAACGAAAATTTAATAGTCATGGGTGACTGGAATTCGGTAGTAGGAAAAGGGAGAGAAGGAAACATAGTAGGTGAATATGGACTGGGGGCAAAGAAATGAAAGAGGAAGCCGCCTGGTAGAATTTTGCACAGAGAATAACTTAACCATAGGTAACACTTGGTTCAAGAAATCATAAAAGAAGGCTGTATTCTTGAAAGAAGCCTGGAGATACTAGAAGGTATCAGATAGATTATATATGGTAAGACAGAGATTTAGGAACCAGGTCTTAAATTGTACGACTTTTCGAGGGGCAGATGTGGACTCTGACCACAATCTATTGGTGATGACCTGTAGATTAAAACTGAAGAAACTGCAAAAAGGTGGAAATTTAAGGAGATGGGACCTGGATAAACTGAAAGAACCAGAGGTTGTACAGAGTTTCAGGGAGAGCATAAGGGAGCAATTGACAGGAATGGGGGAAAGAAATACAGTAGAAGAAGAATGGCTAGCTTTGAGGGATGAAGTAGTGAAGGCAGCAGAGGATCAAGTAGGTAAAAAGACGAGGGCTAGTAGAAATCCTTGGGTAACAGAAGAAATATTGAATTTAATTGGTGAAAGGAGAAAATATAAAAATGCAGTAAATGAAGCAGGCAAAAAGGAATACAGACGTCTCAAAAATGAGATCGACAGGAAGTCCAAAATGGCTAAGCAGGGATGGCTAGAGGAAAAGTGTAAGGATGTAGAGGCCTATCTCACTAGGGGTAAGATAGACACTGCCTACAGGAAAACTAAAGAGACCTTTGGAGATAAGAGAACCACTTGTATGAACATCAAGAGCTCAGATTGAAACCCAGTTCTCAGCAAAGAAGGGAAAGCAGAAAGGTGGAAGGAGTATATAGAGGGTCTATAAAAGGGCAATGTACTTGAGGACAATATTATGGAAATGGAAGAGGATGTAGATGAAGATGACAGAGCACTGAAAGACCTGAGTCGAAACAAGGCCCCCCGGAGTAGACAACATTCCATTGGAACTACTGACGGCCTTGGGAGACCCAGTCCTGACAAAACTCTACCATCTGGTGAGCAAGATGTATGAGACAGGTGAAATACCCTCAGATTTCAAGAAGAATATATTAATTCCAATCCCAAAGAAAGCAGGTGTTGACAGATGTGAAAATTACTGAACTATCATTTTAATAAGTTACAGCTGCAAAATACTAACGCGAATTCTTTACAGACGAATGGAAAAACTAGTAGAATCCGACCTCGGGGAAGATCAGTTTGGATTCCGTAGAAATGTTGGAACACGTGAGGCAATACTGACCCTAAGACTTATCTTAGAAGCTAGATTAAGGAAGGGCAAACCCACGTTTCTAGCATTGGTAGACTTAAGAGAAAGCTTTTGACAATGTTGACTAGAATACTCTTTCAAATTCTGAAGGTGGCTGCGGTAAAATACAGGGAGCGAAAGGCTATTTACAATTTGTACAGAAACCAGATGGCAGTTATAAGAGTCGAGGGGCAAGAAAGGGAAGCAGTGGTTGGTAAGGGAGTGAGACAGGGTTGTAGCCTCTCCCCGATGTTATTCAATCTGTATATTGAGCAAGCTGTGAAGGAAACGAAAGAAAAATTCGAAGTAGGTATTAAAATCCATGGAGAAGAAATAAAAATGTTGAGGTTCGCCGATGACATTATAATTCTGTCAGAGACAGCAAAGGACTTGGAAGAGCAGTTGAACGGAATGGACAGTGTCTTGAAAGGAGTATATAAGATGAACATCAACAAAAGCAAAATGACAGTAATGGAATGTAGTCGAATTAAGTCGGGTGATGTTGAGGGTATTAGATTAGGAAATGAGACACTTCAAGTAGTAAAGGAGTTTTGCTATTTGGCGAGCAAAATAACTGATGATGGTCGAAGTAGAGAGGATATAAAATGTAGACTGGCAATGGGAAGGAAAGCATTTCTGAAGAAGAAAAATTTGTTAACATCCAGTGTAGATTTAAGTGTCAGGAAGTCGTTTCTGAAAGTATTTGTATGGAGTGTACCCATGTATGGAAGTGAAACATGGACGATAAATAGTTTGGACAAGAAGAGAATAGAAGATTTCGAAATGTGGTGCTACAGAAGAATGCTGAAGATTAGATGGGTAGATCACATAACTAATGAGGAAGTATTGAATAGGATTGGAGAGAAGAGAAGTTTGTGGCACAATTTGACCAAAAGAAGGGATCGGTTGGTAGGACATGTTCTGAGGCATCAAGGGATCACCAATTTAGCATTGGAGGGCAGCGTGGAGGGTAAAAGTCGTAGAGGGAGACCAAGAGATGAATACACCAAGCAGACTCAGAAGGTTGTAGGTTGCAGTGGGTACTGGGAGATGAAGAGGCTTGCACAGGATAGATTAGTATGGAGAGCTGCATCAAACCAGTCTCATGACTGATGACCACAACAACAGCAATCAGATTACTCTTAAGAAGGCAGAACCATAACTGGACCTGATTATGGTTCGTTATTGGGTCGTTTGAAACTTGCGTTGGCTGGGAAAAAAAAGCAAGGCTGTCATGTAAAAAAAAAAGTTTTTTCGTCACGTAACGCACCATCCCACGCATCAGCGATCACAATGGCGAAAAGTGCATGAATTGGGCTTCAAATTTGTTCCTCATCGACGTTATTGACCATACTTGGCCCCAAGCAACTACTTCCTGTTCCGTAACTTGAACTTTTAGATTTCTGGGAAGAAATTTTCATCACATGAAGAAGTGATAGTTGCAATCAACGAGTGTTTTGCAGAATTCGATAGAACCAATTCTTTCGTTGCGATGGAAAAGCTGATCGCTGAGCAATGTTTATATGCAGTAAAGTAGACTATGTCGCGAAGAAAGGCGAGTTGTTTAAGAAAAAAAATTCCTTTTTATTTTTTGTTTAACCAGACTTATTAAATTATCCTCGAACACTGCCATTTGACACAGTTTTCAATCGGCGCAGACGCTTTCAGTACAGTCAAAAAACATTTGATGAACGAAGCGGCAGACCATCTCTCTGTGAAGAACCAGAGAATCACAGGAGAAGTGGAGTCCCTGGTGCTGATGCTCAAAGACAGTCATAAAATCGAGAGCCGGCCGGAGTGGCCGTGCGGTTCTAGCCGCTACAGTCTGGAGCCGGGCGACCGCTACGGTCGCAAGTTCGAATCGTGCCTCGGGCAGCATGGATGTGTGTGGTGTCCTTACGTTAGTTGGGTTTAATTAGTCCTAAGTTCTACGCGACTGATGACCTCAGAAGTTAAGTAGCATAGTGCTCAGAGCCATTTGAACCATAAAATTGAGGCGATAGTGAAAAGGCCGATAAATCAGTTGGATAAGATTCAAAACATTGCATGACCTATTGAACACAACAAAGCTCCTCACGACTGCTCACACCCTTTGAACAAAATCGCCGAACAGAAGCAGCGACGGAAAATGTTTCAGCTGTCAGGCGACTCCAAATTAGTGACGCATTTAATCGCCGAATCACTGGCGTCAAGCGCTGGGTTTGCGCAGTTACTCCGATACGAAGGAGCAAAACAAGCAGTGGATACGTGGATTCTACGCCGCTGAAAAAGGCAACGAGCCAACCATCATCGCAAAAGTTGATGCCGAATGCCTTTGAGGTCTGCCATGGTGTGGTTCTAACTCATTATGCCCGTAAGGTGGCAAACTGTCACAGGAGCATGCGACTGAAATCTCCTGGCAGGAAGCGGTCAAAAAGTTGCGTGTCGCGGGGGGATGCTTCATACGGTTATACAATTCTGCCTCACTTCCCAGTGACCGATGATGCTTTCCTCGGAGAAGGTACGGATTTTCACGAAAATGACGATGTGATTGTTGTTGACGAATGTTTCGCTGTCTGGAAGTTTCATATCAGCGCACACTCCGCTGCAGAGTGAAAATCTCATTCTGGAAACATCCCCCAGGCTGTGGCTAAGCCATGTCCCCGCAATATCCTTTCTTTCAAGAGTGCTAGTTCTGCAAGGTTCGCAGGAGAGCTTCTGTAAAGTTTGGAAGGTAGGAGACGGATACTGGCAGAAGTAAAGCTGTGAGTACCGGGCGTGAGTCGTGCTTCGGTAGCTCAGACGGTAGAGCACTTGCCCGCGAAAGGCAAAGGTCCCGAGTTCGAGTCTCGGTCGGGCACACAGTTTTAATCTGCCAGGAAGTTTCATATCAGCGCACACTCCGCTGCAGAGTGAAAATCTCATTCTGGAGCCAAAATACTGATATCTGTAAATGAAGTTATTTACTGTTGGGGAAAAAAATGTATAGCACTGAAGCGTAAAATATAGGAGGAGGTTAAAAATCACCACCAAAGTAGTACTATCCCTCCCCCCCTTCTGTCCCCCCCCACCCCCGACGTAATAATGAAAACTTTGCCACTACCTCCCGTATGTGGTTTTTATGATGAATGTAACTGCACGTTCTGGGGCAATAGTGCGTTCTGGAGTTAACAAAATGCTGGGTGCCAAAGTCCGTTCTGCAGGAGGAGCAGGCGGGTATGCAGCGACTTAGTACGAGTTTTGGATCAAAGACGACGAAGTGCAGCTGAGAGAACCAACTGTGGATAGGCCGTGGGGTGGCGCGTGCCCGGAGGTAGGCAGAGTACCTTGTCTCGGGTGTCGCGCTCGCCGCGGCTCGGCCACCCACCGGAAGGAAGTCGGCCCGCACACCGGCGCCATTGTGCGCGCAGAGGACCTACGCGCAGCAGCCGAGCGGCCGGCTCCCGTTTCGGGACCTCTACGCGCTAATTGCTGAACACGTGGCCGCCCGCCGTGGCGCGTGCGCCGGCCGTCTGTCCGATACCGCGCTCTCCTCAGCTCGCACCGCCTAAAGCCTTCTTCGCACGGGCCGTCAATCCGTAAGTCAGCCGGGTACATAACGAGTTTAAGACGTCTGGGGCGCGTAAAACGCTTCCGAACGTGTCTAGGAATACGGAACGTTTAAGGTGTTACCATAAAAAACATTTTCCTGCGGAGGGTGTACCTAGAGCCTCTGACAAAATGGAAAGCTTTTTTACGCTCGTTTACCTGACATATACTAGCGTGTCAAATGTAGCCACCAAATGCCGCTGGTGCGTGCTGCGATCGCATATGATCACGTCGCTGTAAACGTACCGTATGAACAGGCCGAGTCGTTTCTAAGCATGCAGCACCATGACTGAGATCTGGAGACTTCTAACAGTATTTCCGATTTACCATTCTACCTTTTCTGACAATCTGCATTTTCCCGCACATTCGCCAACTCGTGTAATCCACGACGAATAGTAACTCGTATTTCAAGACATCGCAGACGTTCCGTCGGTCGCTGTACCCTGAACGTCACACTATTCCCTTAGGTTGAAGTCTGTGCGGTTGTATTACTTTGCGGATACCTGCGAGTGTGTCTTCCTATATCCGCAATAAGTTACACTGACATCAAAAATTTAATGGGAGTGTCAGTATTACGATCTTCGTTGCACGTAAATAATATCTCGAAAGAAATCAGAGGGGTCAGTCTGTGCACAAAATCTTGCACCGGCAACACTTCGCAATTGTTGATCGCTATAGAGTCAGCATGGCTCAATATTTCTGTTGAGCCAATGCCACGTGACGTAGCTGAATCGCTGGGCACAAGGAGGCAGGTACAATGTTGGGAGGTATCCCACCAATATTGTCACCTCAGTGTAACACGACTTCATTTAACTTACCCATGTTTCACAGAAAATTTTGAAAATTTCGCTCCAGTAATTATGACAGGAAGTTGTAATTTACGAAACTTACAAATAAACCAGGCTATGTTAAACTAAAATGTGGCCGTGATTGGACCTCCTTTCTTAGTCTACGGAATTTAAATTGCGAGGTCAGACTTCAGCAGATGCAAATTTGGGCGCAGCTTAACTACTGTAGGAGGTCAGACGTAGCGATCAGATTAAAATGATTTACGAAATTTTAATACCCGCGGATACGGGACTTTGGGATGTGGTCCGGACAGCACACACTTGTCCACCGACAGAACCGTCGTCGCTGGGTGCGAGGCACGTGCGACAGGGGGCGGCAGCCTCTATGGTGTGACGGCAGATGGCATTCCGGTCGTAGGAGGCGCGGTGCACAGCACATCGCGGGCGGGCGGGCGGCGCCATACGGCATGCGGCAGCCCAACACCTGCCACTGCCAGCGCCACCGGCCCATATCCCCAGGCGGCGGCGGCGGCGGCGGCGGCGGCGGCGGCGGCGGCGGCGGTCGCGCCGGCTGGCTGGCAGGCAGGCAGGCATCGCGCGTGCCGCTCACGTCTAGTGCCGGCTTCCGTCGCAGGCAGCCGCCGGACCGCCAAGATCGCCCAGATTGGACACACGGCCTGGCCTGACTCACAGCCCTAAGAGCATCCCGTTCCCTGCCACGCCAGATCTGATCACGCCGTACAACGCGGCTCACCCCTCGTTTACCGTAACACTCGCGTGTTGTTACGTCTTGCTTATATATATATCCATTAAACGGTCAGTCTACTCTCATCCGTGCATGTACGGATTTTCCCTTAGTTCGACACAAACTCATCAGCTACAGCATTAAGGACCGACACAGAACATCTGACATTTGTTCCTCGTAGCTCGCCATACTTAATAGAAAGGCAAATTTTACTGACAACAGACAGCTTGAAGCTGCCTCCTCCAACGCCAGGCTGGCGGACTTGTCCTGAGATTAAGACAAGTGTGAAAATCGGAAATAGTTTATGTGCAGAAACATCATGTGCATATATACAGAGGCCGGCAGGGAGGTATTAATCTTTTCAAAACATTGTAACATTTTTAATATATTTGAATTCTTGTATTTCTCAAAGATTACAAATACAATGACATTTAGTAAACAAAGCACAAACAATTATGCACTACAATTCAGGAGCGAAAATTGACATCATCCAGGTGGCGGCCGCTTTTGTTCAGTATTGTTGCATATGAGTGAAAAAATTGTACATACACCTTTCAACCAAAGGAAGGGGAGTTTCTCGAGTAATGACTTCTGGAAGATCTTCAAGAATCTGTGGTTCTTTAATGTAAACCCGACACTTCAGGTAGCCCTATACAAAACAACAGCATCGAGAATGATCGGGAGATCGAGGAGGCTACTGCACATCCCCAGGCAAAGAAATGAGGCGACCTGGAAAATGTTCCTTTACAAAAGCCATGAGTGATTTTGAGGGTTGGGAAGTAGCCCCATCCTGTTGAAACCAAATATTATCGATGACTGACTGATATCTTGTTAATTCTGGTACAAAAATTTCTCGCAATATCGTGAGAGTTGACAGGTCACAGTGCGTACATTTTCTCGGAAAAAGTAAAGTCACATAAAGCTAAGGCCGATATCACACTGCCAAGTTTATTGGACTAGATTGATTCGTCCAATATATTGGACGTAGTGTAATTAGAACTTTTAATCAAATCTCATCTTCTGTCCAATTTATCAGATGAAATCTTGAGTCTTGCCTCTGATTTGATGAAAAAATCGTTCGTCTTCTGTTTACTGCAATAAGAAATGTAGCCGCTAGGAGCGCTTACATCGCTACAGCTGTCTTGCATCTGAAGTTGAGTCGCATTCACAACGACAAAATGTACGACTTACGACTTCCCAAATCCAGAAACAGAATGAGAAGAACTGAGGAGCTATAATAAAATCTGCGGATTTGTTAATGGCTGCAGTATATACTAAATTATTCCTCCTCCAATGCTTTATAAATAACTTCACAAATTTCTGGTATTTTGTTAACGTGCACTGCGGTAGTGAGTGCTATATCGTGAACTAGAATACCTTTCTCCCGTTGCATGAAATCGCTGTTACGGTCGGTCTGTCTTTCGCGGATATAGCATTCCTGAGGCAAGTGTTCTGCTTTGTAATACGAGCATCCACTTTCCTGAGAAGATGTACTCTCGTCCATTCACCAGTAGTTTTCATATGACTTTACGTCCTCTACTTGCAGCTCCCGTTAACAATTTATGTTGTATGCTGCTATCTCGCCGTGAAACCCACGGATTCCTCCAAGTACGTTTCCTTTTCCTTTTTTCCCCGTTTCTGTTCAGAGGTCTGGCCTCCACAGCTAGTCCAACTTTTTTCGATGTTTTCTCCTGTTCAAACTGCCTGAACATCTCCCTGAGCTGTATCAGGTCTCACCGTTCCTCTCGTTATTAAATTGTCTAAGCACTATATTGCTGTTGGGCGAGAGGGAGTACCGAGTCCACCAACATTGAACTGAACTGCGAAATCTTCGCAAAGTCTCCAGTACCGAATGAAACTTTGCAACAAAGGTGTAGTAAACAAAGATGCGTTGTTCAGTTTACCAGATCTCCATGGTCACCGAAATGGGAACTTACAACGAAAGTTTGAGCTAGCTCAAGTTTGGCGAACTCTTGGAAGTATTCCCTGCCGGTCCCCGCATATTTTTCCGCCTAAACATCGTGACATTTGTCGCAAATGTGTACTAACTTTCCCATCCTCCCTTTAGAAAAGTTGAAGAGAATTAGTTTAAAGGATCTTGTGATGAGGAATAGGTGAGCACCATGACATCATGTACAGGGTGTACATAAAGTCCGGGAACACTTTCAATTATTTATTGCACAAGAACTAAACATTGTACAGATGGCATACATATTGCATTTTGAAGAGAAACTCTTAGAGTTTTTTTACGAAATTCGATATGCGAACCATGAGTGACCCGGCAGACGTCAATACGGTAATCAAAGTCTTGGCATACCTCTCCCAACGTGGTATCGTCGACTGCGGCAGTCGCTTCCCGTATTCTCTCCCGGAGTCCTGCTACATCGCGTGGTAGAAGCGGTACGTAAACCAGATCTTTAATGTGTTCCCACAGAAATAGTCACACGGAGTGACACCTGGTGATCGGGGAGGTCATTTCGAGCTCCATCACACACAAAGCTCGCTTCGCATCTGAACTCGCCATGTTTGCGACTAGCGCTATCGGCAAATTACCAAACTACGATGTGACGATGAACATTAAAAACTTTCAGTGTTTCTCTTCAAAATGACATATATATGGTATCTATACAATGTCTGGTTCTTGTGCAATAAATAACTGGAAGTGTTCCCGGACTTTATGTCACTCTGTATCTCCAGTTTGTGTAGCCTTCGCAATACCTCGTAGCGTGCAGCAGTGTTGATGGTTATCGCCGGCAGCATTAAGTATTATTACCTGTTCACTTTATGAATAGCTACAGCGTGGAGGCTGGCGGGAGTAGCTCTTTCAATATGTGTACGAGTTCCGATCGACTTCAATTGCTTCCGGCCGTTATCAACCTTAATGTGAGCGAAGAGTATCTTCAATGAGTATTATCAACAAATCTAATCCAACTGAAATTGAACTATATACAAGGTTCCTGTGGTCTGTAATTCCGTGATACGTCAGCTTTTGTTTAAGAGTATGTTGACGCTCTAAAAACACTGCGGTCTGTGAATTATGGTTGTGTAGGTTGGCTGCGCTGAAAAAGCTGGTAACACCGTCAAAGACCGCTGAAAAACATCAAACCTCCAACTATCCAAGCGACGGAACTTTTCATGAAGTTATCAAGTACTACTGTAGATTCCTACATACGCTCCACTGAACATCCGAATAATGTATGTACGAAGACAGATGAAAGTAACTACATTCGTCTCCAAGGATAGTTCCTCGGACAAAGGCAAATATACTGAACACGTATGTTAGTTTGAAGTAGGTAGTTAGCTTAGTTTCAGGACGCAGCAACCCGATAGTATCCAAAATTATGTTTTCGTGCGTGACACAATTCTGGTGTTGAAATTTAAAAATAGTTTTGCGAATTTAATGCGTTATAAAACTTTTGTTAAAATCTGTTTGATATGTGTCTTCGTGAGCAAGAATAAGCTCCCGAGTGACGTGCAAAAACCTCGTGATGGGGATGAAATCTTCAATAAACGAAGAGCGAAAATAGCACTACAGATAAATCTCATTGTATGCCGCTTGATAAAAAATGAATGCGCCAGTCACTATTACACATTAAAATATCCCCATAACGGATTAAATAAAGTGATAAGAACAACAAAATTTGAGCATTTTCAAAATACTCCCGCTCGTGTTTCGGCATCTGTCACTGGGATGGCGTACACCATGGTCGCACTCTTTTCTTTAGTGGTCCAGCTTCTTTCTTTACACAGCTCACCATTTTTCTTCTCACCAACGGGGTGCCAACGTCCGACAATGCGGTCTCCATACAGCCATTTGTGGTTGCTGTGTCGGCTGGTATCACTGACCCTAATTCGCACGTACGCTAGAGTCCAAATGAAAGACCACCTTTCGTTGGGTTCTGGACAGCCACGAAGGTGTCAAAATAATTCTATCTAGCCGCCAATTAAGTGAGTAAGTAACGCCGGCCTAAGATGCCCTAGCGGTCCGGTATTTTCTGGGTTGGTCGGAAGTGCAACGAAGGGGGCTGGATAGTGGCAGGTGGAAGCGGCAGCTGGTCCTACCATTGCAGCGGTCTCTTTCGGGGTGCCGAGGGGGCTCTGCGCAGCCACTGACCTACGAACGCCAAATGGCCGGCTCCCGACAAAAGGAGCGCCCTCGTAAAAGGTGGTGGTAACTCTAGCTGAAACACCGCAAATACTGGAAACGGGGGCGCGGGCGGTGTGAACAATGGTGACAGATGGAGCGTGTGCCGGTATCAAGCGCTCAACTGACCAGCCGGCCCTGTTTATTGATACGGCCGCCAGCTACCTTTTACTTTTGGCTTGTCCGTCAGGCTTACGCGCGCCCCGTCGAGCAGCTTAGGCGGAGACTCAGCGTGAACACGCAGTACGTCACAAATTACCTGCCCCTGTCTAATTCACATAACCACATTAGACAATCGGCGCTGAAGGCGAACGGAGGGCCACGCGGGCCAGCTCCCTTATAGTGTCACCCGCGACAACTCGCCTAATACGCTTCGCTCGAACATCAATCACAGCGCGGCGAGAAACCGTTACATAGACGAACAGTGAAAGCGATACACTTTCCGCCAATCACACTGACTGAGCTCGAGTTTATTTCACACTCTCTTGAAAGCCGCACAACAGCGTAAGAGTTTATAAAGAAGAAAGACGCCGTCACGTCTCCTTTATGTGTTTAGTTGGATTATTGGTTTCAACCTTTGTCACAAGCCATCCTAAGATCTACTAACTGATTAAGCCGAACCACAAGTCATCAACAGAAGGAGTATTGAGAAATTAAGTTATTAGAGCCGTCGAACTGACAACTTAAGAGCAAAAGGGCAATAGACATCGAATGTGGTTTTAACTATGATAAAATACCTGCATAGTGTGTGTGATTATTTGTAGCGTGTCCATTTACTGTAGTACAGTACACTTTGGGAAGCTGTTTACGCGCGCTTGCAGAAGAGTACACACTTACAGATTGCTTAATTCCTAGTCTTACAATATGCTACCCATAAAAAAATGGAAATCGATATGGGAACTTCGTTGTTATTCCATTAAATCTTTTAGTTGCAGTTGAGTTTTAGGCTGAAGAATGCCCTTATTTCATCGATCTGTTAAGACTGATATATTCTCACGGAACGATCTAGCAACGATAGCAGTCTTGTGCATTATAGTTTTTACGCAAGCAGGTGTTGAAAAAGCAGCAAAGCCGGTCCGTTGCCGTTGAATGCCCTTTGAGCAGACCGATGGCGGTGGTTATTTCATCACTACCAATTGTAGAGTAAGCGGCTCCGGGAAAAGAACAACGTCCAAGCGTCGCCCAAGTGATAGACTAAGAATCTGATTTACTCTAATGAAATTTAATTACATACGTTTTCTACGGTTACACCAGCGATCAGCTTCGACAGCCTTAAACTATAGTCCAATCTCGACAATCTCGATATGTCCTCGTCAGGAACTGAACACGGGCACACGCCTCTTTTAGTGCGTTGCTTTCCATGTTATGCCCAGCGAGCCACTGTTAAAATTATGAGAACATATGTTATTTGTTGTTCAGTTAATTTAACCTTTACAAGGTGTAGCCTGTTCAATCTTCTGGCAACAAATACAATTTCCATACCCCTGTCTCCTGCTGTTCTTAGCCAATTGAAGTCTGGTTTCTTCGGTTCTTTACCCCAACAGTCGGTTGGTCCAATCTAGTGCTGCCTCTGTCCATCTATTACTTTTTCTTCCTGCAATATTGTCCTCACCATTTCCAGTTTAGAGACTTTAGCCTTTTCACAACACCTAAACTCCAGTTATGGCTCGTATGTCTTCACTTGTTCTCCGATCTTTCTTTATGAGGTCTAGGAGTGGCCTTCCCGTAGCTCTCAAGAGCTGTTCGTAGTTTTCTTTTGAAAGATTCGTCACACGTTTATCAGCTATATTATACAACCGGAAAGACGCTGCCGAGCGTTTGGTGGCACGTAGGACGAGCGATTGCTATTTCGGTCCGTGGCCTCTGCGGAAATGCAGGCGCTGAACCCCCACCGTGCGACGCGCGGCATTTAGTTCCCACAGGCCTGCCTGCGTACGTACCTACCTATCTACAAGCAATGCGCCGACGGGTTAACGCTCTCTCCAGTTGCCTCTCCACGTTTCTGTCTGCGCTTGTTGCACTGAATGCTTCGAAAAAGACGAGCCTTTAATGACACGGCAAAGTATACGCTGGTTGTGACTAACGTGCACGTGGTACGATGAAGCAACCGGTAATAAATAACTGATACAGTGTACGAGGTCTGTTCAAAAAAAATTCCGAATCATTTGTAATTTCGCACCAATTGGCATCCCTGCACATGACTGTGTTTAATGTGTAGCTGTCGGAAGTTTCACTGTTGTACGTCTGTTAGTTATTGTTCAGTGATGTATTGAGTAGAGCGTTGTGTCGCACAGTTTGCGAATTTCGAAATGGCAGACTTACAGGAGAAACGCGTCTGCATTAAATTCTGAGTGAAACTCAAGAAAATCTTTACAGTCACACTCCAAATGATGTGAGAAGCCTATAGTGTGATGACTGCTCAAGCCGTACTCAGTGTTACGAATGATCCATGCGGTTTAAAAATGGCCGGATGGAAATAAAAAAAAATACCCGCTTTCAGGGCGCTCTTCGACGTCTACCGACGACGCACATGTCAGGATACCGAAATTGTGCGCGCTAAATTGTGCGCGCCAATCGAAGACTGACCGTCCGAGAGATTGCAGAACAACGTAACATTTCAGTTGGGTCATGTCATGAAATTCTGACACAGCACCTTGGAAATTCATCGTGTTACCGCTAAGATCGTCCCAAGGCTCATCAGTCACGACCAGAAGGACCATCACCTCGCAATTTGTGAAGAGTTTCTGCGTCACGCAAATGAGAACGAGATGTTCCTTAAGAGAATCATAACTGGTGATGAGACGTGGGTCTACGGTTGTGATGATGAGAAAAAGTTCAATCTTCACAATGGGTTCTCAGAGACCAAAAAAAGTTCGTCGGGTGAAGTCAAAAGTCAAAGCAATGCCGTTAGTTTTGTTTGACTGAATTAGTGCCACAGGAACGAATTGTTAATCGATGGTACTATCGAAACATGCAAAGCCTGTTTCTTGTGTTTCATCTTTATACCATTTCTGGTATTCTTATTTATTTTTAAGGAAGGTTTGGTACATTCCCTTGGATTATACAGACTGCAGAAACATTGGACGCACAGAAATTCGGAACACCGAGAGCTTCGGGAGAAGGCGTATTTGCCACAGCGAATCTTTGTTTGTATAAATCTCATTCGGGAAACAAACGTCGTTAACGTTGCTGACGATTTCACGTGTTGGCAATAATTTCGCGGCAACCACGCATAACGGATCGTTTTTCCGAAAACTGGCGCTTGCTACTGATTATAAATCAATATATACTACAGGAATTTCACCGAAAACAATTTGAAATAATTTTTCATTCATTTATTATTTAATTAATTCATCAGATACACTATTAGTAGATGAGTAAGTTATTTCCATATATACTAGAAAACGTTCGTGTAGTGATTTCCTACGGAGAAGGGCTGACAAACGAAAATAAAAATAATAATCGGGCTTCGAACATGGGGGGGAGGGGTGGGCAGGGGGAAGGGGGGTTGGAGAGCGAAAGTGTGAAGCCATGGCGCTAGCCACTGTGCCACCGCTTGGGCTGAACTATTTCCTCACTCAAAGCCACGTGAAGTACCTCGAAAGCTTTTAATGTCTTTTTCTCAGAAACGGTCTAATGTCTACGGATAAGCCGAGAAATTTGTTCGCTTATTTCGACCCCTCCTCCACTGAGCAAAGTTTCTAGGCAATCGCGTTATGGCACCTGCCGTGTCTTCGTTGGCCAGCTGTAGGAGGACCGGTTGTTTAAGACGGACTCCGAATAAAGATCCAACTCAGCATTCTTCACATTAACAAACACCAATAAGTGTGAATGAAGTGGTAAGTGACTCATAAATATCCTACAATTGGCCGGGAATGGAACCTGATATCTTTGAATAAGTAGTTCGCTAGTTTACCACTGATTGTGGGCCACCGAGTGCAGTTACAATACTGTTATCGCCTAGATGTACGGTGCATATTTACTTATTAGTCAACCCAGTCATGTTTGGCGAATTAAAGTAGTTTTTCATCTTGTTCTCCATGACCAAGAAAAAAAGGGGGAGAGGTAGACTGTAAAGGACTGTGTTACTTACGTAAATGTGAATTTTTTTCTTTCCTGAACATGTAGCTAAACCTGGTAGCCACTAGTGTAGAATTCTGCAGGAATGAAGGCTTAATGTACAGCGACAGTCGCACGTTAGAGAGAAACTTCCTGGGGGGGGGGGGGGGGGGTGGAAGTGGGCAAAAGTGCGGAGAACGGCCACAGAAGGATTATCTGGCTGCCGTGCCACGCCAGTCGCGTGCGGTGCGGCCGCCGCCGTAGTGGCGGACCGTTATGAGTTGCGCGTGCCACATCCGAGCCGTGGCGCATCTAATGACGACTAGCTTGCGAGAGAGCCGGCCTGCCCTCACAATGCCGACGTCTCGCAAGCAAACCGCGGCCCTCCGCTCTCGCTTATAATATGCGGTCCTCTGCTGGCCTCTATCTAGACAGTGGGGGTCGCTCCAGTTATCACAAAATGCTAGTGGTCACGAAATTTTGTCAACCTGCTAAACCGCGTAAAAAGGATGCCGATCTTAGGCTAGGTGGTGGATATAGCGTTGCCTGCATACAACACGCTTAAGGACCGAAGCTACGGTACACGAACTAGCGAATTATTTTGGTGTCGTACTCAATTTACACCCAACTGGCTTACATGTTATGTATACAAACACTAGTAAGATTTCGCAGGCACAAAATTTATTTTCGTTTCCAGGAGCGACTCAATGGAGCGTACATTTTTGGCAGAGATTGTGCCCATAAAGTGCTTACGGAAAATTTAAAACGAGTGGGCAAAAATTTGGTACAGACTTTTCCGAATCACGTGTTCCGCATTCCGACGTAGCAATACCCCGTTCGGCTTCCCAGCTCTCGTATGGCAAGTAGGTTGACAATCTTCACATGATGTAAGAAAGCGGTCGACAAACTACCGAGGGAAGAATAATTCAATGCATCATCATGAAGCGCTGATTTTTTTTAAAAAAAAGAGTCAGTAAATCAAAACCTAAAAATGACTCACGAAATTTTAACATTTCCCGTCCGAAACAACTACCCCTTAGTGACTCACAAATTTTAATTATATTTTTAGGTGCAGACGGCATCTTGTTGTTCAAAACTCGAGTAGGAATAATAATGACAAGCAATTTACCACTATATAAAGAGCGGGTATGCTGTTATTAATCAAGAAACAGGTTCTGATTAAGCAGTTGCCTATTTCTGGCCGATATAGTCGCCTCGGTAACTTGTTGCAAAAGTAAGATTTAACGGCAACTTCTAAGTACCGAAAGTCATCCAATGCTAGGCTAATATTTAACTGCCAAAATGAAACATGCTCCTATAATACCACAAAAGGGCGAACAAATCCTGGGTGGATTTAAGGATGTAAAAGAAGGGAACTAGCTTTTCAACTTGTCTCTGAAGCTGCAACGTAAGTCGATAGTTTCGTTCTTTTTACATCCCTGACTCTGCCCTGAGATAGTCACTTTGATATAGTCATTTTTTACTCCGATTCCCCACTTTTACTCCAACATAACTCTGGCAACAGAAAGCCATGGTTTGGCAACCGATGTAGATTTTTGTTCGGTCGGGCGATGACTGATACTGTATAGGATTTTTTTTTATTGTTTTCTCAACCATACTGCTTATATCGTGGCAAAGGACAACGCTTTCACATAATAGGGGGACACTGATGAACGTGTTTTTTGTGCGGAAAATTCAAATGAATCTATATTGTTGATAACCAGTTTTCAATCTGTTTCACTTTAAACCGGCTCCGCATTCAATTCACGTAAGAAAGAATTTTACGTACTACATTTAGCTCGACATTAAACCATCGTATCTCTACAGAGGACAAAGATTACTGGATAAAAGAAGTTCATTCTGACTTTATCCATCTGACTACCTTCACACAAAGTTTGAATAGCTTCGTACAAATTTAAAGTGCAGCACTTAAAAAAATGTTTCTTGCTTGTTTTGCACGTAAAATCTGAACGGTGTACATACAAACGGTACCATTAGCTGAGCGTTAACTGCAAAAGAAATGAATCTATCTGCAAAATTTGCCTGAGCCCCCACCCACACAGCTTTTAAGTCGGTCACTCTCACAGTCACATATAAATTCTACAGTGAAGCATCTTTCCCCGCGGTTAAGTATTCAGATAACGTAAGACTAGCAGCTCAAGGTACAGCGAGAATGCAGGGATCACTGCATTTCATGAATGCGTCGCATTCAGAGGTAAATGCACTCCACCGCATTGAAGTGATGGCTGTCGTCTCTCAGGCGCCCAAGTTCATTATATCGTTCTACGAGCAATCCTGATGCAGTCCCGTTACGTCCATTACAACGATAGCATCGCCCGCATACTGCTGTTGATATGGTAATACGCGCAGCCACAGTTGCAGCCTTTGAATGCGGTACACTCTATGCGCGCTTCTGCAGTGGCACTAACAGCCCACAGCCAAATCCGCGAAGCGTGCGGAATCAGTACATAGGCGCTCAGAATTTTGTCTACAGGAGGAATGGCTGGCTGCATAGTTGTCTTTTAGTGTTCTACACGCTGAATCTGTGACACTCGTGGGAAAAAGAATCAACACTGTAAGTAGTGTCATGTCGGATGGAAAAACCCTAATAACAAAAAGATAGTGAAGCTCGCCAACCGGATGGCACCAATTTCACACAGACTTTGCAAAAAGGAGATGCAGGTAGATTCTCTTTTTCCTACTTTTGAGAAAGGCAATCGACCCTGTACCACACCGTCGGTTGCTAACGAAGATAAGATCATATGAGTATCTTCAGAAATAAGTGACTGGCTCCATGACGACTTGACTGATAAAGTGGACAACGAATTTTCGACAAAACGTAAATAACATCGAATGTGATTCTAGAAAGCCTCTAGTATTCCAATATACATAAATTATTTATCAGGTAGGATCAAGCAGCACTGTACGATGTTTGCTAACAATGCTGTTGTCTACAGGGAAGTATTGTTCGTTGGACGATCGTTAAGGAAATGCACCAAGATTTGGTCAATATTCTCACTTGGTTTAATGAGTGAAAACTCTCCTTAGTTGTGAATAAATGTAGGATAATTTCTGTAATAGACAGAAAGAACGGTATAGTATCTGATAGTAAGATTAGTGGTGAGCATAAGAATTTACGGGTAATGCTAAGAAACGATAACAAATGGGACAATCGCATAAAACCGGTGTTTGGTAAGACGAAAAGAAGACAAGTTTCGTTAGAAGGATACTGGGAAAGTATCTGCAAATCAAATAGCAAACCAGACGCTTGTGCGACCAGTTCCACAATATTGTTGCTGTGTTTTACGCCCGTATCGAAAGAGAGACAAGAGACGCCGAACGAATTCAGGGACGCGCGTTAGTATCCCATGCGAATGTAAACAAATCCTAGTGGACCTTTAGGTAAATTTATACAAACTATATTCGGCGAAGACTGTCCCACCGTGCGTCTCGCGTACGAATCATGAGAGTATGCTGAGTTCCATACGGAGGCATGTAGAGTTTTTCCCTCCCTCAATGCGCTACTGGAATAGGACATAAAACCCGCAATATTAGTACAACGTACCCTCCATCAAGTCGCTTGTGGGGTACACACTGTCAACCAGAAATCCACGGACGAACTTTCAAAGATTCGTTGGAGATATCTTCCAAGGATTTTCGTAGATGGGAACCCACGATCGCCAGTGGCTTCAAACAGCGTAATAATATAACTATGATTTATTTAGTTTGCTAGTCATTACTCTGCTGTTTCTCTGAAACTACCTTCAGAACACTGATGAATCCTGTAATATTCAAAAGACGAGAAGTATAGCACACACACACACACACACACACACACACACACACACACACACACACACAAAATGCAGCTCAGAGGAAACACTACTGCGATGTGGTTGCCGTTCCAGAGGGAACAACTGAGCACGGCGTCGTGACGCTCTTCCATCGCATTCAGTGATCCCATACACGAAGTGTGCTTAGACCAACGCTTCATCAGTAAACCTATTCATACAGCTGTTTATTACTGCCGGAAGAACAAACGAGACAGAAACGAACACTACTGAATGCAAGCTTGAACGCGAAAAGTAAAATTAGTACTACTGTTGTCAACGACGGGTCCTAAGACAACGGAAACAAGAGACAGCGGATACCGTCGAATTTGCACTGCTGTGCACTGTTGTCGTTGCAATACAGAGACACAGCTAGCAACAAACCAAATGAAATGTAATAACTGTAACGAGCCGCAGGAGACCGTGGATCCCTTACACAGAAATACCCGGAGTCCTTCGGCAGAGTTCTGGTTCACCCTACATACAGAATGATACCGTGATGATATACACTTTGGGAGATGACGGGCAAGGATAAATTGAATGTATCAATTTGAGGTAAGTGACTGGTTCCGAAACGACCTAGTCGAAAGTTATAAGCGAA
Organism: Schistocerca gregaria; assembly: GCF_023897955.1. Taxonomy (NCBI): domain Eukaryota; kingdom Metazoa; phylum Arthropoda; class Insecta; order Orthoptera; family Acrididae; genus Schistocerca; species Schistocerca gregaria. The sequence goes on from NC_064920.1 coordinate 1,016,260,457, forward strand.
AATCGTTCTTATATCTCTGACAGTGGAATACATGTACCGGTACTGTTGCTAAGACTGTAGGGAAGAGAACTTTTGGAGATGGTAGTATCGTCCAAAAGAAGGAAAAATGTCCAGTAAACACTACCTCTAAAGAGCTATGGGCACTTTTACATTGTATAGAAGATTAACAAGTACTCGTAGCTCTTAAGATTGTGTTTTAAAGAGCATGTTTACTAGACACTCCGTGTTTCGATTCGCATTAGCACCTCTGAAGTTGCCTACCCTACAATATTAACGATACATGAATTAAACTTTCAGTAGAATCAAGAGTGATTTTCGGTCGTAACTTTCGACTCGGTAATTTCCGGACTACGTTCCCTCAAGTCAAATTGATAAATTCACACTAGGCCATCATCCTGGAAAGTCATCATTACGGAAGTATCCTGCATGTACATGTATGATTACTGTGGCTGGACTACTGCAGCAGCCTGTGTGTTTTGAGGCTCCAAAGGATACGCGAAATACATGCTGAGACGCCAGAGAAGGTGGGCGGCTGCAAATGGCGGCATTGGTAGGCGTACTGCTGGCTGGACACACACACACACACACACACACACACCACACACACACACACACACACACACGGCTCCAAGGCGCCCCTTTAGGTTCTCCGAAAGCGACAGCGCTTTGTCAGTATGATGACGGGTTTCCTTGGAGCGAAAGAATCCCTTAATCCGCGGAAATAGCTTACGAGTAGAGGCGGCTATTGTTCGGCCGTCTGAAAAGCCGCCCAATGGCAAGAGGGCGGGAACACAGAAGTGCGGCCGGCGACAGGCAACGCTATATGGCCGACATCTGCTGCGGCTGACTGTCTAAAATGCGTAAAATTTAGGAGTTTGAGAGGGGGCGTGAGGGGGGGGGGGGAGAATGGAAGAGGGGAGGGGGCAGGTGTTTTTCAAATTACAGACGCTGGATCTCTTGGGCGTTCCAAGGAAAACCAACAGAGGTGTAGGTGCAAGGGAGGGGGAGAAGGGAAGAGCGAGAGCTGAGAGATGCCGTCGCGGCCACCCAGTAGGGAAGCCAGCCAGGTGGGAGGTGAGGTATGTCGGCGGTTCTAACGAGGCGACGATCGCAGGGCATTTGCTAAAGGGCAGGCTCAAGAAGACCGGACCGCTGCTCAATACCGACCTGATTACCTTGGATGGATGTGTAGAAAGAGAGACAGAGGGGGGAGGGGGGGGGGGGTTAAAACAGCTTATCTTTATGTCTGCCAACAACTTCCATAAGCTTTGCGATAATCGGGAAGAAGAGAATATTGAGGTTTAATGCTCTTTAACGTTGCGCCGCCGATGAGGTAATGACAGATGAAGCACGAAGTCGAAATGGGGTGTGAAGGGGGGAGGAGGGGGAATCGGTTGCGTCTTTTTCTGAGGAGCCACCCAGGCATTTAGGGAAGCAGCGATAACCTAGATCTTGATGGTCGGGCTGGCCACAGTCTCAGCACTGTACCACCTCGCTCATCCTCCCGACAATAATCGTAAACAAGAATACATGTGCCGGCAATCTCAACTCGGCCGCTGTTCGATCTCTTCACTACGCGCGACATTCAATCGAAGTATCGTATGTACCGCTAATAAAGAGAGTAAATGTCTAACGTCATCAATCTCTTATTCATCTCTTCCCCTACCAGTTTTGTCTGCATTTACAATTAAGAAAGTGTAAGAACATTATCTAAATGTTTGTGTAGTGTAACTGAGGCGGAGCGTGGGTACCACTCCGATGTTCACCTAGTAGTTTCACCTCGTAGTATGAGGGAATCACATAAAAACCACATTCAGGCTGGCCTAGTCGTTAATCCGCGTGTCTTATTCGAACCGGTCCCCCAGTTTGTGGTGGGGGTTACATTACTTCACATGCAACGCGTGAATGTGGAGACCTTTAAGTAGCCCACTCCTCTTCGTGTCCGAAGCTGATCAGCAACATGCAGCACAATCGTTGACAATTTTAGCCAGTTTAAGAGTTCTGACCTGTACATATCTAAGTGTATATGAACAAGTTTTTTCTTTAATTTAGTGGCATGGCAATAGATAAATCATGTGTTACAAATATGCCAAAAATATTCACAGTAATCGCTGCGAGAGAGAGAGAGAGAGAGAGAGAGAGAGAGAGAGAGAAGCAGGGTGCTGGAGGTGAGATGGTTGGCAAGGCGCGCTTACCCTGTGGGCGGAGCTTGTGCGTGGCTCGGTGGATAGGTAACGTCATTAGGCTGCCGCCGAGTGACAGAACTATTGGCGCGGCGTGCGGCCGGCGGCAAAGGTGCCCCCAGGCGTTCGACAATGGGCCGGCCGCTGCCCTGTCGTTATCCACCGGCCGGCAATCTCTTCTGACAATATTGCACCCGCGTGGGGCCGGGCCGGCCTAACGAGCCGGCAGCGGTGGGTCGCCGTGGGTGGTGAGAGCCGGCCAGCGCAGGCAAAGGCATTTATTATTAGAAGAAACGCGGCCGGCCGTGGCCAGTCAGCGCCTCCCCAGCGAGCTTTTTGTCGCAGTAAGGTGGCGGCTCCTTTGGAGGGCCTCTGTCGCCTCTTTGCTTTAGTGGCATCTTTTCTCCTCGATCTCGATGTCGGTAGCGAAAGGAGCCGAGATGAGGCAATCAGGTGACTACTGAAATGGTTCAGTGAAAAAGTTAATACGACTGCGACGTCTCTCCACTTATTTTCCCAAACGTCATTAAGATGACTGTCATTCATTACATGACAGAATGGTGACAAACAGGTCTTAATATTCGTACTGTGGTTCTTAGTTATTTTCAGAAAGTCAACTTTGAAATTGACGATTTTTTTTTATTCATGCTTTAGTCGTTCTTGATGGTATCCGATGAAATGTCCAAATTGGTAAGAACTTGAAATGAAAACCTTTCTCCGTTTCTGAATATGATTTCCCTTAAACCTGGCGTTATGTAGTTTTATGTCCCCGTTTATAGTGTTGCACGCAATGGGTAGACACAAATATCTAAATACATACAAAAAAGTTTACTATCACTGATTAGGTTTAGGAAACCTGTTGGCATTCGAAACATCTTCCAGCCGTCTCGGAATGGATAAATCAGGTCCTGTATTGTTTTCAAGGAAATCTTATACAGTTCTTCCTGCAAAATAGTGAGGGATCAAGCACCCTACTCTCCAGAGTAACCACAAAAGCTAAATAACATTAAAATATGCTGAGACGTGACACTTCGAGCACAGAATCGTCTTCGAGCACAATATCATCATTGGGGAACAATGGGATGGGCGTGATCACCAAGGTCACATGATCTTTGTCTTGTGGGCTTGGAATACCAGTAAGTATATGGCTGCCGGAATTATCACCGGATCTTCACGATGTTTCACCCTTGGGAAGTAAACTCGACAAGAAGTTGAAGACGGTGAGAAAGAAGACTCATTCAAACCAATGACTTTCTTTCGTTGCACCAAAGCCCAGACATTATGGCTTCGGCACCAGGTTTTCCTGTTATTTGCAGCTCCAACACAGATGGATGTGTGTGGAATTCCAGCTCGCCCTCCAATTCCCTAGTTATGGAGCTCCCTTCGTGTTGTTTTGGTACTGACAGGGTACTGCAGTGACTTTTGCAGCTGCTTCCCTCTTTATTTTTCGTCATCATCACCCAAAACGCACTTTCGCCAGCGTTGTGGCTTGGCAGATGAGGTTTTTCCGCTTTACCCGTGTGCGGTGTAACTCTTCGGTGTGGTGTCTTGCAACAACAATCCTTTTGTCTACCTTGGTTACAGAAGCAACCACCTTAAGAACATCGACAATTCGCAGACGTTTGATTTCTGCAACAACTTCATATTTCTGACTTACCTTGCAAGCTGCATACAGCAAACAACTATGAACTAAAACTATATATAAAGGGAGATGATACTGTGCCATGCAGACCATCGACGTAGTCTGATTCGCGTAACTCATATCCAAAGCTCCGCCTAGTCCAGATTCCCTACAGTTTGCACACTAACGGTAAACCATCTTCATTACACACTGCTATGGTACAGAATCTTTGGAAGAAACAACCTTTTGAAGGTACTGTAATTTCACGCGAAAAACTTACCAGGAAAACGAGGGGTACTAATTAAATTTCTGTATTTATTTTCATAATTACTGTACTGGCTCTAAAGGCAACGTAACATAGGTACTCAAGCAGAATGAAGGAAGAGCAAATTCTGGCGTGCCTTTTGGAAGGGACTTCTTTTGATGCCGGCTCAGACTGAGGACTGGCTGTTGTTCCGTTAAAAACATACAAGCAATGCATCTACCAATACATGGCATCTGAAGGTGCCATGTACACTGTAACACAAAGAAGGGATAACTCAGAAGCAGATATAAGTACACTCCCTGTGATGTAGAAAGGAACTGGATTTTTCCTTGCCGCCAAAAGTAATGACAATTCATGCACAGAGACTCCATTTGAAAGCACCCCATATGTGTTCAATTAACGTACGCAACACGTGTTTTAACATTGTTCTCTTTCTATGTAGTCTAATAATCTAAAAAATAGAAAACTAAAAAAAAAAGAATGAAAGGGTTCAAGGATTTGGAAGTGCAAGAGGCTCGTGGGGACTCGTGTGTGTGTGTGTGTGTGTGTGTGTGTGTGTGTGTGTGTGTGTGTGTCGGCAAAAGAGGCCGTGTCGTTTCCTGTCGCCTTGTAGGGCGACAACGGGGGCGCAGAAGGCCAGGCTGCGGCCGCTGTCCTCCTGTGACAGGCTTCTCATCCTGCCTTTGTGCCCGCTGGCCCATCTGGATGCAAAAGCATCGCTAATTTCACGAGGCGTGTTGGCCGAAGGTCGAATGCGCATGCGCGCACGGCCCGCGTGTTACGAACAACGGATGTTCCGCCGTTGGACGCGCGTCACCGCATTTCAATCAGGTTGTCCGTCTGCACCCCGCGGCGTACGTATTTTTAGCGGTAGTGCGGTTGGTGTCTTCTTCCGCTCACCAGCAGCACCTGCAGAATCGAACTTCGGACATTTAGATCACCGAATTAACTTCTTTCTTTCTTGTCTGTCCTACGTATATGTTAATTATTAGTTGTGCTCCTAAGCAGTTACTTAAGCTAAAACGAACGGTACCTCAAGACAGGCTGCAGTACGTCACCGGTCTGCAACCACATCGTCGATGAAGAAACAATGACGCGTAACTGACTGCATCGATTCGCCATGTAAATGAAAAAGAGCAGGCAGGCGCAGCACACTGAGATTGCTTGTTACACGAATCTCTCCGTATCGGAATGCAGTTCCTGATCGAAGTTTTAATTGGTGAGAACGGAGTATATTTCCCTAGACAATCTTTTTACTGAGAAACTTACCAATGAAGTCTGATGACCTTTTACGCCGAAAACCGATTAATGCAATAAATTAATCCTGTACAATAGAAGCAAACAGTGCTTTTTATTTGTTATAATGTTCTACCAAGAACCGACTAAAGAATCAGTTAACATTGTATCATTTCTTACCTGAAAGTAGGGATGAAAGCAGAGATTTGCTTTTGAGAGTGACTGACAGCTGCCTAACCATTGAACCAACCGTCGATCCTCTGCAGGCATTGCGGTATTTGGATCTTCCGATGCTCCAGTTACGCTTTTTTTTCTTTTTTTTAATCTATGCCTGTGGCAATTCATCACAGGATTTGTTAATTATTTCTCTGTGTTCGGGCTTGTAATCTTCAGTTGCTGCTGAGGAGTGACTTTTTTTCCTCCTCCTCCGGTGTTGGAATGACTGGCCATTCCTTTTATTGCAACGTTTCCAGTGTACGCCGGAATTATCTCATAGATGTTTGCTGGTCTCATTTACTTCACGCGTAGAGGCTCTTTCCTTAAAAGTATTTCTCTCACAGTATGAGAAGTTTGCATTTTGAAACTTCCTGGCAGATAAAACCGGGTGCCGGACCGAGACTCGAACTGGGGACCTTTGCCTTTCGCGGGCAAGTGCTCTACCACCTGAGTTGTCCAAGCACGACTCGCGACCCGTACTCACAGCTTCCATTCTGCCAGTACCTCGTCTCTTACGTTTCAAACTTCACTGAAGCTCTTCTGCAGAACTAGCACTCCTGGAAGAAAGGACACTGTGGAGACACGGCTTAGCCACAGCCTGGAGGATGTTTCCAGAATGAGATTTTCACACTGCAGCGGAGTGTGCGCTGATATGGTATTTCCAGGCGGATTAAAACTGCAATTTTCCACCCCCCCCCCCCCCCGTTTGACTTCTTTGGGCTTTATCTTCATTCTTAAGAATTAAATGAAGATTCATCATTCCAGCGGTAACAGCGTGTGCGCTGTGTCAAGTGTGCCGCCTGATAGAAATCAGTAAAATCAAGAAAGTCAGTGAGGCAGTAAAGCCTTTTTGACGGCGTTATGCAAACAAACAGATGCTGGCTCAAAAAGACAAATATTTCCAGTTTCCCACTTAACAAGTAAATGGTACTTCTTGGTGGTGTAGAGAGAGAGAGAGAGAGAGAGAGAGAGAGAGAGAGAGAGAGAGATAACGAGCAGAAAAAGCTCTCATAGGACCCCGTTCCAGCGACACTGTTTATTATCTTCGTAATTCCATTATGTAAACAGCAACGTCTGAAGCTGCGAGGCAGCATGATTATAGATATGAACAAGTAAAATTATTTGTAATGAGGACGAATGAAAACTTCAGCTCGCTGGCAGAGATTGGGGGGGGGGGGGGGGGTTGGAATGTAGCGCACATGTACTGTAAGTCGCAAGGCATGAGCTATTAGGGTTGTAGGAAGACTTCAGTCAATACAAAAATTTTTGTGAAATGATCAGATGAATTAAATGGGCATCTGACGCGTTGCAACTAGCTCAATTGTGAAAAATGTTTAAAGGCAGTGACAAGACTTCGTTGCACTCGCCGTCTGTGCTCATTGTAAAACTTGAAGTGACAGTTTAGTGCGCACAGGGTTCCCTACAGCTAGTTTTTCCGTTCCTGTCAAGTCGAAGAGAGAATTGGCAGTTTAAGTCCCCTCAGCGTGAAGGAGTCGGGCGACAGAAGGCGACCTCCGCCGACCCAAGGTCCAGATTTACCAACCGTGACACGGGGGCCCCTTTGTTGGACAGCCCTGGCGGTGCGCGGCACACGGACTTCCCTGTTTGTACAGATCTCGCCGCGTCGCGCCGCCCCAATAAACGTGCGGAGGGAGGGGGGGGGGAAAAATACCTGGACCTGGGCCCGGCCCACCCCTAACGAATCGCAAGTTGTTAATTAAAGGGCGCCGGGCAAACAACAGTGACAGCCGTGCTGCAGACGCCGATAAATAAAGGCCTCTCTTTCCGCCCGTCTGGCACTAAAGTACAAATGAGGTTTTTAGAGCCAACAAATAGCGTGAGAACAAATATGCTAGAGTCCATTAAGGCCAGTGGTTTGGAAAAGGCATAGGAGGGCATGCTGGAGCAAAACGTGTGTTTTCACAACCCAGCGCCTCAAAACGCTTTTACGACTTCACCTACAAGTATACTAACGACAGAAAACCACCTCCATTCCTAAAGACTTAACAGATGTAAAGCGATATTGTAGAATGTTCCGTGTATTCCCACGGCTACAGTTTCAAATTTTCCGCGAGGAAAAAACGGACGGTATTTTCTTTACGTTACCGGTCAGGTGCTTAAAGACCTTACTGGAAGAAACTACGACGGTGTGAAGCAGCAGAAAATTTTAATGCGTACTACAGCAACTGTATTGTAGAGTACAGCTTACCTTAAATACAAAAGAATGCTTTTAAGCAGTCGCAATATCAGGGTAGTGCAGCATTAACAACAAGCGTTTGCATGCGGTATCCCGAGGTGACGAATGAGGGGGCATTGACATGTAAAGAACAGTAAGAAAAGCAAGTTACGGGTATCGCTCTATGGAAAGAATCCTGTTAAGCTGTAGCCATGCGACCACTTTATGAAGACTTTTCGTGGCTCTTGGGGCTTCCGAACGAATTCAATGCTAAGCTATTGATTAGTGGCTTATCAGCTTTGCCAGTGCCACAAATTTTCAAGTTTTCCTTGATTTTCAGGCGAAAATATTGTGAGATGCCTTTTTATTGCCTGGAAGAACTGTTGCCAAATTCAATAATATTGTCTACAACTCTATCGCACTCACATCAATTTCTGCACAGAAAGACTATGTCCACGAATGGAATGAATAAAGTAATATGAGTAACATCTGTTTAAGAACCCTCCACCAAGTTCTTAGTTATGTCCTGCTGACTGTATGGTTATAAAATAAATAATGTTCGAATCCTTTACTATACAGAACTCGCAGTAATCGGATATTCGTTGTTTCTTCTACCGACACTTGCTTTAAGCCACTTCTGCTGAAATATAAGGCACTTCATATTCCCAATATGGGTGACTACGACATAAATGCGCCATTTGTCATGCTTAACAACCAAGTTCAAGGCCTTTAGATGACCGCATGTGTTTTTGACATGTCCTTCCCAAAAATTCTTGATGTCTTACATCGTTACAAATTACTATATATATACTGCTGTATACTTCTGAATGTGTAATGTTGTGTCGGCAGAGTCGTGGCTCATTGAGTAAGAACTATCTTTGGTATCGTTGGCAGTAAACCCTGTCAAAACGATCAGGTTCGATTACACGTAAAACTGGTGTGCCCAGTGACAGTGTCTATTAAAATTGAGCTACAGATTAGAATACCGTTACTGACAAAGCTCACAGATTTCTGAGTTTTTGGTAATTTCATACACAGACGCTTACGCAAATCATAGATCATTAACGGTACCCAAGTGTTGCAATCCGTTCTGTTTTCTATCATCGCTTCATGCGCTGAGTCAGCAAAGCAACGAAGGAAAAAATATCTTGTTCTGTGACAGTTTCTCTCTTTACAGCTAAACTGTTTCGTTTTCACACTTAACAAGCTTTACAACACCGCAATGTTCTTTTCACAGTCTTCGAATGTCATTAGAGCGGTCCCTCATTTCTGCTTTAAAATTCGTACTATTACATATTCCCGAAGCAAAATTTCAATTCAAGTAGTCTTCACGTAACAAGAATATCATTTCGAAATCACCTCAGTTTTAACTGCTGAACGAGTTTTCGTGCGTTTAATAATTTACATACTGCCGATATAAGAACCGTAGTGTTTTTACGACTGCAGTTTTCAAATGAATTCCGAAGGGGAAAAAGAAATACAACCATGACAACGGGAGTCCACAACTTCCGCGAGGTCAGCCACGCAAAATTCTCAGCAACCGGAGGCTCTGGTAACTCTCCCGAGTCTGCCGGCATAGCGCTGCTGCAGCTGCTGCCGCTACGGGCGTCGGATTCTCATCCATTGTTTCATTTAGACCGCTCTCGCATTGTTCTCTACTGAGTTTTATGGTTATTTCGTCATGCGGAGTTTACGTGTAAAACAGCTTTATTTTTATTGGCCGCGTGAGAATAGCTATTTCCATCCTGTAGCGTCTTCTGACCTTCAGGCACAGTCCTTTACTTAGTACCTCCAGTCTCTGAATATTTTTACAAACAGTCTTATAATTCAGCAGCTTCTAAGAAATCCCAAATCAGTATTACCGCTGCAAACACTACTTAGAAGGTAAATATCATTAATATTTCATAACGGTATCGGCGATTTACAAAAACTCCTTTCACTGTCACGCTTCTTAGTAGAAGGGCCCAATAATTATTCTCAATTGGGTTGCCCAGACAACGTGAAGCGCACTTGGGCGAAAACAAGAACAGGAAACCAATTTCAAATCCTTGACTTACCACTCTGTGTCCGGGCGCAATAAGTATAACAAGCAAAACACTGGACAGTTATTTTAGCGACACTTATCTCAGGACTATCCTCCAAAGACCGTCACTCGCTACTGTGTGCACATTGGAGAAATAGTTCTTGGTCACCAGCTATACTCTTTCCGACTCAAATTTGATGTATTTAGGTCTTTGACTTGTCCGTCGCTCCTTGGTGAAATAATTTCGCAAAAAAAAAAAAAAAAAAAAAAAAAAAAAAAACCAGTTTCTTATATTTTTCATAGTTATCAACAACATCCACGGCTTATATTTTTCTTCTTAGAAAGGAAATAAGTATTCCCGGTATACGATGGTAGTGCGCATATCACTATCCTACCCAAGTCTGTCGAATAAAAATGAGAATCGCACACGACTTTAGTTTGACGTATGGATAAAAATGTAACAGGAAAAACAAAACAGACTAGGTGAAACCCCATAGGCAGCTTACGCATTCCTTTCTCCAAAATTATAGTGCACCCCTCTATTATAACAATGCTAAAAAAAATGCCAGGTGCAAGTAGGACAAGCGCTCTGAGAGTTCCGTACCAGCTTAATTATGTATACAGACAGCTCATCCTCCCTGGGAATCGTGAATCTCTACCATTTTTTCCCGTTGTCGACACTGATACTACAAGATATCGGTCCTAGGAATTCCAAGACTTTCGAGAATATTTTAAAGTTTAAAACCAGATAAAATACGACAAAAATATTTTTTCGTGTGACATAATTAGAAATTACACTTTTCGGATTTCTCCTCTACTTTCGCTGTTGAACCTTACTTCTCGATGAAGTAGAATTACGAAAGTTGGCGAGAAGTATCCCATACGTTTTAACGAATGGGTTTGCGAATATCAAAAGTGTGACACCTGTAGGATTTGCAAAGCGACAGTGTATTTGGGGAAAGTCAAGAATGCCGCATGTAGTCGGCTCCAAATCATGTCAGATTCGACAGTGGTTCAAGAATTTCGTTATTTCTCTACAGACGTAAGAGTTATTAACTGCAATGTGTGCAACAAAAGGCGTAGTAAAATGTTAACCTTTATCTGCTGCGTCCACTCAAGAAACAGTTATGCCACTGTTTTTTACCGAGTTAACTTGGACCAGACACATGCGAATGCAAAAATATTGTTTCTAAGCCTTTTATGTAGGTTAGTAGATCACGTACGTAAATTCTTCCACAAAGTATTTCTCGTTCCTTTTTGTTTTTAGGTACGTTCTGACAGAGGTCGCATGTTGCAGAGATTAAACACCAGACAAATTTAAAAAATCAAACTTGAAACAAACAAAAACGAATTTCATCTTGACCTGTGTGGAGCAATTGTTGCAGCAAACATACCATTCAGTCCAGTAGAAAATAGCCAGCTCAGAAGTTTTCTAGGAAAAATACTGCCACCGCAGCATTCCATCAGGATCCGCACTATGAAATAACTATTGAAATACTTTATATGAAAATACATTGAGCAGGATAAGGAAAGATATAGGCGAGCTTTCGAGAGGAGCTTCCCAACGTATCACTTCCGCCAGAACCCATACTTGCTGGGGAACGTGGCTAGAGGCCGTGGAATATTACAGCGAGCATTTCGAAGACATTAAGAACATTGTCCTTAAATTACGGGAGGAGGAAGCCACCATTACTTCAGCTAAAGATCATCTAAAGGACTCAGCAATTTCAAACGACATAAAGCTCTAGAGTGTTCAGGGAAACCATTCTACACGCGACTGCGATTGATAGAGGTGGTGACTGAAAAAAAAAATCAACTTGGTCCCAGGTTCTATAGGTATGAAAGTTAGTGTGAAACTAAAGGCAGTGCTACAAAAAAAACAGGACTGGCAATTCTCTGCACAGTGGTTGTCACCTTATCAGGTAAAGTAACATAGTATGAGTGTGCGGTCTCATTACGCCTAATACCGTCATTAAAATAAGCTCCGATGACATCTGTTGACGTAGAAGGCTCATTCTAGGGGTATAAGATGTTATTAACAGACAAGAGATGCAGTAGACAAGAGATATTGTAGATTTTTGTTAATCTATTTATCTTTATATGAAATAAAATGTCACATTTTGGTCACTTATTACTGATATTTATAACCTATTTTTGTAAGTGATACAACTAATTTTAGGTACCTAATTTAAAATTTTTAGAACCTAAGAGTTCGAGGTCTACTAACAACCTTTCCCTCTGATAGAGAACAGGTACCGACTTACGTGAATGGAACCGCTGCGATATTATTGTTCAAAGTTAATATCACAGAGCCAGATCTTACAACACGTAAATTTCTATCAAGATTATTTATTTCTCCTACAGTTCCCGTGTGCTAGTTGGGAAGGTGTGCTTTGCGAACGTAAACGCGTTCAGATGCGGTAGAGGATGAAACGTTTGGCAGAGCGACAGCCGGGCGGCTGCGCGTCGGGCAGCGGCCCGGGGCCGACGAGTGTGACGAGACGAGAAGAAAGTGAATCCGGCGGACCACTTTCGCCTCATATGGCGGCCGGCATCTACATACGCGAGGCCTGCATCCGGCTCGCGCCCGGCAGCTGCCCGACGCAACATCGCGGCCACGTGAAATCAGCGATATTTAAAATGTCCAGTGACGCTGCCTGCTAATTTTCGGCATAATGACATGGTAATAATATTTGACGACGGCGCGAGCCAGAACTAACAGCATTATGCGCGAACAGCAAGGGTATTTCAACGCGGCGCGAAGTCCACGACGACAGGAGGTATTTTGCAGCTCCCGGAACTTAGTGGCCAGAGAAGAATGTGTGAATCGTTTTCTGAAAGACTATAAACTAGATTACTTTCGCACCTCTGCTCCGACGAACTGAGTTTGACTGAAATATCCAGAAATGAATATTTTACTCTGCAGCAAGTAGTGCGCTGGTTTTGAAACACTGAAAGGCGGGTGGGGGTGGGAGGGAATGTTACATTGTTACTAAACCATCGAAAATTCTACTACTACAAATTTAGTCAAAGGAAGTCATAATCAGGTTACGTTTAAGTGAATTACATATTTGCTCTCCAATGGTATGCTACATAGCAAATTAAAATGTCTTGTTTTATGCAATACTAAAATCTCAAATTTTCGTGGAGTTTAGTAATCTAGGCTTAATGTTGACTGGATGTAATACAATTATTATCACAAAATTTTACTAAAGAACGCTGAATCTGAAATGTATCTACGTCTAAACGTTGACAGGTTGTGGCTGTGTTCGTATCTAGAATATAGATCAGATGATTTGCAAACAATTTGTAGGAAAGCTAGACTTTTCTTGTAAGCACAAGAACAGAGGGCCGAGAATGTCTCACAAAACAGTGAGTACCTCTGATATTTTAGAAAATAAATTCGTAAGAACATAACACGGTTGGCAAACTTCGTTCTGCTAATAAAATTCGTTGTATTGTTTATTTCACAGTAGATATCTAGGTAGGTCACACGGAATCCAAGATGCCTTACTCGTACCACAGTTTTAATCATCAAGATGATGACAATTTCTGTAGTGTCAAAGAGTCGCTGGCTCGTAGTGCATGGCTCTTGCATTCGAGCTCGGTCTCGGCCATATGTATAGTTTTTAAATAAGTCGTTGCAATATACATCCTCTGCATGCACTGGAATGAAGTTCAGAATCCAATACCAATATTAAAATTTGCTGTATGGCTAAGCCGTCAAATAATACTTTAAATTTAAAAAATACAAGTAAAGCTTATTCTGATAAGTGCCACACCACGAAAGTATTATATAAAATCCACTTCTCTTGCAAGGAGTCGTTACCAGATACAACCAAATATGCGAGCATGAAGTGAGTTTCCTACAAAGCGATGACCAATCACGCCAACTTCGATAAATCTGATTTCTCGATAACATAACTACTTCGAAAAAACCTCGGTAAACCTACGCGATTCGCGATTGTCGTGACAGACTGCCCCACAAACAATGTAATCCGAATTTATCAGATATCGAATCCTCAGTTATTCCAATTGTTTCACCGCGTGTAGAAGTTTACTCACTACCAACTTTCTGGATGGCAATGGATGGCAATAGGCAGCAGCTTTACGATGTTTCAATGAAATTATGAAACCATCGAAGCTGCACAAAAGGCTGTTTTTATTTAAATGGCGATCAGTTTCGGACTTTAGTCCATTCACGTAACGCCCACATGGAGTTATGGTAGGACTCGTGTGGATGGCTTGATATTGGACAAAGGTCATGAAGTGGTTGACATTTAAATAAAAACGAACTTCCGCGCAACTTTGACGATTGTGTGATTTCACTGGATGTGTGCAAGTACTCCAATTTCGCAGAATACAAGCAAAGTATTGCCGTGGAACGGCGAAAGAAGTAGAGTGGTTTTGCGACTATCACTGACGCTGTCGACAAACCTGCAGGAGGAAGGTAAACTGCTGAAAAAATATAATGAGGGAGGACACGGATCAGCGTTGAGACTCGTCGGGTCCTGAAAAATAGTTATTAAAATAGCTTAACGTGGAGGACGAAACATACTTTTCGGACGTTATAGGCTTCAAAGATTACTTGTTATTCCTCTTTCGTCTGGCACTGATGGTTTCAACGCAAGTGATGAGTGGATGAATGAAACTGTGGTTTTCTTCCGTATTCTCGAAAATTTGTTTTGTAATTTTTGTCTGAAATGTTAAAAAAGGAACTTCATTTTGCTTTCTGCTTTTCTTTGTGCAGATTCCATCTTGCTCTGACAAAATCGAGCTCTTAAATTACTGGAACGTTTTGTTGACCTTCGAACTATCGAGAGTGGACTGTGTTTCGCTGAGTTACCCAAATCGCAGTCCCTCGCGGGCAGGCGATTGGCGGCCACACATTACGCACTACGCAGCGACGCAGGAGGATTACGTGGGATCGTGTCAATGGAGTGCGGTGCAGCGGCCGGTGAATGGGAGCGCGGCACTGTGCAGCCTGTTGAATGCTATCTGTCCTTGCGGACGGCGCTCATTCATTTGAGAGCGGGACGAGCGGCGCCGAGCCTGCCGCAAGGTTGCGCGCTTGCACAATGCACGGCCGTGCACTCTTCCCATACGCCATTTCCGCACTGCCTGTTGCAATATCGGCTGCCCGCGACGCTCCATTACTCCGCTACCGACATCCCGTGAATTGGCGGGCGGAATCGACCTACAACGCCGACAGCTTTACGGGAAGCTTACTGCACATATTAGGAAGGCTACGGGAAACTGTAACCCCGTGAAACCGTGATTCACAACGAAAATCAAAGCACCAAAACTGTTACCTGTTTTAGTTATTCCGCCTGATTTTCAACAACAAAATACCTCAAGGTCTTCGACGAAACATTGGATCTAAGGCAAGGGAAGTTATGAATCCACTGACCCGTCATGATGGTTCTAACTTCACCGTTTTTTTTTTGTTTTTTTTTTTTTTCTTTTCCTTGCAACCACGCTTGCTGACGGAAATGTCTGTGTTATGGCGGACAGAGTGTCTCATACAGTTAAGTCACCAAGTATGAACATGTTTTTTTCTTATTCAGTTGCTGCCCCCACTGCAAATGAATACCAAGAAACAGTAGTTACCATCTTCCTTTAATACTGGATCAAATTCTTCACACTTTCAGCTCACCTCATCTTTGACTTAAAACTTGTCTTTTCGTCCCTTTTCAGCGTGAGGTGGTGACTGTCGGGACCAAGGTGGAGTGTGTCACTTGTGAGTGGGACTGTCATCCGTAAATGTGGGAAATGGACATCTCGTCGGGCTAGAATTACGGTGCGAAAGGAGAACGGACAGCACACCCAGTAACACCGTGCCCATTCGACATCAAATATTTGATTTCGATTCTTTGTCAACACTGCGTCTCTAGTGCACGATGCCTTTTCCTTTAATACTGCTTGAAACTGAAATAACTTTTCTACTTATCAGTTTTAGATTGTTAATGTCTGCAGTTTACGTAATTTTTTTCTCTACCTTTTCACGCAGCATTAGAAGCTACAGTTACAGTACCAGGCAAAAGAGAGATTTGGGGTATTTTATGCGAACAGCACTCATTGTTAATATAGGTGAAACTCTACAACCTTTGTTATATTTACGTATAATTAATACCTAGCTCATTTTTCTGATGCTACGTCACGTGACTACTCTCTGACAACGTTGCCTTTGGCGCCAGAGGAAAGTCATAATCTGAAGCAGAAGTATCTTGAACGGTATGACTAATTAGAGTTACGCTTATAAACTGTTTCCGAAATCTTAGACACGAGAACTATGTAACTAAGAAATGAAACACTAAGAAGTATTCTCGTCTTTGTTTGCGTTAAGTTCTTGATTCGCAACACAAATATAGGGGGCCTCAAGCGCGAGCGTCGAGCGCAGTAGCTTACTGGGAGACACACTAGACTAGAATTCGGAATTAGTGACGATAAAAACCACGTCTGATCACAAAATTTTGTTTTTCGTGATCTAGCTAATCAACTTTAGGCGGATATCGAGATGGTTCCTTTGAGAAGTGTGTCGTCGATTTCCTTTCCCTGTATTGTCCATCCACTAAAAATGACATCGACGTGACGTTAAACCGCATCTTCTTTCCTCTTTTACAGGCTAAAAATGTTTAATTTCTAGTAGTTTACACAGAAAATTATTTTACAATACTACTTTTTCGAGACAGATTTCGTTATCAGTTCACAGCCATGAATCAAAAAACCATGTCATCTGAGTCACAAGACACTGTTTACACGGAGTTGATAAATCATGAGCACTTGTACGTGTACTTAGGGAACAGCTCACACTTCACTGACACCAGTAACAGACGTAACAACAGTGATCTACCATTGCTTCCGTTAACGTGCCGTCGCAAAGCGCAAGAAACTAACAAGCAGGCGTAACATTACCTGAGGTTATTCACAGTGAACGCTTTTTACGTAAGCTACTGCAATTACCTAACGGAGCGCTCTTCCTGTTAATGACTACTTTGTCATTTTGTATTATTCGGTAAAAAAAAATTCAGTACTTAAATTATTCTTAAACCCTGTTTCTATACTATGCGCTCACTTGTCACAGAAACAGATTAACTTGTCCTACAACTTCTTTAATTTATCGTTTGTGTTTTCATGTTCTAACATCACATTAATTGTAATGGAACTTTTACCTTTAATCACAAGGATTCCCACATTGCTGTGTATTGTTCTTCACTAAATACAAACTTTGTTTACAAAACGTAATCCTGAAATATTTGTCATTGTTTAACCATTTTAATGTTCTGCATTTTACGTCATCTTTATGGTCCATCACGCAGCTAACTAAACGACCCTTATTTACATGATATTTTCAAACAAGTTGTATATTTTATTTGTTATCCGACTTCAAAGTTAAAATTAAAATATTTTCGGAAGTCTTCGAATTCCTGTGACCGATATGTTGTCAGTATTAATGTCGGAAATCGTCGAGATTCTGTATTCCAGGATGGGTTAACTGTCTACATCCGTCTTTAAATTTGTATGGAACCCTCAGAGCCTACTCGCACCTTGTCAATTTTTATCATTATTTCCTAAACAATTAACTAATTACCTGTGACCTAATCACCTGCCGGTGGAAAAACGTTCCGGTACTATATGTTCCTCTGCACTTGTTTCGTCCATTGAAGACTTATATGCTCACTAATGCTGGTTTATCCATTGTTACTACCAGTTGGAATGATCCTCCTTTGCCAGCCGATACACCTGACTACGCTTCCCTCAACGTTCATATTCCTTGCTTCCACTGCCTCCTCCACGTTATTTCGCCATTTGCGTCGCGGGCGGCCGCTTTCCTTCCGCTGGGATAGTATCCATCGTAGTATCCAATTTGGTCTCTTACCTTCATTCGTCCTATTCACATGGCCAAACCACATCTGCTGTTTTTGTTGAACGTCGTCACAGACATTCCTATGAATTTTCATCCTTTGTGGGATTTAGTCATTTGTTATCCTATGCATCCCAGTACAGCCTGAGCTTCATCTTACGTAATCCACCTTAACATTGTTTTTGTTTCCCAT
Source organism: Schistocerca gregaria (assembly GCF_023897955.1). Taxonomy (NCBI): domain Eukaryota; kingdom Metazoa; phylum Arthropoda; class Insecta; order Orthoptera; family Acrididae; genus Schistocerca; species Schistocerca gregaria. The sequence continues at coordinate 1,016,278,234 of NC_064920.1, forward strand.
AAGAGGCACGAGTTTTGTGAGACCATGAGGTATAAAATAACTGACCAATGAAACAGTTACCGAAAGAAATTCAGATACCTAAATCTACGTAGGTACTCCACAAGCCGCCATAGAGCACGTGGCGGAGAGTACTATATACCACTACTAGTAATTTGCCTTCTTGTTCAACCCGCAAATAGAGCGAGGGGAAAACGATTATCTTTATGACTCCAAATGAGCCACTATTTCTCGTATCTTCGTGGTCCTTACGCGCAATGTATGTTGCCGACTGTAGAATCGTTAGGCAATCGGCTTCAAATACCTGTTCTCGAAATTTTCTGAACAGCGTTTCTCGTAAAGAATGTCGCCTTTCCTCCAGGAATTCTCATTTGAGTTCCCAAAGCCTCTCCGTAACACTAACGTCTTCTTCGGACCTACCGATAGCAAATCTAGCAGACCGCCTCTGAACTGCTTCGATGTGTTCCTTTTATCCGACCTGGTATGGAACCCAGACACTCAATCAGTACTCAAGACAGGTCGCAACAGCATCTTACATGCGGTCTTCTTTACAGATTAACCACATTTTCCTAAAATTGCGCCAGTAAACCTAAGTAGACTATTCACCTTTCCTACCACAATTCTCACATGCTCGTTCCAATCCATACCGCTGTGTGAAGTTACGTCCAGGTATTTAAACTAAGACTCTGTGAAGCAGGACACTACTAATGCTGTACCTGAAATTTACGAGTTTCTTTTTCCTACTCATCCGCGTTAATTTACATTGTTCTGCATATAGAGCTAGCTGTCATTCATCACACAAACTAGAAATTTTGTCAAAGTCATCTTGTATCCTCCTACAGTCACTCAACTTCGACGCCTTCCCGGTCCGAAGAAAATTTATTATATTCGAACTGAGAAAATGTTAGAGATATTGGTCTGTAATTTTGCAGGTCCGTTCTTTTACCCTTCTCATATTTTGAAGCCACTTACACGTTTTTCCAGTAGCTTGGGACTTTGCGCTGGGCGACAGCTTCGCGATAAATGCAAGTTAAGTAAGGGGGGCGAATGGTGTAGAGTAGCGAAATTTTTTCGCTACTGTTCGTCTCGCTTATTTAAAGACCGTCGGGGGAGGGGTTTCCAATTCTGAAGGTGTCAGAGCCACGCCGAAATCTAGCAAAACCAATCGTCGGCTGACGAGTAAGCAGCGGCGGCGGCGGCGGCAGCTGCACAAAGCACTTTGTCCGGCACCGGATAATGCGTATCCGCCAGCCGCGTCGGCAGCGCCGGCCGTGGAAGGCGACGAGACGGCGGATGCGCGGCGCGCGCACGTACTGCCGCACCGCGCCGGCTACAGGCGGGCAGCCAGCGCTCACAGGTGGCTGGCTAGCTGTCTGCTGCCTCGCCGGCTCCTCCCTCCCTCCTCTGTCTGTCTCACTCACACAGCAACCGACCGGAAGAAGACGAGCGATGCAGGCGAATCGGGGAAATTGTTTCCTCCGATGCGTCACGCTGTGCCTCACACATACGTCACTTCCCTTTCCGGTCCATCCTCCCATCCAATGCCCCGTCCATCTCCCCCCACCCCCGCTCTCCCAACCACGACTCCATGGAGATGTCCCGAGAGAGGGGAGGGGAGCGGCGGCGGCGGCAACAGCAGCAGCAGCAGCAGATACGAGGAGCAAGCATCCTACAGGTGTGTCATGCGCCGTAGCTGACTGTCAAGTATGGCTGGACCGGCATGGTGGCAGCGCGAAAAGTGCAGCCTGAAGCAAACCAGTAAAGAGATAAATTTTCTTTCGACACATACTCAACCCTCCAGAACAGCTATGGGTTTGTAATGGGGTGTTTAACAGGTTTTGAAAATGTGCAAGACGAACAGTAAACACATTTTTTTCATTTGGGTGGAGAACACCGCAGCTGTTATCGTAAATTACACTGAAGGAAGTACTGCCACCAGCACCAAGCGTCTTTTAAAATGATTTCATTACTAGTTTCGGGAATGGGCACATCGTCAGGTAGTAGTGTTGACTTCTTTGCAAGTTTTACATTTGTGTCTTCCTGAAAAGCGCTCCTTTACATATTGTAAGACAGAGGTTTGACTTTCTTTTACAATCCATACTGATCAATTAACTGAACCATCTGACGACGGGCTCGGGCACGAAATTAGTAAGGGTAGAATAAAATCATTTCAAAGAACCTTGTGGTTGGTTACAATATTTCCTACAGTGTAATTAATAAACAGTTAATAGAATATGTCTTCAACCACCTGTACAATGATGGTAGGCGGAGACACTGTAAAGCAGGGGTTCTGGCTCCACGAACGTCAGCTGCTGAAGATGGAATGTTCTCAAAAATTTAAGAACGAAGATATTGCGAAATTTCATCCAGTAATGGTTCCCTTCGTCAGTTACTATGTATAGTCATGGTTGTACAAGAATCATACTTTCATTGCAATCAAATCAGTATTACGCCTGATTGTTACACTCTGTTAATGACTGCCGACAATATTTTGTACTTGGAACTCATTTTTGTGGAAACTGCAATAAGAAGAACGTACAGAGCCAGTCTAAAGCATAGTCTAGTAGATCAGATCACCAATTTTGTAATGGAGAGGAATGACTGTGTGTGTGTGTGTGTGTGTGTGTGTGTGTGTGTGTGTGTGTGTGTGAGAGAGAGAGAGAGAGAGAGAGAGAGAGAGAGAGAGAGAGAGAGAGAGAGAGAGAGAGAGAGAGAGCGGGGGGGGGGGGGGGGGGAGTAAAAATCGTACAAGGAGAACAAGGCCGAAAGTAAGTTCAAATGTATGTAGATTGCAGTAGTTATGCGGATCCTAAGAGGCTTACACGAGGTAGACTAAGTGAACAGCAACAGTATTAGGTGTAATGGTTACGTGTTTTCGTAAAGAAACCGCTCGGCCGAATCCAATGGGTGACCCTACAGACCAAACTGAATCAAGGCCTTTGCATGTGCCAGCAGTCTCGTGAGGCCCGCGGCAGGGGCCCGAGATGAAGCATAGCTTTCTAACAATGTGGTGTAATTCAATACGTGACAACTGAAATTAACTATTCAAATTTTGTATGCGATTATTGGCTTTCAGGGTACAAACACTATCATGACTTTCGAAAAAGTTCTTTACTTTGCGGAGCTTACATGTTACATATAGTACTCATATAACGCATGAATATCGTAAGGTTTCAACTAAGACATTTTTGACACAGAGAAGGGAAAAATAAAAAGCACCACACGTTAAGTGTTCGTTTCACGAACATTGCGCTTAACACGGCACTTCTGGTTCTTCCGGCGGTTCACCCGAAATCACCTTACGCTAGCATTCTTGCGGCGGCAATTCTAACCAGTACTCATAAGGAAAGGATGCAGCAAACCCAGACATCTAGCAGACATACGCCAACATTGCGACCGTTATCTACAATCCTAACTCTATGCCACTTGCAGCCGAAGAAGCGACCAGCAGATGCATCGAGGGAGAGAAATATCTGGCGAAAGTTTGCGGAGATGGGATCAACAAACGTGTCAGTAACAATCCGTGGAGAGTCACGGGGAGAAAATGAACACACCGGTCTCGACTGGATTATGATAACTGTGTGTGTGTGTGTGTGTGTGTGTGTGTGTGTGTGTGTGTGTGTGTCGGAGTTGCTATTGTCCCCGTGCTCCCAGTGACTGACTCATCGCACAGCACAAAAAGCGAGGCCTTACAAGGCTCTCCCCCGCCCTTCTCCGGCGCCGCGGCTGGCCCGCCTACCTTACCTGCTTGTCTTCGCAGCTGCCGCCCTTATCGCGCCGAACCACACGGACAACTCTGCATATCGCGCACAGAACAACTGTAAACTGTACAAATGTTTCTCCACTTTAGCTGTCGCATGCGCTTGTTCGCGCCAAGTAGCGGTTTACGTTTTCGACGAACAAGGATGGGGAATAACGGTCCCAAATTCGTGTCACTGCAATATGATCAATAACATAAATCGAAGCATTACGGATTCTGAATGCTAATTATGTATGCCAAACTACATTCCCAGATCGAACCATAACGGACGTTCTTCAATAATAATAATAATAATAATAATAATGAAAACCTGACTTTACGGGGAATTCTGTATATACTGATAAAGTCTATGTCCGCATTAGATCGCAGAATGTTTACACGAAGTACCTCCCCGGTTCGATTCGGTTACCTAATAACCTCGTAACGTTAGTCAAGCACATTTTGTTGGGTACAAAAGTTGATTTGTAATTCAGATGTGTAGCATTTTACTATGCATTTTCCTTTCTTGTTAAATGGATCACCTGAGGGTAACTTCGTAACAAGTCTAAAGCGGTAATTATGTTGAATGAGGCATTTAAGGCCGAAATGTATAATAAAAGTAAGGCTGAAATGTATAATAAGAAACCATGACACCTACTTCGAGTTAGCTGTCTCTTGCGAAAACATTTTCGTAGTGAATGATAATAGGTGAGGCAAAATTCCGAGTGTGGAACTAACTGCAAGACTTGCAGCTACAGCAATAAAACGGTCACGAGGCGGTTATCAAACGAGGAAGGGAATGTCAGGCGAAACGAAGTGAGGATGGTTACATCACCGCACTGCACAAAGGCAGACAGCCGTTTCCCGTGCAGCAGCTTCCGCGCAAAGCGCTGATGTCAGCGCTGTGATGACTTGCTAATTATATGACTTCAATGATGTACAGGGACATCTAACATTCCGCGGAAGAGAAGTTTACGCGCCCCACAGAGAACGCTGAAACACAAACGCAAACTGCGGTAAGGATTCTGAATGAATACAAAGTGCTTTTTCAAAATACACGGATTTGAATTGAAACGCACCTTTCTACTACTACTAAAATGAATAAATCATTACGGAGCTCTGCAAGACTACAGTTATTTTACGTACTGGAAGATACAACCGTATTTATTATTATTATATTATTATTATAAAGAAAGGAGTTACATCACTTGTGCAAAATAAGTGACGATGGACGAAGTAAGAGGATATGAGATGCAGAGTAGCAATCGCAAGGGAAGCACATACCTGCAAAACATATTTCTTAACATCTAGTATCAATGTTTTAGTATGTCTTTTCTGCAAGTATCTGTCTCGGGTGTTGGCTTGCACGGAAGTGAAACTTTGACGATGGGCCAGTTAGATAAGGAGAGAGTAGAGGCTTTCGAAATGTGATGATGTAGGAGAATGCTGAAGATTAGATGGGTAGATCGAATTCGAAATGTGATGATGTAGGAGAATGCTTAAGATTAGATCGAATAACTAATGAGGAGTTACTAAATACAACTGGCAAATCTGGCGCAATTTCACTAAAAGAAGATTTGGGCTGAATGGTTATATGCTGGAGACCAAGGTACTGTCAATAGGGCAATTGGCTGGATCTGGGCGAGGTGGGGGTTGGGGGAGTTTAATTTCCGGACGGGAGAGCGAGGCCTGCCTACAGTATGTACTTTCATACGGGTATACGTTGGGGTAGTTAAGCAGAAATGGTTTGTAATTATCGCATAGCGTATAGATCTGCATCAAACCAATCTTCAGACTGAAAACAATAGTCTGTTCAAGCAAAATGAAAAGACGAAATTGATAGCAATGTTGATATTACAGTCGCAATTTTTAATTAGAAGATAACAAATGAAATGTTACTGACAAATGCAAACAGTTTTATCACCTATTTTTCTACTGGGCACAGTAAGGCAAGTTACGTACATCAAACTTTGCAGTAGATTAAAACCGAGTGCCGGATCGAGACTGAGCTACCCAAATACTGCTCACGACCCGTCCTCACTGCTTTACTTCCGCCGTATGTTTCCTACCTACCGAACATTACAGAAGTTCTCCTGCGTTAACTTGCAAGACTAGCACCCCTGGAAGAGAGTATACTGTGGAGACATGACTTACCCACAGCCTAGGGGATGTTTTCAGAATGGAATCTTCACTATGTAGCGGAGTGCTAGTGTTCTAAGTTTCGCATGGGAACTCCCTTGAAGTTTGGGGAGTGGGAGACTAGGTACTGACGAAATTCACGCTGTGAGGACAGGTCGTGAGTAGTGCTTCGGTAGCTCAGTCGGTAGATCACTTGCCCCCGAAAGGCGAAAGTCCCGAGCTCGAATTTCGGTCCGACGCACAGTTATAACCTGACAGGAAGTTTCGCATCAACGCACGTTCCACTGCAGTGTGACAATTTCATTCAGGTTGTATACAACATCATCATTGGTTACGGTAACCAATTTCTTCAAGGTCCTTCACTGACTGAAATACGAAAAGTCGCCGTGCGCTGAACTTTATGTGGTGCACGATACACATTCCATACCGTAGCCAGAGCTCCGTATCATCGCGAAGAAGACAGAGTCCATCAATCAGTGCCTCGCACGGCCTTCCGTAAAGCCCACAGACGCGGCCGCATCAGCACCAGTGAAGGAGGCCTTGACATTGGCCAGAGTTGCCGCCGCAGCTCTGGTTAGCGAGAGGCAGCGCGTTACTATATCGGGCGACATTCCCCGCCTGTCGCGTGTTTTTACATGCGGCAGTCTCGTCGCGACGTACAATTACCGCATCCGGCGGCTGTATGTGCCGTCCTCCGCACATCAGGCAGTCCTGCCGGCTGGCGTTACACGAAAAAAAAAAAAAAAAAAAAAAAAAAAAAAAAAAAAAACACACGCAAGCGCACTGGATGTTTCCAAAAGGGTCAAAATACAAACTAGGGTAAGCAAGAATTGGCTATAACCTACATCCTCGGGTTCCTCATATCTCAAGCTTACCTTTTTCCACTCCATCTTTAGTCCTCCTCCTTCAGAACAAACCGAACAAAAGTAACCCGTTTCGGGAACATATTTTGCCTGCTATGCGACAGTGGGTGTCAATTCGGAACACAAGGTACAATATCGTAAGCACTAAATAGCTCTGTTTAAGTCTGCTGATGTAAAAACGAGTAGGTAAATCCTTTGACTGACTTTATTTTTGCATTTTTGATCAAAGTTGGCTGCGAGATAGAGTAGTAGCTGAGTTTCTGGTTCCCTACTAATGCATTTTTGACAGCTTTACAGATGACAGTATTTGCTTCATCAGAAGTGACTAACTGGTGAGCGTTTTTAGTGTGTGAAAGGGAGAGGATGCAATGTTGTGCTTATGACGTTCAAGTCGAACGCACGAGTCACGCTAATGTTACAAGAATCGAAAATCACTCTTGGAAAGAGATTCTGTAGAAGCTTTGCTACGTTGTCTAGATTTCTACCAATGACTGTAGTATATTACAATCGTTTCACTCACACGGAAAGCTAACGTTTTGTAATTACACACACATATATATATATACACGATACTCCAAAACTGGTCTGAAAATATGCTTGACTTTCGTTCTTCATCGGATGAGGAACTAAATAAAACTAACCACAGAAATATCACATTTTCCGAAACAAGCATTACCAAGGGGGTTGGAGGTGCTTTATGACCACCTAAAAAATTTAAAATATATAAATTCGGTAATTGTTGCTGATATATTAAAAAATACTTTTTGGAGAGGTATTTTGTGTAAGGAGAGCCCAGACGCTGATAATATGTTTCAGCGCACGCACAATAACGTGTGGGCTGCTACCAACCGTCAGGTACTTTACGACCACAACAAATTTAACAAATGCAAATTTCGCTATTGACACTTTTTCGCAATACACTTCTTAATTAAATGTTTATGTTTAAGGTCCAAAATATGAAAATATTGAACATGGCTGACTGGGGAGCGTGACATCTACCACCGAGGCCTAAACTTTCTTGGTTAAGTTTACCTGAAAAATTTAAAACATTAATAAAACCTGGTATATGAATTAATAACTTTTTCATAATTTATAGTTTAAAATGACTAGACTACAATATTTTCAAAAGGTAGGCATAACATACTCGAGTCTTTCCCGCCCCCACCCCCTCACCGGTACTGCAAGGGTCAAGGAGTTGGCGCCCACCAGAATTTACAGAGCTTGCTCAAACTCTTGTGTGCCGTTACCGGTGGTAACAGTGCTACACACGAAAGCGCGCTCACCTAAGAATTCGTGATTCGTAAGTGCCACAACACAGCTAATCTGTGAGATACAGTACGGGAAATTTCAGTCACGAATCCTGTTAAAGAAGCGTGATAGGCACAGTGCTAGGCTTGCAGACTTTCTACTGCCACCTGACGCTAACTGAAGATCACGTTTATTGGACGACGCACGTATACTTTTGTTCAAGATTTTTACACTCTGTGCCGTAAAACGCTGTCGGTACAGCTGAATTACATAATCCGTATCACAATTAGCACATTCCCTACCTCTGAAGTCCACTTGTGTCATTAAATGAGCAGGAAGTTACCGGACTAGTCCAGCATCTTCACTTTCATTCATGATTTCTCATTGTCTCAGATACGTTACGCCGATTCTTCATATATTTAATACAATATGAAGTAACGGCTAAACATGGGTATGTTTGTAGTGATAAATTATTCCGTCTATGAATTGTTCAGTTAACCAACTTAACATGCGACCATAATTGCCATTAACAGCATTTTTTTCTCGAAGACAAAAAATAAACATCTCATTTTTATCTTTTAACTTCCTCCATGTACTTTGTGCATCTGATTATGTTTCTCCATACGATGGCGAAGAGGGCTGATTGTTACTTTTTAACAGCAAGTGACAGCTTTTAACTTGTGAGCAACACACAACAAACTGTTTGCTAACCACACAGTGCTGTTTGCTTTCGTATGAAAGCAGCATGTGTCATGCTGCCTACCAGGACTAACGTTTTATCATACTTTCGTTTGGGAACAGAAACTAATGGTATGTCTGTCGATATTTTTTCAATACAGCCATCTGTTACGGCACATTGATAATTTTTACTTTTGGGCCGTCCGCCTAATTACAATTGAAAGAAAATTTTCGGGCCACACGCGTTTCGCTTTTTCTTCGCAAGATATCTTCAGCGACCTGGAAGATGTACATATTTTTTTATTATGCTATTTAGTTTACATTCTGAGGCAGTTCAAAAGTAAAAAATTATCATCATACCGTAACATTACACGCAACTGAGAACGACAGGACTGCGAAACTTGAAGATAGTCATCTGTGTTCTAGCATTTGAGAAAAAGGGACCACTATTGTAAACGTACGTTTAGTTGAATAGCTACGCCCACAGGTCGAGGGCGGTTGTATCACTTCGTATTGCCATCAAATAGTAAACTCAGTCCATCCTTTATTGGGATGACAATTTTCCTCGAGGTCGCCATGTTCTAGCACCTTGCCATCACCGTTAACGAGATGATCTACGGATGAAATTTAAACGAACCCCACCCCACCCTCTCTCTCTCTCTCTCTCTCTCTCTCTCTCTCTCTCTCTCTCTCTCTCTCTCTCAGCAGTTATCGGTTACAAGACGCTAACGACACTCAGAGCTCAGAGTCGGCATTGTCACAAAAACAGGTGTCTTATTTTCGTAATTCCGAGAAAGGATAAAAAAGGTTAATTTGCCGTGGCGGCTGGTGTTTCCGTCGGAGCGCGGCGCGGCGCAGGGCGCGAGATCGTCCACCTGTTACAGTGGCCTTCTGTGAAGTGAAACCGTACACCGGGAATACAATCTGGCGGCGTGACTGGCGGATCAGGCCGGCTCTTTAAACGCCGCCGCGGCGCGGCCACGTGGAGACCGCGAGAAACGCGTGACAGCTGGGACGATGTGTTTGGCACAGGGTGTAGCGGCAGCGGCTACGGCTGCGCCGGCCGGCTCATTCATTCAGCGAGCGAGCGCCGGAGACGCCCGAGTATTTCTGTCTGTACCGGGCGCGAGCGGCTCCGAGTCAGATGCGAGCGCAATTGCCACGTGGAGTAGCGCGGCACGGGAGACAGCCTTCACGGGGGACGCAACTGCCACGTGGAACAACGTGGCACAACAGCGTGTCTTCGATAGTGCGCCATAGGGGGAGGGGGTCACTTCCGGCCTCCTTTAGGCTTCTAACCGTCCGCTTTTGCTTCATCTCGTCACGCACTATCAAGTAATCCCGCCTGCGGATCGTAGCCACAAGCCATAGTCATTGGGAGGTCTGATAGTAATACCACTGCTGATGGTGCTTGCAAAAGTGATGGTTGCTTAAAACGGCGATCACCATTTTTAGTGTTTTATATAGGTCTGATTCATTCAAACAACTGGTTTAGTCACTGTGAGATGTAACGGGGTTATCTTGTCGGAAGTTACAGATGGAAGCACGCACGCTTATGTCGTCAATTCCAGGAAATGCATTGGTCTCTCTCGTTCCACAATGGGTTGACTAATCTGACTATTCTGTATCTCCTATTCCAAATTCAAAGCAATGTAGGACACGAAGTCTCTTATTGGAGACCGTATTAGGTTCGCAATGAAGACACACAAAAAAAAAAGTCCTAAGTTTTTCCCCAATATGCCGTTCAAATATTCCAGATTGTAGTGTTTCAGTTGCGTTAGACCTAGGCTAAGTGAGTTCCTTTTTATCTTCCTGGCAGTATGAAACTGTGTGGCGGAGAGGGACTCTAACCTGGGACCTTTCCGTTTCGAGGGCAAGTGGGATATTGACACAGCTATCCGAACGCGACCCCTGCCCCGCCTTCACTACTTCCCTTGCACCATTGTACTGTTTCCTACTCTTTCCAAGTGAAAAGAACGCTACTGAGACGGTTAAAAACGAACAGCTGTTATGCCACAAATGTACAACCCAAGTCTTTTGGAGGGGAAATTTATAACGGCTTTCCACTACACTCTTTGCAATGTTCTCTCTGTTGTACTATGCAGACTGTTTCACAATCACGTACCACTTCTGAAGATTTTAGATCGGAAGCCATGTCAGGAATCATCATCCAACGACACTACAGAGCGTCAAAGTTACAAGCGCCAGCACCTGTAATGTATGTATTCAGAGAGATTTCGTGATGACGTCACAAACATGGAGAAGGATAAATGTATCAACCTGAGGTAAGGTTCCCTGTACCGGAAACGAACGAGTCTGAAGTTATAAGCGTAAATTGTTCTGATACTGTCTCCAGGGAAATACGTGTACTGGCAATGTTGTTACACTTGTAGGGTAGGTAACTTTCATAAAAAAAACGTCCAGTAAATGTATGCTCTAAAAAGCATACCTGAGGAGCTAGAGTACTCGATCATCTTCGCTACTGCGAAACATCTCTACTACTGAACTAGTGGTCGTAGCTCCTAAGGGATGCATTTTAGAGAACATACTTACTGGACTTTTTTTGTTTTGGTCTATACTACCACATCTGAAGGTTGCCTGCCCTACAATCTTAGCAACAGCAGTACCAACACATGTACTCCACTGTCTGAAGTATCAAAAATGTTTTCGCTTACAACTCTCGACTCGTTCGTTTCCGGAACCGGGACCCTTACCTCCAACTGATACATTTATCCTTCTCCACCATCCTAGAACGTTTATAACCTCACTGAGTCCCCTTGTATCTACATACATTCACAGGCGCCAGCGCCTGTAAGTTTCATGCTCTGTAGCACCGTTGGATGACGTTTCGGGACACGGATTCCTATATAAAACTTAATAGATAAAGCTGCCTCTACAACCTCTAGAAGTGTGTAACATGAATTTTGAAACTCCCTGTGCATTTTATACGTTCTCCAAATACGCTCCGCTAAGTGTCAAGACTTCTGAATATATAAGCTGCTCAGTATTTGAAATTGTACGCACTGTTGCCTCGTAAATTGTCTCGGATAACCATACTACCACCTGTGGAAGGCGAAAAACGCAGTACCGGCGGGAACAGGGTCGGTCCGTGTTTACACGCTGCGTATAGCGGCACAGAATTAGACCGGCGCTAACGATACGACGAGTGCAGACGGAGAGGATGCCGGATGTGGGGCGGGCGGAGCGTCTAGAAACGTGTGACCTGGCGGGTGCAGTGTATCCTAGTCCTAGAGACGACCTTGTCTCGAGACCCCGGCGCGGTCCGCCCGGCTGCCGGCCGCTAGAAATAGACGTGGCTGCGTCGGGGACGGCGGCGAGACGATTCAGGAAGTTCCAATACAGCCAAGTCGACATTCCGATACATAACCCCGGCGCCTTACAGCCGTGCAGCCCCATTCGCTCTGTACGCCCCGTCTCCGCTACTCGAGTTGCCCGTAAGTGCTCGTCAGACACGAGTATGTTCTCGGCAGACGACGATGAAGTCTACCACCACAACCGTCGTTATGCTACTTCTCTATTGCGTCTAACTACTTCCTCGACGCGCTTCGTTTTCAGTTCAGAAACAAGTGATACATAACCTCTTAATTACTGACAAGTCTTCGCGGGAGTACAGCCGGATGCTATTTCCTGCGTGTGTGGCACAATGCTTCGACGACGTGCCACCTCTATCTCATTCTCGTCGTTGAAGTCAACTATTTTGCTGTCAGTACACCAGTAACCCAATAACGACGACGAGTGACATCGCCAGAATACTGAGCCTGAAAACTTGGGAAGCCAAAACTCTTCACTACCGTGCATCATTTCGTAGTCACCTACACTACCCAAAGATGTCTTAAAATAAGTTGAGCAATGTGCCACGAATTAAGATTTAGAATAGAATTTCCACCTCCGTAGACCTTCGGGGCTCTAAACCGCTGAGTAGAGCAGTGTTTTTTGTTTAGAGTAAACAGTAAGCACAAGGCCAACAGTGGCAGGCGATTCCAATCAGATAAGGCAGCTATTTGTTACGCTGCGAGGACGCGGTGAAATGACAGTATGTATCAGATTATCTACTGGCGAGACAAACACTGAACGGGACGAATTCCAATAAAGTTATTGATGACAGACCAAATATCTGAGATGCACACACTAATACTTGTTAGTAATATCAAGTTTATTTTGAATTTCTCTAACACCCAAACCTCCAGATGTCAGACACTCAGATCAGTCCAAACTTTAAGTAAAAGATCGATTTAGTTCACGCTGTGTGCTGTCGTCCATTACAACATGTGTAAACGGTAATTAAAAGTAACACCAAAACTACGGAGTACAGAAAAAGCATATATGTGAGCTGTTAATGTAAAGATCTCTACTGAGTGAGTTGGTGGAGCGTCATATCGTCGTACTAAAGGTCCCGCGTTCGACATCCACTGATAACTATTTTTTTAACAGTTTACGCGTGAAATTGTGCGGGAGAACATTTTTCTGAAATGTAAAAGGACGTTTCGGAGTTTGTAGCAGTGTTCTTTTGGCAGCCTGCTTTCGCCTATGGAGTACAGTTGTGTTGATAGGTACGGTGTTTGGTACCTATCTGACTCATTGACATCTGGAGGTTTGGTTTTAAGCATCGCTATAATTTAACGTATATGATAAATTGTAAAGAGTGAACTACACTTATTTCAGTCTATTATCACAATTTTTGCCCTCAGACATTGTAAGTGCAATACACTGTGTGTTTATGTTGAAATTAAAATTATACTCAAAAGACAGTATTATTTTTATTATTATTGGAAAGTATTTCATTTATAGGTTTTTGGACAAGGAGAGCGAGAACTTCCAATCATGATGTACAGGTGGAAGTCACTCTATCATTCGGCTGCAATAAAAAATGAAGCGATTCTGTTCAACTTAAAATTAAGGGCGGAAGGAAAGTGTTTATTTTGTTATTATAAACATTGTTCAGTAAGGCAAGGAAGTAAGAGCAATTAACCTTTTCTGAGAAAAAAATTGTATACACTGATTAAAACTCCAGTTCTCTTCCGAAAACATTAAACCATTATATAACATCGTAAAATATTCACTTTTTCACTCTCCTTCACACTTCTTCAACCGACACGAATCTGTCTCTACTTGTCAGGAAACCTAGGGAACCTCTATGTAAATCGATGGTTAAGTGTAGCGTCTGGTGGCTTCCTGTTAAGCAATGTGAAGCCCATCGACACAGCATTTCATTTCAGACAATGACATGTCTAGAGATAATTGATTGTCAACTTTATACAATGAAACGATTACCTCTATTTGTAACCGGGAGCGCAGTCTTGCTCATTATTGATTAACATGTGAATGGAGCACGAAACCAGACAGCATTTGCCCCATCTCAGTTCCCAACAGATACATGACAGAGAACATTAATAAAACCAGTTGTACCTACTACCGAGTGTAAACGTAAACGAGAACTTCTGTAATAAGTAGAAAATGATATGAAACCGCACAGTTGAGGTGGTGAATCCAGTGTTGCCAACAGTAGTGGTGCGTCAGGCTGTAAGAGCTGCGCTGTGGGAGAGGTTCGCACTAGGTTCATAGGCGCCGCGGCAAGTGTTTGCCCGGACCGTCGCCTCGCCACCTAAACAACCGCCCAGCGCAAACACTGACAGGCCGTTCCGATAACATATTTCTTCTCAGGGGCTTTGGAGCGTGGGAGAGAATGCGATTGCGTTTGGATACGCACAACTTTAGCCCGCAGACTACCACAAACGCATGTGACATCATATGCTCCGCAGGATCAATTTGTAGTTCCGTGTGGTACGGTCAGACAGAATAACGATTCTGACACACACACACACACACACACACACACACACACACACACACACACACACACACACACACAAATTTACAGACATTGGCTGGGAGCGGGTACTGATTAAAAATATGGGGATACTTGAGAATTGGTGCCGGACCGGGACTCGAACCCGGATCTTCTGCTTGCAAGTGAGATGCTCTGGCCTAAGCCACCTGTAATTCCTTAGTGTTAATTCATAATGGCTGCTGGATCAAAAATAAATAGATTCTGAAAAGGTTGTAAGTTGCTATAGTTGACAAGTGCAGTATAACTAACGCATGTTGCTCTTTCACATGCCTACAATTATACTATAACTATTACTGTTTATGCTACACAGGAAATACTTTACGGACTGTAAAGTTCTCAGTAGGTTTGTCCCTATTATACTTCAAGCAAATGTGGTCAGACTTGATGCAAGGCCATCGAATGAAGTAAAACCGATCGTGTTTACAACACTTTGAAGACGAAATCAGTGAACGAAACACATAGGGAAGGTGAGAATAATCATTTCATTCTTTGCA
The DNA here is from genome assembly GCF_023897955.1 of Schistocerca gregaria. Classification (NCBI taxonomy): domain Eukaryota; kingdom Metazoa; phylum Arthropoda; class Insecta; order Orthoptera; family Acrididae; genus Schistocerca; species Schistocerca gregaria. The sequence continues at coordinate 1,016,293,261 of NC_064920.1, forward strand.
ATGAAAGCGAATGACACAGTTAAATTTGTTGGAAGAGTTCTGGGAAAATGCAGGGCATCTTAAACTAATTCGCAGCCAAAACGCTAATGCGACAAATTCTTAGAGTATTACTTCGGTGTTACGAATGCGTATTAAGCAGGGATGATAACAGGTTTCCTAAGAATTCATCGAACGTGCTGCTAGGATCATAACTATTCTGTAACGCCCACGAAAAAAATTAACGGAGATGTTCGGGGAAACTTAAATGAGATTCATTGGATAAATGTGGCGTTGTTCTCGCAAAACTCCGTTACGTACATTTAAAGAACCCGTAGAACCAGTATTCGAGTAAAGATGTGCTATAATTCTGCTGCCACCATCATGTACATCACACTTGGTTGTGAGAATAGGATAGAAAGTACATACGAAGCCATAACGACAAGTCTCTTTTCTCCCCTCATGCCGTCTCAGGTGCACCGATATAAAATTCAGCTCTAATGGTTACAGGTTTCGTGCTAACACGTCCATTCTCAAACCGCACATCTTGCTATTAACCGTCATTATTCATACAATATGGTGCTAAAAGGTTCGAACAGCTTCTGTATAGCTAAGTATACAGTGGGCAAGAAGTACCTTCACTGATTTGAGCGTATGTGTTTGTTGCAATTAACTGCTGACAAATATTCCCTACGGTAGTTAACAGGACACCTTCGCAGATATAGCCCTCTCACATACGCGCATGCGCACACCGCTGCCACGCAACTTTCACTGAATGCTGCATTACATTTCAAAGTGACACAGATACATGACACTACTTTGGAACACAGTCACCAAGTCTCTAAACAACATTATACCAACCGTTCAGTTCTTCAATAACGGAAATCCGCTTCTTGATCAGGGAGCCATTCGAGAACCGCTGTGTGAACACCCTCTTTTTCGAAAAAGCTCCTTCCGTTCGGATGTTCTGTCAGCTTCCGGGAAAAAAAGGGAACCGCATGGTTCACGATTTGGACTTCCCCACCAGCGTCACCCACATATGAGCAGCCTAATCAAATCGTTGGCACCATTGACATCGTTGACACAGGATGTGATACTGCACTTGGTCCACAAATCTATACGATTTCACGCTGAATCTGTGTGCAATTCTTTACGCCCACCAGAATCGAAATATCGCGTTCTTCGGCTTTGGTGTACGTTTCCACTTGCCATGCCATTGAGTCGCACACAGTGATGCACGTATTATTTGTACTGTGCCCACAGGAACCCAGGAACGTGTGCTCTTTTCTGACAACGCGCCACTCTTCTTGCGCAATGGTCTTAGCGTGGGACGACATTATGTTCCAAGGTACCATCAGCCATGCACTGCACAGATGCTTGCTGAATACACATAAGTAGATGCAGGTGTTGAAGGCGTACCACAACGACAACGGCCGCAACTTACGAGATAATGAAAGTACAAGGACTGGGGCGACGGTGGCCGCTTGATACACAGCGGCAACTTGATACCGCACTGAGGATTGCGCCAGGGCGTGCCTCGGCGCGCAGATTGGCGAGCCGGAAACCAACGTGTAACTCGAAGCCGTGCACCGCAATGCGCGGAGCCCGTGGCCGAGAGACGCACCGCGAGCGGAGAAGCCTTCATACTGCCAGGCTCCACCCTCTCGGAGGTAAACCACAAAGTAGCGGCGCGCCGCCCAAAATAAAACCCGCTCTCACAGCCCACCTTCGCGTGCCAGCAACTACGCCACCGGTTAACGCACTCACTCGCCCGTTAGCTGTCAATCGATCTGGTTGTTACTTCGGAGCAAGCAAGAAGCTAGTCTTGGTTGCAGGTATCATGCTCTGGTATGTGTTAAAATTTCCAATGTCCATTATTGAATCTGTCGGCGCTAAACAAATCAGCATACTAACAGTCAACTGCAGGCTGATGGATGTATCTTAGAAACGTAACTGCAACATCCCCTCGAAGAGGTGCATCCATCGAAAGTAGATAGCTCAGTATTTTTCCGAAGCATGGAATGACAGAGTTACCTGACTCGTGGGAGTACACAAACCTTTGGTAGTTCCTGTAGGTTTTTAACATTATCAATACCTACAGTGATATGAATTGGAATGGCACCTGTGCCAAGAAGGAATTGGAGGGGGTGACGCGACCAAAGAGGGCCGGAGGGGGGGGGAGTGATGTCTGGGACCTCTCAATCCGCACACAATTTACGAATGGGGCAGAATGTAGGAAACGATTTTTACAGACTTCGTTTTCTTTGCCACGAGTCGTGCGTTGGCTTGTGGAGTACAAATGATGTATTAAACGAGAAGCAGTAAGCAGCATTGCAGATTTTCAGGTTAAATACTTGTTGCCAAGCGAAGGCAGCGACGTGCCGCGAGGTGCAGCATTCCAGCGCCGGGTTTAAACTTGGCCGCGGTCAGCCGGCGTAGTGAGAGACGCGTTTTATGGCCCGGCCGGTCCCAAATGTCAGCGAGCTTGCGCGGTCCGCTGGGGGTCCGCGGCCAGACGATAGAGAGCACTGACCTAGTTCCCTGCCGCGCCGCGGCGCGCCCGACGCCCGCCTCCGTCGCGACGCCCGCCCGTCTTGGCATACGCTCAAGACGTCGCCGCCGCAGACGCAGACGACGGCTGCGACGCCGGCGCCGCGCCTTCCAGTCATTAGGCAGGTAGCGACGCCTATTCTTGGAATTAAAGTGAACGGACCGCCGGCGGCTGGAGCGCGTGCTCGCGGGATCCGGCTCTCGCCGGCCCATTGCGTAACCAAGTTCCTGGGCCCTTCGCCGAAAGACGCGCGCGGAATGCGAATCAAGTTCACGCAGGCGTTCGCGCAACCTTGCAGCAGTCGGCAACTTTCCGTTCGTCGTGTCAGACACTTGCGACACTCGTTACAACTGCTACGTTTGCAACTGACCTGCCGTAAACCACGAAAGAGAAACTGTTACTGCAAAGGTCACAAACTTCTTCGCAGCAGATTGCGGGAATTCTTTTAAACAGAACATAATTTTACTATTGGAACATCGTGCAAGACAATGTTGTAGGTGAGATTCTTTTAAGGCTCTGTGAACTTTTGATTTAAGAAACATGCCAACAGTGGCAAGCTATTACGAAAGCGATAAAGACTGAAGAACTTTATCATACACGAACCATCAGCTATTATGATGAGCTTTTGCGCTACCATCACACTATTCTTTCCTTTTTTTATTTAACTGTAAACAAGAGGTACCCGTTCCGTTACTTACCTCATATTTCTGTTCATTGGGAGACTGCTGCGGTAGTGCAATCAATCTTCCAGATGGTTACAATTAAAGTGCAGCTGGTCATAGAGGTCCAGTGTGGGCTGTAGTAATCGTATGGCAGATAAACTTTGTTGATACTTTACTGCGTTAATACGGAACCGATTTACGCTGAGAAAAAAGTTAGTTCCAGTTTCGACCACCAGGCACAAATTTGGTGCTGTGAATGCAACAAAGACCTACAGAAATGTTTCCGTATGTAGGCAGAAAAGATCAAATATATGATAAAGGTACAATGTTGATTTTATTATTGATCGCCACTTACATAATTTGTTCAATAAAAGCACCAGAGAAGCTGTACAACGCCAGGTTTACATCTGGTGGCAAAAACTGGGACCAATTTTTTCTAGCGTAAATCAGTTTTGCATTTTAACCCTTTAGCATATCTCCAAAGTTTCGATGATAAATACAGCCCATACTGGACCTCCGTAGGTAGCTGCACTTTGTAATCATTTGGTAAAAACACACTGAAATATTACTCGTAAATTACTGCTCCAAAGCGTATGGCGCCTATCAAATACACGACAAACGCTTGAAGATAGATGCCTACTATATCGCGATAGCCTACTTACGAAACTTCAAAAACCAGTATTGAAGACATTCAAACAACGTCGGACTTATCGATTCTGTGATGACCGCAAACTAGGGCATGGAAGCAATCATCCATCCTGCCCTCCTCGCGAATGGGTCGGAAAGAAGCCGTAGTATGTGGTATACTAGAAACGGCGGTCTCTCCATACACTTCACAGTGGACTGCAGAGATGCCGATCTCTCAAATCGCATCCTTGATGCGAGAAACTAACACTGAGAAGAGCTAATCATGTTCATTCACACATTTTGAACAGAGGAAAAATCGTCCACTGTAGGACAACCGATTAACTGTACCGCAACCGTCCCACTCCTGAGACGTCGTATGACAAGGACGAACAGGTAACAACCGTAGATTCACCAGGTTACTTAAACCATTATCCGCACTTTTATCGGTAATCAATCTGTCTCCAAAGTTTACTTCCAAATTGCCGATGCTCTTTCTGTTTCCAACAAAGTATGTTTGTAACTACGGGAAACAAGCCACGGTGTTACCGAACAATTCTGCTTTATCGCAAGAGGACCTCACAGAAATTTGTGTACTCATGAACTACCTGAAACATAGATGGGGTCTTAAATAATAGAATGGATTACCTGGAAACCTGCCGAAGATCAGAGCGCCAGCTAATGAGCAGAGGCTGAACGGTTATTCTGTGTTCCACTTACTGTCTACAGTAATCTTTTGTCACGCCCTTTTACTTACTGTTTCTCTTTGTTAGAATCGCTGTTACTTGAACCGTGTTTCCTGTTCAATCAGGGCGACAGTTCACGACCAAGGATCGACAAAGGTCACGTAGGTCACGTAAAACTAATGAACTGAAATAGAATGTGGTAAGTAGACAGCTGGCCCAGATCTGTACGCATAGCCAAGTGAATTGTCATGAAGAATGCGAATATTAAGATGTATAAACGTCGGCGTTAACATTACGGTAACTGTATTAACTAAGAGTATGCCGATTGCTACATCTGCAGCCGATTCCTGCGTTCTGTAACAATACGGCAGCCTCTCCGAATGAAGTTACCAATTCTCGTTTACTATTTTATATTATCGTAACAAATTTAGAAAAAGGATTCCAATATTATAATTCAGAGTTTTAAAACATAGCAGTTTAAGATAACACGATATTGCAGAGAGTGTGTTGCTCAGGAGTAGGGCTTTCAATTTAAGTGTGTCTTCTGTATGGGAATATGCATAACGAACGTACCCGTTGTAGACACATGGCTGACGACAATGGAACATTGGGTCTGGCCGTGAATAGTGCATAGCCTGATGTTAAGGCGATAGCCCGCGATACAAGGGAAATCTGGGTTCGAGTCCCGGTCAGTCGCAATTTTTCATTGTCATCGTAACCTTATACAACTGATGGTCGTACATATTCGCAACTGCGAATACATTTCATGTGTTTCAAATAATGGTCACAAACAACTACACCTAACACAAAGATTACGCTAAGTACGAAACCTCTTATTCCGATATCAGAACATAGGTGTTATATAGACTGATGCAATGAATTTGAAAATCTTAGAGTCGCACAACTTTTTTAACACGTTTTTACTCACCACAAGATTCGTAGCAAATTTTCAGCACGTCAAAATATTTTATTTTTTTCCTGTGTGTGTTCCTCCACACGAAAATGCTGCACTGTTATTAGCACCAATCCAGTGTTAATGATGTGTTTGCTCTGTAACGATGCTTTTAATCGTTTTCTTACAGCCCTCAGCGACTGACAAAACGCATAACAGACGAAGATCCTAAAATGTCTACAGGTCAGTCACTTCGGTAGCAACAGCTACTTCTCAGAGTCCAGAGGTGGCGACCCTGAACCATGGGTGTTACGCGGGGGATATGGGCCATCCACGAGGTTTCACGCTGAGCAGCCGTCAGTTTGGAGGTGAAATGCTTTTATTGGCCACCGGCTTGGAGCAAGCTGCCAGATTCACATGCCAGATTGCGGGCCACCACTAACGAAGGGTCGGCGCCTCTGGGAAACACTGTGCGGCTTTCAGTCGCGTTCTGCGCCGTCGTGGGACAGCGGATCGTTAACGCTTAACGGGAGCCAGGCGGGTAGGGAAGTCTATTTGACCTTCTAAGGAAACAGTGCTGCAATTCAAACTGGATTGAAAATACGTCACTTGACAAGGGCTGCTGTTCTTTCAGCTTCCTTTTACAGCGCCACGGCTATCGATATCATGTTTTAGCTTTTAAAGATAGATAACAGAGCGATTAGGACGAAATTAGCACCAAAAGACTTCCCGCCTATCCACGAATCTACCACTGACAGTTCGCACATTTTATCGCAGCTTTTGCTCTCCCATTTATGAATGATCGAGGAAATAATGACTGACCTAATCTCTTATTCTGTTCTAACATTACTTAAGTATAAAACAAGGCGAGGGACGTTCAAAGCCCATCTGGGATCTGTTTTTGTGCGTCTGTGAGGCTCCAATGTTATTATGAAATTGTTTTGCGCCTATACCAAGGGGACATTAATATGATTAGCATTTGAAGGGTGCCCCCCCCCCCCCAAAAAAAAAAAAAAACATTGGCATATTATAGTTCCCTTACGCCAAAACAAGAAGGATGTTTAATAAACATCGGCTCTAAAATGTATACCGCAAAAGCTAAGAGCATCTTTTCATGTTTGATACTATGTAATATATTTCTTGTATTTTAAGATCTTTGCTTTCCATATTTTGGGAGGAGAAAGTAAGGACGAAAACAAGATAAAAAGTGTCGTCAACTTGGTCTTTCAAAGCATACCTTACGACTTGTTCAGCCGAAGGGGATGTGTTTCACACTACCGAAGGTAAACAAGTGCTCGTAGTCTTAAGGTATGAATTTCAATTCCCATATTTAATGGACTTTTTCCTTGGTTTGGTTTATACTACCTCTTCCCAAAACACGGAAAGCGATCTCCCGAAGTCGTTGAAGTAGAAGAGATCTTTGTCATAGTATTGAAGATACAAGAGCTCGTAGCGTTCAGAGCTCATATTTACTAGATTTTTCCCTTGTTTTGGTGTAAGAACCCTGTCCCTAAGGCTTGTCTTTTTTTTGGACACCCTGTATTATAATATCAGATCAGTAAATACATTTGTAAGCTGAACAATTGTTACTGTTCATGACGAACTTCCACTAAAGAAAATGATGGACTGCCAACAAATCAGCTCCGGGCTATTTGCTCTGTGATTCTGATACCTGTAGCATTTGATTCATTTTCAAGGTCAAAAACAGACCATGCCTCCACATCTGACTTCTCGACAGGCAGGAGAAGTGAGTGGGAAATTAACTGCATCACTGTTATTGTTGCAACGACTCTGTCCGAGCAGTTTGCCTTGGGTGTCAGAAGTAATATCCCGACATATGCCTAAATTTGGAGCAGTTCTACTAAACCAAAAAACAAAAAAGGCCCAGGCCGGAAGCTCTAACATACGAGGGACTGCGCTCTTACTCGTTTCAGAGTGAAGGACTTGATCGGTCATAAAACACTTCCATCTTACTCTTATGTCAGAAGACTGTGCAGGAACAAGTTACAAGCCATTTGCTAACCCCTGCGGTAGATGTGCACGGTGAACACGCTGCACTTTACTCACCCGCTATGCTGAGGACGGTAGAGACGACTAGCACTATGGTGGCGAGCGGGGGCGGCATCCTGCAGGGGTGTTGCCGCCCTACAGCCGGCCGGGCCTGCGGCGGCGCGCGTCTCCTGCCTGCAACACAACAATGGCCGCCTGTTGCAACTGCTGATACGGCTGTTTATCTCGAACATCCATTCTGTGCATGTCTCTAGGAGAGGGGGGGGGGGGAGAGAGAGAGAGAGAGAGAGAGAGAGAGAGAGAGAGAGAGAGAGAGAGAGAGAGAGAGAGAGAGTGTCCAAAAACTGGTTTCAAAATCCCAGACAGGGTTTCAACAAGTGATAATTATTCCATAGAATTCCGCGATTGCGACCACATAACGTCGACTTCTTGCCTCGACGTTTCGGCTGACAACCATTCAGCGTTCTTCAGGTGAATGTTTTGCACAATTGATTGTTAGTTCACATCACTACCTTTATAGAAAAAAAAAAATTAGCGCCAAGACGCAATCGCATAGGCAGCCGCTACACGAGCGTCCTCTTCGAATGTTGTCCCATCTGTGGCGCGCAGGCGCATGCGTAATGTGATTCTACATGCGCGCTTGCTGTCTGAATGCGCATTCTCGGAGTTAAAATTCAGATGTCAACATTAATAAAATTAAATGGTGCTGGGCGTGTCATTGGCCATAAAATGTTATCTTTCTGAAGCAATTAATGATTGGTTCCATCTGTCTCGCGTGTGTCAGCGGCCATCACATTTAATAAGGTCTTGCGCTAAACGTATTTTCAACAATTCCCCCATAATTGAATCCAGAAGAATCTCGTCGAGGCCGAGACTTCCGTAACAAAATAATACATGGAATTTCCTGTGGGGACACAATGCGCTGAGAAATGCAAAAATTGTGCGTGTCATCTGACCAGTGTAGGCTTTGTCGCACTGCAAGATATTCTGTGAAATTCGTCGGCCATAATCGAGCACTGTTACCTCCGAAGGGCATTCCATGGATTATTCTGCCACAGAAATCTTGGCCTCGGCGAGATTCTTCTGGGAATCAGATACTAATGTATCGTTGGAAATACGTTTAGCGTTACATCTTACGAACAGTGATCGCGACGTTCAACTGGATAAGGCGTGGAACCTGGTGATTCCTTTATTTGTTTTCAGAAAAAAACTTTTTCTGACCAGTGACATGCCTGGGGACATTTAATTCCCTTAATTCTGACATCTAAATCTCAATTCCGCTATCGCAAATTCCGCCACCAGCGCGCGCATGTACTATCGAATTACGCATGCGCCTGTAGGCCAATAATGAAGCAATATGCGACGAGGACGCGAACTCGACATGTGTCACTCATGTAGCGGTTGCCTCTGAGCATACATCTTCGCGCAAATTTTAGCTATATATGTAGCTATGTGAAATAGCAATCTCCAGTGCAATACAATCACCTGAAGATGGTTGAATTGTTGTCAGCCAAAATATTGTGGCAGGAAGTCCGGCTGCAATCCCGAAACTTGACGGAATACTCTATAACGGAATACTCTATAGGCCGGGAAATTGTCCAGGATCACATACAATAATTACTCTGCAGAAACTGGTGAAACACAGTGACTGAACCGACTTTGATACGGCAAGTAACTTTTGTGCTCAAAGTAATGATTATTTAGTGGTCACAAAAACGCAGGGAACCTGATCATAAAGCGAAATACGAGAATAAAAGTATCTTAATGGATTTACCAAATATCGAAATTTTTGGACTGTCGCACAATGTGGCTTTTTTTTCGTTAGGCGTTGTTTGTGGCACGTGAGAGTGAAAGCAGCTCCTTGTCTCTCTCTTACAGTTGTTACTCATATGCCCATACTAAATAATCGGTCACAAAACCGAGTAATGTGTCAGTAACTATCATTATAGAAATGAAATTTGGTAGTGTAACTACCATCGTTAGTTATTTTCTTTCAAGTAGGAACCCACGAAGGCGACACCTAATATCGTGTCGAATCACCACCTGCCCAACGAAGTGCAGCAACTCTACGTGACGGACTCAGCTAGTCGTTGGAAGTCCCCTGCAGAATGACTGACCTATGCTCTATCTCTAGTCATCCATAACTGCGAAAGTGTTGGCGGTGCGTAATGATTTTGTGCACGAACTGACCTCTCCAGCATGTCCAAAAATCTTCGATGGGGTTCATGTAGGGCGATCTGGGCGGCCAAATCATTCGCGCGAATTGTCCAAAATGTTCTTCAAACGAATCACGAACAGCTGTGACCCGGTGACATACCGCATTGTTATCTATAAAAATCATACCATTGTTTGGGAACATGAAGCTCATGAACGGCTGCAAAACATGTCCAAGTAGCCGAAAGTAACCGTTTCCTGTCAATTATCGGCACAGTTGGACCAGAGGATCCAATCTCTGTGTACACAGCCTACACCATTATGCAACCACCACCAGATTTGCACAGTGCCTTTTTGACAAATTCGGTATATAACTTCATGAGGTCTGCGCCACACTCGAACCCTACCATCAGCTCTTACCACCTGAAATGGGACTCACCTGATCATGCTATGGTTTTCCAATCGTCTAAGGCCCAACAGACAAGGTCACGAGCCCAGGGGAGGCGCTGCAGGCGATTTCATGCTTTTAGCAAAGGCACTCACGTCGGTCGGCTGCTGTCACAGCCCATTAACACCAGATTTCGCCGCACTGTTCTAACGGATACGTTCGTCGTGCGTCCCACACTGATTTCTGCGGTTGTTCCACGCAGCGTTGCTTTTCTGTCAGTATTGCCAACGCTACGCCAACGAGTAGTTAAGTGAAGAATTTGGTATTCTCGGCACACTCTTCATCCTGTCAATATCTGAGTACTGAATTCCCCAACGATGTCAGAAACTGAATGTCCCATGCGTCTAGCTTCAACTACCATTCCGCGTTCAAAATGTTAATTCCCATCGTGCGGCCATAATAAACCTTATCACATGAATCATTGGAGTACGAATTACAGCTCCGCCACTTTGTACCTTGTGTACGCGAAACTACAGTCATTTGCATTATGAGCATATCGCTGTCTCATGAGTTTTGTCATCTCAGTGTATGTATCATAAACCAAGCTGCGACACATGTGCACTCGGTCCAGCAAATACGTCGAATTTCCATCAACAACTATGGGCTGTAGTCACTTTATCACCACCACCACCACCACACAAAAAGTGGAGCATCCTTTCTTGTGAACAATTGTATCTACACACCAGCATGACAAGGGAACCAGACCCTCCTCACTCGACAGATCTTTGTCACTGATCGAACGCGAGCTTCAATCAAAGCCTTCCGCAATAAATGGCAAGGATTGTAGATATCGACTAGAATTTGGATATTCTGATCACTCTATACATTCTCAACCTATTTTACTCATTTCTTTCAGCAGGGGCCTGTAGTCTCACTGCAGAGAGCCGTACGGTGGTAATATTCCTAAGCGATAAATTAGATATTGTTCAGTGAACGGAGGAAGAATCTACTTGCACAGTTTCTGGATTTTTCTAACTCTCCTTTATTTCACCCACGTTCACAGAACATTGTTTCCTGTAGTTCAGGCTCCAGTTTCTGTGGTAGAAATTCAAGAAAGGTTTGGGTGGCCTGAAGAGAATAAGTGTGCGTTGGTGCATGTTTGTAACAACTGGTGCAACTGCATCATCAATGCTGATGGCGGCCTTCGTTTGCATCTGAAGGAGCATGTCTGAATGTCTAAATGATCAAACAACTCACTGGTATTGGTACTTAACTAGCTCCTTTCTTCACGCATAGGGAAACAAGTGTTTTTCATTTCTGAGACCGCCTGTGTTTACCCATCATATGGCTTTTCGATATACAGTATAACAAGGACTAACTTCCATCGTATATTTCACACGCTAGGGTTCCATTAACAAGTAAAATTTTCTTATCAGAATCAAAATATTTCTTTTTGTCAACATGCAGTATTCCGGAGGGTTTAATAGCATTGAAGTCGAAATACGCCATGCCAGTGGAAGAAACGACCGTAGCCTAAGAATACAGGAAAATCTCATGAGTAAAGACGAATAGAATGAATGGCTGGCTGGGAGACCCCGAAGGGCATCTCTGATTTATTCAGTTATACACTGAGGTGACAGAGTGTCAGGGGATAGCGGTATGTACATGTAGAGATGGCGGTAGTATTGCGTACGCACGGTATGAAAGGGTGGTGCGTTGCTTGAGCTCTCATTTGTACCCGGGTGATTCATGTAAATACACTCCTGGAAATGGAAAAAAGAACACATTGACACCGGTGTGTCAGACCCACCATACTTGCTCCGGACACTGCGAGAGGGCTGTACAAGCAATGATCACACGCACGGCACAGCGGACACACCAGGAACCGCGGTGTTGGCCGTCGAATGGCGCTAGCTGCGCAGCATTTGTGCACCGTCGCCGTCAGTGTCAGCCAGTTTGCCGTGGCATACGGAGCTCCATCGCAGTCTTTAACACTGGTAGCATGCCGCGACAGCGTGGACGTGAACTGTATGTGCAGTTGACGGACTTTGAGCGAGGGCGTATAGTGGGCATGCGGGAGGCCGGGTGGACGTAACGCCGAATTGCTCAACACGTGGGGCGTGAGGTCTCCACAGTACATCGATGTTGTCGCCAGTGGTTGGCGGAAGGTGCACGTGCCCGTCGACCTGGGCCGGACCGCAGCGACGCACGGATGCACGCCAAGACCGTAGGATCCTACGCAGTGCCGTAGGGGACCGCACCGCCACTTCCCAGCAAATTAGGGACACTGTTGCTCCTGGGGTATCGGCGAGGACCATTCGCAACCGTCTCCATGAAGCTGGGCTACGGTCCCGCACACCGTTAGGCCGTCTTCCGCTCACGCCCCAACATCGTGCAGCCCGCCTCCAGTGGTGTCGCGACAGGCGTGAATGGAGGGACGAATGGAGACGTGTCGTCTTCAGCGATGAGAAGCGCTTCTGCCTTGGTGCCAATGATGGTCGTATGCGTGTTTGGCGCCGTCCAGGTGAGCGCCACAATCAGGACTGCATACGACCGAGGCACACAGGGCCAACACCCGGCATCATAGTGTGGGGAGCGATCTCCTACACTGGCCGTACACATCTGGTGATCGTCGAGGGGACATCCAAACCGTCATCGAACCCGTCGTTCTACCATTCCTAGACCGGCAAGGGAACTTGCTGTTCCAACAAGACAATGCACGTCCGCATGTATCCCGTGCCACCCAACGTGCTCTAGAAGGTGTAAGTCAACTACCCTGGCCAGCAAGATCTCCGGATCTGTCCCCCATTGAGCATGTTTGGGACTGGATGAATCGTCGTCTCACGCGGTCTGCACGTCCAGCACGAACGCTGGGCCAACTGAGGCGCCAGGTGGAAATGGCATGGCAAGCCGTTCCACAGGACTACATCCAGCATCTCTACGATCGTCTCCATGGGAGAATAGGAGCCTGCATTGCTGCGAAAGGTGGATATACACTGTACTAGTGCCGACATTGTGCATGCTCTGTTGCCTGTGTCTATGTGCATGTGGTTCTGTCAGTGTGATCATGTGATGTATCTGACCCCAGGAATGTGTCAAAGTTTCCCCTTCCTGGGACAATGAATTCACGGTGTTCTTATTTCAATTTCCAGGAGTGTAGATTTCCGATGTGAGTATGGGCGCAAGACAGGAATTAACAGCCTTTGGACGCGGAATGGTATCTGGAGCTAGACAGATGAGTCATTCCGTTTTCGAAATCGTTGGGAATTCAATATTCTGCACTGTCTAGATTGTGCCGACAATACCAAATTTCAGGCATTACCTCTCACCATGGACAATACAGTGGTCGACAGCCTTCACTTAACGACCACGAGCAGCGACGTTTACATAGAGTTGTCAGAGCCAAGACACGAACATACTTTGTGAAATAACCGCGGAATCTATGTGAGACGTACAACGAACGTATCCGTTGGGACAGTGCGGCGAAATATAGCTAATGGGCTATGACAGCAGACGACCGACATGAGTACCACTTGTAACAGCACAGCACATCACATCACATCACCTGCAGCCCGTGTCGTGCGCTCGGGACCATATTGGTTAGACCCTAGATGACTGGAAAACCGTGGCCTCGTCAGATGATTGGAGATTTTAGTTGGTAAGAGGTGACGGTAGGGTTCGAGTGCGTCGCAGACCATGCGAAGCAATGGAACAGGGTCGTCAACAAGGCGCTGTGCAAGATGGTAATGGCTCCGTAATGGTGTGGGCTGTGTGGTCATTGAATAGGAATTATCATGTTCGGCTACTAGTAGACCATCTGCAGCCATTCATGGACTTCATGTCCCCAAACAATGATGGAATTTTTACGGATGGCAATGCGCCATGTTACCAGGCCACAATTGTTCTCGACTGGTTTGAAGAGCATTCTCGACAAATCGAGTGAAAGGTTTGGCTACCCAGATGTCCCACATTAATCCCATAGAACATCCATGGTACATAATCGGAAGGTCAATTCGAACACGAAATTCTACACCGGCAACACTTCCGCAGTTATGGACAGCTATAGAGGCAGCATGGCTCAATATTTCTCTAGGGAACTTCCGACGACCTGGTGAGTCCATTCCACGTAGAGTTGCTGCACTACGTCGTGCAAAAGGAAGTCCGACACGATTTAGGACTTATCTCATGACTTTTGCACCTTAGTGTAATATTCGTTTGATCTCAACGCGTATCGTAAGGGACACATTAAGTTACGGAAAAAGAAAACGACAATTTTCGGAGAGAGAGAGAGAGAGAGAGAGAGAGAGAGAGAGAGAGAGAGAGAGAGAGAGAGAGAGAGAGAGAGAGAGAGAGAGAACTGTCGTAATCTTTATGGAAATGTCCCCGAATTTGACTGGAATGTTACCGTAACTCTTTCGAGTGGGGTTATAAACACATCTTGAGTAGCAAATTACGAATTCGTCTGACGATCTGAGAGGACCGGAGAACGACGCCATGGTAGAAGTGTGGATAACAGTCGCGATACTGTACCATCATAATCGACGTCACACTCCACGAAACACAAGCTGTCTTTTTTATCTCTGGCCTATAGCGGCACCACAATAGGCATATAAATAGAACTCCGAGCCACTCTGCGGGCAGTCACGCTTGCGATGATACAGGCAAATTACAGCGACCCTACCCTTTCCCTAAAATTAAAACAACTTCTTAAAGCCGGCAATATGATCTTGTTCCCCACTTCCTCCCAATCTGCCCGGCGTTCCATCGAATTAAGTAGCCTATATATTAAAGTTATGTCCATTAGCATTACACATAATGGCAGCTGCGAGGCCGTTTAGATCGCAACAATGACGCCCACTGCTGAATTACTGGTGGAGGGCCCTGGTGTGCGGCGGCGGCGGCATTGGAGTCGAGTGTACATTTTCGTGTCGAGCACGGAGAGGGCAAAAAAGGCCTTCCCGGAGCGCTTAAAAGGGTCCGATACACCTGCTGCATATACACGGCGACCATCACTGAAATGATACTTTGTGCCCTCGCACACATGCCACAACAAAAAGCTCACGCGAGGTCGGCGTATCCTTGGCGGTTCTGCACCGTTTAGGAGGCGCGTCTTGCTGACAAAGGCTGCGGGCGTGTGCCCTGATCCGTTGGTGATTCCTCCTCCCTCTCCGCCCCCCGGCGCCTTACACTCCCACGGTTGGCCGCGCATGTAAGCAGTGAGTTGTCGCACTACCAATCAACGGCGCGTTTGTTTACCGCCGGGAGAAAGACCGGTGCTCGACGCAGTTTTTCAAGCGCGGCGGTGAATTGGAAATGACAATGCGTGCACAGCTGCGCCGCTGCCCAAATGAAGAGCGAGCGCCGAGTCGAGTCGCGCCGAGCCGCCCCACGAAGTACCCGTGCCTGGGGCTCACAACAAAGGCATTCCACTGCCTTATATATATAAAAGGCAAGCGAGTGCCTCCATACTGGGATCCGGCTTTTGCCAAAGGGCGACAGATCCCCAAGACCTAGACACAGACGTTCGTTCTCTGAGCGGTGGTTTTCTTCGGCGACATCATAAATAACGCGCCAAGTATACAAGTCTTCATACCCATTCCTATACTTCAAAAATAGACGCGCACGCCTCCTGTCAGAAGACACTCATCAGAGACTTGCGTTATGAGGTGAGCAATATACTTCGCAAACATACTATTGAAACAAATGGTACAGCAAAGGCAGTCGGACTCTCTCTCTCTCTCTCTCTCTCTCTCTCTCTCTCTCTCTCTCTCTCTCTCTCTCCCTCTCTATGTGTGTGTGTGTGTGTGGGGGGGTGGGGGGGTGGGGGAGAGCAGCATGCGTCCTACACAAGGCATTATATTCGCGTCTTCAGTGAGAGAAAAAGGAAAATTGTGTCTCGCATATGCACGTACCCTAATCTCTGTAACTCAACTTTTCATGATCGCTGAGAGACATATTCGATGGCTTCAGCACAATGCTCGTTCAGTCTTCTTTGAATACTGGTTCTCTGAATCTACCTACAGTGTTTCCAACTACATCATCTTTCCTCTTTGTGAACAGCCTGTATTACGGCGTGAAACGCAATCTTCAGTTACTTCAGCCCAACATTCTTGTTTCAGTCTAGTATTAAACTGAGCTTTTCGCCTACACGAATATACATTTGAATAAATACTGCCTCGCCTACACCAATTTCGAAAAGCCATGTCTTTAACCATATTCGGAAGGCCGTCTATTGTAAGTAAAGAGCCCAATATTAATCTTCATGTTACGGCGAACGCATCTGCCACTCACATCTGCTACCGTATCATTATTCGTTTCCTAAAGATTACATCGGGCGTCATTAAGTACGTAAACAGCTTTTAAAGTGGAGCTGACAAAATATATGCAAGTGTAGTCAGTACGAGTCATTCTAGTAAATGCTTAATTTAAGAGATACACGTGTTTCTTATGCGCTCACAAAAATTAAGTGAAGTACACCTCAATGCGTAATGCAGGTGCGTAGCTGTAACAGCAGTGATTTGCCCCTCGCCGTACGAAGGTAATTTAAGAATCCAATTGTTTATTACGTTCATAATTAATGAAAGGAGACCCAGAGCAGGTGAATTTTTTAAGTGCGTAAATCTCAACGACGGATACTGCTGTTACAAGTTCTGATCTACAAACGATTTCAGATAATCACTCTTAAATAAGAGGTCATAAACGAACGGTGCATGATGAACAGGCGTTTAAAGTGAAAATTTTGTCACAAATCTTTTCAGCGCAGCGCAGAAGGGCGAGCACTCGGCTAGAGTAGTTAAGAGCAGGTGAAGTGAATACGCAGCAATGACCTTCCCCGTGACACGTGATTAAGAATTACGTTTTCGACTAAGACAAGTAGTACAAAAGAAGATGAGGCAACTGTTTTAAAAGATATCTCGTACGACAAGAAAGCATTTTAGAGGAAGCTTGCACTGTAACACGAGGTTCTGACATACGACGCTGTGATTCCCAAAAATTCGTTGAAGTGATTGTCCTCAACACAAAAATCCATCAAATATAATCTCTAAATATTTGACACTTCATTTTGACACCAGTCTCTCAGAGGTTTTAAGCTTCGGATGGCTGGACGAGAAATCAAGGATAATAAGTTTGAATGACCCCTATTAAATGGATATAACGGAACGTACCCGACAGATGGGGAGATACTCTAGTCAGGTAACAAACACGTGGACTAGTAAGTCGAATAGAGTAACGTAACCGATCTGGCCGAGTACTGCTAGCCACAGAATTAATGTGCGTAGATGGAAGAGAAAAACGAGGAGCAGACATTTAACAGTTCATATATAATGGGGAATCATCTGTCATTTCAAAAGTCTATCCGTCTGCGGTCATCTAAAGCCGCAGATTACCGAGTCATAAAATTTAAAAGAATTCTAATAATGAACTACATCGCAAATTGTAACCAGCCGCCGTCAAGTCCTCTTGAAGAGTGGACAGACCTGAAGAATGGGTCCAGAAGCCAATGTCAAGACAGCGCAACTCCGATAGACAACTGAAGCATCCACAGCCCTGCAATTAGTTTTCGCAATATATTTACACGCATCATCTACAGTTTCAATACTATCCTGCAATACTAAATATATTCGGACACAGGAACTAAAGTCAATGGATTTATTTTCTTCACGATACCATTATGCATCTGCAATTTGAGAACATCGGCGAAGTCGTTTGGTATCAAGTAACCCAAGTTCATCACAACTGCCAGTTCTCGAGTACACAGATATGGATCTTATTCGACTAATGAGTTTAAACGACCTTCGTCAAACCTCAAAGATCTTCCTGAACATGGAGTTACTGATGTCAAAAGCGTCCACAGCTCCACTCACTATCTCCAAATGATGTAATTTTAACTCAAATAGTAACAGTGAACGACAAATAAAAACAGAATCGATAAATAACCCCATAGCGAACGGAATACCAACATGCAAATCAAAAACGTTAGTATCTTACGCACCAATCTGTTCTTTCTCAATTCGCAGATAGCACAGTGTTTCGTTTATTCTCATAAAACATTTACTCATTTATAGTAAAACATCTTAAGATAGAAGTACCCCAACCGCTGCAACATTAAGGGAGCAATATGCGGAGAGTACAGCATTTCATATTTTAGCACCAGGGGATTGAAGCGCTGCTGGAGAAAGAAGCAACGGGCATAGCAGGCTGGAACACAGGTAAGGAGGACGAGGCGTTGAACTCTACGTCACGGCTGGCGCATTTGCGGTCACTCGCATTCACCCCATAAACACAGCCGTAATAGCACGTGCGTAATATGCGTCAAAAACTGCATGACAACACAAAAATTACGCTAAGAACAGTGGATAACTCTCACCAATCAGACCAAATATTACGAGTGATAGTCCAAGTTGAAATAATAACATCGAAAAAATAAAATTATGTAATTAATTTTTTTTTTGTTTGGAAGTACACGACTGCCGTCCTGGTACGCATCGAAACCGTTGCGACACCGTAGCTGAACACACTTCTACACCAGCCAGAAACATAATAGGGCAGCCCACAGAGAAAGTGGAGTATCGTACACTAATTCGTCTTTGCATTCCAAGAGGAACAACGCTGTCAAAATCCACGCTAAGTTCGTGGAAGTGTATGGCAACAATGTACCATCGCATTAACACAGTGGAGCATGTGACGACCGAACTGTCGATGTCGTCAAAAACGTCTGGAAGAGCATGAACATAGTTGCAGATCACCTCTCGGTGAAGAAACGGAAATCGCAAGCGAAGAGAAAGCCTTGGTGGTCGAACACTTGAATATCAAACGAGACGACAGTGGAAGAAGTGAAATTGTCTCATGGATCCGTTTTCACCCTCTAACAAGACATTTTGGACCGACAAAGATTGCCTGTCGCTGTGTTCCGCAATTGCTCAGCATAAATTGAACAGGCGCACTGAAACGAGGTATCAGCGGAAATGTTGCAGTTGTGTCAGGCCAGTCTAAATGACTTCTTTAACCGCCTTGGACGAATTGTGTATGTATTAGTATCATCCCGAGACAAAGGGCAAAAAATCAGTGGAAACAGATTCACAGCCGTAGAAAACGGTGAATACCCTAAAGTGATGGGGTAATGTGCTTCTGTCGTGGTGTGGTGCTAACAGAAAATCGTCTTAAGAGACAAACTGTCAAAGGAGCATACTACCAAAAGCTCCTCATGGTTTACGACAGTGTCTGAAGTCGAAACATCGGCGGGTAACTGAGCAAGGTGACGTTTTCGGCGCGCCCCATAGCTCATTCTACAAGGGACACAGTAACACATGTTGCTTCTGCAGATTGTCCGATTTTTGATCATACTCGTATTGTCGTAACATGGCATCCAGTTACTTCTTCCTCTTTGTTCGTTTGAAAAAGCAATGCATGTGGATATCTACGAAATGACTGTCGCGGTCAAACATTCCCTCAAAAACTTCTACAGCCAACTGGATGGGTGTGAAGTCACTCCCTAGTTTTAAATGTCGGTAAGTTATGTGGTTGTCGGTATTTGTTAATTAACTTTTTTTGTATTGTTACTGGATTCCTGGGAATACTTTAGCCGTCCACATCATCATCGTTACGATATATGACGAGATGGCAAGAAGGTTGACTTCACAAGAGGGCACCCAGGTTGCTTCGGGGTTTGAAGTGTGGCGATCTATTGCAGTCATTCAGCGATGGTGGCCATCATGGCACACTTGTGAAAACCATTACGAATTGTCACACCAAGCTAATGGGAACGTTGTCAGTTGTGGATCAACCACGATGAGGACGACCTTCTGTGTTGCTATCTCCAGAAAATGTTGAGACATTGAGGGAAATCTTCACGTGCCGTCCTGGCAAATCAACATGCCACGCAGCTCGTGAGACTGGAATCAGCAGGTACACGGTGCGTGTTGTGTTAGAAAAGGACCTGTTGTGGAATCCCTGGAAATTCCGGGGTTCGTTCAAGAGTTATCTTGGGTGTGTTGTGAGAGGCAAATGCAATACGGGGAAATTATGCTGTCATGGCATACCCATTGTGCAGATTTATTCAAAACTATTATTTGGAGCGATGAGGCGGTGTGTCACTTTAGGATATCCATCAATCGACAAAACTGCCATTCTACGCAGAAACAAATCCCGGGGTGACAACTGGAAAATCACACAGTCGACCAAAATGGAAAGTCTTGTGCGGTATGACTGCAGATCGTCTCCCTGGTCCACTCATATTGCGAGACACCATAAACGGTAATTGGTAACGCCAGATGCTGAATGAATGTTTGTAGCCACTGATTTAACAATTCAGCAATGCTGAGGGTATTCTTTTGCAGCAAGACGGAGCTCCACCTCATGTTGCCTGCACCATTCGTGACTGGCTGGACGAACACTTTCAAGAATGTTGGCTGGGACGGGGAGGACCCCATGAATGGCCTCCGAGCAACCTAGACCCCATCCCCTTGCGACTTCTTGTGTGGTTGCGCCACGAAAGAGATGTACCGAACGAACCCACTCACTTTGGACGAATTAGAGGAGATGATCACAGTTTCCTGAAGAAATCAACTAATGACATCTCTATGCGTTCACGTCGTTTGGTCGACAACGCAGGAGCATGTGTGGTACTTTAGTGTAGTACTAACTTAATCTAATATTCTCACGGTCCTGAGAACGGATTACACCGTGTCTTGCGTGCAAATATTGATTAATAAGAATTTCACGGATATTTAAAATTAGGGAATGAATTCCCATTCACCCTGCAAGAGATTCTGAATTGCAGCATTGTAACACGATTTTGTATGTGATCACCCAGCAGACTGTTAGATCCTATCAGCCACAATTCATCGGCAGTTAGCGTAATTTAACTGGGTTTCAGCTTCAATGTATCAAAATCGGTAAAACTGTACGCACAACCGCAGATTATTCTGGTTAATTAACAACAGTGAACAGTTTGATGAGACTGTAGGGAAGATTTGGGACGACAGCTTCTCAGTTCCGGAAAACGAGGAGCGAGTAAAAATCTGAAAGAGAAGGCGTTGTCGGGCGAATCGCGGGCAGCGTTGCGTAGCGTGCGCGCACACCTGCGCGCCGCTGCCGCTCTCACGCACCTGCGTCGTTAACTGTGTGCGTGAGCGGGCGGCGTCGGGCGCCGCGGCGGCCAGCGCAGACCAGCCAGCGAGCCGTCGGCCGGCTGGAGCCGCGCTGGGAACGGCCGGGGCTGGGAAGCTGGTAGCGGAACGGCCGCGCTGCGCTCATTTGTTCAGCTCGCTGCCAGACGCCACGCCACAGCAGTCGACGGCCGGCGCGGCCAGTTTCCGGGTGGATCGAGGGTCAGCAACACAAGGGGGATGGGGGGCGCTTGCTCACTGCCTTCGTCAACAGTGCGCCTCGGCCAAACTATAGGTCTATTATCACATGCTGACACGAAGATGATCACTGTATATTATATAACCCCTGTCTCGTGCAAATAACTATCCAAAAATCTGGGCACTCTGTCGCCTACTGATTTACAGGACACTTGACTATTTACCACAACACGGTGAACTTTTTGTCTAATTGAGCACCGTGAAGTAAAGAACGAAATCGAGGTCAACACCGGTAACAATGCGTTTCACACGGATTGATTCGAATTCACAAGACTACATCATCTACAGACAGAGGGTGGGCAAAAATATGGAAACACCCCGAGAAATGAACGCTTGAGCATAAATGCAGACGCTAGCCAAGAGTGCAGATTGCGCTGTCGTATTTGACGACGAACGGCAACTCTGCGATGCATCAATACATTGAAAGTGTCAGTGGTGACCAGAATAGCGTTCCGCGTAGCCGTGAGCGCATTATGTCGGAGCAAAAAGGAATTCGAACGTGGGCAAATTATTAGTGCTCGTGTGGTGAGTGGTCCCGTAACGAAGGTAACAGAAGGGTTCGGTGTTCCAGCAGCCACCTCTCTAAGAGTAATACCGCATACAAACAAAGCAGAAGATCACCACCGTTAAGTCACAACATTGAGTGCCGAGTGGGCGTAAAGGATGGATACTGAACAGGATTGTGGTGGAAAATACGACGGCGACAGCTTCAAAAGTCACAGCAGAACTGAATGTCGCCCTCGTGGACCTTGGGAGCAGCACGACAACACTAAGGATGCTCTGTAATTAAGCTGCAGGACAACTTGGAATTACAAAGTCTTCAGTGACGCTAATGCCCGTAAGAGGAAAACAAGCTATCCACTTCCATCATCGTTACCTGAACTTGCCAATATTTTTGCAGGAAGAGTGGAGTGAAATTACTTTCTAAACCATACTGGACCAGTATGTGTCCATTCCGAGACGAGTGGAGGCTATTTTGAAAGCAAACCATTTTCCCACGCCATGTTAGACACAGTAATGTGTTGTCAGTGTTTCCATATTTTTGGGCATCCCCTGTAGAAACTCCAGGCAGATTTTTAATGTACGCATCGTAACTAAATGTTTCTGCCGGCGGCAATTTTTAAGTTGCCGGTTCATGTGGATGCCGATAGACGTCACTGTGATGCCGATAGCTCGTTCATTACCCACTGTGTATCCAGTCGAAATGAATAAAAAGTGAGGTGGTCTGGCGCTGTTGGCTGGGAGATCCGAAAGAGTAGGCTCAGGCGCTTAGCCGGAAAGGGTTTTCTTCTGCCAAGCATAATGGCCCCTTTTATTGTGGATATGTGACTTGCCTCTTCACACGTATTTGTAGAGTATTGGTGAGTGTAGTGGAAGTATGTACAGTGCAGTGTTACACTTCTGGTGGATGATAATGATGGCGTTTAGAAGGGAGGGGTCGAGACGCCGTTAACACCTGAACAGACGGAGTTTTCCTCGCCTGTCTCCACCAATTCCATTCAGTTACAAACTGGGCTACCCAACGTCCGCATGGAGCACAGCACCACATCACCCTACAACTCTAAGTATTCCACGATGGCACCAGCAGTTTCAAGACACTGGTTGGCTATGTAAGGGGAAATCCAAAGGTCGTTATCCGCACTAGTTCAAGACATAGGAGCCCTCAGGAAAGATTCCAGATCAAACATCTACGAAAGTATACTTAAACTATTAGGTTTTCGACATTTTTTTAAGGCGAAGCAGGGTGCCATAAGATTCAATACTCTTATCGCTTCTGTACAGACTTCGTACTGCATACATTCCACAGTCCACTACGTTGAACGTAGGGTTAGTGCTACAGTGCCGTTGACACTACATATCGACGCCACGCCACGCCACGCCACGCCACGCCACGCCACGCCACGCCACGCCACGCCACGCCACGCCACGCCACGCCACGCCACGCCACGCCACGCCACGCCACGCCACGCCACGCCACGCCACGCCACGCCACGCCACGCCACGCCACGCCACGCCACGCCACGCCACGCCACGCCACGCCACGCCACGCAGATAGTCAAGTGGAAAATAACTGCCATTTCATCAGGCAACTAAAACCACGGTTAAAAAAGTAGAAAAAAATCTGGACGAACACTTTCAAAACCTAACATAGTATTTCAGCACAGAAACAGAACTGGACAGATCAGAGAGGAACATGGCTATCAGCCTACTGGTACAAGTCGACGAAAGAAACGACCGAGTATCTAGCGCACCTCGCACAAGCAATAGAAAAGAGAGAGAAACTTAGAATGGAACTCATCAGACTCTAAATGAGCAGGGCAAGCGGCGCAAACTTAGCAACAGGCGCAAACTTAGCAACATAGATACACACATAAGAAACCTCCAAAATACTAGTAATGGAGTATGCGTCCCAGTCAGGATGGCTCCTACCACTTAAGCCTAAAGAATTTTCTCAACTGAGAGAATAATCCTACGAAAACGTTAAGCTCGAGATTAGTAATATTAATATCAAATACAGATACAAACAATAAATAGTGCAAAACTCGCCACAGGAGAAACCAACAAGCAATTCCGCACTAAGAACTTCACAATTTAGAGAAACCACCTATAGCAACTCTACAATAGGAGCCAACAACACAACTAACCTAGAATCAGAGGAAAACTGACACGTAACGAAAGAAAAATCTCTGCAGGCACATACTAGAAGACGACACAGAAGAGGATGACATAGAACTGAAAAATAGAAAATAAACTAATCGAAAATATTGGATCAATGAACTTTGCTGAGTTCAAGGCAATTTTCCCCAGCGGTGTGTTGAAAGTCACGATTGAGATATCCCTCCCTACAGAACGAAAAGATCAAAACCAACAACTAAAACTACAGAGAGGACAAACTCCACCCCTATGACGGAAAAAAACAACCACGACAGCAAAATATAAGAACAAGCTAAGGAGTGTTTTGTGTTTCAAACAATACACAATTCAGTTGGCACAATTGTCCACTGAACATTTGTGAAAGGTTAATACATACTTAGAACCTAAATACAATTGTGAAAATATCCCAAAGTTAAATGTAAATGCATGTAAAAAAAATGGACGATTCTTCTGAGAAAAAATTCTTGTCTTTTATCTAAGTTAAAATTCATCTCAAGTTTCTAGCTTCCATCACGAAGAGCAAATAGTCTTATGAAATCTTGACGAATGTTTTGAAACGTCGTGTATTTATCGGTATCACTTCTAACGGTAAAATCACATCAAAGTTACTGTAAAAATATATCACGTGCTGAACTGTACAACTTATGAAAGTTCTAATCTGTTATTCCTTATGTCCAATACAATGCCAATTTCGCAAATTAGTTACCTGTTCCATTAACGTATACTCGGCTAACCTGCATAGTCGTAATATCCTTACTAATTGTTCAAGCCTAAATTAAATAGTATTCTCAGTGTCAGTAACATCGCTTAACATAATATCATCATTTATTACGTTGGTTCTGAACACTTTTTAACTGGAAACAACAATGAAATGAATTTTAGTTTCTACACGTCCAGTCACATTACCGTGAACACCTGTCAAGGGGCTGAATAACCACCTTTTTCAGCTTGGACCTGCATGACCAGAGCCAGAGGGGTTCTGGAAGGTATAGACTGGGATGTGGCACCACGTAGACTCCAGTGTCCTGGCCAACTAACTGCCCTAGCTTTCATGGTTGAGGCTCCATGGCGTGAACATCTCGATCAAGACTGTACCACAGATTCTCGATCGGGCTTAAATCCGGGGGGGGGGGGGGGGGTGTTTGCAGAATTGGTGGCTAGAAGTGTACGGTAAACTCATCCTCTTGCTCTTCGAACAACGTACGTATATTGCAAGCAGTCTGACACGTTGCACTATCGTGGTGGTAGATATTGCGTCGAGGGAAAACAGACAAAATGTAAGGGTGGGCGTGGCTACCAGGGATAGATGCAAACTTGTGTTGATCCTTTGTGCTTTCCAGAACGATGAGACCATCCAAGAATACCACGAAAACATTTCCCAGACCATAACGCTCTTTCCTCAGTCATGGGTCCTTCCGACGATTGTTTGCTTTCAGATGTTTCACGCCGTACACTCGATGGATCATAAAATATGATTCATTTGAACACGAGTCAGAATGGGTGCATAAACCAGGCGCCAGTTGCGGAGGCCACTAAGCTGCAACGTTCACTTAACGGTCGTTGAGAAGACACTGTTGATGGCCAATTAGTTCATCCGGGTGGTAAGCTGACCAACAGTTGCACCTCTATTTGCCCGTACACATCTCCGCAGCCAGCGTTCACCCTGTTATCTACGGCCTGTGGTGCACAAACGTTGCCTTGCTGCCAGTTTTGGATAGCGCCATTTTAGCATACCAGTCATACTTTAACTACAGCGGCATCCGAAGAGTGTACAACGTTTGGGAGTGGTTACTTCACACTGACATCGAAGGCAGGCGGTGGTCGCATTAATCTGACGCGAACGTGTAATAGGAAAGTCCATGATTTCCTTTATTTACTTCCATGACACCTAGGAATTACTGTGAATTACAATAATTGAACCTTCTTATAGAATAATAAATTACAAATATGACTACAGATGACCTACCATGTTAAGAAACACTAGAACTAATCTCCATCGCTGCAAAGCAGTAACCTTTCATTACTCATTATCTCGACGAAAGAAGGTTGCTACGAAATTTCGAACGCCTTCACAAAATAGAAGATAGTAAGTAACACACTCTTACATTAAATATCACGCTTGTGTCAATTAACACGGAATTCGTGCGTTTCTTTGGCTTATTACTAATATTTTGCACCCCCGCATCAGAGATATACAGCTAGCTTCGACGTTAAGTGACAGAGTTTCTTCCTATAACAGGAATCATCCCTTGGTTTATACAAGGTAATCCAAAAAAGGTGCATTTTAAGTCAGGATAGTGCGAAAATCCAACCTTTGGCGATTCATCACTGCCTGTTATTTATTTTAGCTGTTTATACTGTGTAAATGAACTTCAAGTGACAGTGCAGTCGCGCACTCTCCGGAGAGAGGTTCTTGCTGTGTCGACGATTTTCCTGTATGCAGTGGTTCTCAATATAGCGTCTCCTTTCATTTTCTAGTATAATTAACTGCTCTTCTTCCGCTGAAAACAATATCGAGAAATCCTTCAAGTCGGAACTGGGTGTCTATTACAATGACAAGCCCCAACTAAAGCCATTACTTCATCAGGTCGAGACCATACAGCGTATTGTTAAGTTCCTTCCAACTGGCCATTGCGAAGGACCGAAGAGTTTAAGACTCCCACTAAAGAGAGAGTATGGGCGTGTTTTCTGAACTCCCATTTTCAGGAAGATACAATACCACTCTTTCGAGAAACATCGACCTTACTTAGAGCTTCAATTTTTTTGTAAGCTTTTGACTTAAGCAGTCGATTTAAATTGTATTAAATAGATTCCTGACTTGGATCCTTGCTCTAAAATGTTGACATTATGCGTAATCCGTGAAAACTGCCTTCCATAGCAACAACATTTAACTATTCTGCGTGTATGCTGACCATCTTGCACCTACTTATCTCCAACTTATATCCCATTGGAATTATCAAGGGAAGTTTATTTCATGGTCTTTATAGAGAAGAAATGAACAAATCTCCCAACTTCAAATTATGAGAAAGCTCTGATTTCACTAGTGTTGCGCATTCCTAACAACAGCACACTCGTGTTGGTTAATAACTTCTTTGGCGCATCAGACGTGTTAGGTTCTTCGTATCAGTTACATGGCTTCCTTTGTTCACAAAAACAAACGCTGAAGGGAGACGTACTCAACTTCAGCTGGTGCGTTCTTGAAGTAATATTGACGGAGTCTTAATGCTCGACACAAATATGTGCTGAAGTAAGACCGCGGTACTTCCAGAGATTCAAGTTTTGTCTTACCGTTACAGAGAAAATTGGGCTACACACAGCATTCTGTAACGGAAAATGGAATGCACAAGCGACTTAAGTGGGCTATATGCAACTCTACCAAAATTTATGGGATGCAACACCTGAACACAGAGCGTTATGTAACTTCTGTAGTTGATGGTAAAAATTCGTCACAAAGTTGGTTTCAAACGAGACATCGCAACGATGTGTTTTACAGTCGTCAAAATCAACACACAATCTAAACTTCATGATCAAGTTTCCACGGAAAAAAAGCATGCGTCTTATCATCATCAGGTAAGCGAAATGGTAAAAGGTATTTGAACAACACACAACGAAACGCTACACATGATATCTACGCGTCTGATGCTGAATTTTTTTCCTTAGTGTCACTACGGCAACTCAGTCATTCGAGGAAGCAGTGACGGTCAGTGATTGCACCGGTATCCTCTGATCCGACATGCACAATTGCAAGCGTGAGAATACGGCCTGCGAATAAATGGAGCTGAAAAATAACGGAACCTTCGCTACCACGCCTTAGTGCTAACGTCTAAGACTGGTTACTGCAATTGTACAGGGAAAAAATATGTAGCCATGGATGCCACGGTCATTGCAATAACATCAAGTTTCCTCTTGTTTGCAAATTACTGTACCAGCCTGGAGGTAGGTTTCCAATGCTGACACAAACTAGTGGGAGGAAGTTTTAAAATCATTTTAAAAGATTGATTTCAACTTGGAAAAACTGCCGTATTACAGTATTTCCAAATTATCTGACATAAGGAGGATTTCAAAGAGGAGGTAGTGTGCCTTCATTGACAACCAGTGAAGTTCTTTCTTAATTTGTTCAAGAAACACTATACGAAACAGCATGTTATAAAATTCGGTGTTACCCCAAACCTCCACCTGTATACAGAACGCCGCATGGTATTCGCGCCGAGTAACCAGCACAAGTATCGCCGCCTCCCGTTCCTCTATGTACTTACTGACCAAGCAATTAGAGTATGAAATTGTCGGTGAAACATTTTACTAAAGGAATAGTCATGATAGTGCATTGCAAGACATTTTCGTACTGGACGAGGATTTTACGAGTCGAGAGCCATGCTTGTTCCCTAGTGCATAGCCCTTTTTTAAAGAGCAAGGAAATCATTTTTTGACGTTACCGTATGTTTTGTCGTAAGAAGTATCACATTTCTTTCGTTTCAGAACAGACTTAGTGCCCGGACCTTGATTTGGACGAGACAGTCTCTTCCTGGCACAGCCGCAAATTTCCGAAGGCGCTAGCAAGCCACGCCAACCTTCTCGCCCACAGAAGTCCCAGAAGCAGCAGTGGTAAAAATCTTCAACATTTTCGCAATATTTTGCATACTACAAGATGACATGGCCAAAAATGCAACAGAATTCGACATGTATTATATTTGTCCTTGACCGTATTACACAAACATTTTACCCTTTGCAATGATTATGCAACGTGCCATTATCTATTTCCTCCGCAAGTCAACGTTTGTCTTACCACAGAAAGCAACTATTTGAAGACAAACTATCCAACAATCGTTTGCTTTTCACATAATTATGTGCGAATGATAAGTCATTTATCACATCGATCAGGAAAATAAACCAGAGATTGCAATACTCAAAGTTATGAGCGTAAGAGTCTTTGAACACTTGCACGGACCCCGCACTGACGCGAGCATAAGAAAACAGGAGCAAAAAGTCGCTGAACTGGTTCACTGATAACGGAACCCGTACACCGTGTTATCGCCCACAGGCGGTAGACAAGTGAGAGACGAACACACCGGCAGCGCCGCTTTAGGTCACCACTACTTACGGGCTGTAGTTTCCCTGACAGGCACGAGCTGGCGACGAACAGCTGTTTCAAAATCTCGCGCAATTCATGTTGTAGTTACTCACATGTTACGGCGTACCACTAACCTTGCAGTGTATCCGAGTTTTAACGTTTCATTCAGGTTGCGTAAGAAGCATTCTCAATGTAAAATCTAAAATCGGAAACAGAACGTATTTCTTTAAGCATTATTCTTTCCATTTTAAATATCCTATGTATAATATAACAGAAGTTGCAAGTCTTTCCGTTAAGTTCCACGGATCCCAAATGAAATCTTCACCTATAGAACTGTTATTCAGTTTACAAAATGAATTTCCATCGACGGCTCGAAACGGTGCCACAATTTGACAACTCGTTACGGGCACCCATGTAGGCCTCCAAAATTTAAAGAGTCATTGCCAGTACAGAAAGCTGCCCGCCTACGCAGCGGCTCAGTTTAAGGCCACGTCTACGTAACTTCACCCAAGCAGTCTTTCCACTGACTGTTTTTCCCATGGCATACACTAACTACCGACTTAAGTTTTGACAATTCATAGTGAGAATATAACCAGAATTATTAAAAGCTGTAATATACGTTAGGTGCTACATACAGTTACTCACCCGAGAATCTGGCTAGGAACCTGTAGAAGCGAGACGCTAATGTGGCACATAAACATGTGAGAGTTCTTGCTACTAAAACCTCTGCAGGACTCCAAGGGCCGGGCGACCACTCATCTCGCGAGAAATCCGAGTCCATAGTTTGGAACTTTGGCGATGAGGCAAAGCCCAAAGGACTATTATCATAAAAGTGTTCCTTCATTCTCGGGCGTTGAATTCCGCATCCCAGACGTCTACGAAACAGGACGTCGGACTTCCCTTTACGTGAAGGGCACCGTCCCCCCGCGGGGAGAAAAGCAAAAACACTCCACCACTGAAGAACACTGACACACGTTCTGTCATCAGATAATATCCACCAGTTCGGCAGCTGTATGTAGTTTCGAAGAAATCATGTCACTTCACTTGTGCCTCTCACACACACGTTGAACTCGTACAGACGCAGACGGGAACGGGCGCAACGGCACACACCCTCCTCTCGCTTCGGCGCTCCAAGAGCATCTGTCGACTTTTACCCACACGGCCGGCTGCCGAAGTCCGAGCCGAGTGCGCACGAGACAGCCCGAGCGCGACTCCCCCTCTACTCAGCCCTTCCCTATATATACCTCCCACTTCCGCACCGACAAAATTTTCATTCGTAAGTCACCGCGTCATTGGGAACGGAAGCAAGATGGGATACAGCCTGGAATATGGTTTCTGAAACAGAGGAATAGCAACTGTTCAAGATAAGCGTAGGTGTACTAGAAGGAAGTACCTTTAATGACCGCCTAAGATTGTAAAAGCCTTTAACAAAATATCTTTCACAAAAAAGGCGTTTCAAAAAATCTTAGTGTTCTTCGCCATTTTTATCAAACACATAGTATGGCCATGGGCCGAGCTTTAGTAGAAGATTTGTCAAATAACTTTGACAGTGCAATACTAGCCTAGGAGACGGAAGACTCCGCAAACCTTACTGAATGACAAATAACGAGCCCCTTTACTTTTTACTGAAGCTCATGTTAGACAGGCTAAGCTTTCGCCAAACAGGTAGTATAAAATGTTAAGCATTCATAGTACTTTCTCAAGGACACTCAACGTAAATGATACAGAGTCCCGATTCGTCTAACGGACGACCTTGTCGACAGCTATAAAATACGCCCAACCCATCAGCAACGAGACGCACCTTCCTTTCCCAAACACCTGCATCGCTCCTAAATTTTAGCGCCGTATCAAAAATCGAACTATAGAACGAAACACTCGAACTGAGGACCATTTCAGTGAAATCGTTTAATGCAAAGCGGAGGCAAAGTGCTTTATACATACATATATACACAGCCCGACGTTTTCGGAGCGGCAGTGTTGCTTAGTGATGACGTCATGGGTATGACGTACCGGGCTCGTGTAACCAGTAAGATTACCTTGTAGGGCGCAACTCCCGCTCTGATTATATCTCGTTATTCAGACAAAAAGATTTCACTGACGTACTGTTTTACTGGTAAGGACATAACGTTTTTTAAGCTATACGAAGTCCTGTGAACTATCAACTACTATATACTTTTTCAATACCGAGTGAAGAATAGTTCCACAATCATGGAAATGTAAACACACACAACACACAACACACAGAGAGAGAGAGAGAGAGAGAGAGAGAGAGAGAGAGAGAGAGAGAGAGATGCGTTATTTAGTACCAGTACATCCTCCTTTCTTTATTGGCGACAAATTATGCATCTTTATGTTGGAATCATGTTAACGGGAAAGGAACGACTCTTTAAGTAGACCAATGTCAGCCGTGTTAGTTGACTACTATCCGTGTGTGACGAAAATTTATGGTACATCTACGTTTCAGGCGGTCTGGTAGAAATGCCTATGGATACTCCGCACCTTCACGTCAAATGTATCGACAGAACAATACCATTGCCCGCTGTCAACATTATGAACAAAATGGCAATTACTGACACCCGAATTAGGCAAATGAAGTGTCTATTAAGGTACTGGAAACACGGAGTATAAAGTAAAATACACTTTTTTCGTTTGGCTCGTGAAGAAATCCTTTGTGCATCGTTCAAAGCGGTAAAGAAGTATCCACAAATAGCTGGGCACAACTTGACGCGCCCTGGATAAACACGTCGGCCCGTCTCAGACGCGCTACTAAAGATAATCGGTCAGATATCCTTCAGTCGTATATGTATTTCTTGTTCCAGAAAAAGAGAGAGCTTTTTAACTACGATATGACTAATCAGTCTTTGAAAGATAAAACTAAATTCATAGATAGGGTAAGATTTTCATTTATTTGTCACTACCGATATTCGAGGTTGAGTAGCTTTAATAATTTAGTGAGGCATGTAAGCGGATGTTTCATACAATCAACACATCATAACCGTTAACATTTCACCGTTATTTCAGTTTATTAACAATATCGTGTATGTTAAGTGTCATGCAGTACGCTGATCACCCACAACATTATGACCATCCACTACTATTTATATAAGCCTGTCCAGGCGATGGCAGCGTCAGTTGGCGAGGAATGACTGCTGTCACACACGCACATTACCTGTAATATCAGTGAGCGTACTGTCCACTTGCAGATGGGGAAGGCGCACGCGATATATCGGACTTTGAAACAGGGCGGACTGCGATGACCCGGAGGCTCGGCACGAGCATTTCGAAAAATGCACGACTTGACTGTTTGAGGAGTGCTTCGGTGACTATCTTCAACACGAGGCTACCCTTATTACAGGTATCTGATGTCACTGGCTGCGCTGTCTGGTTAAACAGGACAGGCGGCGAACTGCGGCGGAACTAACATCGGAGTGAGCAGAGTACAAGTGCGAACACACAGTGCACCTGAAGATCGGCCTCCGCAGCCTACGACCCACGCATGTGCAAATGTTAAAACCACGACATGGGCCTGTACGACTGAAAACGGCATGTGACCATCGGCACTGGACTTTTGGAGCAGTGGCAGAGCGCTGCATGGTCTGATGAACACCGATACCTTCATCATGCCAATGGGAGGGTACAAATCCGTCGTTTACCAGGGGAAGAGCTCCTTCACACCCGTACTGTGGGACGGAAACAAGCTGGCGGCGGCTCCATTATGCTCTGGGGAACAATGGGTCCTGTGGAGCTCGTTCAAGGCACCATGACGGATAAGTAGTATGGTACACTGGGGTTGCAGACCCCACACACACCCCTTCACGACGATTGTGTTTCAAGATAGAAGTGGCATTTTTCAGCAAGACAATGCGATATGCCACACGCCCAGGAGTGTGATGGAGTGATTCGAGGAACACAGTGGCGAGTTGCAGTTGATGTGCTGCCCCCCCCCCCCCCCAACTCGCCAGATCTGAACCCAATCGAACACACATGGTATGTGACTGAAGGTGGTGTCAGAGCTCATCGCCCCCTCCGGCCAAATACATGCCTAATGGTATACAACAGCAGTTAATAAAAATTGGGTTCCTGTGAGAGAGAAGAGTAACAAAGCCCAAATATCTTAATGGAGGTCTTCTATTCACACGGTTTTGGAGCGATACCCGTAACAACTGAACGCTTGATTACTCCACTATCGTTATCAGGAAGAGGTGAAACCTTATCTAACAAAATCTCAACCATCATAATGAATGAAATGTTTACGATATTTGCTCATAAGCAGAGGGTCTGGCATGTGCGTCACCAATTTTGATCAAATTTTTCGGTGATGATCTATATCTATTACCAAATACTCCTAGTTTTTGAAAGAACTGGGTTCAAAGTCGATGACGGAAAATCGAATCGTTTTTTCAATGCTACACATCGTAAGCTCGTCTGAAAAACTATATTAATATAATATGGGGTCTACCTTTAATAATGTTCTAATTACTAACACTTCTTTTTTCATGTTATAGCTTGCTTACTCGTCATTCCATGTGCGTAGCAGAGAGGTCAAGGCATTACACCATCGAGCAGCTTGTATAAGTTCGATTTCTGGTTGTGCCTTTTCTTTCGTTCGATATTATTTTCGGTGTGTGTGATAATATTGTGACACTGGGAATACCGTTCTTTCCTTTCTACAGTAAAACATAGAGAGGTGTGATTAATAATCAAGTAAGTTTATGTAATGTACTGACTTATTTTCATCGTAATACATGACGCACTAGATTTTACTTTTTCTGACAGGTAAAGAATTTCATAGTAGGACTTCAAAATCGTGCGACATCGCAGAAGGCACATAGTTACGAGACTGGGCGAATGGTATCAAAACTCACACATTGGTCCGTAACCAGTTGTCCATGCCGGTCTTTCAGGAGATGCTTTTATACGTTATGATTGGTACACAGACCAATCGCTATCATACAGAAATGATTTCAGTAATGTGAATTTGGTACGTTTTCCACGAACCAAGTAGAGGACAGAGGGGCTAGACCTTATCGAGGTAAGTTATTCCGACTGAAATAACTCCGCGATGGAAAGAGGTATGAATATGAAGTAAACATGTTGTGAAATGAAAAGCCACGGAACACCGACGGCAGCCATCATAAACAGAGTAGTGGTCCCCGGAACTTCGTAACAACAGCACGTGTGTCCCTAGTTCACGTAAGTAAATATTTTCGTATTTGATGTTTTTGATCATATCACGAATTTTATCGAGTAGCCTTTAGTGTTTCAGTGTTTTATTGTAAGGATTTATCTACTGTTTTGGTACACAATGTGTATATTACCTATGTATCGTAACGTAACCAATATCTTGATTTTATTTCAACATGTGTGATTGGGGCTCGATGTTCGGTTTTTTGGGGGCACGTTGTGAGCTCGGAACAACTTGCCACAATTCATTAGTAACACCAATGGAATACTACCTCGTGCAGTGACTCCCATAAACGTAATGAGCGCTTTCAGAAAAGCTGTAATTTCGCCTTATGACCCCCAAAGTTTTCACAGGAAACGACTATGCTCCATCGTATATCACATATCGCCCTTTAGCTTTAGTAAACGCATCAGCTGTGGCTTTAGACATTTCACATGACACCATGAACAATAGGTCGGAGCAGTATCTGCGACTGTTATTATCATATAGATTAATGCATCTGAAATTGTGAACATTAGTACAGATACAAGACAAATCGTTGATTCGCAGGTCACTCAGGGGTTGTTAATCTGCCTGCAGTTTCTGGATGTCAGAAGAACAACTCTGAGATCAAGTCCCTTTCTCTCCAGAAGCAGTAAGTCTTTTTTTCGAAGGCACCGCCAAGTCTTGGAATAAACAAGAGACGTCTTAGAAAATCCGTTATTTTAATCGATACTCCAGTAAAACAAACCTTAGCAGAAGAGCAAAGCAAGACAAGGAAAGTGAACATTAACAATGAAAAAGTGAGAAAAAATAAAGGAAAAGGAAAAGGGAAAGGTGAAACAACACGAGAGGATGGTAAACGCAAAGGGAAGGGCAGGGCAAGTCGAACGACAGGTTTTACAAACAAGTAGTGAAAGGTCTGAGAGTGAAGATGACAGTTTAAAGCATTATTGTCTACTGCGCTATGCCAGTTACTTTATGTTCTGATGAAGAATGGGTTCAGTGTCAAGAATGTAATAACTGGGCCCATTCCCGATGTAGGCAGAATCAAGCCTTATTAAACTACCTATGCTCGAACTGTGATTGTGATATACCTTCTGATGATTAATTGTAAGTATATATGTTTTCTGCCTATCACGGCAATATTTTGAACCTAAGACAAGGCCATTATGATTGAAGAATGAATTATCAAGGCTGAATAGTTACAAGTTATTTGATAAGCTGTTAATTACTAAAGAGTTAATAAGCGTTTCTGTACAAATTGTTACTTGTTATATAACAATTGTTTAACTGATGATTCGTGCGGCATTGTTTATTATTACTTAAATAAACAGACATGTTTTAATAATTGTTTTTTATTTAAAAAATAATAGCTTTAACAAATATGGTAACACCTGCTTCGGTTGATCAGTTGGTAGAGCACTTGCCCGCGAAAGGCAAAGGTCCCGAGTTCGAGTCTCGGTCGGGCACACAGTTTTAATCTGCCAGGAAGTTTCATGGTAACACCTTACCCCGGCTTGTTACCCTAAGTTGGGGTAAGTTGTTGTTATAACTTCTAGAGTCGTAAAATATCACTAAAAATGTCACAAGTGACCCAAGTAACTGTCTCAATATCAAAGTTACATATGTAAGTTAATTATGATTGCATCGCATGAATACTAAAATCAAGTATTCTTAACGAATTTTGCCGTTAACTAAAAATCGGAACTTCTAGCCCCACTCTTCCCTACCGGAAAACATGTCAATGCAGCGCGATTTCGTTCGTGTATTGCGCAAAGTGCGAAAAATATTTATAGATTTTGCCCCTTCTACGGTAAATTTCAGTCCATTGGTTTGAGAGAACGCTCACGAATAGACGATCAGTTAGCATTAGGCAACAATACACATTAAGTGTATTTTTGCACCGTGTATCACGATGAAAATAACTGTAAATACATTACAATATATACTCATTTGATTATTAATCACACCTCCCCCTGTTTTATTTCAAAACAAAGCAAAGAAAGATACTACTACTACTACTACTACTACTACTACTACTACTACTACTACTATTACCACCACCACCAGTTTTCTTACTATCAGAAGTATTATCAGATACACCGAAAAAATATTTAATGAAAAAACGCCACAACCAAGAACCGAACACGGATCAGCCTTGAACGCTTCACCGCCGACCTCGCTCTGTTAAGACTCATTGAATGACGGGAACCCAAGATACTGCAGGAAATATACTATTTTCCACCATCAAACACTAGGGACTGTCTAGCAAAACGCCGTAATACGTTTGTCTGTATTTTCAATACATAACGTCCTTGCGAAATTTGATCAAAATTGGTTACTCCCATGTCAGATCCTCCCCACGCAGTGGGGAAAGAAATCGGACGCAGTTCTCTGTACAGACCCGAGTACTCTTCTCATTGAAACACTCAAATGCTTTGCGTTATGTCAGTTCACAAGCTGCGCAGTTTCGACAGAGCGGGAAGCAGAAATGTTGGGCGTACTTCAACTATGAGTTCAGCACCTACGCGACGTCACAAGCAGTGAAACCCGGCATTCGATGGGTGGGAGGTGTCCTCGCAACCACAGGGATACCGCGTCACTGACGAACAGTTTCCTGCGCGGATGTGATGCCCCTAAGCACGCATAGCTGTAATGCGGCACCTTATCTCAACTGGGGGCTGAGGGCTCACGGGTGTCAGCAGCAGACGTCATTCGTCGTTCTGGGAACGGGCGTGAGAAAATACAGCCGTTCCAACTAAGATTGGACAGGTGAGGGAAACAGACGCCAGTGTAATTCCTGCCATGGGAACGCCCTGTGGTTCCTTCTTCCCCCAGTCATTGACCTGTGTGCCTTCTGGAGCGCTGTCCTGCAAGGGGAAGGAGTTCTAGGGGCAAACTGAGAATGTCGTGCTGAATAAATATTGGCGGCTTATTCTGAAGCACTGAATCCGTTATCTTACCGACTTGTTATTAAATATGTCCGCTTTTCGAACTAAAACGTACTTGTTTGCGTTCCTGGCGCAGTATCACTAGACAGATTGTCATAGTATCGGTTACAGAGTGGTCGCAGCTTTTAACCTTATCAGATTGTAATTCTAGTAGTGTTACATCACCAGCCCAATGATCAGATCCGAAGGAAGGAAAATTTGTGTTTTAACGTCTAGTCGACAAGGTTATTAGGGACGGTGCACAAGCTCGGATTAAGAATGGAGAAGGAAATCGGCCGTGCCTTTTCAAAGAAACAATCCCGCTCAGGATGTCCGTACACGGCTTTGAACCGTCGTCCTCCCGAATGCGAGTCCCAATGTGTTAACCAATAACTATGTGCTTATATGCCGTAGTCACTGCAGAAGGCTAGCTATTCCATCGGGTGCAAGACTGTCTAACTGCACCTGAAGCCATACTGTTCATTTTCTCCATGCCGACTTTTTCAAAAACTGTGGAGAATTCACAGCGGACCAAAACAGCCTTTAATCCACCAGCGCACATACTCGGCAACTAGCAGCAGGCCTACTACTTTGTGAGTCTTACAATCGCAGTGTAACAATGTTAAAGATTACTATTACATATTTACGAAGCGAAACAAGGGCCTGTATGTCCTGTCGTGTTATCTGTCGGAAGTTACGGAAACGTGGCGCTCTCATTCAGGAGCCTTCAAAAATGCGTAACGTTTCGCATTCGTTTCATAGTTTTAGGCGAAGAAAAAAATGACGGTGAATTACTTTCTGCGAAACCCTCGTATTTCAACACTTAAAACATGTAAATTATTAAGTTAAATACTTTAACTGGCAGAAGGATCACGAGAAAGTGTTTAAAGAAAAGGAAGTACATAATTATGAGCTATTGCACATACTATTACTAAGAATATATTCTTATGCTAACTATAACATTTAAGCTTTGTACCGAAACACTCAACAAATGCAATCTCATTTCACCATTTCAACACTGCCTATTTGTGTTCTGGATAAATGTGCATTTGGCCAGTCAGTTGTGAGCATGCATTGCTGATTAAAGTCCGAATAAAATTATTTCTAGTTGACGTCGGTCACTTGCCGCTACAGTGTTGCCAAAACCGCTGTCAGTAGTCTAGGCAAATTAGGAAAATGGGGGGAAATGTGATGAAGTTTTGAAATTTTGGAAAAACACTCTTGGGGGAATGAAAAAGTAAAAGACTAAGTTTCCTCCCCTATCGGGAGAGGTTTCTTTTCCTTTTTCCAAACTTTATGAAAAACGGTTCATTTAACGAAGTTATCTATATGATGGAAAATATTTCTGGCGAAATTCTACTCGGAGGGGGTCAAATGCTGCATGTTCAAGCAAGGTAACTGGTTTATGAGTGCTAAAATTTGTAGCTAAAAAGTGAAATTTCTAAAAAAAACAGGCTTCTGTTTATATGGAACAATTTTTTTATAGTCTTACTTTAGATTTATGCAACTTCAATTACTAGGATGTAGCAGTACCCTCTCTAGAGCAGGTGGTCGTTTCATATGAATCAGGATGTTTCTGGGATCCAAGACTTTCCCAGCCATAGCTGGATTTGTAGGTAAACTCGGTAACAGTGGAGGTGTCCTGCATCAACAGTGGATGGCAAACGAGGGAATATGGCAGCATTGTTTGCCTGATACACGAGTACATTAAAACATTTAAATTTAATGGCATTTATGTTATCGTCAGGAGACAACTGTTTTTGTGTAGGGAGAGAGTGTAAATTTCTGTCCTGCTTTTACAATGGCATCAGCAGAGAAGGCAGGATTGTTGAATATCTGTGAAATATTATGGAGTTGGGGATACCGGCGAATAGTTTGAAAGCTTGCCGCTTTCCTTTCCCATACAAGGCTGAAGTGCTGTCGCAATCACTTACTGCATAAAGAAACAGCACTGAATTCTTGCATTCATGAACAAGTGAGGAGTTATGTGTATCTTTAGAACTCTAACACGTCGTTCTGATGCTACCTTTACCTTCCTTCATCAGGATTGTCTGTGTAGATTGGAGCAAGAGTGATAAGTAGCACAAGAACATCTACTTCGTGACCCACTACAATCACTTGCTGGTAAAATTGAGGCATATGTTGCTTTTGCAACAAATTCAACATCTACATCTTCACCCACAAACCTGGTCTCAATACCAAAACTGTTTAGCTTTTGCACAAGCTGTGCAATAAACATTTCCTTGAAACTTCTTGGCAGATTAAAACTGTGTGCCGGACCGAGACTCGAACTCGGGACCTTTGCCTTTCGCGGGCAAGTGCTCTAGCATCTGAGATACCGAAGCACGACTCACGCCCCGTCGTCACAGCTTTACTTCTGCCAGTACCTCGTCTCCTACCTTTCAAACATTACAGAAGCTCTCCTGCGAACCTTGCTCATTCTGGAAACATTTCCTTATTGCTGAGGTTACTAAGAACGACAGACTGTGATTCAACGCATAACGTTTCGTCATTAAAGAAAATTTCTCGTGAGATCCGCTTCATCGTTCGCTTTTGGCGTTCAATAGTTTTTATGTTCAGAGAGATTTTCGAATATTCCTCAGATACATCATCATCATCATCATCATCATCATCATCATCATCATCATCATCATGTGTCCGAATATTGGCTATTAAGGTTTTATAAGTGTCACCAAAAGTTCCAATCTCGGGCCACACGACGTGGTGGATAAGAAACAGTCTAACCATAAGAAAGAACTTCGATTCATTATTGTCAATATTCCTTTCAGGTACTTGATTGAGAAGACAGTATAGCGACGACTTCTTTGTTTTCCGCATCAATCCACTGCTGTCAAAGGTACTGGTACATTCGATAATTCGTACGTGAAGCAAAT
Source organism: Schistocerca gregaria (assembly GCF_023897955.1). Taxonomy (NCBI): domain Eukaryota; kingdom Metazoa; phylum Arthropoda; class Insecta; order Orthoptera; family Acrididae; genus Schistocerca; species Schistocerca gregaria. Next base: position 1,016,333,284 of record NC_064920.1, read on the forward strand.
CCTTTAAATCAGAGGAATGAAACGTGCACAGTATCTACTTTTTTTTCCAAGCCTAATAGTTCACATGCATACAGAGAACCAAATTTTGGCGAGACAGTAATTACTGTTCGAAGAGCTTCTTCACCAACAGACATAGCTTTGTAGCAATTTACTTTCTGAGAAGCTACTAATCCAAATCCTAATGAATACAATTGTCCCTTATACACAAATGGTGTGTATAGTTGCAACCATACCTGGAATGTTCTGCGAATTTTCTCGTCAATTTCTATCCTCCCACTCCGCAGTTCAACATGTTGATCATTCGAAACTCAATTTAAATTACAGAACTGCTCCATAGCTTCACATATTTGATGGGCTATTGGTACACCGCAAATCAATCGGTTCAACACACTATCGGTGAAATCTCTTCCGTGTCCAACACCTCCAATACGCTTCAGGTTCTTCATAAGAGTTTGTTCTATAGTCATGTCGGTCCATAGTCCACACTAATACTTATTAGAAGGTCGAAACGTGAAGAAGCTGTCCTTGGTGAATTTACAGAACTCCGCGGGTTTCATGGTAACTTTCGGGTTTTCCATGTCCTGGCGGTACAAATGACACGCCTTAGCGTAAGGAAACCGTCCAGTTGCATGGAATATTGGGAGCATAGCTCTCATACATTCTATATGGAGCTCCTAATTCTCCATACCCTCTGCCTGGATGAAATGCATTACCGAGATGAAAAGTTGAATGTATTGTGTCCATAACTGGGGAGTTTCCTCTCTGCTTAATAGCATCAATTGTGTTGACAAATTTATTTTTCAGCTTTTAAATCACTTGATCTTTTTCCAAATCGCCCAAAGATGCACAGTTTCCACTCTTATCAGAAATGCAGTCTTTAATATGTTGCTTCTCCTCCTCCACGGCTGCCATTTCCTCCAGTATTATGATTGAAAGATCACACATGACTGCAGTGTGAGATTGATTTGCCCTCGTGCATGCACGGCCGCAAAGTGTATGGGGAACAGTAACTGCAGCATACAGTCTACGAAAGTTGAGAGTGTCCACCGTATCTCATTAAGAATCCTATTGCTCCTAGAAATAACATCAAGTGAAATTCGAAGTGAAAATCGAATTACTATTTTAGTGAATAGCTCATTCCCTCCATTAGCCTCCACTGCAACTGTATCTTTATATTTCATGTAAGAGTGGTTGATCAAACGTCACGATACATGTTTGCTGTGTTGTCTTGTTACTCTCCGTGATGGCAAAAGTTAAGGCAGTTAAAGTAATGTTATAATCTGTGGGCGGGTTGTTGATGGATGGAAGCGCTAATACATTTGATTGCGTATGAGGTTCTCCAGTTGTGATTTTATCCATAAAACCATGCCATTTAGGAACAGAAAGCTGTAAAAACTTTCCCATCAGCGAAGTAAAATCGTGATTGGTAGGCACTGTTGCTTTAGTGAATGATTGTTCTGAGTAGACATTTTCTTCAATTCCAACCCTACTATGCCCTTCGAATGTTAGCAGACTAATTTATTGGGCACTTGCTGTTTCAGTAGAGCTCGGCATGACAGAATTTCGTTACTATCTGATGTTTTATCGCTCTCCCTGGAGTCTCACACCCGATTCCACCCATAGCATGGAATGTACCTTTGCCCATCATTGGTGCATAATCGAAAACGAACTGTGAGAACAAGTCATTTGAAATATTGGGTTTCCAGAACGTAGAAGCCCTAAATGAAGCCACAGTGCTATAAGTGGGGCAGAAACCCAAATTCCAGACAATTTCAACAATGTCTTCTGATTCCACTTAACGAAATGAGTACACCGCAAGACCAGGCTGCAGTGGGGAGATAAATGAACGAGGTCTTGTAGCTGACACAATCGCGCTGAATATTATTGTGCATTTTTTAAAAGGGGACTGTTCACTACGTTCTGACAAAACCACACCATTCACAAATTCGTGTTAAGTGTCTGGAACCATAACTTCAGCTTTCTCTGTCAAGTCATTGGCATCTGGGTAATCGGCAACACTGTGAGGAGTCATTCTTGTATCTTCAAGGATGATAGCTGATGCTGCTTCTACTATTCTCTTTCTCTCATCTTTCTCATTAACTGTTCGTTCATTGTACCACCGATTCAAACGTTTGTGGCCATTGCCGCGCAAACATGCAGCTGGGGGATTTTTTTTTTTTTTTTTTTTTTGGCATTGTGGCAAACAAGACCCGATCACTGAAGCGGTTTATTTGTCGGAGTTTTTATAGTCATTGTCTCTAGGTGCGGGAGACCATTATCTTTCTGCAACAAATCGAGCAGTGAAAATTGACATTCCTCTGAACTATCTATAAATCTGCATAATTCTTGAAAACCGCCATGAAAGTTGGTATCTTGAGGGCGGCCTATTTTCCGAACGAGATTCTACAGCTTCTAAACACAAAACACTGTTCATCCGTTCGACAACCTATCTACCAGACTCATCGCGTTTCTCTGCTCTCTCAAGCAGAGTATATTTCAAAGAGCGAACTTCAAACACTCCACGGCGTTTGTGGACTGGTTTTTTGTTTCCGTCTCAATGTCACACTTTTGAGCGCATATGAAACAGTCTTTATTGAATTTGAATGGATAAGAGGAAGAGGATCTCAAACTTTTATCATCCTCTTGTGCAACATTCTGACTAATTAGTTTCCTTATATTACATTCCTTAATATATTCATGTCTACATATCTTATGCACTTCAATCAGTCCAGCATTCTGTAGAAAATTATGAGCCCCATACTTCCATTCCTTGCTGACGCGTATCAGAGTTTCCAAGCTCTTCGTCACTATTGATGACTCTTCTTCCGAAATAGATTTACCACAAATAAAACATAATAGGGTGCAGCATTATTGCTTCCTCAGTCCAGACAAAAGCAAAGAGACTAATAAGAAGCAGTTCGCAACACCACAAACTGGTGAATACTGTCACAAAAACAGAACACACTGGCACTACTCTGGCAGTTCACAACATTATCTCAACTGAACTGGACACTGGGTAGGGCGAAACGACAGCGACAATAGTGGTAGGGGAGCGCAGAATGAATGGGAAGGGGAACTTTACGTTTTCTTTGGTGGCACGTACTCCTGATTTAAATACTCCTGATTTCAACAATACTGATCGCAAAAGAAATATTATCACGTAGAATATATAGACAACGAAATATTTCCTTTCAATACTTCGCTCGGCAAGAAAAACTGCAAACTATTGCTTTAACAAAATTCTATTCCTATTCTTATACCTCAAATACCATTCGTATAAATGAAAAGATGCACAAGATCTTTTTCGTGAACAATTTTGCGAGTAATGTATTTGCTATTAAGAGCTCTGTTTGAAAAATGAGCCTTCTTGCGTATAAATTTAAAATCTGATACAAACTGACTTCCCCGGAAGGGAAACTTCCCTGTTTCTTATTACTATACCCCATACGAGGATTTTCTCGAAGTTTCAAAACTTTATATAGAAAATTTTTCCCCCATTTGCCGATTTTGTTACTAATTTGCCGGGGGTACAGCTACCATTCAGTTATATGCGCCACACAAACATGGTGGGGTTACTTCACAAATGCTGTTAATGTGTAACGCGAAGCAATGATTGAAGAGGCTACCGCGAGTTATTACAGAAATGGGAGATGCTCTGTCGACAGCTGATTTTAAGCGACAAATAATTAACTGCGGCAGACGAAGGGCTTTGTAGCCCTGAATTTAAACTGATGTTCTAAAGTAACCACAACTTCATGATGTGCTATGGTGCAAGAAAACCGCGGTCAATGATTTGCGGCAGAACTAAAATCACGATCGCTTTGTTCACGCTAACCTTTACGACCAAACTCAAGACGCAAACAAATTGTAGAATGTTTGCACAGCCCTATCTCCCGCAGCAAAATTTCAGTTTTAGCAGTAAAAACACACAGTAATTTATCGTTGTCACTATCCTCATACTAGCTATAAGGGATGCCACGATACCAACCGGTGAGTAGCCCTGGTTGGCATTTGGTTGCAGGTGAGAGGCGACACAAGCAGATTAAAAAGAAGTCAATATGATGGAAATGACGCGGCAAAAAATTAAAATTAAATTTGTACCAATTACCTGAATGAAGATGATTTAATTTGATTAGATTGAAAAATCGCTGTATCTGACGAGACTACACTCTTCGTCCGCCTACACGCCAGATCTGCTAAGCTAACCGCTACGCTATGTTATGTAGAAGGCTATTGCACTTCGAGTAATTGCAGCCTTCAAAAATTCGGCTTTACGCAATGTCGTACGAAGCTTATCTAATGTAAGCCTATCTTATAATAAGTACTCGTAAATTATGCTCAATCTCTTCTTGTGTGGAAGGATCAAGTAGTATTTGGTTAGTGCTGTGTATGAAACGTGTGGCGCGCGCTTGTGGACCAGAGCCAGGATTCGGGATCTAACCACATGAGGAAAGAAAGCCGGACAAGGAATCGTAAGCGAACTAATTGTTATGGCAGTTTGGCAACGGCAAACGGTTCGAGAGCGACGTTGAGTGCTCTGAATGGAGGAAACCAGATACAGCGCATGTCAACTATCAAGTAATTTGAATTGGACTGCAGTTGACGTGCGACCGTACGTCGTCAGCGTCGTCGTGTCACGAATCGCAGTGCAGCAACATTCATTATATATATTGTTCAAGACATTCTCCAGAATGCTTTAACAAACGAAGAAGTGTGTGCGAAGTTTGTCTAGCACATTTTTAGTCCCGAACGAAACGACGACGCATGTATGCCTGTCGCGGGTTTACTGTAATGCAAAACGCGGCCATCTATTTTCTGGAAAAAAAAAATAATCACGGGTGACGAGACTGAGTTATCAATACGAACCTACCGCAAAAAATAAGTGTCGAAATTCACATAAAGGGCCAACGTTTTGATGACATAACCGACATTCAAGCTAATGTGACGCGCGTATTAACAACATACCAAAGCAGGACATTAGAGAGTTTCACAACTGTGCGTTGTGTCAAGCTCTTCTGCCTGAATGGCAAGTTGTGGAACCTGAGTTCTAGATTTTTCACAATTGTCCAGTTTGTGTCCAGTATTCAAAAGCTACTTCACCAAATCCAGTAACTGACATCGGTTACACTATACATTGTGTGTAAGCCACATCGCCTCTCCACCCATTCCCTTCTCAAGCAGTGTTGACGAAATATACTTATGAACATTGAAACGGTCGAATCCCAGTGTACAAACTGTTGCGATGGCCGCTGAAAGGAATGTGCCATGTAAGGAAAAAAGCGCGTGTCCGTTATGAGTGGCGCAGCGGCTGATGTCAGGTTCCTTGAACCTGCGCAGGGAAGTCCGCGGCGCACCGGACGAGGCGTGCCGCTGCCGGCTGCGGCCGCATGCCTCGCACCTCACAGCACGGCACAGCACCGCAGGCGCCACCGGCAGCGTGGGTGTTCCGGCAGGAAGCGCGGCACGCTCGCCCACTGAGCTGTGTCGCCTCAAGGATGTCACCGTCTGCCGCCGCGCACCGCCACCGCTGAATCACTCCAGCTGATTCAAACACTACTACAAACAACACGCGTCACATACTCGCGCTTCCTCCTATCTCCGCTGATATCCTGTTCAGGAGGATGTGGGGCAATGCCGACCTATCCTTGTTTTTCTGGAAAAAAGGTTCTTCCATTACACAGCGCCTATCGACTGATAGGCTTATCCAGAAGTTCCCAGTTTCTTGCACAGAATAGGCCTTACTGATTCGGCTACTTACGAAGCACCATCAGATAATATGAAAACGTCACACAATAAATAAAGTACGACAGTAGTACGCTCACGAGTTACTTCGTAACCTACTAAAACATCTCGTGACGAGTTGCTAAGGAATGCAAAGAAGTAGCCATATTTTCGCATTGCCAGAGGCTGAATGATACACTGACGAGCCAAAACGTTAGGACGACATTTAATATTTTGCTGGTCCACCTATTGAGCAGCAACTGTACTTGGTACGGATTCACTTCGTCCTTGCTAGGTTACCAGAGAGATGTGGCACCAGATGTCCAGCCACGTGTCAAGCTGTTTCCCTAAATACAATATGGTAGTTTGTGGACGCCCCATAGCGTCTTACATGTGTTGTACCGGCTTCCAGCTTATGCAAATTTGGTGGCCAACAGATCAGCTTCTCAAATATTTTCAGCCCGTTTCTGAGAAGTGATGCTGACAGTTATCCTGCTGGAAGATATGAAGCATGAATGGATGGATGCATGTGGTCCGCAAGAATAATGTTCAGGTGGCCCATAACTGTCATGGTGTCTCTAATTGCCAGCATGGTTCCCTACGAAAGTCCATTTAAATGTCCTCCATACCACAATGTTGTCACCACAAGCTTCATTCTTTGGCGCAGTGTATGTTTCTAGTCACCGTCTGCCTGGATGTCATCTTATCTGAACACTACCACTGACGTGGGCTAACAAGGAAAGTGATTGACTCATCTGAGCAGTTGATACTTTTCTATTCATCCTCCACAGTCAAATCTCTATGATAGTGTGCCTACTGCAATCGCAACTGACTGTCATTGGGTCAACATGGTAACCCGCAGAGGTCTGCTGCGGAGCCCCACGTTCAACAATGTTAGCGGAATGAAAAACTTGTGGCTGCACCAGCGGTGTACTCAGTCGTCACATCTGTCACAGACCGCCGCCCATCATGCTTCGCAAAGCGAGTAAGCTCCCAAACCTAGTTATTTGATGTGGCATAAGCACTCCAACACTGTTGCCTATTCGGGGTTTCACTGCCTTTCAATTATTTTCAGCATAGTAAGCGAACAGCTGCGCTCTTTCCGAGATGCTCGTTGTCACCGGCAGGACCATTTAAGAAAGGAAACCTGTCCCGTCACGCTGGACGTTTTAAATCTGTAGCGTGATGGCTGAAAGCCGCAGATGCTACCAACTTATATATGACGCAGTACTGACGTAGTGGGCCAGCCATCAGTATCTAAATACCGTTCTGAGCCGATTTTCTTGAGTTACACTATAAACAGTATTAACATAAAATCTACGAAGTGAGGCAAATGGCGATGGGATACAGGAGCGCAGGCAAAGAAATTCGTTATCTATGTAAGTACGTATGCATCACGAAGGAAGTAAGCTATCCGTTTTAAGAAGCTGCTAGTGCGACGTTTTTGTGACTGTTATAAAAACTAAAATTGAGAATTGAGTATTTTGTAAAATCCCGAACTTTGATGTACGGATAAAACACTGCTATTAATCAAGCTGTTACTAGTAACGTCTAAAATCTCGGAAATGGTATGGAAATAATCGCTCCACATGAACTATCTAATTTAAAGTGGTCACGTGCGTCTCTAGAAATATGCCGATATTCATAGCTTGGATCAAATAAACTTTAGATATTAAAACTAAAGCTTAGAATTCACTGTCCACATGTGTCGAATGAACATCGATTGGAGCGTTGTGCTTTGAACACCAGCTCCTCCCTATCTTCCTCCTCCCACCAACTCCTAACAAAAATATGCTCAATGTCCTCATTACATTATCTGAAAACATTACGCGTTCTACCTAAGTCTACCGATCAGTGAGTTGTCTGATTTTCAAGATACTCGAAGACAAATTAACCACATGGAAGACGAAAATAAAGATTTGTTGAAATTAAGCCAACAATGCCGATGACAAACAGAAAATTACAGATTTAAATAAATCGGTAGGTAAGCTAGTACAGAAAGCAATCTTTGAACATTATAACTGCTTATATTTTTGGTCACACCAATGCCAATGGCTGAACAGAACGTTAGCTTCGTTGGGCTAGATTCTGTTTCTGAGAGAATATGGAGTTCAACTACGTTCATAGACGCATAATCCGGATTTGTCCTGTTGAAAAGAGATGTGCTTAACATTGCGTAAGACTTTCACTGTCCTTTATTCATACAAACTGTTTGCCGTACATCCAACCTACCGACTAGGTTATCCCTGACGGGATACCAATTCGATTCTACACAGAGTACGCGAAAGAACTTGCCCCCCTTCTAACAGCCGTGTACCGCAAGTCTCTAGAGGAACGGAAGGTTCCAAATGATTGGTAAAGAGCACAGGTAGTCCCAGTCTTCAAGAAGGGTCGTCGAGCAGATGCGCAAAACTATAGACCTATATCTCTGACATCGATCTCTTGTAGAATTTTGGAACATTTTTTTGCTCGAGTATAGTGTCGTTTTTGGAAACCCAGAATCTAATCTGCAGGAATCAACATGGATTCCGGAAACAGCGATCGTGTGAGACCCAACTCGCTTTATTTGTTCATGAGACCCAGAAAATATTAGATACAGGCTCCCAGGTAGATGCAATTTTTGTTGACTTCCGGAAGGTGTTCGATACAGTTCCGCACTGTCGCCTGATAAAGTAAGCCTACGGAATATCAGACCAGCTGTGTGGTTGGATTGAAGAGTTTCTAGCAAACGGAACACAGCATGTTGTTATCAATGGAGAGACGTCTACAGACGTTAAAGTAACCTCTGGCGTGCCACAGGGGAGTGTTATGGGACCATTGCTTTTCACAACATATATATAAATGACCTAGTAGATAGTGTCGGAAGTTCCATGCGGCTTGTCGCGGACGATGCTGTAGTATACAGAGAAATTGCAGCGTTAGAAAATTGTAGCGAAATGCAGGAAGATCTGCAGCGGATAGGCACTTGGTGCAGGGAGTGGCAACTGACCCTTAACATAGACAAATCTAATGTATTGCGAATACATAGAAAGAAGGATCCTTTGTTGTATGATTATATGATAGCGGAACAAACACTGGTAGCAGTTACTTCTGTAAAATATCTGGGAGTATGCGTGCGGAACGATTTGAATTGGAATGATCATATAAAATTAATTGTTGGTAAGGCGGGTGCCAGGTTGAGATTCGTTGGGAGAGTCCTTAGAAAATTTAGTCCATCAACAAATGAGGGTGCTTACAAAACACTCGTTCGACCTATACTTTAGTATTGGTCATCAGTGTGGAATCCGTACCAGGTCGGGTTGACAGAGGAGATAGAGAAGATGCAACAAGAGCGGCGCGTTTCGTCACAGGGTTGTTTGGTCAGCGTGATAGCGTTGCAGAGATGTTTAGCAAACTCTAGTGGCAGACTCTCCAAGAGAGGCGCTCTGCATCGTGGTGTAACTCGCTTGCCAGGTTTCGAGAGGGTGTGTTTCTGGATGAGGAATCGAATATATTGCTTCCCCCTACTTATACCTCCCGAGGAGATTACGAATGTAAAATTAGAGAGATTAGAGCGCGCACGGAGGCTTTCGGACAGTCGTTCTTCCCGCGAACCATACGCGACTGGAACAGGAAAGGGAGATAATGACAGAGGCACGTAAAGTGCCCTCCGCCACACACCGTTGGGTGGCTTGCGGAGTATAAATGCAGATGTAGATGTAGATGTAGATGTAGGTACACGGTACCGAAGATGATCGAAGAAATATTGAAGATATGTGCGTTTACACCCAAATGACAAAGATATCTTGTTTCAAAGAAAGACGGCATATTCAAAATACAAACAACGCACTATTATTTACTTTGGGCCCATTATTTACACTACCGGGCACAAAACCTAGTCACTTATCCATCAAATTCCACAGATCGCTTATTACGCTATCAACACGCTATTCCACTGACAGCACTCGCTGTTTGCGTGTATCTATCCTAGGCACGATTACTCGTAATGGACATAACAGTCTGTAAATCATCTTGTCGCAGGAATAAAAATTTCAAATAAAGAGTGATTGTGTGTGGTACGACAGTCGTGCACACACTCTTCATATGAACGGTTTCCAAGAACTGACATCTTTGATCTTTATCCGTTGGTTGATGTATACTGCACTGCCAGAAAACTCTTACTTCAGAAAGATATGCCTACGGTCTTAGACCAAACTGAGCACTGAGGTACACGTTAGAGCGCAAAACATTCACAGGAAATCGTTATCTTGGTTCGCTCAACAATGATGATGATGATCTGCCACCACTGACGATACTCTGCAAAGGGTACAGGGATCTATGGAGGGTCTGACGTCAATAAGAAGTGTGTCTGCTTGAGTGCTGCATTTTTTCAGGCATTATTGACGGCGGAAGTGTCAGATAGCTACTGTCATCCTTTCGAAAATTTGAGTTCGTTAGTTAGCCAATAATGAAAATGTGTGTGATTGTAATGAGGAGACGCAGCTATTACTTACGATGTTGGAGAGTCACCATCCAAAATATGTGGAGCAACATTTTTCCTGCTCTCATACATGGTCCATTCTAACAATCACTCACAACTGGTAAAATATGAGACTCGTCACACATGGCTGCGATGATAACGTGGTGGAGCTCGCAAAGCCACATTATCTGCGACGCATTTCAAACAGCACGTTAAACGTCATTACTGAAGTCTCATAAAACCTGTATCATCTGAAAATTTTCCGGATCGTGATGTTAGTATGAATCTCCCGTGCCATCTTCCGCCGTAGAACAGTGGGACAAACAGTGACTGTATCGCACCCTTAAAACACACTGTGTGGTCTACAGTACCGGAGGACTTCATCAGATTAACAGTTGATGCATTCAGGTTTCAACAACTAGCGAAAATTCAACTATTTGCTATAACATACTTATACTACCTACCTATGAGCTTCTGCTAGTACTAAATTTGTTCAGAAGTTGAAAAGCCGACGGAGTCCTAATGACAGCAGGAAACAGTAGAATACCTTTGTATTAATCAGTGCCAAAGTTTATCGTCGTCGGACGATGCTTTTTAAGATATTAAACCACATCCTTGAGTACATTTCTGTATCACCGTATGAGTGATTGTAGTATCATACAGCAACAGGAATTGACATATCGAAAAATTAGCTAATTGGTGTATTCCCAGGGAACCATGCCCAGAAAATTCAATGTAACGTAAATGCAGTGTATTAAGCCAACAGATTTAGAAGACGGTTTGGAGAAATTATATTCAAGAGCACTACTTTCAGTGGAAAGAAAAATAAAACGCACTCATCCCACAGTGAGGAAGGGATACGCACATTAACAAACGCAAAATTTTTACTTTCCTTAAATGGGAAAACGTATTTCACGGTAGAAAAAACCGCTCTTTTCGCTGTACTGGAAATTTTTTGCGTTCCTGAATTGGGTGAACCCGAAGATTATTTCAATGACTTTAGCATGAATCACAAAAACCACTGCAATATTTTATTGAAGCTTGTCTCTCAATGTGTGAGGAATATGGTACACTGGATTCTCGGAAAGACAAGGTTCGAATCGCACTCCATACTCGTGCAGTGCCGGCACTTCTGTTCTAGCGACAAATTTCAGTTTACAACTGTTGGTTGTCCATATTCGGAACTGTGAGTACAGTCTCTAGCACTTAAACGTTTCGGAAGCTTGAAGTGAGTTAGACAAGTTGCTTTCATTAATGCACAAATACTGAATAGTTTGGTATAATACAATGCCACACCTGTTTACATTTATGACTGTGTATGCAAAATGGAGCCATTGCTGAAGTGTCACCCACGACTGCTGTTTATTGAGTTCTCTCTAAAAAAATTTCTGCAGGTCAACGATTTCTGTTGACCAGCAGCACTATACAATACATTAGAAAAAATTCACTGAAAGGCAATCAGAAATAAATACTTGTATGCTACTTTCATATTACAGATATTTTTAGCCAGCATCACCAACTGTCAAAAGTCTACAAACCTTCGTGGAGATTTCTGCACAAACTCTATTTCCTTACTTAAATTACAGGCTCCTTTACTTATGTTGCTCCTCACAGGTAGGCGACGAACTGATCGACTGAAGGCCGAAGCAGCCGGCCAAGCTTAGATTGACGATCGGCCAGGTCAAGCTAAATGTGCATTGCGTAGTCTGAGAAAACGCTGCCTAACTACCTACAATGAGTGCAATAATCGATACCAACTTCCGTTTCCAGGAATCAGTTGACTAGGGTGCACTTCATAATAAATCACTTATTGAACCACCCGCAATGCTGTCATTCTGAAAGACCGTGTTTTTGTTCTTTTTTCTAATTTTCCTTTACGAAGTAGACTTTTTCTTCGTTTAGTACTTCAAAAGAATCTTTATGCCTTCGGGTTACTAGCACCATTTTTAAAAATTATAAGATTTTACCAATTCAACACTTTCCCAAGTTGGATCCAGAGATGAACCTAAATTGTGCCAAGTAGAAAATTTAATGCTGCAGTCATATATTTTTGTTATAAGGTATCACTATTTCTACTTCGTACACCCGCCGTAGTGGGCACGCAAATCTCGGCAAAATATAAGCACTTCACTTTTTATTTGACATACGAATACGCTTCAATTTCCTCTACGGGCCAGCAGTTTCTCTTTCAGCAAAAACTAATTCATACGAACAGCCAAATACCCTCGACACACCGTACTGTTGACGAAGCTGCCGACTACGAGATATGGCGCTACTGTGGAACAATTGACGAGTTGATGGAAGAAAACCAGCATCAGTTGTGTTTTATATCAATATTCCTTCCCGCCTTTTAATCAATTCGAGTGAAGTGCTTTGGTTAAGACTATGGTTTATCTCCTCCTCCTGTCAGGCGCAGGAATTAGTGATCCGCCTTTTGTGATCTTCCTGGAGGTGAGAGATAATGTCAAACGGACCGAGCATTATCTGTGACTGTAGGTACCGATCTTCTAGCGATGACTTCCCAAAACGTGCGAGATATCAACGCGACCACCCGGCTGGAGACCCGAGAAACCTTCATCAGACAGAGTATTCATTCTTCCATTTGACACGTGCTCTGCGCTGCACTACACAACATAACACAACAGATCGCTACCCGTACGCCATTATGTGATGTAAATGACTATTCAGATCGAAGTATGGTTTTACCATGTTACTGACATACTACTTGCACTGCCTGGCGAGTAGTTCACACTGGAAGCTAAGGAGAGAGCTTGACACAGTAGGTGTAACTGATATTACAACGGCCATTGAGAAAATGTTATGTTTACTACTGCTACATTATAAAATGGTCTCGTCAATTTTTATGTAACAGACATACAAACAGCAGAGCCCTTCGACTATTCTTTCGTAGTCAGCAACACGGTGATTGGTTAAGTCGACACCTCTGAAACGTTCGGGCGAGCAGCTCCTCCGACCCACGACTTGATTATCACGCATAAAGCCTTCAGGTTCACCATCATGGCCAGATGATTGCTTACTGACTGGTTGTATCGCTACGCGTAATTCAACGAGGTTGCTGATGACTCACGAATGCCACGTGATCGCTCACCTCATTTTATAGTATGGGACGTACTCTTTAGCTCGCTACACAACTCAACGCGTGTTGATCTCTTCAGTTACCAAAACTCTCTGAAAGACTGCGCAATATAATACCAAACGAAGCAGCATGATAGTCTTTGTTCGCCAATAAATACTTTGTAATCACACAGTAGCGACTAGTAAGCTACACATGATGATATGACCGAATTAGGAACTATGTACGTTTTACCTGATGCGTGGTTTCCATCAAATTATGCTATGAATGAAAAGCATTAAAAAACTTCAGAAAGAAACCTAAATACTGAATTCGGGCCTACATGACAAAATAAAAGTGGTAAAATTTGTGATTTGGAATCAGTATCCCCACAGAATTTGCAATATATATACAAATGCATTATTATTATTATTATTATTATTATTATTATTATTATTAGTAGTAGTAGTAGTAGTAGTAGTAGTAGTAGTAGTAGCAGTAGTAGTAGTAGTAGTAGTAGTAACTGTTCATGTTGTAGTGTATGACAATTATACGAGTAACTAGCGTCCATGCGTTTGGCAACACACAAAACAGCAGGATTTACAGTAACACGTCAAGTCTCGTAGGTAATAACAAATGCTTCTCTTGTCAGAATACAGAACTACGCAGAGAAGACAGCGCACTAAGATTGCCAAGCCGCAACGACAGCAAAACTGGGAGCACCCCAGTCGGACAGTGATGCCATTCTAAATTATGTCAGACGTCTATTCTTTCCGTCTACGGGATATGACAGACACCATCCATGCCAGAAATGCTTATCTGAACTGTCACAGTTTGTAACGATTTACCCAGCGCCACCTTTCCACCAAAACGACGCCTGCTTCTACTGACCCAGTCTTTCCCAACAGTGAGGTAACAGCATACAAAGTAACGGCCCATGGTGCTACAGTATTTTCGCTATAAGTATCTCTTGTCGCCGTATCAGCTGAATTCCCTCTCGAACTAGTACCCACCAGCATAACACTTCATACCCTTGCCATTGCAACGGAAAGATTTAAGTAATTTGAAGCAGACCTAGTTACACGTCATATCACGCGTTAGTAAGAGAACTAATACTTTAATATAATACATACATTACTTAAGTTTTTATTTCATGGGCTTCATAAGGAAGCTTAGAGTTCAATTTTTGTAATCAAAATTCACTTGCTTTGCTTCCCCACGCAAAGACCATGTTCCTTACTCAAGTAAACGCTGTACCCGGAATATACAAGCTATGTTGTTTGACCGGTACACGTGACAGGACACTTAGCCGCTTTTATGGCGTTTTCAAGACACGAGAGTGAGTAAACATGCCGCGCCCTGCAGGAAACCCCGCGAACGAATGAATCAATGCGCAGCAATGTGACGACTCTGCCAGCCGGCCACACGTTGATGGTGACTAGCAACATTCGAGACAACTGCGAATTAAAGGTTCCGCGAAGTGACGTGCTGCAGCAGGCGCTCAATGCGAGCAGTTCCGACACAGATTTGTCGCTTGCTTCACGAGTTTTTACAGTGGTCTACAGCGATGATATTCATTATAAGTAGAGCACGCTCTCAAATAGCAATAGTCTAGTCATTTAAAGGTAGCGCCGGCACAGTGTATGTGCCATTGTTACGGATGGTTCGAAAACCTCAAACCATCTTCCGCCCGATCTGATGTCGAAAGGATCAGTAATTAAAAAATATGAAATATCCTTCACCAAAGATGGTACAGAACGCTGTAAGCTTTAGGAAGTCACAATTTCCTACTATCTGTTTTCAAATGTCATGATTGCTACATAAAAATACAATTTACTTTCTGCTTTTGCTTCCTTGGAGCCCATGGGCGTATGTTCCAGCTCAGCAGGGAAAGGATTAAGTAAATAATAGGCGGTCAGCTTGCAGAAGTTGTCCTCGCAAGATCAGGCAAATAGCGATTTAGGGGAACCTTGAAAACGCACAGCCAAAGAACATCAGAGAAAGATTTGAGCGAATCACCACCACAATTATAAAATGTTTCACCGCAGCCCTCTGTGGAAGGTGTATCTAGAAATTTCACCGGTTATGAACTGTGGTCGTAAAAAACAGGTTGTCAAACTTATTTCAGCTGTTTTAGGGCAAGAACCAACGTTGCACTCAATAAATAAGAAATTAGTATTTGTTCTAAAACAGGAAGTAGCTAGCGGAACAGGGGTTGTCGTACGGTAGAGCTGAAAGCTGAAGAACAAAAACACATGGAAATCCGCCCACCAGTGAATATTTTATTCAGCAGTTCTGAGAAAACCGCCTGCAATTACTCAGAGGCATATCAAGCTTTAATGAAGTCATACATCACAGCAGTGACAGTTTACAGCTTCGATTCGCGCATACGATAGCAGTAATGCCGTAACTGGGCCACGAAGTCGTTCTGCTTTCAAAGCAATACGTACATTTAATTCTGCTCCCTTTCTTAGGTTCTTCGTTTTCCCTAACGTCTTTCTAACGCCGTCGGGATTGTCCGATAAACTGGTAAAGTATAAGGTCACTGTACTCATGTGACCAGTAGTTACACCGAGATAATGAAAACGGGAAAAAACCAGCATATTAACTACGTTGCCGGAAGCTCTGCTGTAAAGTGTTTCGCACTGGGCGCGCTCAAGCCGCTCCTATGCCGACGAAGAGCATGCAGCACGTAATTAGGAACTTAAGCCAGTCAGACATGGCTGCCACAGCCGCCGAGCAGAACAGTTTCCTCATGGCTCCAGCACTAAAGATTGCATAGCTGACTGCATTAGCGGTGTGTGTGTGTGTGTGTGTGTGTGTGTGTGTGTGTGTGTGTGTGAGTGTGAGCGCGCGCGCGCTTCTTTTTCTGTTTCACCATCGCCGGCCGTTGGGGCCGAGCGGTTCTAGGTGCTTCAGTCCGGAACCGCGCTGCTTCTAAGATCGCAGGTTCGAATCCTGCCTCGGCCATGGATGAGTGTGATGTCCTTACGTTAGTTAAGTTTACGTAGTTCTAAGTCTAGAGGAGTGATGACCTCAGACGTTAAGTCCCATATTGCTCAGAGCCATTGGAACCATTTTGAACACAACTACACTTGGCGAATACCACTTCTGACGAACAGGGAAGACGGAAAACCATCCAGCAATGCGGCCTGAGAAGTGTATCTACAAGTCATTACTTCTCGTCAGTCCAGTTCTGTTCGCGAATGGTGACAGAAGAATTGTTGTCGATAAGCTTCTGCATTAGCTCGATTTCCTCGGGTCTCACCGTTACGCTCTGTTCGCTAGATCAATGTTGGAGGAAGTAACGCGATGCCAGCGTTTATTAACAGGCAAACTGATTTTAACAACGCTGATTAACAATGAAGCACTATGAACTTCAATTTTGACTTCTGTCGATTACGATATTTTTTCTGCGAGTGAACCTGTCATACTCTTTCCAGGGAATGTATAAGGTTCTGGTATATCCTGAAGGAACGACTACAATACAGATTATTTCTCTTCGCAATTTCTCTCTATTTACTTTCAAAGGAACATCGTAGTACCCAAGGTTTAAACGAAGCGATTAATGATTCGGAAAAAATAAAAAGGAGAGAAAAGAACGAATAGGTTCCATAAAAGAGCGACCATTCCTGGGGAAAATCTCATAAAAAAACGTAGTCATTACAAGTGAATTATTTTTGAAGTATAAACATCCTTCAGCCACGAATTTGGCATGAATCTCTTTAAAAACAAAAATACTGACCGTTTCACATTTGAGAAACTATCTTCGGACTGCTATTACAAGCTCAGGAGCCAAAAAAATACTAATCAATCGTAAAGAGGCGCTCTTGTTTCTGCTCCAGTACTTGGAGATACATTAACATCATGTTTACCAGAAACTCTAGTGCTAACCTTTTGTACCGCAGTTCTGGACACTAGGAATTTGAACCAAAAGTTAATCCAGTCTATATTTGTTTGACAGCAGTTATTCTACAGACTACTACGTTTTTATTTGAGATCAAATCTTTCGCATAATATCTTAGATGATACATACACTCTAAAGGCCTGCTATAGATGCTGACATACGGTGCAACCTTTTCATCCAGATGCTGCATATGAACTGGAGCAGTTGAGGCTGAAACCCTCAATGAACTCCGGTTTGCCGTCGCATCTTCCTTACATTTGGTCACGTCAGCGTCTCGCGCGGTACGAAGCTCTAACAAATGAAATAAGCTGAACCGACCCTACTTCCTGGGTTTTTGTGAGCACTGCACATAGCGCCAGACGAATGGATCGAAAGTCGTCTCGCGTATCTGTGGCTCATCGTTCTGCCTCCCCCAACTGCGGTCGTAGCGGAGCAATAACGCCGGTGAGGTTAACGTATGGGAACACGACACGTGCGCGCCATGAAATGCTGAAAGAGAAACGCAATTCCATACAAACACACGTGGTGAACAATTCCGGCCTATGCAGCGGGGAGAAAACTGTGAAAGCCAGGGGGCGCTGATGTAATAAGGGAGCCAGTAATAAAACTGGGCACGCGACAACGTTCAGTTAAAAGGCACAAGTAGGTCGTGAGCGGCGGACCGCACGCAAGCTTCCTGGAAGGTAATAAAATCAAATAAAATGTACCAACCTCCAGATAAAACCATGTTTACGAGCTTCATTATTGTACCCACGTACAAAGTTGCACTAAGCGAGTCTGATTTAAGTACTGGGCTATACATAGTGGCTTAAATAAGTGATTTTATCATAACTGACTTTCATAAAATATGAGCAATTTTAATTTGCTTTTTTTCGGAATGTCAAGCCCAAAAAGTTAACATGATCGTGAAACATACGTCGTATCCATCGACCATCTAGAAATCAAAGGCGGAAGCATTAACGAAAGAGAGAGAGAGAGAGAGAGAGAGAGAGAGAGAGAGAGAGAGAGAGAGAGAGAGAGAGAGAGAGATTGAGATTTTAAAAACGATCTAACAGAAGTTTCATCGTGCCTCTGAGGAAACACATGATTTTCACTTTCTTCTCCGCCTAATACGATACTCGCTAATCTTATTAATGCGAACTTCAAAAGAAATTACTACGGCGATGTTCATGTGTTTCCGTGCAATGTCGACAAGTCTGCTGAGATATAGTTTCTTCTCTTCTGGAAAACTTGTATAACTGCGGCGACCCTAATAAAACAATCCGAGATGTTTGTGCTGGAACTGATATGTTTGAGTAAAAACTACATCTACATCCATACTCCGCAAGCCACCTGACGGTGTGTGGCGGAGGGTACCCTCAGTACCTCTATCGGTTCTCCCTTCTATTCCAGTCTCGTGTTGTACGTGGAAAGAAGGATTGTCGGTATGCTTCTGTGTGGGCTCTACTCTCTCTGATTTTATTCTCATGGTCTCTTCGCGAGATATACGTAGGAGGGAGCAATATACTGCTCGACTCTTCGGTGAAGGTACGTTCTCCCGTACCGAGCTACTGAGCGTCTCTCGTGAAGAGCCTTCCACTAGAGTTTATCTATCATCTCCGTAACGCTTTCGCGATTACTAAATGATCCTGTAGCGAAGCGCGCTGTTCTCCGTTGGATCTTCTCTATCTCTTCTATCAACCCTATCTGGTGCGGATCCCACACTGCTAAGCACAGGGATTTACTATCATTGTGTACGTAATCAATAATCGGAATTGTTAAACATACTACGTGAAACCCAAAAAACTGTAGCTCTCTGACACTATTAACTTAATTCGATGTATCTCTCCACTGTTTCTCCTAGGCCGTCACTTAGTCACAATGTTGGCGCAGCTAAATTTTCATCATGAAGAAGTGTCTACAGATTCCTCCACAAACACAGTCAGAACGGTTTACTTTAACTATTCGTGTAGTTTGTTTCTTACTAAGTACTCTACCTTTATATAGGTTTGCCGATGATTTCAATGTTTGCTTTTTAGCCGAGGTATAAGCACTTGTTAAATTTCACTTTTTCGTAACTGATTTTCCTTAATCTAAATCACGTTCATCCTCCTCCTCAATCTAATTCATAATCATCCTTATTTTAAATCATACGCATCCTCACCACCAATTTAACTGGAGGTTCCGAGGGCGGGAGGGAGGAGTGTGGCGGGTTTTTTATATTCTGTACAATACACTGGACAGTGTGTATTTAGTGCATTTTGTAGTACTATTTATACTTTTACCTCGTAATATAAGCTCTCCTCTATTGAAGTAACAAAGCAGATGAACCAACACTCTTCGATATGAGCGACTATCTTCACTGTGAGATAACGCTTTGCTGTTACGACTCTGACTCCCAGTCATTAAAATAAGCTATTATATGTGTGGTAACACACTTAATTCGCATTCGGCGGATATTGGTTCATATTCCAATTTGGCAATCCTGCTTAAGATTCCGCTCATCGGAGTAAGGCAAATACCGTGGCGACTCCTCAAAGAAATATACCCAGGTGACTGTCTACTCACATCCGAGCTTCAGTTCCGTCTCTCACGGCATCATCGTCGTTGGGAGGTACACTGTGATCAAAAGTGTCCGGACACCTGGCTGAAAATGACCTGCAAGTTCGTGGCGCCTCCTATCGGTAGTGCTGGATTTTAGTATGGCGTTGGCCCACCCTTAGCCTTGATGACAGCTTCCACTCTCGCAGGCATACGTTTAATCAGGTGCTGGAAGGTTTCTTGGGGAATGACAGCACAGTCTTCACGGAGTGCTGCACTGAGAAGAGGTATTGATGTCGGTCGTCGAGACCTGGCTCGAAGTCGGCGTTCCAGAACATCCCAAAGGTGTTCCATAGGATTCAAGTCAGGACTCTGTGCACGCCAGCCCATTACAGGGATGTTATTGTCGTGTAACCACTCCGCCACACACCGTCCGTTATGAACAGGTGCTCCATCTTGTTGCAAGATGCAATCGCCACTTCAACAGTGGGAAGCAAGAAGGTTCTTGAAACTTCAAAGTAGGCCTGTGCTGTTATAGTGCCACGCAAAAAACAAAGGGCGCAAGCCCCCTCCATGAAAAACACGACCACACCGTAACACCACCGCCTCCAAATTTTATTGATGACACTACACACGCTGGCAGGTGGCGTTCACCAGGCATTCGCAAACACATTCTGCCATCGAATCGCCATATTATGTACTGTGATTCGGCACTCCACGCGTTTTTCCATTGTTCAGTCGTCCAATATTTACGCTCATTTCACCAAGCGAGGCGTCGTTTGGCATTTACCGGCGTGGTGTGTGACTTATGAGGCAGCCGCTCGACCATTAAATCCAAGTTTTCTGACCTCCCGCCTAACTCATAGTACTTGCAGTGGATCCTGATGCAGTTTGGAATTCCTGTGTGACGGCCTGGATATATGTCTGCCTATTACACATAGAGGTCGGTCTGTACGCTTTTGTGCTGTACGTGTCCCTCCATGTTTCCACTTCACTACCACATAGGGAACAGTGGACCTAGGGATGTTTAGTAGTTTGGAAATCTCGCTTACAGACGTGTGTCCCAATTGACACCCAATTACCTGACCAGGTCTGAAGCCCGTGATTTCCGCGGTGCACCCAATTCTTCTCTCTCACCATGTATAATGACTACTGAGGTCGCTGATATGGAGTACCTGGCAGCACACTGCACCTAATATGAAAACGAATATATGTTGTGGTGTTCGGATGGTTATGAACACATAGCGCACATCCGAATTTTGAAGACCGTGAAATACGCTGTGCTGGGGAATCTAGCAGTCTTGATGTTCTCGCTTTATCCAACCGACACTCTACAACTTAAGTTTCGACAAACATTCGTACTTCGATTGCCATGCTGGGTCAATTCGCTTATATACCGCTGACCATGGTCCGCGTCTCCTTACTGATCAACCAGGCAAAGCTGTCCCATCTGAAGTTTGAGCAGAATGTCAGCCTTTTTTTGTTTTGTTTTCGAGTTTTAATTTGTCTACGAGAACGAGGTCAAAGCTTACTTTAATGTTCACTGTCTGGAGAGGAGAGGAAAAAAAAGTGAAGAACCCACAAGACATGCTAAGTCACTGTAATTTCGTTCACGTACAAACAACCGGCGGTTATATATACCATTAGAGATGCAGTTCTCACTGAGAAGTGTAACGACCCGACTGCTTTCGTGTTGTTGTGTTAGCATTGTTACCAGGCTTGGTAGGGTCGACACTGAGGTGAAGGAAGTCATGAAATAGCGATATACCCATATACATATGGCGGCAGCATCGCGTACGCAAGGTATAAAAAGGCAGTACATTGGCAGAGCTGTCGTTTGTACTTAGGTAATTCATGTAAAAGAGGTTATGATCTGAATTAAGACTCTGAACGCGAAATGGTTGTTTGAGACAGACGCATGGGACATTCCATTTCGGAAATCGTTAAGTAATACAATATTCGGAGACCCACTGAGTCAGCCACTACCTCTCACCACGGTCAACGCATTGGCCGACGGCCTTAACGACCGACAGCAGCAGACTTATCATAGTCAAGAGAAAAGTAACACTTCGTGAAGTGTGGGACGTACGGCCAACATTTCGTTTAGGATAGAGCGGTGAAATATGGCGCAAATGGGATACAGCAGCAACGACCGCCGCCAGTGGCTTTGCTAACAGCACGACATCGCCTGCAGCACTTCTCCTGGACTCGTAATCATATCGCTTGGGCCATAGACAGCTGGAAAACCGTAGCCTGGTCATTAGTCCCAACTTCGTTGGTACGAGCTAGTGGTAGGGCTCGAGAGTGGCGCAGGCTCCGCGAACTCATGTTGTTGACAAGGCACTGTGCAAGCCGCCAGTGACTCCATAATGATGTGGCCGTGTTGACTCTGAACACATTGGCTCATCTGATCTAAGTGAAGCGATCATTGACTGGAAATGGTTGTGTTCGGCTCTTTGTGACCATTTGCAGCCATTTATGTACTGCATGTTCCCAAACACTGATGGAATTTTTATGAATGACAATGCGCCATGTCATCAGGCCACAATTGTTGTTCACCACTGGTCTGAGAAACATTATGGACAATTCGATAGAATCATTCTGACCACCCAGATCGCCCGACATTTATCCCACAGAACGTTCACGGGACATAATCGACAGGTCAATTCGAGTACAAAATCCCGCACCAACTACACTTTCGAAATTATGAACGGCTATGGATACACCTAAACTCAGTATTTGTGCAGGGAACTTATAACCACTTGTCGAGCGCTTGCCACGTTGAGTTGCTGCACTATGCCTGGCAAAAGGTGGTCCGACACGATATCAGGCCATATCCCATTACTTTCGTCACCTCTGTGTGTAAGGGCGTTAAATGTTAAGTGATTTCTGTTGTGGACACGGAGATGCCGCAGATACACGTGAGGTGGCGTTATCATCACCTGCCACAGTTTGTAAGAGGCCTCACTATGGGCTGCCGTTTGGCCTCTAGTCGAATCATACAGTTCTCTGAATCAGGGGGCATTCGGATGTCACATTGGACCGATGTTGCACTTCATGGGAACTTGAGAATAGAGATACTCGTCGGCCAGGTACCTGACCGTAACGTACGATCGCCGTATTGTACACCAAGGCCTTCGCAATCCGCCTTCACATTTGCGCCTGCCACCTGAAAACTGGAAATGCACTTCTTGGAACATTCTTGTTCATCCCTTACAATCATTTGGTGACCAGCTGCACCAAGATTAGATATTATTATCCCGTGCCTTGGCTCCCGTTAACACCACAAATAAACAACTGAGTTTGCAATGGTGCGGTGACCGGGAAGCATGGACTGCTGGTCAATGACATCACATTGTTTTCAAAGATGAATAGTGGTTCTGCACTATTCTGGATAGCCCTACTCGTCGAGTATGGCGGCGACCTGGAAAGAGGTGCCATTCTTCCATTGGTCTGCAACGGCACAGCGATGTTACTCCTGGAATCGTAGTGCGAGGAGCCATCGGGTATTACTTTAGGTCACGGCTGGTAGTGTCAGAACTGACGGCACTACACTACGTTACGGACATGTTGCGTCCTCTTGTACTATCGTGTGATAGTACTATGGTGCCATTTTCTCAACAGGACAATGGTCGTCGAGACATGACCCCTATCCCTATGAAATGTCTGCACGATGTCGAGGTACTCCTGTTGCCAGCAAGGTCCCCAGATGTGTTCGGATAGAACACACGTGGGACACCAAGGACCAGCTTAAACAGATGTGGGTCAGTTTGGCTCAGGAGAGGTTACAGTGGCTTTACGACACTCTACCGAATCGAATTAGCGCATATATCTAGATAAGGGATGCAGCGTCTTACAGGAAAGTGGTCTCATTCTGCGAATTTTTCGCAAAAATATGACTCTATGCTATAATCACAGAAACATCACACCCCCTCTCAACCTGCTAAGTTTCTTTTTACTCCCTTTCCCCCTTCCCAACTGGGTGATTCGCTTTTATTGTCATGCGGAGTACTTGTTGATACAGCGAACAGAAGCAGCGAAGTAATAGCAGGCATTGTACTACAACCTAGATGAATACCCCTAGGTGTTAACAGTCGCAAAATATTTTGGTAGGTAGAAACGACAGCGGCTTGGAGTCTGGCGTTCCAGGCTGCCCTTTTGGCAAAGTCCGCATTTAATTCAGATGTGCGAGGGCGCGCGACTGTCGTTCCAACGGCGGCGGCGGCAGCTTTTAGAACTGGGAGAGCAGGTCGGTCTTGAATGGGGACGACGGCGAGGGTCTGAGAGCTGAAAGCTATTGGAAGTCGGAAGTAGGCGCGGCAGCTGCGCGTCACTCGTGTGGACAGGCCAGGACTTGCGCGGTCCGCCCCCTGGAGTGAGGACTCAGTTGTGGAGGGACTGCTTTATTGCTCACACCAGATTTACAAGCAATCCGCAAACAAGCTCGAATCGTGTAGCTACATTAATTTCTCAGCTAAGTGAGCTGAAGTACTTTGTCTACAACTGAACGTTTGAGAACGATAATTTTACTTCTCCCAAGAATTAATGTCTTTGGGAAAGACGCATATCTGCTGAAGGGAGACGGAAGGAGGCTTGGCTAAATGGCATTTTTGAACTTCTAAGGCTAATATTTTTTTCATATTCTATTCTAAGAATAGAACTTTAACAATCTACGGGGAGTTGGGAACTATTCTACGTGTTAGAAGTGTTGAACTTCACTAAATTTTGATCATCTTGTGATAAACTGACGGATTTTAAAGAATTCCGTGATAAAAACCGGTGCACTGTGTTTCGTCCACGTTGACAGAACTGTTCTAGGTACTCTAAGCTGTTGATGTCACTCCTTGTATGCTGTCTAACAAATGATTTGCTTACCAATCTGCGTTTGTGGCAATGATATTCTTATCAACATACAGAAAAAGTTTTGCATCATGTGTCATATTTCGTGGCGGACCCGTAATATAATAAAATATCCCCCACACTGCCCCAGTTCTCTTCCCCTTCCTCCCATCCACGCTTTTCTTTCCATCTGAACACAATCCCCGGCTCAATATTTATTCCCTGTTTGTTGACACTAGAGAGCAAGGTGTGATAATTAGTTACATCCCTCCCCTTAAACTTTTCGTTATGTGGTTAGTGGAAAAAGTATTTTAACGTTTCTGAGAAGATGCAACTCGTGAATGTTGGCTGCATCCAGTAAACAGTAAAATGTAGAGTATATACATCTTGATGTAATACTTGCGTTGTCCGTTCCTATCGGGATACGTCACTGGACTGTCTTTAGACACCAGCCGGAGAAAGTTCTGCCAACTACCACACACCATCAAACTTTCGATTTAACTACTCGCAGGACATACATATGCAGCTTCGATAAAACCGAAAATGGCTCTGAGTACTATGGGACCTAACATTTGAGGTTATCAGTCCCCTAGAACGTAGAACTACAGAAACCTAAGGACATCACACACATACATGCCCGAGGCAGGATTCGAACCTGCGAACGTAGCGATCGCGCGGTTCCAGACTGAAGGACCTAGAACCGCTCGGCCACTGAGGCCGGCTGATAAAACCTCGGGTTGCCGCAAGGAATCTCATTTAAAACTTGGTTTCACAACTCTACAGAATATGGTGCTTCATTATATAGGAACATAGCCCACTAAAACTTTGTGCGTGTTACGTACCACGCAAAAGGCATTGTTAGAATACCTACTGTTGTTGGCTTTCTTTTGTAAACTATCTGACTGAGAAACTATATTCTTCTAGAAATGTATTTACGAAACCCTGTCGTTAACAAGTCATCGTTATAACTGGAAGGACTAACTTGGTGCATCAGCTTGTTAGTGGCATGTAACTCTCTCTCGTTATACGGAAGGAGTTGAAAAGTTTTACGATATTACAATCTGATATGACTATCAAAGGATCTTTACCACATTTATTGGAAGTGTATTTACAATGATCATGTGGTCTGCCACTATGCCACTGTTTATTTCGTATGAGTCAGGCCCCTAATAATGCATTTTAAGGTTACTTCGTTATCACGAGTTTTGAACATAGATCTGGTTCGATTTAAGAGCTGATGCCAGACAAGTTGCTATAAATGGTAACGCTGTCGTCGTTTGCCAGGGATGGAGAAGGGCTGTCCCATATATACACTCCTGGAAATGGAAAAAAGAACACATTGACACCGGTGTGTCAGACCCACCATACTTGCTCCGGACACTGCGAGAGGGCTGTACAAGCAATGATCACACGCACGGCACAGCGGACACACCAGGAACCGCGGTGTTGGCCGTCGAATGGCGCTAGCTGCCCAGCATTTGTGCACCGTCGCCGTCAGTGTCAGCCAGTTTGCCGTGGCATACGGAGCTCCATCGCAGTCTTTAACACTGGTAGCATGCCGCGACAGCGTGGACGTGAACCGTATGTGCAGTTGACAGACTTTGAGCGAGGGCGTATAGTGGGCATGCGGGAGGCCGGGTGGACGTACCGCCGAATTGTTCAACACGTGGGGCGTGAGGTCTCCACAGTACATCGATGCTGTCGCCAGTGGTCGGCGGAAGGTGCACGTGCCCGTCGACCTGGGACCGGACCGCAGCGACGCACGGATGCACGCCAAGACCGTAGGATCCTACGCAGTGCCGTAGGGGACCGCACCGCCACTTCCCAGCAAATTAGGGACACTGTTGCTCCTGGGGTATCGGCGAGGACCATTCGCAACCGTCTCCATGAAGCTGGGCTACGGTCCCGCACACTGTTAGGCCGTCTTCCGCTCACGCCCCAACATCGTGCAGCCCGCCTCCAGTGGTGTCGCGAAAGGCGTGAATGGAGGGACGAATGGAGACGTGTCGTCTTCAGCGATGAGAGTCGCTTCTGCCTTGGTGCCAATGATGGTCGTATGCGTGTTTGGCGCCGTGCAGGTGAGCGCCACAATCAGGACTGCATACGACCAAGGCACACAGGGCCAACACCCGGCATCATGGTGTGGGGAGCGATCTCCTACACTGGTCGTACACCTCTGGTGATCGTCGAGGGGACACTGAATAGTGCACGGTACATCCAAACCGTCATCGAACCCATCGTTCTACCATTCCTAGACCGGCAAGGGAACTTGCTGTTCCAACAGGACAATACACGTCCGCATGTATCCCGTGCCACCCAACGTGTTCTAGAAGGTGGAAGTCAACTACCCTGGCCAGCAAGATCTCCGGATCTGTCCCCCATTGAGCATGTTTGGGACTGGATGAAGCGTCGTCTCACGCGGTCTGCACGTCCAGCACGAACGCTGGTCCAACTGAGGCTCCAGGTGGAAATGGCATGGCAAGCCGTTCCACAGGACTACATCCAGCATCTCTACGATCGTCTCCATGGGAGAATAGGAGCCTGCATTGCTGCGAAAGGTGGATATACACTGTACTAGTGCCGACATTGTGCATGCTCTGTTGCCTGTGTCTATGTGCCTGTGGTTCTGTCAGTGTGATCATGTGATGTATCTGACCCCAGGAATGTGTCAATAAAGTTTCCCCTTCCTGGGACAATGAATTCACGGTGTTCGTATTTCAATTTCCAGGAGTGTATTTACATGGGCGCCACCAGTTTTCCCTCAGTAACGCAGGATGCGATAATGCTCTTTAGCGCCTATATGAACACAGCAATACTACGCAAAAAAGAAGTCCATAGCTGAACCCCAAGACACCGTCCTCTTCCTACAACTCTCAGTAAAGCTAAGACAACTTGTTAATTTTTATCTCCAATATCACTTGCCACCAACTGCTTCGAGCACAGACGTTTCTCTCATTTAAATAGTAATGGAGTGGTTTGGCAATGTTCTCAATCGCCTTTTGGCACCAAGGAAATCCACTTGTAAAAACAATCACTACAGAACAGCGCCTTGTTTTGTTTAACACGTGGTCCCTACATGCGAAGGCCATGTATGCCTACTTAGTATCATCTACAGCACACATTCGCAGATAAAGATAACACATTTCGCAACAGAATGCAACGACCAAAACCCATGACGTCGCTAATACTGAAAAAAAAAACAAAAACACTCCTTACGTGAGAAGGGATGTAAAACGAAATCATTGTCTATTCACATCCACGTATTCAATTTCCGTTAGCACAGTCATCAGTTAGTGAACTAAGGCACAAAAAAGTACATGTAAATGGGGTAAGGTTTGCCTAGACTACAATTTATGGTGGATAAACAAATCTCAGGATAGACAGTTACCAATTTGTAACTTGAGTTCCTAATCACAAACGTATGTTCTTCGGACCTCAGCAGTTAATGTTGAAAAGCCAAATTCATCAAATCATCCGATTGCTTCTGACACTACGTGTCAAAAAGGAAAATGTATACGATTATTCAGTGTTACATTGTAACTCAGCAAATGCATAGAACAAAATTAAAACCGACGGCTGAAAATAGTGTCGAAATTAGTGGGGACAACTGAATTATGTAACTTAAAGTGCCCAGCAATGAAACGTAGTCTCCGTCTAAGAGGCTTTCTGTTTTTGAAATATTCGAGAACGGTTAACGTTCATTAGACAACACTTATAGTAATAGGGGTTTACAACGGTTCCTTCGATAGAAAGGAGACTCGCGTACGTCAAAAGCAGTAGCAAATGTCGCGAAGGTCACAGGTGTGGAGGAAGTTTGAATCCCAGAGCCACTGACTAATTCATCCAAGAGTGTTCGATACTGTTCGGGGAGAATCGACGACAAACTGAACCGAACTTTGAGGTCGTCCTTGCTGTGTTTCAACACGCGACAAACGAACATGTGTGGACCACATTTGCTTCTCTGCAAGTAGTATTGATTACAGCTAGCTTAGTTTCTAAACGAATAAACGTTTAGTCTATTTTCTTGGGCCTACTACATACAGAAATAGATGTTTAGAAAAACCTCAAAGTACTCTTAATGTTGACACAGTCACAATCACGTTTTAAATAATCACTCCATACCCAAGAACTGCATTTAGTTTTCGAGACAATTATGGCAGTATCAAACACGCATAACATCGAGTAAACATCTATAGATACGACGGTAAATTCCGCTGTTCAAAAGTATTCAATATGCACAGAAAGACCAATGATTTTTGATACACTGACCAACATTTTTCTGCTAACTTTTTGACTCCACAGGCAGTTATCCTACAATTTCTTAGTTCTTGAAATTAATTGCTGGGTCACGGTTGATTTATTTGGAGCAAACTTATACGTTCGAACGACCCGAGTAACTGCGCGCGTTAGGAAACCCCTTCGGGAATTCCGGAAAGAGCGTCGGTAGCTATCTAATTCGTCTTTCGAATTAACGACGGGGGCCGAAGTGCTCGCCAGCTTCAATGTGGTTTTAGGCGGTTTCAAAATCCGGCTATAAAAAATGTTACTGGTTAATACTGTTACAGGTCAATACCGGGCTGCTACCTACGTTCTGTACCAGTTACACGATTCATAAACAACAACATTAGACGACGACAGATGGGGCTACATAAATTCCGTTCCGTAGGGGGGAGAAGGGGAGGGGGGCGACAATAAGGGCATCCGGTCCCCGTAATCACTAACATGGCCTAGTCCAATATCGACCCATGAAAAAGAGCCAGGAACGAGAAGAACGAAGTACTTTTGTTATGTTCCTGCTTAACGTCATTTTTAAGCATCAATACGTAATGTAATAGTTATCTTTCTTGCCCACTGATGGTGCCCTTAGCGACTGAGAGTTTTAGTATTTATCGAACAAGTAAAAGTCTTTTTCAAATGCGAAGTATCGGACTCACCTATTGGCTTATTGTTACAAATATAAAAATGTTCTATGAATGAGATGGTGTCAAAAAATAAAAATACTTTCAACGTATCAGCCGAATTACGTTACTGCACCTCTACGTCCTGTTGGACTAGTCACTTGACAGTAACTGCTTATGGGGAAACTGGAATCGGAATGAACACTAGGAGACCTGTATCCCTACTCCAAAATTCGTCAGTATCTGATCTATGGTCCCAAGATTTGTGAATGCTTTGGACTACCGTGGAGTGACACTGAAAATAATGTTACTGTTTTACTAATCCCATGTTTGCTCGAAAGTACACTTACTGTGTACCACAACTTTTCCACTGCGTGCTGCTACTGTTAAGTGTTGGCGCGATAACTGATGGAAGGTAAACACGTCGATAGCCATTCAGAATGCACACTCTTGATTTTCTATGGTAAGTAAAAAAAGTAAGCTGGTATCTTGTTGATTAGGTTAGAATTTAACCACATCATCTCAATTTTTCGCGGGCTCTGAAATATGACATAGAAGTAGGTTACTGCAGTGAGGAATGTGGATCTTGGGCTAACACTCACATCAATCTATGATTGCAGTCGTATATTCGTTAGAGATTCGTTGGCGTCATGAACTCACGACCTGTCACGTTTCAACCTAACCTAGACCTCAGGCTTCGCTTAAGCTCAGTCTGTGAACACATGCAATTTTACTTCCTATCTCCATATGGAAAACATATCATTAACGTATTCCGCGGAAATAAATCTTCAGATTCAGCGATTCTTATCGGCTATCGCATACTATCACTCGACTGGCTGTGACCGACTAACCGAATTGCCAAGGGCAACGCGCGGCACAAGAGCCTAGTATACCGCAAGCGCACCTTAGCCAATTTATTTAAAACATGCAGATAGAAATTTAAAATCATACATTTTAACATATTTAGACTGGAGTGAAAATAGATGAAAGGGCACGTTGCGATGTGAATGCAGTATTAACGGCAAAGTAGTTTTAGAACTACAAGTCTCACAATGAAACTGTGCAAGTATGCCTGTAAAATAATAATGATGGCTTCATTTTTGTTCCGTTTCCAACGTATCTTCAACTGAAGAACTGAAACTGGATGATCAAGTCTGTATCTATAACTATTCACATCCCCGTCTTTCTATTTGATGGCGATAGTTGTGGCCTAACAAGTAGCTACCTATTTAATGATTATATTATAAAACGCGCAGCAGAATCGATTTTACAACCGCACTCATGGAGTGTATTACAGGTTGGTCGACAGCGATTCTCTAATCGTTGGATAATCCTTTTCCCCCCTCCACTACACCGTATCGCGATGATCCTTTTGGTATTAATCGTTTGGTTACACAGTGACACAAGAATTACATTTCTGAGCAACCACTAACAAGACGATTGGCGCCTACTCGTAGACACCAATTCCGTCCAAATTTGGTTAAGTACAGAATGGCGAGAAATGTGACAGAGAGAAGTGGGAGTTCAGACGGCCAAACATTTACGTAAAATACCATTTTTTGGCGTGCGTCGGGCGAGCACTAAGCGATTTATGTTAGTGTCGTTTTCAGGCAGTGGTTGGTACAACGGAGAGACTTCCGAACGGTAATCCAAGAGTCGTGGGGTCGAGTACTTGTGCGAAACTTTTTTTTCAATTTTCACGTGACTTACGCTTCAAATAAACCGAAATCATCCTCAGAAGACTATTTTGTATTTATTAACATCTTCATAAAAGGTAAAAGAAAATTAGAGGACGACAAATAACGACAATTTCCAAGGTAGCACTGTACTTAAGCTTCCACAGGTCTCTGCAAGTAACTTTCCAAGAAGGAATAGCAAATAAAGACGTCCAGGACTTTGTACATCTTTAGTTTCATTTTGACCTTCCAGCAAGCCCTCGGCACGCGAGAAGGTTCCCCTGTTATTACGACGAGTATCACCCCAGCAGGCGTAAATCAACTGGAAAATAGTTAACGCATTTTATTTTATTTACGAGGTTCTCGAAGACGCTCTAGCGTCCCCGCCTGGAAATTTGCATTCTCAACTTTTTCTTCACATTGCTTTTCGTACCTGTAATGAAAATTTTAATATACTGTGCGTTATTTCAGTTTATTTGTATTATAAGTAACCCAAAAAATGAAAAATAAAGATTCCGCACAAGGTCTCGACCTCCACGAAACCCAGATTTTCGTCCTGAAGCCTCTTCGCAGCGCTCATCGCTACATGGGACTACGTTAACATAAATGCCTCATCGTTCACCCGACCCGCGCCAAAAAATACTTTCTTTCTGATCGTTCTGATATCTGTAGCTCCCACTTCTGTCACTAGCATTTCTCGCCAAGCTCTGCATGTAACATACATTTAGACGAAAACAGTGATGAGTGGTCACGGTTCCCGCGTAAGATAACATCCCGCTAAGTAACCAAACAGCTCGCATCACACAAGCGAAGTGCGTTGCTGCATATATCACGTTGTCACGGGGCTTTCCAAACTTTTTCTCTGACGGAACACTTTGAGAATCTTGGTAATCTGAGCACGATTTCTGTTTCGAATGCCGATAGTATTTAAAAAAATGAGAAAATTTCATTAATTCAATGATTTAATATTAAATCATATTTAAGAACACAGAAATCATAACTAAATTCAAAAAGGTAATTGGTTTGTCGATATGTCTAAAAAAATCGCCAGGTTGTTACTAGTTTTTTTACAGAGCGTTTACTCACATTCTGCGTAATACCAGTGCTCCAGCGGAACTCAGTTTGGAAAACCTAGTGTTAGAGAGACTGTTCCAGAGATGTCGGCCGACGACTCATAACGTGATACCCGCAGCATATTTAGCAGTCGCCACAGAAGGAAGAAAAGAAGGGAATTTGGGTTTAACATTAGGTCGACATCGTAATTAGATATGGAGCATAAGCTCGAATTGTGTCAAGGATGGGGCAGAAAATCGGCCGTGCCCTTTCAAAGCAACCATCGCGGCATCCACCGGAAGCAATGTACGGAAATAACGGAAAACTTGAATCTAGATGGCGGCGGGATGCAGGTTTGAACCGTCGACCTCCCGAACGTGAGCCCGGTGTGCTGCGCCAGTTCGTTCAGTAAATCGCCACAGACGTAATGCCATTGTTTCACACGACAGTCTAAATGTTTATGGCGTCTTCGTCGTCATTACACACTACGAATTTTTCAAGACGAAGAGAATACCATTACGTGGAGGTCATCACAGGATTGGCTGGAAGGCCAGAGTTCTTGGTAGTTACTACGTATCTGATTTCCACATTGCGTTATTCTCCAGCCCACACTAGTAGTTTTGGGGGGTCTTTTACAGCACATACAGCTGGTAATCCATGCCGTTGAGGAAACGGTAGCTTGTAGAAGAGCAAAGTGTTCTGTATGCAAGGCTTTAGTGTCAAATAAATGAGTGAATATTCAGTAGTTCGTATATGTGTAACAGAATACCTGGATGTGAAATTAGTTAATTTATTTATACGTTAAAAATATGAAAAAAGTAATAACTAATTGGTGCAACTTAATATTTGCTTAGAAGTTCCCCCCACTGCTTCTAGAATTTTCTCTCGTTTAATTTTTGTTGGGCAGTTCGATTCGATGATCTATTCAAATGCCACATTAAATCCGGGTGGAGTTCAACATTACGAAGCTTTTCCAAACACGGAAGCATTACAATTAATTTTATCGTCAGTGACAGTCTCTGAAAGCTAAACGTTTTTAAATAATACGCAATGGTATCACTCGAGATCAAGAGTTCTTGATGCCCATTCTGTTACAGAGTTTTCGTAGTCAAGAATTATTCACTGGATAGGGAAAATCGTGGATGTTAACTTCGCTCACGTTTTACTCCATAGGATGGGCATTTGACAGTTACTGAAAGGTCGCAAATTACAAACGATCAATTAATAATGCAAATACATGGGTAAGGAAACGTCTATGTGCGGCAACTACATCACTATACATGAACTTGCAGTCAGATCTCGCGGTCACGGTTACACGACGTTAGTGAATGCTCCCGGAAACAAAAGAGCAGCTATTGCAACGGACAGTCGCAGCCATGGGAATGTCGCGTTTCCCGCAGGCTCCCGATGAGAGCTCTGTGACGCCTGCAGACTGCTTCACAGAATGCAACGTGTAATCGGCGATCACGTTTGGGAACCGTTCTTCTGACACTTTTTCCATGAGCAAGAGTTTGCGGAGTTATTAGAGCGAGATGGAGAGGCGTCGGCGCCAGTGCTTGCAATGAACCAGTAGCCTCCAGGCAACTAATCTAACGGTAAACACGAGAAAAGGTAGCAAAACTACTGGTAAGTTTACTCAACTTCCATTCTATATAGTTAAAGGGTAAGGTTATTTAGAGTTAACGATAGGAAACAAAATTATATAACAAATACAATGTTTCCATCTTCTGTGCCAAAAAAATACCAGACTCTGCACGATGTAGAAACTGTTTACTGTTGTGGGCCTCTACAACCAAGCGTACAGCTGAAATACTATAAGAAGCAGGAAATTGCGCTACTGCTGCAAGGCAGACTTACGATTACGATTCAATAGTGGGCAAAATTGAAGAAACTTTTTCCGATTTTTCATTTACTTGCAACAAAAATATGGTATATAATACGATGAGAAAACAGGGAAAAATCTTTGTATTACAAACTTTTGCACCCTAATTTTTTGAAGAAGAAATCGATAAATGTTACACTAATTTTTTTGACTGTAAATCAGAACTTGAGAACTGAAGAAATAATAAAAACACAACACGTCATTACAAACGGAGAGGAGATTATAACGACACAAAACATACTATTATGTTAGGTTCCTAGCTACACGACTGACCACCACAGATAACACTTATGAACAGAAAGCATAGATTTCTAATTTGCCTTGGTGATAGGTAAGATTTCTAAGGCTGTGGTTTGTACTTTTTTCCACTTCCTTTGGTACCAGCCAGAAAAACGAAACTGGGAGCAAACGCACGAAGTTGGAAGTCCATGACACAAATAAGAATTAATAAGCACTAACATGCGAATTGGCCTTTATGTGCATTTGATTTAAAAGTACTAAGTCGAATTTGCGAACTTTGCAAGCTTATTAAACGTCCACTCTCTGTAATGA
The DNA here is from genome assembly GCF_023897955.1 of Schistocerca gregaria. Classification (NCBI taxonomy): domain Eukaryota; kingdom Metazoa; phylum Arthropoda; class Insecta; order Orthoptera; family Acrididae; genus Schistocerca; species Schistocerca gregaria. The sequence continues at coordinate 1,016,367,864 of NC_064920.1, forward strand.
ATCGTGATCACAGGAACATAAAAGCGACAAAAGCGAAAGGAATGTGCCGTATCAGCTTGCCCACTGACATTCACTGTACTGTCTTTCAAGGAAAGCAGAGGAGGGACCTCTTTATATGCATCAACTAGTGATAGAGTGCTCTCTCTATGACCATTCCTTGACTGTGGGAATAAGCAGATGTCCAGGGACCCCTCTTATCACAAGAACAGCGCTTCCGCAACGCCTTTCTGCAAGTAGCAGGCTATGCCCACGTTATTACCATACAATTGTATATGGGTTAAGGCTGTCTGAGTGCACAGGCTGCGTCATGAGGGAAGGAAACACAGTACCCACGAAGCCATGCGTCATGACACGCTGTTGCCTAATGAAACTATGTTCCCATGCTCCCAAATGCACCGCGTGACAAAGGGTAATTTGGCATTGTAATAAAATAAAGTGAACAAACGTAGCAGAGACTACAGACAGGCTACAATGTCTTCGTTTCCTCCGATGTTAATTTATAGGTCGTACCATCTCCAACCTGTTATTACAGATTCCATTACTGCTCTGCTGCCCCTGCAACAGCTTCGGGGGAAAAAGAAAACCATACAGCGCACCACATCCTAGCACATCGTACTAAATCTAAAGATATCCACAAATCTACTTTTCTTAGTGGATAACGGGCCACATCGTTATAATAGGTCACTAACGCAGTGACGCTGCCGTTAGCGGCCAGCAACTTGCACACATTTTAATATTCTTTTTCACTGCGATTGCTGTCAACAGTTTGTAATTAAAGCAAAGGCATAAGATTATAATTTCCTCACATGAGCTCGGTACTGGGCGATCCAATGTCGCATACCCCATGTTTCCCTAATTCTGGTTAAGACCGGAACGAGACAGTCAACAACGACAGGTTAACAACATATCACGTGGCTACTGAAGAAAACCCCTTCTGCTGTGAACATTCTCCCCAAATTGCGATTACTATACAACTAAAGCTGACATCCTTCGAGAAAAAAAAGAGACTTATAATCCTTTAGTACTTATTCCGTACTGTGGTATGTTACATAAATGTCTGAAATCTTATGGGACTTAACTGCTGAAGTTATCAGTCCCTAAGCTTACAGACTACTTAACCTAAATTATCGTAAGGCCAAACACACGAACATACCCATGCCCGAGGGAGGACTCGAAACTACGCACAGTCCACGACTGCACAGTCCACGACTGCACAGTCCACGACTGCACAGTCCACGACTGCACAGTCCACGACTGCACAGTCCACGACTGCACAGTCCACGACTGCACAGTCCACGACTGCACAGTCCACGACTGCACAGTCCACGACTGCACAGTCCACGACTGCACAGTCCACGACTGCACAGTCCACGACTGCACAGTCCACGACTGCACAGTCCACGACTGGAACGACCTAAACCGCTCGGCTAATCCCGCGCGGCGTGCATTTCTCTTTCTGAGACACAGACTTCACAAAAGAGATTTTTTTAAGATAATTTAAGTTTGTATTTGTTCCATGCTTGGTTCGTTTATTTCATCTGTTACGTATTCCATAACTAATTAAGTAAACTAACGAAACAAATACAAACTTTATCTTAAAAATCTCTTTTGCAAAGTCTTGTGACTTGGATAGAGAAATACAGGATTTATGGTTTAATGAACGTACAACAGATCGGAATGACAAGTAATAAAGGATTTTGAGTCTTGGTGTAGTTTTTACCTCACAACTATCAATGACGCTTTGTTCAATGTTCCTAATAAAATAATTATCGTTTTCACTGGTAGTTAGTTCCCATCAGTTGCAGATGTAGCAGCCTGAGATTTACGAGGGCGGTAAAAGTTGGGGTTGTACAAAAAACAAACCTAATATCACGACCTCAGTCGAGCTCTTTGCTTCCGATTTCGCTCAACTAACTATAGTCAAAGGTTGTATGCAAACGAACATACTCACTACGCCTGCACAGGTTCAGATTCTCATGCCTTATGAACTACATGATTCTGCTGTTGTTCCGTAATTGATGTGTGTTCGAGAGTAACAAGAGCTGCTGCTGTTTCTTCGAACGCCACTACTAGTTGGACCCTTTTCAGTATTTGCTCATCTGCTGTGTCCCTTGGACTTGCTCAGTTACTTTACCTTTAGGGTATTCGGCAAGGACGGATAGTGAACACTGAAATTTTCAGAGGAACCATAGACAAAATCTCGTTACATAGTTTTGCAGCCCTTCGACTAATCAACGTTAACATATTTTTTCAGTTTCTATTTTTTGAATCCCCAACAGCAGTTCCTAACTAATTTCAAAGTCATACTGTTTGCCTGTCTTCTGATGTTTAAAGCGCAGCTGAATGACAATTCATTTTCTTTTTATTTTGTCTGTTTTTGTAACATCTGTCTATCTTTTACATTTGTGTGTCTTTGAGGGGCACTGTATAGCAATCCTGTGAACAAATCTTATGGGAAGAAATCGCGTTTCTTAACGAAGGTGAAAGCTCGTAAGTGTTCATATGATCTGTAAGCTTTAGAATGATAAAAATGACATATGTATCACTGAGAGGAACCATCGACATTCCTTCAAATGGGTAAGGATTACATTTTAATTAAGTTCTGAATATTATCTAGCGAAACATGTGGATATCACTTTGCCAACGGTCTGAAGTTTGAAATATTTGAATAGTATACACGTAAAGCTCATAAATCTGACTCAAACGGACTCTTGAAACACGAAAATAACTAACTGTAATGCAAGTTTCCATTGTCCCCGTGTGTAACCCAGGGATGGTAAAAATATTCTGTAATATCAATCCACAGGAAACCCTCAGTTATATAGATGCTAACCACAAAAAGGTAAGGTTGTCATTAGTCGAAAGGCTAACTAGGCGTAGTGGTGTACCATTGCCCTCCTCCAACTTTTAACCAACTTGCCCATCCATTTGTAGAGGGACCGACAGTATGACACCGATTCCAAACCACAGTGTTACTCGGCAGATTTCACGTAGAGACTTTACCGTAAGTGACATAAAAATCCCATGACCGATGGGCTCGAACCCCAGACATCTACACCCGTAGTTAAGCACTTCATCGGCGGGCCGACGTACTGGCGATAATTTATCGATGTAAAAGGATGCGTCATTTGAAAAAAATACTCGGAAGAGATTAAGGTGAAGCAGCCGAAATGTCCGAATTACGTGTCGCTGTCTGAACTTGTGGCAGTGACAAAAGGGTAGGAGTGTCTCGACGGTATCCTGCTGGATACTACACTCATGCTCATAAATTAAGGATAATTCTGATACATGGTGAACAACGCTCTGGTGGGCGGTTTGCGGTTTTAAATCACCACGGGGTTATAACCATGCGGTGCATTTGACCTGCAGTCGTCGCACGGTGGCGCTGGCAGCAAGCCCACATACACAGAGGTGTGGTGAAGCGAGTAAGAGTACGGTGAAGCGAGTAAGAGTACGGTGAAGCGAGTAAGAGTACGGTGAAGCGAGTAAGAGTACGGTGAAGCGAGTAAGAGTACGGTGAAGCGAGTAAGAGTACGGTGAAGCGAGTAAGAGTACGGTGAAGCGAGTAAGAGTACGGTGAAGCGAGTAAGAGTACGGTGAAGCGAGTAAGAGTACGGTGAAGCGAGTAAGAGTACGGTGAAGCGAGTAAGAGTACGGTGAAGCGAGTAAGAGTACGGTGAAGCGAGTAAGAGTACGGTGAAGCGAGTAAGAGTACGGTGAAGCGAGTAAGAGTACGGTGAAGCGAGTAAGAGTACGGTGAAGCGAGTAAGAGTACGGTGAAGCGAGTAAGAGTACGGTGAAGCGAGTAAGTGTACGGACGTTTTCAGTGCTAATAGTGACTGTGTGTTGAAAATGGCTCAAAGAACGTATATTGATGAGATATGAGTAGTAGAATACTAGAGCGACAGGAGGCATGTCAAACAGAGCAGGTCGTAGCATGGGCCCCTCTGTGTGCCACAAAGTGTGATCTCAATATTATGGTAACGATTCCAGCAGATAGGAAACGTGTCCAGGCGCCAGAGTACAGGCCGTCCACAGTGTGTAACGCCACAAGAAGACCGATATCTCACCATCAGCGACCGCAGATGGCCATGGAGTACTGCAGATAGCCTTGCTCGGGACTTTACCGCAGCCACTGGAACAGTTAGTCTTCAGACACACAGTCTACAGACGACTGAAGAGACATGGTTTATTCGCCCGGAGACCTGGAAGGTGCATTCCACTGACCCCTGGTCACAGGAGAGCCCGTAAAGCCTGGTGTCAAGAACACAGTACATGGTCATTGAAGCAGTGGTCCCACGTTACGTTCAAAGACGAGTCCAGGTATAGTCTGAACAGTGATTCTCGACGAGTTTTCATCTGGCATGAACCAGGAACGAGATACCAACTCCGTAATGTCCTTGAAAGGGACCTGTATGGAGGTCGTGGTTTGATGGTGTGGGGTGGGATTATGATTGGTTCACGTACACCCCAGCATGTCTTTGACAGAGGAACTGTAACAGGTCAGGTGTGTCGGGACGTCGTTTCGCACCAGTATGTCCACCTTTTCAGGAGTGCAGTGGATCCCACCTTCCTCCTGATTAATGATAACGCGCGGCCCCACCGAGCTGACATCGTGTACCTTGAAACAGAATGTATCAGGCGAATGGAGTGGCCCACCTGTTGTACAGACAAACCGTATCGAGCACGTCTGAGATGCTCTCAGTCGTCTGCAAGTCTTCAAACCCCTATGACACTTCAGGAGCCCCGAGAGGCACTGGTTCAAGAATGGGAGGCTATACACCAGCAGCTGCTCGACCACCTGATCCAGAGTATGCAAACCCGTTGTGCGGCTGTGTACGTGTGCATGATGAACATATCCCATATTGATGTCGGGCTACATGCGCAGTAAACAGTGGCGTTTTGTACCACTTGTGTTCCGGGACGGTTCTCTCACCTTATCACCAATACCGTGGACTTACAGATCTGTGTCGTGTATGTTCCCTGTGAGCCTTTGCTATTAGCGCCAGTTTTGTTTAGTGCCACGTTGTGTGGCACCACATTGTGCAATTGTTCTTAATTTATAAGCACGAGTATTTTGTTGATATCCACGAAACTTTGATTGCCCCTTATTTATGCTTTACATCAACCGCTTCTTATTTCAATTTGGGAAGTTGCCACTGTGACTTTAAGTTTACATTACTCTCAGAACATTTTACAGTGTTGTTACAACTAACACCCGTTTACGTTTTTTGTTTGTTAGAGTTTTTACACACAACATTAACAAGCCAGGTCTCATTATATCATCTCATTTACACCATTCATGAAAAAAACAAACTTTCTCAACTAAGCACACTTGACTAGCTGGACTAAAATTTGGGGCAACTAGGGGAGTTACAAACTCTCGTTATGTTTCCGATATCGGATTCATAGAATGACTGTTTCAAATACATTAGGATTTCACCAAGTTATGCAACGTTAATACAGATCGAGACGATGTCAATTAATAAAAAATATTAAGTAAGGACATGAGATGAGGTTTTCTTTTATCATTGTTTTACCGGACGAATGCTAAGGCTCTTTATGTCCCCTATGAGAATTTTCCTAAGTCCAACATTGACTGTTTCCGAATTCACGTGCACTGACTACTGCAGCCGTGCTTCATGAAAATAAATAAATAAATAAATAAATAATTATAATAATAATTATTCTGGATCAACCTTTTCCTCACGCACAAACTGGCAGTTACAATGCTGACATCGAGCCATCGTATAGGAATAGGTCACTTGATGCTCCACCTTTATTTTCGATGGTTTGATCAGGCTGAAGTGGTAAGTGGAATAACGACTTTCTCTGACTTCTTTCTAAGGTCAAAACCGAAAGACCGTGGTGTATTCAGCGATCGGAGCCTGTTTCGCCGGTATTGGCTCTCATGCAACATCGGACGCAGCGCTTCCGTCGTACAAAGAGCATGTCTGGACAGTAGTTTTATATGGAATTGAAAAGTTAACTAGAAGCAGTTCACAGAAGAAGCGAAAGAAAGATGTTGTATGTTGTATCGCAGAAAAATAATGATTAGTTTAATAAGATAATGCCTTGTATATGACAGAACATGAATAATAAAAAGAAAAATCGGCTTGGACGACACATACTGTGCCATTAAGAAAGATATGATTTAAAAATGAAAGTAGTATAAGGGGGGTGGGGTAGATTATACATTTTAGACGCACACTACAGGTTCAATCACAGTTAGCAAAAGCATCTATGCAGAAATGAAGAGATATGCACAGGATAAACTACCGTTCACTCAGAACAACAACAAATAAAAATTATACACTGCAACTGACGGACTGAAAAACGTAAATGGATTCAGGACAAGGCGTCAGCAGGATACTACGAGCAGAAGTAATGCGATCGCTGGATGCACACTGGGACTATTTGCGTTGGCTCCTTTGAACTTCATCACAGACCTAAAGATATTGGCCGCTGGGCTGTCGATAGTAACTGTGCTGTCATTGTGCAAGGAGAATAATACTAAATATGAACGCAAGACGATCCCGGGGGAGAACGGAATACGTTTCAATATACAAGTGTACCGGAAAATGGGGATAAAAATTACAGAAACAAATAATTTTGATGGCCAGGCGGTGATTGAATCAGAGCTGCCCCTCTCCCTCCTGCTCCTCTTCTATTCGAATGTCCAGTGCCTTATTATTGCACCCCTTGCTTTGTAACTACAATGCAAGACTAGCATTTGATCCCGGATTCTCAAAGCGAACTGTTTCCTCCATCGTTTTGAAGATATTCACAGAAAAAGCAACTAGAAGATGCAAATCTACTTTAATGGAGTTTAAAGTTAATTTCCATAAATTACAATTAAGGTGACAGGTATACTCAAAAATTTGCATAATAACTGCGCATTATACTCTAAATTCATTTGGTGCGTTGTAATAGGTACGGACGGTAACTGCGCTTCACAGGTTTAAGGAAGTTTATATCTGTTTCCTACAAACACCTACCTTTTCCGCTTGTATTATAAGCATAATTGCTGAAGGGCTCTTTGAATTTTAGCCGGCTTGCTACAAAATAATAATAAAGGGCGGTGACCATGGCGACAGTAAAGCGAAACATAAAAGAATGTCAAATTAGTAATTTAGTAGGTGATACGGAAAAATAACGTCATAACGTTCGCTGCTTTGTGTTCTCATTACGCATAATCCGATAGGAAGACTGACGTGCGTAACGTACAAAGAAAGGCAACATTCCTACAGTGTGAGCTTCTAGAGTAAGAATTTTGCAACTGTGTCTGGTTTCGGGAAATTACGTTAACATTAGCAAATTATATAGTGGAAAATTACCATTCACGGCATCGCAATGGCTGTATCAGTAAATCAATTCTTTCTAATATTGTATGAACAATGACGCTATTTTCATCACAATGGTTACTCGAATATGTGATGAATTTTATAGATTTGTACTATCTTTCGATTGAATTCTCTTATTAAGATGTATCATCTCCAGTTAATAACTGTCTCTTCTTATATCACATTTACTTAGATACAATGAAGTGACCTGATGTTTACTATGGGATTTGTGGGCACCACAGTTATTGCTGAACTATATCTCTGAGGCTCTTTGCAAAATCCGATTAAAAAGGGGGGGGGGCGAGAAAAAGAAAAAGGAGGAGGAGGAGGAAAGAAAGGAAAGGAAGAAAACGATGGGAGAAAGAGGAGGATAAAAATAAATAAAACCTTGCAGGCAGTTCTATGAGGCTCAGAACGTCGAATGGTTCGTGCTTTGCAATAAAAATTCCAGGGAACGGCAATTTCAGCAATAATGCTCATATGTATAATAAATTATGAATTCAAATTTGCTGAACAATTACGATGTTCACATTACCGATTTATGCAACTGATTGCCATGTTCAGATATGTTAATCTTCTAACAGATTGTCAACATCATGGAATTGTTATTTACCATGACAAGCTGTTAGTGGATTGAACACATCTTAATCTGGCGATCGACTCCCGAAACTGATAGTGCGAACACTGATTATCAAACGATCTTGATAAATTGTCATATAACCATTAAAAAAGTCGAATACTTCTGTTTGACAATACGTCAATTTTTTTAGTAATAAATGACTGCTTATTTGGTTTTCACGCCTTCTACCATACATGAATTTAGCACATGCACTTCGTGATGCAGTAAAACGTTTCATGAACCTGATTGGAAGTTAGCGCAGCGCATTTTAGATTTCGGCGCCGGTGTTTCAGGTAGAGGGGTCCTTGCATTTAACTTTACGATTTGCATATTTTATGAGATATTTCGTAACATATCTCCACTTGCAACCCGTCCCGCTTACAGCTTCGAGTCATGTAGCACATTTCTAGTGTTGTCCGGTAATTCCTCTATTCGCCACCGTTAGCATACGTTGGTGAGAAAAACTTTGGAGAACTGTTGGAAACCAAAAGCGCGATAAAACATTCCATATTATTTCGACTTTAATACTAGAGATAAAATTACATTATAGGTTTATAGTAAGGTATTTAAATGCAGATAAAAGACAAAAATGAAAAATTTTTAGTGGGAATTTTTTGGTGTGATTAGAAATGTCAGGGGTCTTATGTATCAGGTGAATTTACATAAAGAAACAACATATTTGACCTTACCATTTTTTTATGGAGAAAAATCGAAAGTCGGGTTGAATACCACAAAACTGAGTTAAATAACTAAAAAGTTAAAGAAGACGAAAATTCAATTATGACGCTTGACTGGAGATGTAGTAGATACAGGTAGAAAAAGAAAAACAGGTGAAAATGTAAAGGGGGAGGAAGCCGTCCGGTAGAATTTTGTCCAGAGCGTAATTTAATCATTACTGTTGCTTCGTTTAAGAATACGATTGTATATGTTAGAAGACCTGGGGGAGACTGGAACATTTTCAGATTGATCATAGAACGATATGACAGACTTCGAAACCAGGTTTTCAATCGTAGAAAATTCCAGGAACACATGTGGAATCCGACCACAATTTACCGTTAGGTGACGTAGATTAAAACTGGAGAATCTGCAAAAAGTAACGAAATTAAGGAGATAGAACCTGAATAAATTGAAGGAACCACAGCTGGTTGAGATTTTCAGATATAATATTTTACGAAGTTGGATTGAAACGTGGGATAGGAATAAAACAGAGGACGAATGGGTAGCTTTCAGAGAGAGAATATAGAGAAGGCCTAACGGGAACCCCTAGATAACACAGGATATATTGAATTTAATTGACATAAGAAGAAAATATAAAAATGCAGCAAATTAGGCAGGTGAAAGCGAATAAAGCTGTCTAAAAGATGAGACAGAAATTGCAAATTTGCTAAGCACGAGAGGCTGGAGAACACACATGAAAGGGTTTCGACGCAAGTTTAACTAAGGGAAAGATACATGCAACGTATGAAAAAAAAAAAGGTGACCTTTGGAGAAAAGGAAAGCAACTGTTAGAAGAACAGACGGCAAGCCAAAAGAAAGTAAAGGAGGGATTGCTGAAAGGCTTATGTAATGGGTTTATAAATGGTAGATCAAGTTGAGGAAAACATTATGGGCAGTGAAGAGGAACTAGGTAAAGTTGAGATAGGAGATGAGTTACGGGGACAAGAATTTGACAAAGTACTGAAAAAGCCAGCAATGATAAAGTTATTCCATCTGAAGTGCAAGATATACGAGACGGGCGGGCCAGCCTCATACTTAAGGAAGAATGTGATGATCCCAATTTCGAAGAAGACAGGTGCTGACAGTTGTGAACACTATTACCTTTAACTATGTCTTGGGTTGCAAAATATTTGCACGATTCATTTAACTTACAGAAGAACGGAAGAACTTAGAAGTCGATATCAGGGAAAATGTGCTTGTGTTACGAAAGATTTGTAGGTACACACGAGTCAATACTTAACTAGGTTGAAGAAATACTTGATAATACTTCTATATTTAGAGAAATCTTTTGACAATGTGAACTGGACAACTCTCTCTGAAATTATGAAAGTAGCATGGATCAACTGTTATAAGTTTCGAAAGATATTAAACAGAAACCATAGTCGAGAACACTTACAAGTCGTGGATTAGGTTTACTATTTGCGTACGTGACGATGGCTGAAGTACAGAAGATATAAAATGCAGACTGAAATAACAAGAAATGCGTCCCAGAAAAACAGAAATTTGGTAACCTGTAATATAAATTCAGTTGGTAGGAAATCTTTTCTGGTGGTACTTGTCTGGAGTGTTGCCTTATACAGAAATGAAATGTGGACGAAGAGAGTTCAGACAAGAAGAGGACAAATGAATTTGAAATGTCGTACTACAGAATAATGCTGAATATCAGATCGTACAAGAAATAAGGATGTACTGAACAGAGTTGGGGCAAAAATATTTATGGCACAACTTAACTAAAGGTAGAAGGGACCAGATGACGGAAAGCATCCAGAGACATAAAAGAATCATCAGTCTGGTAATGGGAGGTAGTGTGGGATTAATAACTGTGGTAAGTGTGCAAGCAATCACTATGTAGCTACATATATAATTTTGACGTTGATACCTACACCATAATATTTTATGATCTGAAGAGGGCAGTAGCCGAAACAGGTAACAGTGAATTCTGTGTGATCAAGACGGGTTTTTACAAGTGCCACAATATGATCACGGACTCATTTTCTCACTTTGTCTCCAATTGGTAAAAATTGTAGATGGAGACCAATGTGTGAACACAGTAACTTGGTTCAAATGGATGTAGGCTGCGGTAGTTCTGCACAAATGAAGAGGCTTGCACAGTATAGACAAGCATGAAGCGCTGCATCAAACCAATATTCGCCTTGACCACCGCAAAATCACCATTGGAAAGCCTGTATTTTATCAAACAGAAACAAAATTAACTAGGTCACGAGAAACAATAAGAAACAGAGTACGAAGAAAAATGAAGTTGCGGCGAGTAAACATCACATTTCATCAGCTACGTCGGTATTTGCCACTGACTAATTTATACCATGATTTCTAAATTTTTCTGTGTAGTCCAAAGATAATCAGAAATAATTATACACAGCAACCAAACAGTTACATTCCGAAAGTAATGTCATAGGCCATTCGAGGTATGAAAAAACAGCGAATGGGTAACATTATGGTGATATTTGAGTCACGAGAATACAATATAAACTACTAATGCTGATTGTACTAATGACAAGAAAGGACAGAGCGGAAACTTAAACTACAGACGTACCAGCCACCTCCCCGTAAAGATACTAAATCGACTACACAGAAAAAACCACATTGCTTTTAACAAATCTTTTTCTTTCTGTTGTGCAGCCGGTTTTATGGTGACTAGCTGTCTGTGACTTGATTACGGATAGAAATCTGATTGTTCCCTAGTATTAATCGTGTAACGTCAGCACGAGCCAAAGTTTTGAAGGTGAAACCAATAGATTAATACGTAAAACCATGTGTCGATTCTTCAGATGAGCAAACATATGCTGGAAAATCAGAAGGTGAAATTCTAAGCTCATTCTAAAGTGCAACAGAAGATAGAACTCGAAATTTTTAATGTTGGACAAGGCAAAAAATTTGGCTTGTGCAACATGGAGGTCTACATACGCAAATTGCTAACGAAATTTCGGTAATAGAAGACGCCATTGCGCTTTTTCTGCTCTTAAACAAGAAACCACAGAAATCAATGGTGAAAATTATTAAACAGGAATGAAAGTAATGTAATTTGTTTTTGTGCTGCCAAGAAAGTTACTGGACACACATATTTCAACACCAGAATGAAAATGTCTCAACAGGTTTGGCAAGAACAATAGCAAAGATGCTTTCGGGACATTAAAAATACCAAACTGATGGCGTTGCACAGGATTCCATTTACTCGCTTCCAGTGCCTTATTTTCAGGATCCCTTGGCGGTACGCTAAATACAACTGTTCAGACGAAGCAAACACAGAAAAGTAGGGTTAGTCAGACTCCCACGTACAGTTGCCGGCTACTGCACAAGATCATCTGTGGAGCCCTTTTGGAACGTTAGTTTCAATACAGCAGGAGCCTAGCTCTACCACTGTAGCAGCAAATAAGACAGAATTTAGTCTCTGAAGTTCTACTCTATTTACACCAACAGGCAATTAACCAAAAATGATTTCTGCAACACTGGAAAGAAAATGATGCAGCGTATCCTGTTTTGCATACTGGGCTTCTTGAATATCTAAGAATAGCAATTTCCTTTGTTCCTTCCGAAAGACTTTTCTCATACACGACATACAGCAATAGCTTGAGGAAAAGTATTAGGTAAATTCTTGTTCCTCATTGTCAGTTCACTTTCTGAACAATTTTGGTACTTGCAGGCATATTCATTACAGCATCTTGTCGAAAGTAACGATGTTGATCAGCATTATTAGCAAATGTTTAAGTGATATACAGGGTGCTCAGGAGGAATAGTCGATACCGAGTGGTATGCCAAAAACAATCATTCGAAGCAAAAAGGTCTAGTAAATACGGGCTGTAAAATACATGTTATGGGCAACGATCACTTCATTTTCGATACTATGAAACTAATCTCTTCTACTGCAAGCTCTTTGCTTTCCGTATTTTGGGAGGAGGTAATACGGACCAAAAAATATAAAGGCCCACTAAACACTGGCTCTAAAGAGCGTACCTTAAGAGCTATGTGCTCATGTTCACCTTCGATACTGTGGTACATCTCTTCTGCTGAACGAGTGCTCATAGTTCTTAAGCTATGCATTTTGAAGGCCATGTTTACTGAGCTATTAAACGTTTTTGCGTCGAATGGTCGTTTCTATCGTATCATTTAATACTGAGTATTCCTCGTGAGACACCCTGCATATTTCTGATGAAAATGAACAAATGTTACTTACACATGTCATAAAACTAAACAACTATTCTTAGTTAAAGAGAAATGACGTGTGATAGCATTGGTTCTTTTGTAGACCAAAGCTTTTTATCAAACAAAAACGGTATTATAAGTGCTTTATAGACCTAATCATGAACACGTAACATAATTATTCGAATAATGTATTATTAGGATATAATTAATCGCTTCATTTAAATAAATGAAGAGGCCAACCAATCGCCTCTCTCATTATAGCCCATCACTAGCAGCAATGCAGCACCCCAATTTTCTACTATAGTAGAAAAAACTGTACAGTGTTTCACAACAAAGACCGAAACCGTAACCTTTGTTGCGGACGTATTTGTTACACGGCGGTTTCCTCCCAAAGTGAAACTGCAATATGTCCGTAGCTTTACCCTTTATACAGACGGACGGTGCAGTATGAACTATTGCCACGAAAGTGAATGCCTTCAAAGTTAACTTACTTCCACACGTTCAACTCAAGTCTTTTGGCTAACCGAACTGTGTAGCCTTTATTAATGTAAATAAGCAATTGTAAAAATTACTGTGGTAACACGTGACAAAGTGACGATCAATGAGACTATTACCTGCTATATGCATCCTGGACATCCGTGCCAATGTGCAGGTGGTAATCGGCCTGAAGGTGATAGGCCGTGCGCGAAGACTCGTGGCATGGCGAAACTTCCACAGTTTAGTATCTTTCTCACGATACGTAACTCACGCTACATACCTTGCAACTTCGATCCGGAACAATTAAAGATCTTCACAACATAACATATTTGACTACCGTGTCGGGACAGCCTTGCCCGTTTCCGCGCCCGTCGACAACTGCCCACTGCTTTCAGAACACACCGAGCCGCCAGCCAATCACAGCACAGCACTTCCTCTCGGGCACCTCACATTCTCGGTAGGTTATGTGACTCATATTTTAGCATTAACATGTTATATTGTTAGCAAATCGTTTCTTACATACATAAATGTAATAATAAAGTAATGTACTTTGGAACCACTTTAAAACTGTTTACGGAAGTCATGGAGAATACAGCTGTTTAAAAACAAGATTGCGTTCCTGCCAACGTTGTTAAGCACCCTTGATTCAATCGTATGGTATTTCTCAATGCTGCCCCAAAGCATGCATGGATTTTAGTTACTCTCCAAAAGCAGTGAAGGATAATCATTAGAGATGAAAAAAATACGGAGCGGCTGGTGGAGACATTTTAAGAGCAATAAACATTAAACGAAACAAGAAAAATTTTATACATAAAAATCAAATGCAATTTAACGTTTCCTAAAGGGGAATACAATATCAGCTGTCATCGCTGAACACGGACTGTTTAAGCTGTTCTCGGAACTCAGGTGCTTCGTACATCAATGGCAGTGATTTCTCCTGCTTCCATAACTTCCCACGAACATCGATCTCTCTCTGTAACTTCAGCTGACCAAATGACGAACAAATCGATCATGGTGTAAGTTAACATTTCCGGTGAGCAATTTCGATATACAGTACCAGACATTTAACGGCGGTAAGTACCCGTCACTTTGAACTAAAATCGCCATATTTTACACTTCTGGACTGCAGAATCGTCTTTAGAGCCTTACAATATCAATCCAAGGTCGGAGTTACCACTACTATTAACGCCCTCTCTGATTCCACATAGAAAATGCGGTCATTAGGCGCTATATAACAAGTGCTCAAAACACTTATTTGCGTTTCTTCTCTCCCCAAATAGGTCTCCCCTACAATTCTCTATTAATTACCATCTTCGCCCACATAGATCGATGTTGCTACTAATAGTTTTATATCATGTACCCACTTTCCTTTAGGTCGTCGTCGTCGTCGTCGTCGTCGTCGTCTTATGTAAGTTCTAGAAATCCTTTGACCATCCACAAATCAATCCCGAAGGCGTATGCCCCGAACACCTGTATTTAGTTTTCATAGCTCTCATTTCTAAGTTTCCTCCAGATAACAGTAAGACAACCGTTTCTGAAATAGAGCAATTTGTCAGTTAAATATGGTCCTGCTGTAATATTTTTATATTAACACAAGAGTTGCAACTTTGGAAATTTAATTACAATACATGTGGTTTATCTTTATTTTGGATCGTGTTGCAGTATGTAATTATAGCAAGATGCTGTTAAGTGTCCGGTTCATGCAGCCTACACATTGTGTCACGTAAGCATTAATCAATGCAAGCCCCACTATCCACATTCGAACTGATGAGTCAGGTGCAAATGCAGTGCTAATCTCTTAACTCGTTTTGTTTTCTTACATACATTTGCTTCTACAGTAACTGATGAATTGTCACTAATGCAATTACTTCGAAACTCGAGGATTAATTTCGAAGTATTTCGCGCAGCTGTGAATCGTTAACAGTGTCTGTTCAGAAATGTGGGGAACTAATACGATCATAAAACTTTTTATTGATATCACAAATTGTCAGAGCAATGTTTGTTTTTATTTGAGGATACAGTCTGAAGTTTACTAAACTTTGTACCGTCCTTCAGTATAGCTCTGAACATAACACGTACAATAAAACCTAAAAAAATTTCGAAATATTGTGAAAACTGTGATACGTAACAAACACTGCACGAGGTGTGTGTGTGTGTGTGTGTGTGTGTGTGTGTGTGTGTGTGTGTGTGTGTGTGTGTGTGTGTGTGTGAACGCGCGCGCGCATCCTCTTGAATCAACTGATTGTTATTCGTTGCATCCTTTTTTTTTTGTAATTGTTAAGGTGACTAACACACTTTTGTATGCAGAGCTGAAATAGGGTGTTTATTAAAATGGAGCAGTCTCCGTGCTTACACTTTTTTTCAATACAATGACGGAAACAATATTCTGAAGTACCTCTTAGTAAACAGCACTGTTACGACTTTGACTTATCAGTGTAATAATTTAGAAAAATTGTAGTTACATTGTATTTTCATAGTCTACATTCATGAGACAAACATATGGCACCTTACTCCATTTTTTGCGCATCGCCAGCACAATTATGTTCTCATGTTTCTGTCTTGCGTTCCAACGACGCTTTTTGATACTACGTTTACTGATTTTTTTACTGCGAAAAAGATCTTTAAACATTGTTCTATGGCTAACATAAACGTCTGTTTCTGTATCTTGCGGCCAGCTGATTTTCCAGTCTGTATGCATAGAACTGTTTTGATGTTTTGTTAGTTTTGTAAAAAACACTTAGAAACCTGATCCGGTTTCAATATTCTTCGTAAATCTTAGGGTTTCTTAATTCTCCATTAATAAAATCCCTGAAAATAACATTTTAAGTCACACCCAGACACAGAATGATAAGGAAGTACGACATGAGGCATGATATTCCAGCGTCAAAATATTCCGAAGAAACTAGCGTTGTGAACTATATATTTAGAGTCAGAGCATACCTCTAGTACCTGGAATGTGTATGCCAAACAACGAAATGAAAGTAATAAATGGGAAGACGAAAATTTTCTTTTCTACATTAACGTCGATTGAATGGAAATTGGTTAGCGCGATTGCGTCTTGTAGCTCGAGAACTGTTAGACGATACGCTCGACGAAACTAGAAGGGCTAAACGAATTGCATACTAAGAATGCACGTCCGTATAACTACGCCGTTTACGTAGAACTTACTGTCAAAAACTCATTGTATTCCAATTCTCAATCAGCCACTAAAACACTTTTCTCGCCGCTGGATGTAGACAGAATGAGAGACGTACTGTGTGTTCACCAAATGATGACAGTGACGTGGCTGGAACTTCAAACTTCCACAATTTACAGCATCATGCAGAAATTACTGGCACAAAGCGGATTATTCAAGTTGAGCAATCTGATCGGCCGCTGTTAAGCGCGCCGTCCATTCGGAGGCCACTATGTTGTGTCTCGGCGCCATAACGCAGATGCGCATCCTCTCAGAACAGGAAGCGCGGCACGGCGCACAGTGGACAGGCAGACGTGCATAGGAAGTTGTACAATGCGCGGCCGCCACAGCGCCACCGGGCTTATCTGCTCCCACGGCACCGGCCGCCGATATTCACACGCCAGACACGCTACGGCGCCGCCGCCTACGCCCCCCGCCATCTTCACTTTCGCTGCTTTCATTCCGCTAGAAAACGCGCTGACCAAGGACGTTCCGCAACGAACCAAACGGAGACACTACGAAAGAAACGTTCGGCAGTTGCAGAAAATGTGCCTGCTGAGTGTTACCCAACTTTGATTATCTGCTATCATACAATGGACGCAAAAACCGACGAGGAGATACCTCGTGGGGCGTAGAATCAAAGTAGTGCAAGCTTAACGACTGCCGGCTTCAGTAGACTCCGCGAAGAAAATCCCTAAAAGATGTAGTGGGCTTGGCGCGGCTCCTTCGCGCGTCTACCGCAACGAACCACGTAACGTGACTGTCTATTGTAACTTCTGGGTTGTTGCAGCTGTTTAGAAGACTATTGCTTTCGGCTGCAGCCGTTTGCTGCTCATACATAAACTGTCAGCAATCTTCTTTCGCCGGCTCTACTATACGCATAGAAGGCAAAAAATTTCAAATTTAGTCGCAACTTATAGTTCAATACCACTGCATTCGGGAGTATTCTGCTACAGCCAATTCATATATTACTGGCTGTTGTCCGAAATGATTCACATTAACTATCATGGCTACCTGTACTCTCAGAATAGCAACTGGGTTACTTGCCATATTACTTGTATAGTATCTAATGGGAAAAATTGCGTAAAAAAATTGTGAGTCAGATTCTCCATGATTTTGTGCATACACAGTCGTGATACGTTCATCAACGCACAATGCGCAAATAGGAAACAGATCTCAAGTCTTGATTTTTAATATAATCAAATCCAAGGTTCAAGAAGTTTCACCAATCATTAGAATGTACACTTTCTAAAGCAAACGATCAATACTGCCTCTGTTCAACCAACACAAAAGTCTTCTGCGTGCTTTCAGAGAAGATGCAAAAGAACTAGTTTTACACTGATGAAATAAAGGAGTTTCATTAATTCCATTTTTACAGGCTAAAATCATACACGATCAATCGGAAATTTTTCTGTGATATTTTCTGATAGTTTTGGTATAGGGGTGCCGTGGCCTTTTGGGTACCTCGTTACAGAGTGATAATGTAATTATAATTCATTCTACTTGCTAAGGTACCTTTATTTCTGTGCAAATACCTTCACATCTGTGAATAAGACTGTACTATAGAATCATCACAACGTGGAACACAAAAAGCAGTAATGTAATAACCTTCGGAAATCCATGTACGTTTTATCACCGTGTACACGCTGTTTTACCAGTGTACACTAAGTACAGTATGTAACAAATGCAAAACTGTTCCCTTACAGGTACTGTTCAAAATGTCTGCCACCATTATCACGGCGGAGTGAACAGAGACAATTAACCCTTGAAGTCCCAGGTGCGCTCTCTCACACCGCTAGCGTTTAATGTTCCGTCGTTGCTCAAGCACAACTGGTGTAGGAAATTACAGCGCTGTTAATTAGTTCTTTCTCGAAACTGCTGTAGTTTTTTCTTTGTCATCAGCCACTTTAATGTGACTGGACCTATATAGGTTTTTCTTTCGTGCTAGCAGTCTCTGAGGCCGCACTTGGGACTTTGCGTTATGAATTCAGTAGCCAGGTCTAGGTCTTCTGTTCACGTTACAAACCTTGACTTTGAGGATACTGTTTCAGAGTGGCTTGAGGACAGTTTAGGAAGTGGTGATGGAGCAGATAGTGTCATCGAAATTGAAAGTGAACGTAGTAGCGTACAGTAGAGGAAGAGTAGGAATTGGAGACGAAACTATTGTTAAGCATGTGAATTCTTGAATGTTGTTAATGTTGTTGTTGTCGTTGTCGTCGTCGTCGTCGTCGTCGTCGTCGTCTTCAGTCCTGAGACTGGTTTGATGCAGCTCTCCATGCTACTCTATCCTGTGCAAGCTTCATCATCTCCCAGTACCTACTGCAACCTAGATCCTTCTGAATCTGCTTAGTGTATTCATCTCTTGGTCTCCCTCTACGATTTTTACCCTCCACGCTGCCCTCCAATGCTAAATTGGTGATCCCTTGATGCCTCAGAACATGTCCTACCAATCGATCCCTCATTTTGGTCAAGTTGTGCCACAAACTTCTCTTCTCCCCAATCCTATTCAATACTTCCTCATTAGTTATGTGATCTACCCATCTAATCTTCAGCATTCTTCTGTAGCACCACATTTCGAAAGCTTCTATTCTCTTCTTGTCCAAACTATCTATCGTCCATGTTTCACTTCCATACATGGCTACACGCCACACAAATACTTTCAGAAACGACTTCAAAAAATGGTTCAAATGGCTCTGAGCACTATGGGACTTAACATCTGAGGTCGTCAGTTCCCTAGGCTTAGAACTACTTGAACCAAACTAACGTAAGGACATCACACACATCCATGCCCGAGGCACGATTCGAAACTGCGACTGTAGCAGTCGCGGGTTTCAGGACTGAAGCACCTAGAACCGCACGGCCACCTCGGCCGGGAGAAACGACTTCCTGACACTTAAATCTATACTAGATGTAAACAAATTTCTCTTCTTTAGAAACGCTTTCCTTGTCATTGCCAGTATACACTTTATATCATCCCTACTTCGACCATCATCAGTTATTTTGCTCCCCAAATAGCAAAACTCCTTTACTACTTTAAGTATCTCATTTCCTAATATAATTCCCTCAGGATCACCCGATTTAATGCGACTACATTCCATTATCCTCGTTTTGCTTTTGTTGATGTTCATCTTGTATCCTCCTTTCAAGACACTGTCCATTCCATTCAACTGCTCTTCGAAGTCCTTTGCTGTCTCTGACAGAATTACAATGTCATCGGCGAACCTCAAAGTTTTTATTTCTTCTCCATAGATTTTAATATCTACTCCGAATTTTTGTTTGTTTCCTTCACTGCTTGCTCATTATACAGCTTGAATAATATCTGGGAGAGACTACAACCCTGTCTCACTCCCTTCCCAACCGCTGCTTCCCTTTCATGTCCCTCGACTCTTATAACTGCCATCTGGTTCTGTACAAATTGTAAAATACCCTTTCTCTCCCTGTATTTTACCCTGCCACCTTCAGAATTTGAAAGAGCGTGTTCCAGTCAACATTGTCAAACGCTTTCTCCAAGTCTACAAATGCTAGAAATGTAGGTTTGCTTTTCCTTAATCTAGCTTCTAAGATGAGTCGTAGGGTCAGTATTGCCTCACGTGTCCCAACTTTTTTACGGAATCCAAACTGATCTTCCCCGAGGTCGGCTTCTACTAGTTTCTCCATTCGTCTGTAAAGAATCCGCCTTAGTATTTTGCAGCTGTGGCTTATTAAACTGGTTGTTCGGTGATTTTCACATTTGTCAACACCTATTTAAGTCTGAGGGTATTTCACCTGTCTCATACATCTTGCTCACCAGATGGTAGAGTCACAATTGGCTCCCCCAAGGCTGTCAGTAGTTCCAATGAAATGTTGTCTACTCCGGGGCTTATTTCGACTTAGGTCTTTCAGTGCTCTGTCAAACTCTTCACGCAGTATCGTATCTCCCATTTCATCTACATCCTCGCCATTTCCATAATATTGTCCTCGAGTACATCGCCCTTGTATAGACCCTCGATATACTTCTTCCACCTTTCTGCTTTCCCTTCTTTGCTTAGAACTGGGTTTCCATCTGAGCTCTTGATATTCATACAAGGGGTTCTCTTTTCTCTGAAGGTCTCTTTAATTTTCCTGTAGGCAGTATCTATCTTACCCCTAGTGAGATAAGCCTCTACATCCTTACATTTGTCCTCTAGCCATCCCTGCTTAGCCATTTTGCACTTCCTGTCGATCTCATTTTTGAGACGTCTGTATTCCTTTCTGCCTGCTTCATTTACTGCATTTTTATATTTTCTCCTTTCACCAATTAAATTCAATATTTCTTCTGTCACCCAAGGATTTCTAATAGCCCTCGTCTTCTTACCTACTTGATCCTCTGCTGCCTTCACTACTTCATCCCTCAAAGCTACCCATTTTTCTTCTACTGTATTTCTTTCCCCCATTCGTGTCAATTTTTTCCTTATGCTCTCCCTGAAACTCTGTACAACCTCTGGTTCTTTTAGTTTATCCAGGTCCCATCTCCTTAAATTCCCACCTTTTTGCAGTTTCTTCAGTTTTAATCTACAGCTCATAACCAATAGATTGTGGTCAGAGTCCACATCTGCCCCTGGAAATGTCTTACAATTTAAAACCTAGTTCCTACATCTCTGTCTTACCATTATATAATCTATCTGAAACCAGTCAGTATCTCCAGGCTTCTTCCATGTATACAACCTTCGTTTATAATTCTTGAACCATGTGTTAGCTATGATTAAGTTATGCTCTGTGCAAAATTCTACCAGGCGGCTTCCTCTTTCATTTCTGACCCCCAATCCATATTCACCTGCTACGTTTCCTTCTCTCCATTTTCCTACTGCCGAATTCCAGTCACCCATGACTATTAAATTTTCGTCTCCCTTCACTATCTGAATAGTTTCTTTTATTTCATCATACATTTCTTCAATTTCTTCGTCATCTGCATAGTTAGTTGGCATGTAAACTTGTACTACTGTAGTAGGCGTGGGCTTCTTGTGGCCAAGATAGATACGATTCTTTAATGATGAAAGTGATTAATACAGAAGTGTGGAGACAAACTTTCGCTAGAGGTTCTACTAGAAATAAATGAGGTCGAAACAAATATCGCTACTCGTCGAAGACTCTTCCAATGTAGGACAATGGCGTTATGTTTTCGCACGTTGGACGTAACTGGGAGAATGCGATTGCCCTTCACAATTCCTATAAAGACTATACCCCGGTAAACCGCTTTAATTTTTGAACTCGTTGGTGACACCACAGATAAAAAGTGAGTCAGCAAGTATCACATAAGCTACGTGTTGGGTGCAGCAGAACCAGGAGTAGAAGTTGTCGAAGAACGATTGGGAAAACGCAGAACGTGCTCCACGTATGGCCCAAAGAAGAGATACTCACTTTATATTTGCCACTGTTGTAAGAAGCCAAATTAATTACGTCTACAAAAATTTCCAGCGAGTGCAAAAAAATCCGCTGAGAAAGAAATTAAGCAGCTATAAAGTATTAGTGTCGTTTTTATTTTTTAATGTTTTGCGGGAGTTCATGTTTTTATTATTACATGTGTAATAAACAACAAAATTATATCAAAAAGTAAAATTTGGAGTGCAGGGTTATTTGAGTTTTCATAGCAGTTTTTTTTTAAGAAAACTTCAGAAATAATTTGAATGCTGTATACATGGTTTTCTACAGTATTAATGTAATCTTTTACATAAAATCTGAACTGATCCACTGAAATTGCGGAATGTAATGTTTATAGCTGTTTAAATATAGCGTTCACTCAGACGGCACCTGCGACAGAGTGTGACCAAAAACTGACTTGGAAAGCTAAGGGTTAGGTTAGCGTAGAACTAAACACGGCTGAAAAAATCTACCCCACGCAAAACCGAGAGGTACTGAATGCAAATTTGAGGCCGGAGAGCAGTCATTTACGATCATCGGTTTTAACAAATCCATACTGAAGTTCCTAAGTATCGTCCTATGATGTAGGCAGAAAAAACAAGCTACTTATTACCAGTGTAAAAATTTTTTTCGTCATTCAAACGTATCTTTCTCTAAAAACGTCCTATAACGACACCAATGTAACTCCTTTGAGACGTGTCTAGCGTAGCCATGGGTTGGGGTGAGGTGTAAAATTTTTGAACGAACTAAATTAGGAACATCGGCTATTGTTAGGTAAGCGCCCACTACTGTCTTTCACTATTCATCGAGGTCGTGCTTTCATAATGTCAGTGTGGAGAACAGGCTGATAAACACTGCTCAGCAAAATTTATAAAAAAGAGACAGATAAATTAAAATATTAACTGCTCAATAGAAATGAAAGAAAGTGCGTACGACCCCAAATCTTGAACAGGGTACACTAATTATCAAAATTATTGTGACACTGCACTCCTTCCCCATGTGCCTCTTTTCATGGGTGCATTCAGTCCTTATTTCATTATTAGGAATGATAATGCGAGATTGCAACGAAATACGCAGGTGGAGCAGCTCCTGAAACGAGAGGATATTGGGCGAATGGACTGGCTTCCGCTGGTGGAAGAATGGAAAGCCCTACCACACGAACTCCTTACCACCTCTGTGGCCAGCACTAGAGCACGTTGCATAACATGCATTGTTGTCCGTCGATATCATACACCACATTAAGAACCGTCTCCCACGTTTTGTAATGTCCAAGTAACCATTATCAATCGTGGTGACTTCACTGTAATTATCGTCTTTGATTGGAAGCGTCGTTTCCATTTGTCTCATTGTGCACTTCTTTCCAATACCTTCTATACTACAGTAGCAGTTGTTTTTATGTATGGTCCAAGTTTCATCGCGCTACAGCACGTTACTTGGAAGTGACATTACGCGAAAGTTACTTTCGTGGTTAACAGATACACGGTCGTGTTTTACGGAAAATCAGTCCGGTCAAATTTGATTTATGGAGTGAATATTATAAAAGAGCAAAGGAATAGAGTAATTTGCAAGATGGAACAAAAAGGAACCTGCCGTCACACTTCAGTCATTATCTGAAAGATCGCCTTCTAGATCTTAAACAATACCCATTACAAGCATGGACTCACATCATTGGTGCTACCTATCCAAAGCTACAAAAAATTGCCCTTAAATATTTGGCCTGCAGAGCGACATGGCTTCTCGAAGACTGTTCTCAAAAGCGAGATACGCCCCTTGCCGACAATAGGCTAGACTGAAGGGAAAACGTTTCTGAAGATCGTTATTTTTGAAGTCTGCAGACAAAAAGTAGTGGGGGATGAATTATAATTACTGTTGTACTTACTGATTAATAAATATATTAAATGTGTCAGTAAATTGCTTTTTACGCCAATGGACAGGCTGTTAGCTGTGTAAGTGCAGATATCGTGATCATTGGTACTTTAATAAGTTCCCTCGTCAATGTTAGTTTTTTTTCCTCTGCATATACGTCACATAATTTACTACCTGATGTTTTCTGAGCATAACTAAGTGGACTGTGTCTATCAATATAGGCTATTCGTTTTGCGTCCACGCTTCAAATACCTGATCTTCCGCCAGTAAAACTAAAAACATTCTACTTTTAATAGCTACAATAAATATAAATATGCAATTTTGTTCAATGCTCTGTCCTAGGTACCCAATGAAAGTATCTGCACTTACCGGGTGTACCGGTATGAAATGAACATTTTGTGAAAATGAAACACTAATATTGAATTGAAAAGCAAAAAAAAAAAAAAAAAAAAAAAAAAAATTTTTCGAAGTACTGACCATTGCTTTCTATACATTTTGACAACCTTTCTGGCAATTTGTGGACACCACGCATATAGAAATGTTCGTCTTTTGAATCAAACCAGACACCCAATTTCGACTACTACGTAGGAATCCAAGTGTTCCTCGTCCAAAGCGTGTCCCATTGATGGAAAAGTTGTAGTCGGAGGGGAGCCAAGTCTGGTGAATATGGGGGTTGGGGTAGCAGCTCCCAGCCAAGTGTTTTGATTGTATCTTGAACCGGTTTTTCTTTTCGTGCAGGTGCCATTGTCGTGTAAAAATATTACTTTGCCATGTCTTCTGGCCCATTCTGGCTTTTTTCGATCAATACATAGTTCAAATTGATAATTTGTTGTCTGTAGCGATTAGTATTCACAGTTTCACCGGGTTTTAGAAGCTCATGATACACCACACCTTTCTGATGTCACCAAACACAGAGCATTGTCTTCTTGCCGAATCGATCTGGTTTTGCAGTTGATTTTGATGGTTTTCCCGGATTAACCCACGATTTTTCCCGTTTAGGATTCTTAAAATAAATCCATTTTTCATCGCCAGTAACAATTCGATGCAAAACTGATTTTCTTTCATGTCTTTGAAGCAAAATTTGACAAATGGTTTTTCGGTTTTCCATCTGTCTTTCACTCAGTTCATGTGGAACCCATTTTTCACACTTTTGAATTTTTCCCATAGCTTTCAAACGATCAGAAATTGTTTGTTGTGCGAGATTTGGCATTACTGCCATTTGCTTCTGACTCAGTATCATCTTCATCCAATATTGCTTACAATTCGGCGCCTTCGAACTTTTTCTGGTGGTCTTCCACGTTCTTCATTTCTTACATCAAAATCATTCTTTCTGAACCGTGGAAACCATCTTTTGCATGTTGCTTCTGATAGAGCCTCGATAAGCATTCCATATGACTCTACAGCACTTTTTTCAAATGAAAGCAAAAAATTAATGCTTTCCGCAAATCATCACTTTCTGGTACAAAATTCGACATTGTTAACACGACGAAAACATATGATTTTGTTTGTTCCATGACTTTATGTGTATTAAATATCTTTGACAGATGTCATACCAACCAAACAAACAAATTAAGGCTCGTTCACAACAAATGTTTCCTATCGACACATTTGTATCTTAACGCTCATTTCATACTGGTACACCTGGTACACCCTTAACACCCAGGGAAAATTCATCATTTAACATCTTGGTTTTTGGCTCAATTAGCATCATACATCGCCCATCCCCAACCTAGGGTAGTGGGCATTACTGTGGTGAACACTGACGTAAGTACCGACAGTAAATGGAACACGTTTGTTTCCAAACAATACACTCAGTGCATACAATCAATATATCACTGCTGTAAATTTAATTTCCGTGTGAAACATGTACAGAAATAAATGCGTGTACGATATCATATGAAATGGAATTATTCCATAACAAGCCGCTAAAGACCATGGGTCCCTTATACCAAAATGCTCATAAGATATCCCTGAAGAACATAGGCAATTTGGAATCTGCGTTTACCCCACAGATTTACGTGTAAGAGGTTACTCCATTCTTCTTCAACTAGCGGCGCATGAACTAACTGTCTAACGACAGGAGTGTCTAAACAGTTTACATTCAGTTTCTCCACAGCCTTATAACAAGTCACGGGAAAATGCTAACTGTTAGAAAAAGATTAACTTACAAATCCCAGTATCCTGCCTGTCCTACTGAAGATTATTATAATGTCTCTTCGAAGAACCGAGGGGGTAGACGACTGTATACCACGGCGAGAACCTCCTAGCACAAATATGGAAGGAACAAGAATTGGCTCTTTCTTCAGGCTACACATGGTAAGCAGCTACCTTCTAATACAGTGTGTCACATCCACATAGCAATAGTGTTACATCCTGTCTCTCGGTAACACTATGCCTTTCCCCATTTGGCGGATGAGCTGCGCCACATCGTGCCTCTCTCGAAGAGCAAGTTTCTCCGAGGAAGCAGGAAACCACTTACATCGTGGAGACTTGGACTACAGATCTACGGTGCATTGAAATGAAGGTGGTGATGCAAGAGCCCCGGACCGGAACGAGTCCATTGTTTGCCGAGTTGTTGCACACAGAATCTGGAGGGGAAAGCTGGATAAATGCCGCACAATCGAGACAGTAGCCCGCCGGAAGACGCATCAGTGTCTGGCGGAGAAATGAATCTATCCACGCGTTTCTTTGTCTCGTCGGCTTCGCCACACTACAGTATTCAATATGATTCGGCCATATTTATGGAGAGTCTGTTTTTTCACTTAATAAAACGAGTTTGAAGTTCAACTTAAGAGCTGGGGAATGCATTCCTTGATAAGCCTACTGGTCCATTTTCTGTCAAAGCAACTTTTTCCGTCATGTGTGAATATATCGGACATGCTCAAGCATACTAATAATAGGCTTACCATGGCCCCTTCGACAGTACCGCTTGCTTCGCAGTGTGGGATAGGTTTCCTTGACTTTTTTCAGAACACTGATTAGGGAAGTGAATTTAAAGCTTTCAGAAGCCACTAATTCTCAGTCTCTCTCTTTTGAACAACTTCGGCTTCAGTTTTGTTACAAGTGGTTGAAACGCTGCTCTGTTCTAAAAAAATTCATTTGACTGAAATGGTACAATCTAAGGTTGCAGTGTTTCCGGGTAAATATGGTCAAACCCTTTCATTAATAGAATTAATGCTACCGCTACTGGTTCGGACTGCTGCGTAGCAAACGTATTTCATCAGTAGCTACGTTGTCTGTAGGGAGAAGTGTTGACAGCGAAAAATTCATCTGTGCTTCTTTCCTTTTGCGCGGTGGTTTCCTGCCCTCTTGCTGAGCTGATAGAGCACAGATTTTTATATTAGGATTCATATGAGATTTTCATAGTTTTTCTTTCTAGCTCATTTGCAAAACGCTCTTACAATTCCTTGCGTTTCGTCACCCCAACGAGTTATTTACTACAATTTTTAATAGTCCTATAATGGTGTTGTGTCCTTTGACTTCTATGGTACCAACAAGCTGGGAGGCAGTTTTCAGTCTTCACAAACGTCTGTCAAGAATTCAACAACTGAACGCTACTATTGTATTAATTCTTGTGGGCACGATCTTGGGCTTCTCTGATGTAGTGTCATAGTTAACACTGAATCTCTTACTATCCGTTCGTCTTCATCCTGATCATCATTTATGAGTTTGGCAATGTTAGTGGTAGAGGGTGGCCGATGCCTTTTATTAGGGTCATTAGCCTTCGGACTCGTTTGTCGCGGCCCGCCACGAATTTCTCTCCTGTGCCAACCTCTTCGTCTCAGAGCAGCACTTGCAACCTAAACCTCAATTATTTGCTGGATGTATTCCAGTCTCTATCTTCCTCTACAGTTTTAGCCCTCCGCAGCTCCCTCTAGTATCATGGAAGTAATTACCTGATGTCTTAACATGTCCTACCATCTCATCCCTTCTCCTGGTCAGTGTTTCCCACGTATTCCTTTCCTCTCCGATTCAGTGCACAACCACCCCATTCCTTACCTTATCAGTCCACCTACTTTACAACATTCGTCTGTAACACGACATATCAAATGCTTCCATTCTCTTCTGTTCCGGTTTTCCCACAGTCCATATTTCACTACCATATAACGCTGTTCTCCAAACGTACATTTTCAGACATTTTTTCCTCAAATTAAGGCCTATGTTTGATACATGAACACTTCCCTTAGCCAGGAATGCCCTTTTTGCCAGTGCTAGTCTCTTTGTGACTCCTTGTTCCGTCCGTTATTGGTTATTTTGCTGCTTAGGTGGCAGAATTCCTTAACTTCATCTACTTCGTAACAATTAATCCTGATGTTAAGTTTCTCGCAGTTCTAATTTCTGCAAGATCTCATAATTTCGTCTTTCTTCGATTTGCTCTCAATTTATATTCAGTACTCATTAGGTTGTTCATTCCGTTCAGCGCATCACGTGATTCTTCTTCACTTCACTCAGGATAGCAATGTCATCAGCGAATCATATCATCGATATCCTTTCGCCTTGAATTCCACTCCTGAACCTTTCTTTTATTTCGGTAATTGCTTCTTCGGTGTACAGATTGAACAAAAGGGGAAAGAGACTACATCCCTGTCTTACACCCGTTTTAATCCGAGCGCTTCGTTCTTGGTCGTTCACTTTTATTATTCCCTCTTGGCTCTTGTACATATTGTGCATTACCCGTCTGTCCCTGTAACTTAGTCCTATTTTTCTCAGCGTTTGACAATGCAGAATGGTGCCAGGTATTCGAAATTCTTTTTCCAGGCCGACAAATCCTATGAAACTAGTCTTGATTTATCTTTAATCTTGCTTCCATTATCAATCTCAACATTAGAATTCCCTCTTCGGTGCCTTTACCTTTTCTAAAGCCAAAATGATCGTCATCTAGGACATCCTCGATTTTCTTTTCCATTCTTCTGCATATTATTTTTGTCAGCAACTTGGATGCACGAGCTGTTAAGCTGACTGTGCGATAATTCTCGCACTTATCAGCTCTTGCTGTCTTCGGAACTGTGTGGACGGTGTTTCTCCGGAAGTCAGATGGTATGTCGCCAGGATCATACATTCTACACTTCGATCTACATCATCTACGTGCAGATGTGAATGGTCGTTTTGTTACCACTTCCCCCAATGATTTCAGAAATTCTGATAGAATGTTATCTATCCCTTCTGCCTTGTTTGATCTTAAGTACTTCAAAGCTCTCTTAAATTCTGATTCTAATACTGGATTCCCTATATTGATGTTGTTGTGGTCTTCAGTCCTGAGACTGGTTTGATGCAGCTCTCCATGCTACTCTATCCTGTGCAAGCTGCTTCATCTCCCAGTACCTACTGCAACCTACATCCTTCTGAGTCTGCTTAGTGTAGTCATCTCTTGGTCTCCCTCTACGATTTTTACCCTCCACGCTGCCCTCCAATGCTAAATTGGTGATCCCTTGATGCCTCAGAACATGTCCTACCAATCGATCCCTCATTTTGGTCAAGTTGTGCCACAAACTTCTCCCCAATCCTATTCAATACTTCCTCATTAGTTATGTGATCTACCCATCTAATCTTCAGCATTCTTCTGTAGCACCACATTTCGAAAGCTTCTATTCTCTTCTTGTCCAAACTATTTATCGTCCATGTTTCACTTCCATACATGGCTACACTCCAAACAAATACTTTCAGAAACGACTTCCTGACACTTAAATCTATACTGGGTGTTAACAAATTTTTCTTCTTCAGAAATGCTTTCCTTGCCATTGCCAGTCTACATTTTATATCCTCTCTACTTCGACCATCATCAGTTATTTTGCTCGCCAAATAGCAAAGCTCCTTTACTACTTGAAGTGTCTCATTTCCTAATCTAATTCCCTCAGCAACACCCGATTTAATTTGACTACATTCCATTATCCTCGTTTTGCTTTTGTTGATGTTCATCTTATATCCTCCTTTCAAGACACTCTCCATTCCATTCAACTGCTCTTCCAAGTCCTTTGCTGTCTCTGACAGAATTACAATGTCATCGGCGAACCTCAACATTTTTATTTCTTCTCCATGGATTTTAATACCTACTCCGAATTTTTCTTTTGTTTCCTTTACTGCTTGCTCAATATACAGATTGAATAGCATCGGCGAGAGGCTACAACCCTGTATTACTCCCTTCCCATCCACTGCTTCCCTTTCATGCCCCTCGACTGTTACAACTGCCATCTGGTTTCTGTACAAATTGTTAATAGCCTTTCGCTCCCTGTATTTAACCCCTGCCACCGTTAGAATTTGAAAGAGAGTATTCCAGTCAACATTGTCAAAAGCTTTCTCTAAGTCTACAAATGCTAGAAACGTAGGTTTGCCTTTCCTTTATCTTTCTTCTAAGGTAAGTCGTAAGGTTAGTATTGCCTCACGTGTTCCAACATTTCTGCGGAATCCAAACTGATCTTCCCCGAGGTCGGCTTGTACCAGTTTTTCCATTCGTCTGTAAAGAATTCTTGTCAGTATTTTGCAGCTGTGACTTATTAAACTGATAGTTTGGTAATTTTCACATCTGTCAACGCCTGCTTTCTTTGGGATTGGAATTATTGTACTCTTTTTGAAGTCTGAGGGTATTTCGCCTGTTTCATACATCTTGCTCACCAGATGGTAGAGTCACAATTGGCTCCCCCAAGGCTGTCAGTAGTTCCAGTGGAATGTTGTCTACTCCGGGGGACTTGTTTCGACTCAGGTCTTTCAGTGCTCTGTCAAACTCTTCACGCAGTATCTTATCTCCCCTTTCGTCTTCATCTACATCCTCTTCCATTTCCATAATATTGTCCTTAAGTACATCGCCCTTTTATAGACCCTCTATATACTCCTTCCACCTTTCTGCTTTCCCTTCTTTGCTTAGAACTGGGTTTCCATCTGAGCTCTTGATGTTCATACAAGTGGTTCTCTTATCTCCAAAGGTCTCTTTAATTTTCCTGTAGGCAGTATCTATCTTACCCCTAGTGAGATAGGCCTCTACATCCTTACACTTTTCCTCTAGCCATCCCTGCTTAGCCATTTTGCACTTCCTGTCGATCTCATTTTTGAGACGTCTGTATTCCTTTCTGCCTGCTTCATTTACTGCATTTTTATATTTTCTCCTTTCACCAATTAAATTCAATATTTCTTCTGTCACCCAAGGATTGCTAATAGCCCTCGTCTTCTTACCTACTTGATCCTCTGCTGCCTTCACTGCTTCATCCCTCAAAGCTACCCATTTTTCTTCTACTGTATTTCTTTCCCCCATTCGTGTCAATTTTTTCCTTATGCTCTCCCTGAAACTCTGTACAACCTCTGGTTCTTTTAGTTTATCCAGGTCCCATCTCCATAAACTTCCACCTTTTTGCAGTTTCTTCAGTTTTAATCTATAGGTCATAACCAATAGATTGTGGTCAGAGTCCACATCTGCCCCTGGAAATGTCTTACAATTTAAAACCTAGTTCCTACATCTCTGTCTTACCATTATATAATCTGTCTGATACCTTTTAGTATCTCCAGGCTTCTTCAATGTATACAGCCTTCTTTTATGATTCTTGAAGCAAGTGTTAGTTATGATTAAGTTGTGCTCTGTGCAAAATTCTACCAGGCGGCTTCCTCTTTCATTTCTTAGCCCCAATCCATATTCACCTACTATGTTTCATTCTCTCCCTTTTCCTACACTCGAATTCCAGTCACCGGTAAAATAGTCCCCCATTCGGATCTCCGGGCGGGGACTACTCAAGAGAATGTCGTTATCAGGAGAAAGAAAACTGGCGTTCTACGGATCGGAGCGTGGAATGTCAGATCCCTTAATCGGGCAGGTAGGTTAGAAAATTTAAAAAGGGAAATGGATAGGTTAAAGTTAGATATAGTGGGAATCAGTGAAGTTCGGTGGCAGGACTCCCTATATCTCTTCTAAATACACTCTTTCTTCTTCTATACATCAGACAGGTCTTCCTCATTGAGATCTCTCTGCTTTACATTTAATAATCGAATTACCGCTGCACTCTTAATGTTACCCCACTTGCTTTTAATGTCACCGAAGGTGTTTTGACTTTCCTATATGCTGAGTCAGTCCTTCCGACCATCATTCCTTTTGCGATTTCTTCGCATTTTTCATTCAGCCATTACGTCTTAGCTTCCCTGCTTGCGACCTCGGAATGTATATCTGAACTATGGTTGTCGATGTTTGTTTGCTGTCGATTCTGGTAAGAACACCCCTGTCACTGAACTGTTCACAGTAACTCACACTCTGGCCTACTTTCCTATTCATAACGAATCCTACTCCCGTTATACCATTTGCTGCTGCTGCTGTTGATATTACCCTATACTAATTTGACCAGAAATTCTTGTCTTCTTCCCATTTCATTTCACTGACCCCTACTATATACAATATTTAGCCTTTGTATTTCCCTTTTCACATTTTCTAGCTTCTTTAGCACATTCAAGCTTATGACATTTCACGCCCCACTCGCAGAACGTTATACTTCCCTTTGATTATTTAATCTTTTTCTCATTGTCACCTCCCCCTTGGCAGTCCCCTCCCGGAGATCCGTTCGGGAACTATTCCGGTATCTCTTGCGAATGGAGAGATCATGACACTTTTTCAATTACAAGCCATATGTGGATACACGTTGTGTCTCTTTAATGCAGTTGTT
Source organism: Schistocerca gregaria (assembly GCF_023897955.1). Lineage (NCBI taxonomy): Eukaryota > Metazoa > Arthropoda > Insecta > Orthoptera > Acrididae > Schistocerca > Schistocerca gregaria. The sequence goes on from NC_064920.1 coordinate 1,016,400,231, forward strand.
TCCATTGCCTTCTGCATCTGATGTCGTTCATCATTGCCGGTACTTCGGTCTTTAGGGGCAGTTTCTCACCCGAAGGACAAGATAATGCCCTGAACTTCTGTCCGCTTCTCCGCCCTCTTGGACAAGGCCGTTGGCAGAATGAGGATGACTTCTTATGCCGGAAGTCTTCAGCCGCAAATGCTGACTAAACATTTAAGCGGTGGCTGATTTCGAATCCGGATCCGACGACGTCTCTATTACTTATCAAAGACGCTACCCCTACACCACGAGTCTAGTTACGCCCTTCCTATCGCCACCTTTTCTCCCCCCCCCCCCTCTCCCCCCCCCCCTCTCTCTCTCTCTCTCTCTCTCTCTCTCTCTCTCTCTCTCTCTCTCTCTCTCTCTCTCTCTCTCTGGAATTTGTGTACCTCGTCCGGCTGGATCCATTGTTGTCCCTTGTGAAAATGAGCGCGTACGTTTTCTTAATGTTTGCTAATCGTGTAACTGAGGCGTGACGTGAGTGACGGACGGTACTCCGCTAATAGGACGTGAGAAACCGCCTGAATACCACTTTCAGGCCGGCCTCCTCCGTTAATCCGCCTTGAGGATTCGATCGCGGGCCGACGTGTCTCCCCGAATTCCGGGAGCGGACAGCTGACACGCACAGCTTTCCGTGTGAGTTAATCTCATACATTTGTTTGTGGTACTTAGTTTCTTGAATCCCCAGTCAGCCTTCGTTTGTTTGTAGTTCTGATAAAGTGTTTATTCTGCAGCAGTCCCCTTTGGCGATAACCGGTCTGTATTTGTTTCTGCATTTGCCCCCTTAACGAAGGTTCCCGAACACCACGGCAGCTCGTTGCGACCTGCGAAGCGAAATCCCGTTAAGGTCGTTATCGCTCGGCCAGATATTAAATTGGCCGGCGGCGTTCGCCTGTTTTTCCGAGGGCGGATGGGCCCGGCTGCGGCTGCGCCCGTGTGGCCACCTGTCTGCTGCCTGAGCGCGTCCGCCCGGACTCACCTGCCAGCTGGTCACACTTCACAGACAGCCGGGCTCAGCTCGGACGAGACGTCCAGCTGCCGATACATCACCTGCCTCCGCCTTCCCTCGCCACGCGCCGTGCGCTACCGAACGCGCCGCTCGACATTTAAGCCGCGCATCTGCCGCCTACACACCGAGTTACCTGACGGCGACGCCGCCTCCCGCGGCGCCCGGGGCCGACCCTGCCACACTCGGGTGCTCGTGAAATGGGCTTCCGAGCGGAACACGCCGGGATCGACGCAAGTCAACCTTCAAATTACTTTTCTCTGCACTTAACATTCTTAAACCACCAGACTGCCGCTACCGAGTTTATATTTAGTAACAATTCTGTGCACCACTTTTTGTTACACCTCGCATCATTAGCCATCCACGATCGGCGCTGGACGCACCGGGCGCGTCAGGACCGAAGGTTTTCTTGTTCTGTTCGATCCACACCAGCGATGATCCAACTTTTTCTACACTGTAGCATCTGCAGACTCTGCATCACAGCCGTTTATCTTCTGAAAAAGTAGTAACTGCTTTTCGAATTATTTCTTATACGTAAACCTAAATATAAAATCCGGAGGGTGGGGGACGGGGACGTAACAGAATCAGCCTAATTTCGCGTCAATAACGTCTTTGCACTTTTTCTGCCGTTTCAGTCGATTAGACAGATTTATTGATTTTTATCCGTGAATACGACACCAAAATATTTTCGATCGTGGTGAAATAAAATCATTTTCGTGATCATCATCACTGACGTGAACTGTATCGCTGACGTGACGTTTATATACTAAACGTTAAATTACCAGCTGAATATGACGAACTTTTAACATTCTGCCAGTATTAAGAAACGGTAAAAGATTATAGTGCGAGACGAGGATATTAAAATGGAATATGTGAAATATTAAAATGGAATATGTGAAATATTAAAATGGAATATGTGAAACGCTATTAGTAGAGTTACATTCTCCAGACAGACATGGATCTACACTTAAAAACTCAACTATCAACTCTGTCTCTCAACTGTTAACAGGAAACACTGCTGGGAGAACCCACGCCAGTTTTTACTAGCAAGCTAACACACCGAATGAAGGAGCGGGCATTAAATTCACTTACCGCACAGAGATTTTCAATTGAAAAGGACCATTTGGCGACAGTCTATCAACTAATCTGGAAGCAGTCGTTCCGCTGAACAGACGTAAGACTAATTATACTAGAAATGAATCACGTCAAGTGATTAGTTTTGCTTGCATGGTCACGACAGGTCACTTGGAAGTACTTCAGGGGACGACGAATTTAACAATGACAATTTGCATGAAGTTATTTCCACAAAATTTCTGTCCCCTAGTTTACAATGCCAGGAGACTCGCGAAACCAGTATATCATACTGACCTACATGATTCAATTGGCATAGCCAAGGAGACATGTCCAACCCTTATATGGAAACATACAAACACTCAGCTGTATAACGCAATTGATAACCTTTTATTTTTTAATTTCCATATTGTAAAGAAATAATATCAAGGCTGGGGATATTTTCCCCTAAACGAAAGAAAATTTTTTTACGTATTCCATGACAGCCTCTCTCTTTGACCACTGAGCGAATTGGCGCACTGCTTCGGACACTGGACCTATTTCGGAGACGAAGTTCAAACTCTGGGTTCAGTCGTCCAAATTAAGAGATTTGGTAATTTTTTTTAACCTTCAGAAGAATGATGGGATGATTTCTTCATAAGGGCATGGCCGAATCCACGTACAGGTTTCCCGAATAGAGAGTTGTGTTTGTATTGCCGCATCGATCAGGAAAGGCGAAACTCGCTCTTCCTACTTTCTTAATCCGCTCGCGATATTTATGGATGAAACAGAAGAGAATTCCATTTACATGTGAGTGCAAACTTAACGGTCTCACAACTGCATTGGTGATGAACAGGAAATCCGCTTGACAACACTACCTGCCAAATGAACTTGCTGTTTATATATACTGAATTTTAAAAAGTTGACATTTAAATACTCTACTGCCGCACACTGCTGCAGAAAAAGATGTCAAATTTGTTTTAGCCCAGTGCAGTTAATACCTCGCTACAGTGAGATTTACGAACTGAAAAAAATTTTTTTTCAGCGAATTCAGTACCGAGGCTTTATTTGCTTCGTCTGTATGTTGTTTGGAAACATCTCTTGTTTGACGTGCGTGTTATTGTTAATGCAAGTGCTCTTGCACGCCTGACGCATTGCAATTGAGTAATTTACATTCCATCAATGAAGCCAATACTGTGAATAATTTAAGTATCTCCTTATCTGTAATCACATACGTCAAACAAATCGAGCCCCCATTCAATGTTTACCCTAAGCAAATTGCTTTGTCATCGTGGGACATCAGTTTTTCGCGACTTCAGACATGTACTTACGGTGAGCGATCCGGCAGATGGGCTGGAAAGTTCAGCAGTCACATAGAGATAAGAATGACACAGGTCACTGTACGACTAACTACATATGTTAAGTGGAAGGCATTCCGGTAGGTAAAGAGAAAAATTCCGTAAGAAGGAAAATTTTATAATGATTGCAAACTTCCATTACCGCTCACCCATCACCGATCGTCTCAGACGTGTGATAATCTACCATTCCTTCACAAACAGGCTAACTGAATTTCGAAGAAAAAAAAATTATTTTCAGAGCGAAAAAAATTCGAGAAGAATTTTCAAACCGTCTACACCAAAGCTGTGCATACTTTATTTGTGAAGGCACTCGAGGGGTGATGTGACACAGGCGCGAGTCAAATGTATTCAACTTTTATGATCTTTTGCAATCATCATTCGTTTCAGCAAACAGAGCCCAACACCTACATAAAAGAAACTCAGAAACTGCAGAATTTTAATTTTTCCGTTTATTATCACTGAAATGAAAATTATTTCATCTCTAACTGACGTGCTAATTTATAAGTAATAAGCACCAAATGAACCCAACTAACTTTTTAGGTATGGGAAGCGGAAAATACAACGACGTTCGACGGGGGCTCCGACGAGATACTTCAACGTAGTTTAATACGGCTTTGAAATACTAAGCACATTTGATTTATGTCTGAGCTGCGACTGACGTAATATCGCCGCTGAAAGCAACGAGAAACGGTGAGTTCTAATCATACGCACATAAAACAATGGATAACAACGCATGTTTTCTGTGTAAATGTCATCGAAATAGTAACTTTAGATATTTGAAGACGGCCAGAGCCAATAAGGGTGTCATTTGCAACAGATCTCGGCATAACAGCAGTTCAATTCGAAGTCTATTTTTCGATACCGGTACCTACGAGGAGGACCGTGAGACCAAAGTTTTGGTAAAAAGTTATTGAGTCACAGAGTTGTACAAGCAGGCAGCAAGAGACTACAACTAAATTTTTATCAATTAAGTGATGAGTGAGGAACGTTCCTCCCTCCCTCCCTCCCTCCCTCAGCTTGCTCGCATAAAACTGAACGACGCAAAAGCAATTCATGAGCCAAACTGTGAATTAGCTTCAGAGAGGAAAAAAACGCAATTTATACACTGCCGTGAGGGAAAGTGATTGTTTAATTAGGTATCCAGAAGACTCCAGGGACGTGTTCCAATTTTTACAAGCAGAAGAACGAGAGGGGGCAGCGTTTCCGCTGCTTCCGCAGTGAGCGGAACATAAAATTCTGGCGTCGGCGTCTGAGAATGCGGATATTCGAAGTGAGTGGGGGCGGCGTATTTTAGCCATGTAGCGCCGTTAGCGTATTGGGTGGGGAGGAGGCTTGCCGGAGCCAGGAAAGCCTCTGCGTTCTCCCATTGCGTAAAAGGTGACGTACAATGCAAGATACGTGAGACGTGCTGCTGAAGTTGGGTTCAGAACAATCCTATTCATTCAGTTACGCTTTGATCTAATTCATACTCGATTATCAAATCTGCTTCTAACGATGCTACTAATTGCACATACGAAATGAAGAACATACTGAGCGTCATAGAATTCAGAATCCTCGTCCTGAGACAGTTCTCCAGTTTTCCACCAATTATCCTAACACTTCTAGAAAAGCAGCAGTTGGTGTAAGTTATATCCAAGGTATGTTTTTCACACTGTCATACGGAGAGTTAGGAAAACCAAGAAGGGCAACAACTAAGGCAATATGTGCTTCTATAACTGCGCTATTAAAACAGCGTGCCCATACGAAAACAGGCTGTTTATTATTTCATGTTTCCCATACTAAACAGTGACAAATTTCACCAAATATGGTACTTCACTCAGTATTCGTTAAGCTTCTATGCTGAGATACAACATTATGCAGCTCCGCCAGTTCCTAGGCAGCTCGCTCAATGTATCTGAAATACGAATAGAGCAACTGATAGTCGGTAACCTCTCGAAACGCCATACTACATATAAAAAATACTGGACAAAATTTTACTCTTTGTGATGTTAATGTACGTAGCACACACATCATGTAAATAGGAATATTCAGTATTAATGTTCAGCAACTATTTCACTAAACAGATCCACATTCGAACTAGTCATGAAATGAAATTAAGTACATTTATTCCTTCCAACTGATTATCATTGCATAACATCGGGAGGGGGGGGGGGGAGCAGGTTATATTAACTGTTTAACTCACCTCACTAACTGATCAATTAAAGCAGCCTTAGAGCTAAAACTTACAAGTTTTCGTAAAGCATTCTCCATAGAATGCAAATCCGAAATTCCTTCTCCACGCACCCCCTTTCGTCTTATGGAATTAGCTTTCGTTTTATCTACATGGTATAGAATTTCGTTCTGAAAGAACGCGAAACAGTTTATTTGTTCAGACAGCATTACAATTACAAAAACATGCATTTGATCAGCACTGCGTTACTAACTACACACGCTCTCACACCTAGACACTGTACGTATGCCGTCATTGCTATCCCCCATTTTCTGTTATATACAAATGTGTGCGTCTGAAATGCGACTGCTTTCTGAACGAGCCATTTACGTTCAACTGTGCGTCTCTTGCGGGCGACACGACAGACGGGCTGTGTTTAGAACGCTATTTTTCAGTTTCCTCATTTCCTGGTGGGACTGCAAGGAGGCAGAAAATGCTACTTAACAACTCTCAGACCCACCCCCCCTCCCTCCCTCCCGTGTTCGCGAGCGGTTTTGTTTTGTGTGTGTGTGTGTGTGTGTGTGTGTGTGTGTGTGTGTTTCTATCTCCCCTGGCATGGCGCGGAGGCACGTGAGACGCGGCAAAGACCTCTCGCTGAAGAGAATTCATGGGCCGCGGCGGCGGTTATCTCGCTTCCTGCGCATTCCGTCAGAGACAGATTGCATCAAAGCGAAAGGCTGCGAGATAGCTGCCTCGAGGGGTAAGGAGCATGCAGCACGCGCAGTACTTTTGGAATGCCGATAAGTCGACGTTCAGTTAATAAAGGGCTATTTATCGTTTCGGTGCACACGAAACTTTAATCGTTTGTTCCATTAATCTGAAATCTTGAAGGAAACCCAGTGAAAGCTACACAATACATTTGGCAACACCGGTTGTGTTGTTTTAACGAATTTATGACAAATTAATTCTACACATTGATCATCATACGACTTCACATTTCATCCCAGTGATTTCGTTCTTGCGAATGTAGTGACCTGAGAAATCCAGCGTGATCTTTATTTAGGATTTTAGTTTCTCCCAATACGCAGTTCGCCATAGATTAATAAAGGAACCGTCCATATTCGTTTCCGTGAAGCGGCGTGTATTAACCACAAGAAGAAATTAAGCAGTCTCCTCGTTGCTATATCAATCGAATTCCAGTTGACCAATGACATGCAATAACTGATAGTACATGGAAGGTATGCAAAGGAAAACATTTTTTTTTAATTATGTTTTTTTCGAGGCGATCCGTCACAACATTCTCACGAACATTTAGTGTTATCTGACACCGCTGGAGACGAGAGTAAGTTTCTACTTTAGTTTAAATACTCGATTTTGTTGTAGCATATCATAGTTCTCCACATTTCACCGACAAGATTTATGGCTTAACACATGTACCGCTAGGAGAAGTCTTCACGTTTTTAGGAAGGGAGTGACGAAAGCACCCACAGCATTAAGTGTTGAGGAGGTACGCTACATCATTATCAATAAAGGATTAAGTAAGCAGCAACATAACTTAGAAAACTTTTCACTTCACTTCACGACATGATTTTAGGTAACGAACGCAAACATATCAAACATTATTCAATCTTCAGCCGGTTTGTGTAACAAAGAAGTCACACGAAAATTGAAGTAGAAGACACACCCGTTAGTGCTGAAACAAATTCTCTGAAAGGGAATCGCTGTTGATACACAAAAGACTAGCAAAAGCTGTCTCAGAAAAGCCAAGAGGCGGCCAACGTGACAAAAGAAAAAAAGGTGTTGGAAAGTCTTTAACTGACTCCCGCCGCTGTGTATTTTCCCAAGGCCCAGTGTTAGCGTGGACCCGTTTCATCGTTTGCCGAGTAAAAAAAGCGAAGCTACAGAATACACCCTCCCGCTTTAACATCGTCTGAAGTCACTGCGCTAAACATGATTCAATATTCCACCAGTCTCTGCGGCGCAAACTCACTTTCAAAAAATAATGTTATTTTTATTTACTGATATGAGGGATTAAAAATTAACTAAGGCATGTTCAGAACTTTAAATTCCTGTACGCTGATGCAGGTTTATGTTTACTTCTGTAGATCCTGCCGACATATTTGTGGATGTACACCTCACATTTAATGTTCCATATTTCACACACAAAACCCCACACGTAAGGATTGCATTACAGTTGGCCTGGGTCTCGCAAGGAATGCCTTTGTATTCGGCTGATGAGGCTAGCTCATTCTGTCGTCGTATGCTTTGTATGGGTCATGGCTACAACAATGCGTTCACTAAGCTCCTTATAGTAACTTACCCGCATTCCTATTTTCGTATCTACTGTTAGGCCATCTCCTGCATTATGTCCATTTAATTTTGTATTTACAACCCTGTATTTACCTGACCAGAAGTGCTGTTTATCCTACTACCCAACTCAACTAATTCCCATCCATATCCAGATGCCTTCTTAAATTTTCTAACCTATCCGTTTGAAGGCTTCTATACCGCACCAATTTATCGGCCGACCGAACGAAAAATTTCGTGGAAATCTCCACAGGTCCGACAGACTACACTCCATAGCGGTACCCTGTTGTGATTTACCATACGTTTCATTTAGTTTATGTTCCACGAGATCCCGGTTTTTTCCCCACAGAAACAAAAACTGGTATTTTTCTTGGCTATTTTAAAGGTAACAAGGCCAAAGGAAGCACAGAGAAAGCTGTGAGCAAAAAAGTGGCTAACGCAAAGAGAGAAATTCACCCAAGCTTTGTTACTTTTAAGAGCTGGGAACCGATGATTTTTGTAATTATCTAAAAATGGATGAAACATGCATTTCGGAGATGCTGAACGTCATCAAACCATTCTTACAGAAAAAGAATGGAGTCATGAGAGAGAATTTGTTAGCTACATTACTGTTTCTAGCCACAGACAAAGTAAACAGAACCTCAAATTCATTGCGGTTGTACCCCTATCCTCCAATTATAATCTCAAATGATTCCTCAATCCTGCATCGTGATTTGCAGTTGCCTGAGGAAACACACATCTTAAACTAAATAAATAGATGTTCGTGGAAGGCTTATTAATTTATTTAAGTGTGTAGCATAAAAGATGTCCCTTTAAGTTTAAAAAACCCATTTCAAAGGGGAAGAAGAAAGACTACATGCAATGACATAAGAGATGAAGCATTATCATCTGTTAGGACTTAAAAAAGACCATTTTACTATCCGTAATAAAAGGCTTGGAAACAGGCTGCGCTTTACTAACACTTACAACAATGAAGCAAGTATATTTTATGTGTAAACGTCCACTGACTATCTACATTTAGACTTTTTGGTTTTACTCCCCATATTTGTCGGATATCTAAGATGTGATAAGTCTGTATTTCGTTTCTTAGACTTTATTTCCGATAAGTTTCGGAAATGAAACCTAAAATCCGAAATATAGAAAGTCAATGGATGTTTATTCATAAAATAGATATATTTTACTCTATGTCGTCGTCGCCGCCATCCGACGTCTGCTTTGATGCAGCTCTCCAAGCTACTGAACTCTGTGAGAGCCTCTTCATCTCTGCATAATTACTGCAAATCACATCCTTCCGAGTCTGCTTGCTGCGTTTATCTCCTTTATCTTCTATTTTTACTCCTCTTACTTCCTCCTAATACTAATTAAATTGCTTATACCGTAAGGTCTCCGAGAGTTTCATGTCAACTGATTCCTCTACCTAGTCTGGTTGTGCCACGAATTTCTTTTCTTCCCATTACTGTTCAGTACCTCATCATTAGCTACGTGATCGACGCGTCTGATCTTCAACATTCTTCTGTAGCGCCACATTTCGGAAGCTATTTTCTTTTTGTCTCAACTGCTCATCGTAAATGATTCACCTCCACAAACGGCTACACTCCAAACACACACCTTCAGAAAAGAGTACCTAACACTTAAATCTGTATTTGATGTGAACAAATTTCTCTTGTTCAGAAATCTTTTTCTTGCCATTGTCAGTCTAGATTTTATATCATCTCTACTTTGGTCATCAGTTGTCTTACTGCCCAAATAGAACTCATCTACGACTTTAGTGTCTCATTTCCTTGTCTATTGCCTCAGCATCACCTGATTTAATTCTACTACACTTAATTACCCTCGTTTTGCTTTTGTTGATGTTCACATTTTATATTCTCCTTTCAACGTAATGTTCCTTTTTGCTGTCCTTTGCTGTCTCTGCCAGAATTACAGTGTCATCGGCAAACCACCAAGTTTTTCTATCTCTTCCTGAACTTTAATTCCATTGATTCGTTACAAAAATCAAGCAAGAGCTTCGTTTCTTCCATCTCTACTGCCACACTACTCGTACGAGGTGACCCGCCAACACCTCCAGTCTTTAAATTTCTTCAGGAACTCTGTCAAAGTTTCGTCCGCCTCACAGTCTGTAGAACAGCATTTGATCGCACACACAGTGACAAATACGAAATACACAATTAGTGAGGGGGGGGGGGGGGGTGAGGGCGGAGGGGTGTCAGCTGTCCGGTGGCCCTACCCGACCGACTTCCGGACAAGAAGATTTCGTTGATCGGTTGTCCAAAGCTCTTACACGCTCCCATCTGTCGTCGATCGGCCTGTGAGAGCCTAAGGACCTTAAGAGGTCTAACATTCCAAGCGCCGATCCGTATAATGCTATTAGTTTTTTGTGATGACAAAATCGTCGTGCGTAGTTCCCACCTGGGCACCTAATGGGGTCTATTTCACCTCCGGAATATTTTAGCCAAGATGATGCCATCATTTATCCACACAGTATAGTTACAGGTCCTCGAGAAAAATAACGGTGTAACCTGTGCTATTCCACGCAAACGGCACAAAAAAGTAGGTCCACGAGCCTGTCCCTTCAAAAGCTTGACTAGGAAATACAATTTTTTCCTGGTATTTTTATGGCTATGTTAAAAACCTTACGTCAGAATATTTTCATATTTGATTTGTGTCTATAGACGCATCAGAGTTACGCAATACGAAGGTACGTAACTAATTTGTTGTTTTATTGCTTTATTTATTTATTTCAGTATCAGGTCACTTATATAGTAACAGTACTAGTTTTGATTTAGTAATAAATCATCTAATGATCTGCTTAAAAGGGATCAAAAAATAGGGACAGTGAGATACTAGAAAAATACATTAAAGATGAAAGTAACTTCTACACGCAGTTATACGTATGTTACATAGCGACTCGTCAACTCAACAGGACCATATAGGCGCTATTCACGTGAACACTACTGCGCTCTAATTGTTGAACTGAAGGCTACAGTTAACTGAAAAAGTGAAACTGCGAAAAAGTGAACTTTACCTGTATATTTTAGTGTGTAGACTAGTCGTTACTAAGTCTTTTGCGTGAATTTTAGTGCATTAGCTCTGTGTAAGCTGACTTGCTCAGGAGACAAGAGACTGGAGGATTGCGCCTAGCGACTTCTAGGGTTAGTGTTACATTACTCAAGATACAAACAAAAATTGGGTTAAGATGGATAGGGGCTGCACCCGATCGTGTGCGGATGTCGTTGCAATTGACCACTGTCCAGTATCAGCTGAAAGCTGGGTTGGCTTCAGGCTGCTGTCCTGGGCTGCGGTGGCGTTGGTACACATGAGACGAATGCTTTGACACCTCTGGAGCCTACAGAGCCGCCTGGTATTCCTGTTGTTGCTTTGCCTTCCTATTTGTACGTCCCTGCCAGTCGACATTTGTACTACTGTGATTGGCGAACAGTTGTATGTTCGCGAATTTCTGGATGGAAGGCTAAATTGGATATCGGCCGTACAGCTGCCCACTTATGCCCCAGAAACAGGTTGGAGGTCTTGCCCACTGTTGAAAGTACATCTGGGCGAGGAAGGAGTGCTGGAACAGTGGCCCATCTTCCAGAGCGGTCCAGACAAGAGCAGAGGGCGGGGTTGCTTGTCACTGTGAGCCCCTCAGGGAAACTGCGGACAGGTCATGAAAGAAGGCCAGCGTCTTCTCTGCTTGTCGGGGGGTCAGTCCCGTCCGAGATGGGAAAGGGGGGGGGGGGGGGGGAGAGACACGGCCAGCAGTGTTCGAACATACTGAGTGCACCCGGCTGCAAATCGTGGCTCATGTCGGTGCGAATGACATCTGCCCCCTGGGTTCCGAGGCCATCCTGTATTTCTACAGGCAGCTGGCTGATATGGTGAAGAAATCAAGCCTCGCTTGCGGTGTGGATGAACAGCTTTCATTTTTGTAGGATCGTTCCCAGAACCGATCGCGGTTTGGAGCCGAGTGAAAGACTTGTATCAGAAGGTCAGACTATTTTGTGACGATATTGGATACGGACTTCTCGACCTCCGCTATAGACTAAAGAAATGTAGGACCTCCCTCAGTAAGTCAGACGTGCGCTACATGCAGTAAGCTACGACCAAGGCAGCATAGTAAGTGTGGCGTACACATGTGGGTTTTCAGGATGGAGAAATACTTTCGCAGACCCGGAAAGACGCGCTGTGAGTCCAGAAAGTGCAGCATTCGTCACCGGAGAAAGAAAACGTTAAATTAGTATTAGCTCACTGCGGAAGCGCCTATCTAAAGGTTCCGGAACTAGTTCTTTCATATGCGACTTTTCAATTTCTCCAGGCGTATTTTATGACGAAATAAATCTCGGCTGAACAGTCTGGTATGAGCGTGCATAGGACACAATATTTCAGCAATGGACCACGTACATCAGCGCACCTGATGTTGGCAACGTGGTCGACTGCCGAAATATTGTCTCCTATGCACACTCATACCAGGCTGTTCCCCCGAGATTTATTTAGTCAGCTCTTTCATGAACTGTAACAATGCCCACGTAGTACCAGGGACAGAAAGTTGGCACAATCCACACAACAGCAATGAAATTCTGTACCTCGACTGAAATGTGTTTCGCAAAGATAGGTTGAATGCTGGTGGTAAGGGCGTGTGTAAGCGATAAAAAATACGAGATGCATATGTTCGTAACACGAAATAATTTGGGCGGGATGTTTTTATTGATCACCTGGCTTGGCAATAGAAGTAGCGGAAGAACATCTGAGGACACAGGTGGAGAATATTTCACAATAATTTCCTGGTCATGGTATAGTTTTAGGTTCGATTGATTACGGCGGGTAAGAGGGACTGGGGGCTCGTGAGTAACTGTTCTAAGTGCATTGTTCGAAAAATTACGTTGAGCAATTAATCAGAGAATCAACTTGTGAAGGTAACGGCTTAGATTAGCTGTTGACAGAACCGAAATTTTCGACTGCGTTAACATGAAACAGGGAATCAGTGCTAGTCTGTTACAGCATCACTGACTACGGCTGTAAATATCGACACACAGAAGTAGGGAAATCTTTTTGTTTAGCAAGAGCGACAGGAGACATTTTATATTTTCACAAATCACGAAAGGGGTGTAAAGCTAGTTCGCGTCCGTAGTTGAAAACTACACGTGCACCCTGGGTAACGCTAAATGAACTAGCACCCTACTTGCGACCAGACAATCGGTAAGCCATCTCCTGGTCACAATCAAACCACGATGGCTCACAGAAAACGGAATGCTGAGTGTCCTCCTGAGAGCAACTTGATTAGACAGCTCGGACCGATCGTACGAATCTGCCAACTTAATATTGAAGGCATAAGTAAAGTCAAATGCCAATACATGCATAACATTTTAACATTGTACAACATTGACATGGTTGCAATCCAGGAGACCCATACAGAAAACGATGAGCAGCTAAGATCAAGAGGTAAAATAACGGGCTATGACCTGATAGGTGCTACACATCACAGGCATTATGGTACAGCAACGTACATTAGAAAGAACATAGAAGATGCAGTCCTTATTTCTATATCTACCACATGTGATTGCAGATGACTTATTGCACAGTCTGGACGCTGCCAGGCGCACTAAATGGATAGAGACTGTTGAGGAAATGGACTTCAGAAAATCAAGCAGAAAGGCGTGGTCGCTACTTTGGAAGCTTGGTGGCAGTAGCAGGAACCAACGACCAACCAGCTCTATTTCTCCAAACACAGTTGCGGCGCACATCAGTAAAACCTCTAGAGCTCCAGGGGATCGAGCTCATACCAAAAAAGTTAAAAAGGAACTTAAAAAGTTGAAAACTTTAGTAGGAAACAATTCACTCCACTCGCAGCCCTTCTCAATCGAAGAGATAACACTGGCTCTGAGAGACGTCACGCCACGGAAAGCAGGTTTTGGTGGAATTCATCCAGAGTTTCTCATTCACTGCGGTAAATTTGCAAAATTATGGCTTGCAAAGTTTTTCTCCAGCATGTTGGAAACTGGAAGAATACCAAATACCCTTAAGAAAGCAAAAATCATAGCGATACTGAAACGAGGTAAACCGAATGACCAACCAAACAGATACCGCCCAATTGCCCCTCTTAGCATGATCTACAAACTACTGGAGAGACTTAAATGTAACAGAGTAAGTCCAGATATCCTAAAGTGTATCCCTGTGGAACAAGCAGGCTTCCGGCCGAACAGGAGCTGCACAAATCAAGTCCTCTCACTAACTTCCTACATCGAGGCAGGCTTCGAAAGACAAGAAAAAACATTCGTGGTATTTATAGACCTGACATCTACATCTACATGACTACTCTGCAATTCACATTTAAGTGCTTGGCAGAGGGTTCATCGAACCACAATCATACTATCTCTCTATTATTCCACTCCCGAACAGCGAGCGGGAAAAACGAACACCTAAACCTTTCTGTTCGAGCTCTGATTTCTCTTATTTTATTTTGATGATCATTCCTACCTAAGTAGGTTGGGCTCAACAAAATATTTTCGCATTCGGAAGAGAAAGTTGGTGACTGAAATTTCGTAAAAAGGTCTCGCCGCGACGAAAAACGTCTATGCTGTAATGACTTCCATCACAACTCGTGTGTCATATCTGCCACACTCTCTCCCCTATAACGCGATAATACAAAACGAGCTGCCCTTTTTTGTACCCTTTCGATGTCCTCCGTCAATCCCACCTGGTAAGGATCCCACACCGCGCAGCAATATTCTAACAGAGGACGAACGAGTGTAGTGTAAGCTGTCTCTTTAGTGGACTTGTTCCATCTGCTAAGTGTCCTGCCAATGAAACGCAACCTTTGGCTCGCCTTCCCGACAATATTATCTATGAGGTCCTTCCAACTGAAGTTGTTCGTAATTTTAGCACCCAGGTACTTAGTTGAATTGACAGCCTTGAGAATTGTACTATTTATCGACTAATCGAATTCCGACGGATTTCTTTTGGAACTCATGTGGATCATCTCACACTTTTCGTTATTTAGCGTCAACTGCCACCTGACACACCATACAGCAATCTTTTCTAAATCGCTTTGCAGCTGATACTGGTCTTCGGATGACCTTACTAGACGGTAAATTACAGCATCATCTGCGAACAGTCTAAGAGAACTGCTCAGATTGTCATCCAGGTCATTTATATAGATCAGGAACAGTAGAGGTCCCAGGACGCTTCCCTGGGGAACACCTGATATCACTTCAGTTTTACTCGATGATTTGCCGTCTATTACTACGAACTGCGACCTTCCTGACAGGAAATCACGAATCCAGTCGCACAACTGAGACGATACCCCATAGCTCCGCAACTTGATTAGAAGTCGCTTGTGAGGAACGGTGTCAAAAGCTTTCCGGAAATCTAGAAATACGGAATCAACTTGAGATCCCCTGTCGATAGCGGCCATTATTTCGTGCGAATAAAGAGCTAGCTGCGTTGCACAAGAACGATGTTTTCTGAAGCCATGCTGATTACGTGTCAATAGATCGTTCCCTTCGAGGTGGTTCATAATGTTTGAATACAGTATATGCTCCAAAACCCTACTGCAAACCGACGTCAATGATATAGGTCTGTAGTTACATGGATTACTCCTACTACCCTTCTTGAACACTGGTGCGACCTGCGCAATTTTCCAATCTGTAGGTACAGATCTATCGGTGAGCGAGCGGTTGTATATGAGTGCTAAGTAGGGAGCTATAGTATCAGCGTAATCTGAAAGGAACCTAATCGGTATACAATCTGGACCTGAAGACTTGCCCGTGTCAAGCGATTTGAGTTGCTTCGCAACCCCTAAGGTATCTACTTCTAAGAAACTCATGCTAGCAGATGTTCGTGTTTCAAATTCTGGAATATTCCATTCGTCTTCCCTGGTGAAGGAATTTCGGAAAACTGCGTTCAGTAACTCCGCTTTAGCGACACAGTCGTCGATAACAGTACCATCGGCACTGCGCAGCGAAGGTATTGACTGCGTCTTGCCGCTTGTGTACTTTACATACGACCAGAATTTCTTCGGATTTTCTACCAAATTTCGGGACAATGTTTCGTTGTGGAACCTATTAAAGGCATCTCGCATCGAAGTACGTGCCAAATTTCGCGCGTCTGTAAATTTTAGCCCATCTTCGGGATTTCGCGTTCTTCTGAACTTCGCATGCTTTTTCCGTTGCCTCTGCAACAGCGTTCGGACCTTTTTTGTGTACCACGGGGGATCCGTTCCATCTCTTACCAATTTATGAGGTATGAATCTCTCAATTGCTGTTGCTACTATATCTTTGAATTTGAGCCACATCTCGTATACATTCGCATAGTCAGTTCGGAAGGAATGGAAGCGGCTTATGATACTGTATGGAGGCAAGGCCTCATTTACAAACTACTCCGCATCGTGCCATGTTTGAAAATGGCTAACCTTACCAACGAGATGCTCTGCAACAGACCATTGCAGATGATACTTGGAAATTATAGAAGCAAAACAATGAAGCTCAATAATGGCTTGCCCCAAGGATCAGTCCTGGCATCAGCATGTATATAGCCGATATGCCTAATACTAGATCTGAAAAGTTTGGATATGCAGATGACTGGACCATAACTATACAACATCGAGATATGGAGCATACTGACACTGTCCTGACAAGCGACTTGTCCTTGCTGGGAACGTACTTTCGTGAATGGAGACTACAACCTAGTCCAACTAAAACTGTGGCTGTGTGTTTCCACCTGAATAATGAATTGGCTAACAGACGCTTTAAGGTATATTTTGATATCAATACTCTGCCTTATAATAAAAATCCAAAATACCTGGGAGTGACATTAGATAGAACCCTGAGCTACAAAAACCCACTCATCAACACTGCTGCAAAAATCCGTACTAGGAACAATATCGTTCAGAAACCATGTGGTACCAGCTGGGGCTCCTCCGCCTCTACCTTCTGATGTTCTGCTTTGGGACTTGTCTACTCTGCCGCAGAGTACTGTTCCCCTGTTTAGCTAAAGAGGCTCACACCAAGATGGTGGACGCAGTACTGAACCAAACTATGAGGATTATTTCAGGTACAATAAAATCAACCCCCATTCACTGTCTACCTGTACTGAGCCACATATCGCCACCTCACTTACGAAGAGAATTTAAAAAAAAGACAAGACAACCCGCAACTTCCGATTCACGCTTTGAGCAATGGCATTGACAGAGATTGCGCTCTAGACACCCACCTCTTATACGGGCCAAAGATCTAAAGGAAAATGGTTTCTCTTTTTAAGAACGCTGGGAAGTGGACTGGGAAGAATCAGCACCACCACAGGTAAACACCTTACTGAAACCGTCGAACAGACCTCCAGGCTTTGGCTTACCACGTAAAACCTGGACCATCCTCAACAGGATCAGGGCGGGCCACGGTCGATGTGCGGACACACTACACAAATGGGGAAGAGCACCATCCCCTAAGTGCGACTGCGGCGCTGAGAAGCAGACGATCCGGCACATCATTGCAGAGTGCCCTCTGAGAGCCTACTCAGGACAAACAACGGACTTCCTGGATGCGACTCGAAGTGCAGTTCAATATATTAAAAACCTAAATGTTAATTTGTAATTATATATATGTTGTTCATGACATAACTGTATTGAATTCTGTACGTCTTGTTTTTAGTGCCAAAGTTGTAAAGTTATTGTAGCAGCTTATTTCTCTATAAACGTGATTTGTACTTGCCATACGCTAAATACATAATCACGAAAATTTAATTTCCAGCACTGCAACGTTCAGCATCAGCAGACAAAGTTCAAGGCCATTGTAGAATACCCACAATACTTTATCAACGTCGAAAATGTAGTACCCAATAAACTTCTTTTGAGGAGGGTGTCAGCGAAAAATTTTCATAGAGGTTTGAAGTTGTGTGTAATCTTTCTTGGTAGTCGCTAAATGCTCTCACTCTCCAATACTGCATGAATGAAGTTCGTGTTGTGCGCCGTCAGCTACGCTGCCCCAAGGCAAGCATTGTTTCGACAAGTAATACTTGTTGTGTTAATAATTAAGCGACAGGTTGAAAATATAATTTTCGTTGCCCCTACGCTGCATTTGGTTCCGTGATAGCGTTTTCGTAAAACAGATGTGCCCAATGAAATTGTTAAGGCTGGAAAAGACCCGTATTGGTTAGACAACAGTGTCAGAAACCTGACACAAAGGAAGAGAGAGCTTCACAACAAATTTAAAAGTAGCCAAAGCCTCACAGACAAAAACTAAACGAAGCCAAAATCGGTGTAAGGAGGGTAAAGTGTGAAGCGTTCAATGAATTCGGAAGTAAAATTCTAACAACCGACTTGACAGAAAATCTTAAGTAGTTTGGGTCGTACATTAAAACATTAAACGGATCGAACCCATCTAACTAAACATTGTGAGCATAACCGCACTGACACAAAGAATTACACAGGGAAGGCCGAAATTCTAAACGCCTTTTTCCAAAACTATTTCACACAGGAAGATCGCACCGTAGTTCCAGCTATAAATAGTTGCACGAACGACAAAATGACAGATACCAAAATAAATATAAAGGGACAAATTGACAACTGAAATAGCTCAGGAGAGAAAGCCTCACTGGACCGGACGGGATACAAATTCGATTCTACAAAGTATGCCAAAGAACTTCTCTCTTCCCTCTTCTAGTAGCAGTGTACCATAGGTCTTTACAGGAGTCAAGCGTTCCTAATGAATGGAAAA
Organism: Schistocerca gregaria; assembly: GCF_023897955.1. NCBI lineage: Eukaryota > Metazoa > Arthropoda > Insecta > Orthoptera > Acrididae > Schistocerca > Schistocerca gregaria. The sequence goes on from NC_064920.1 coordinate 1,016,418,822, forward strand.
AAAAGCACAGGTCACTCCCAACTCTAAGACGGTTCGTCGAACGGTCTCACAAGACTACAGACCTGCTGCATCTCTGAGTCGGTCTCAGAATTTTGGACCGTGTATTACGTTCGGGAATTATGGCATTTCCGGAGGCCGAAATCTCTGTAAGAATCAACATGGGTTTCGAAAACAACGATCGTGTGAAACCCAGCTCGCTCTGTTCGTCCACTAGAATGAGACAGCAGTAGATAGAAGTACCCAGGATGCCGTGTTCCTCGATTTCCGGAAGGCGTTCAATACGGTTCCGCAATGCCGCCAAATGAACAAAATAAGTGCACAACGGAATGTTAGACCAGTTATGTGATTCGACTGAACACCGCATGTCATTATAAACTGAGAGAAGTCTTCAGACGTAAAAGTAATATCAGGCCTGCGCCAAGGGAGCGTCACGAGACCGTAATTTCTTATATGAACCTATTAGATAAATGTCGAAAATTCCACGAGGCTTTTTGCGGGTAATTTTGTTGTATACAGGGAAGTACCAGCGTTAGAAAATGGTAGTGAAACGCACAAAGACCTGCTTAGGATCGACGCTTGGTGCACGGTGTGACAACTGACCCTAAACGTAAACAACTGTGACGCACTGCGGATGGACAGACTGCCCCTTTATTCTGTGACTAGCTTAGCGCCCGCTGCTTCGATCTTTTAGGCTGTATGGCCTGAGGAATATTTTTGTTTTTATTCAACAACACAAACACGTACATTTTTTTATTTCCAACCGAGAAGTCAAATACATTAGCAATTTCCACAGAGGTAGCTTTAAAATACTTTAATAGTTCATTATTAATAATTAAGAAAAGCTTTCACACACTATTTCAACCCCATACACGCTATATTTCCAAAAATACTGAAGCACGTACTACTTCGTATTTCTTTATTCCTGACAGAGAAAAATTTGCCTTAATAGCGACATACTTTCAACAAGCTTTTCATCCCATATTCACCCCCCTTAGGAGCTGAATTTCGAAAAACCTCTTCTCAAACGACAGCCTACAGTGTAAAATCAACATCCTCTCCAAATTTCAAGTTACTGTCCTTAGTTTTGGGCTAGGCGATTATGAGTCGGTCAGTTAGGACATTGCCTTTTACATGCCAGTTTGTTGCAATCTTTGGAATTATTATCAGGTAGGAATGTCGAAAGACATCTAATGAATTCATTAACGCGCTTCTATCATTTTAGGAGGTTGGTGTTAATCCTGTTAAAGTGTAACAGATCCTCGAGGAATTTAAATGGGTATCTTCGTTGGCAAAATTTAGAGAAGTGATATTATCACTGCACGACAGTTCTGCTGCCACGATCTTGTGTGGCGATTATGAAAATAGAGTCTCAGATTAGAGCGTGTACGAAAAGTTCATTTTTCGTAAGGTAAAAACGCGATTAGGGCATAAATCAGATAATAATGGCACGAAATATGCTCCGCCACGAACTCATTGTGGTTTGTGGAGTATGTGCTTATGTACTCTCTCTTCATCGCGCTATCAGTGCACAGAACGTTGAGCAATGTCGTGGAAAATTTATAGCTAGTAAAGAGATGACCAGTTATAGTATAACACGTAAATACTTCGTCCGCCTCCGTAGCTAATTGTCAGCGCGCTGACTTCCATCCAGAAGACCAGGGTTCATTTCTCGATAGAGCCAGTAATTTTTCCTTGGTGCGACGACTAGAACGGCGTGCACTCAGACTCGGGATGCCAACTAAGGAGCTACGTGACCAAGGAGTACCGGCTCGAGGTCACGAAAACTAACAATGAGCGGGACAGCATGCACACCGCATCAATGACGCCACTGGAGGACGATGACATGGCGGTCGGTTGGTACCAAGTTTACGAGAGGTACATTTTTGTAAATACATCTTCGAAAGTATTTCCTCCTGGATCACTAAGGAAGGTTGGCACAGTGTTCGAGGGGTTCTATAAACGATATCCACCTTGGTTTTTCACGTAAGCCAGCATAGCTGAGAAACTTATAGGAAAGGACGCAGACTAATGTGCGCAACTGCCAGGCACACGTCGTGCAAACGAGGTGAACGTGGAAGACGTGTGTTCTGCGCGCGCTCGCCGCTATCGCGCATTATCATGAGAAAGCGGCGGCGGCTGGGCTCATACAGATGTAAATGGAGATGAGTGACTTGAGTAGTATCGGAATGGGGTGGTAAGAGGGAGAGGACTTCCGCTGGCCGCAGCTGCCCGCCAACTGGCGCGGACGGTCTGGCAAGCAGGCGGGCCAGGCTGCAGGGCACGCGACACAAGACTCCCCACCCCCTCCCCCTCTTACTCCCTACACATACACACCGCAACCTGATCTACCTCACCGCCAGCACGCGCCCCGACAGATGGTGCCTTGCGCCACGTCTTCAAAACCAGCCCCAGGGTATCGTCCGCAACAAGGGCTACTGCCACTTCTAGTATGCATTCGTATAGTACGCACCGCCTGTTATGCTTAGATTCTTTGGAAGCTGGTCGTATAATACAAAGCGAAAGTGTGTTAGGACAGAACACGTTTAGCAAAATCATGAAATGTCTCTTCCAGCTACGAAATGAAGACATCAGGACACACACACGACCATGGAAAGAGGTTGTTAAACAAGCCATGAGAGAGCACTGCTGCTTCCCCACCTACGGATGCTTCCTTTCATTTCTGTAAAGATAAGGATGCCAAAAAAAAAATGGCTCTGAGCACTATGGGACTTAACATCTGTGGTCATCAGTCCCCTAGAACTTAGAACTACTTAAACCTAACTAATCTAAGGACATCACACACATCCATGCCCGAGGCAGGATTCGAACCTGCGACCGTAGCAGTCGCGCGATTCCGGACTGAGCGCCTGAACGGCTAGACCACCGCGGCCGGCAAGGATGCCAAAGATGATCATTGATCATACTGGGCTGTAAAGTGAACGGAGGAAGTACTTTAATCGAGGGCTGTTCTATTAGAAATCTGTGTTCTGCCCGGTCTACGAACAGGCGCGTTATGGTAAACGGAGACCCCTAGCAGAGCAGCCTTTTGCATATTATACCAGACTCACTCGAAAATGATGGGAAAGTATTCTACCGCATTAATATGCACTTAATGCGAGAAAAAATATATTATTCATTTTAAGGTGTCCACGCGGATTTCTGCTTTCAATTCTATTAAGTAATATGGTTACAGTTTCTTTCACTGACATAATGTTAGTCACACGTGAATGCTGTTACAACGTTGACTAAGTGATCAGTTTATGGAGTATTTAGTGATATGTAACCTGCCATAATTAAATCTATGACAGACACGGCAAAAAAAAGGATTGCACACATCAGATGCCAGAGGGTACTGATTTATACCAATGAGGAAGCCGGACGGGGATTTGAACCCAGGTCTCCTACTTATTAGGCACATACGCCGACCACTACACCATCCGGATACAGTAGTCGCTACAACCGCACGGACTAGCCTAGCACGCCACCCGTCAGACAAAAATTGTCAACTTATACCACCAAAAATGGCTGATGTAATGCCCCTGTCCATTAGCCTCATTACTCGCGGCATGTCGCTGATTGCCGGAAGAAATCGAGCTTGGTGTGCATCTGCACTGCAGGGCTCACTGGCCATCATGGCCGTAAGTATACATGTGAGGTGTGTTCAAAATAAAGACACCACTAATATCGAAAGAACTCTTTCATTCCTTGGTCATAAGATGTAATTCACGATAAGCACACCTTCATAACAGTGCTTTCTTGCATAAGATCTGATGCCGATCCAATCGCATGTGTACACCAGATATGCTGATTGCGACAGTATTTTCCATGTGTAACCAGCTTTCTTTGGTAGCTGATGTTGCCGTTAAACTACGAAAGATTTGTCTTCCATGACCAGTTCACACAGCGAATTACTGGAAAGAAGCAGAAGAATCGGATTCACCCAGCACAACGTATTTAAGCCAACTATAGAATACTAAATTACTCTCGGTGACTGAATACTGCGCGGAACGTGACAACGTAGATTCTCTTATCACATCGGAAATTTACGCTGTAACATAACGTAGCACTCCTCAAAGCTTTCAGAAAAATACATAATTGTTAAGGCTTTCGTGGCCACTTGTTGACGAACTGCCTGTTGGCTTCTGTCTCGGGTTCTTCGGCCGAGTTTCGTTTGTGATTTTTCTGACATTTCACCAGCACAGCTTCACCCCAATCACCAGTAATGGAGGGTGAATCTTTGACAATGTCAACCACACGTGCTGGCGAAACATAAATAAAAATAATCCTCAAACGTCAGACCAACCTTTATACATTAATTAACCAACGGCCGTGAGATCTCGCACTACTCATTAAATCTCTGACTAACCGTCATCACAACAGAAAAATCCTTTTCAGCCTTTGAAACATGCAGGCATAAGAGCATAGGAATTTAAGGGCAACCTGATATTTTATCAGTCTGGCGCACACAGGAATGCACGTTCCGATATGCCAAACATCTGACAATAGCATAGCAGAAGAGGGTTTTCACGTGGTAACAATGCACAAGGCACGATACCACTCCAGAAAGGTTCTATGTAAGAATGAGTCGTCTTTCGTTCTCCAACCATATAATACGAAGTCGTTGACGAAGACTGGATGTGGATGCCGCAAAATAATACTTTCTACAAATTTTATTGCACAAAATCTTATTACAAAATAAATTCTACGCTGGAAGATTTCATACACTAGGGAAGTTTAGAATTACTTCAGGTCAGTGACCAGAGGTGATATCCACGCTATTATGCAGTTAACGCACTACAATGGGATGAAAGGCAAACCTGTTAACGACACTGACATCTTACCTGAAATCTGTATCTATTAGTTTCCGAAGTGACTATTTTTGTCTCACATTTTAATATTTCCCCCCGAAAACCAACGCTTTCAAAAGAGTGTGAAAGCCATGCGCGTTTGAGTTTTACACATTAAGCAACGCCAGAGCAAAATTATACGACGCAGCACAAGGAAGTGTCATATTGACATTTCCCTTCACTATCCATGCATGTCGCGCCGTCTGCGTTGTCCATGTAATAAACAAAATAACAGCAGCAGTGATTTTATGAGTTGCTCCAATAAATTTAATTTTCACGTACGGCACGAACGAATCAAAAGAAATCTTATGTAATTTTACCTCACTGCGCTAACAGCTCATTCTACTGATTCCTTATGGTGAAACAGCTTGTGTATGGTGTCACAAGGGAGCAGAAGCAGTCACGTGGAACCTGCCGAACCGAAGCGCAGCCTCTAAGCGCGATGCCACCTGTATTAAGGTTCCGGTTTACTGCCCAGCCGGCCCTCCACAATGTCTGAGAAAGCTCCGGCGCTCAGTTATTCGACCGTGACCACGACACGGTCCACAGCTGGACGACGATACGCATCTCCAAAGCTGGGATGAGGTTCGGCGCCGCAAGTGCGTGGCAGCGACCCTTGGCGTAATCACGCGTATGTCGGTGAGAAACCTCAACCTTTCACCAACAGGTACATGCTCACCGCTTAATGAATTACGTAGTGGGGACAAAAAGCCGTTTGCTACTATCGATGCATAATTAAGATAAATGCGGGACGGCCGCACTGCAGTGGGCATCCTCTTGCGCGCGAAGGGAGGAATTGTGCACCGCTGACTATGCAGCAGGATACACAGCAACCAAGGCCATTCGGAGAACGCCATTCATCGGCGGCCTCTAAAAAGCTCGGAAAATTCCACACGTATGCTTTTTACGCCAGTTGAATTATAGTGGAATTATTCAGACCTCAAACTAAGTGCTCAAAGGGTAGTGAAAATGTTTGCGTCTAAACTCCAGATTATACGACAAAGGTTTCTGGTCGTTTTATTTAATTATCGGAAGTTGGTATGTCCCCATTATCACTGAGCGACAATGAAATCAGGAGATAGAAAAATAAGTGCTTGTATATGTGGGGGGGGGGGGGGGGAGGGGCGCTTGCGATGTTGTCACACGTGCATCAACTTTTGCATAAACCACAATATACTTAAAGTAAGAAAATTTGGCTTTCTTCGGAAATAGGTTGTGGAAGAAGAGTCGTACCTCCGATTATCACTTCGGACCTCCACTAATAATGTCTTAGCTTGTATGTTAGATCGTAAACTGGTTAAGATGGACCTACATTCACTGACTGCAGCCCTTCCTGTCCTGTTATAAGCCAATTGTCAAGGCATGACACTCGTCACCGGAAGTGTCATTCATTTTATGACCTCAGCGTTCTGCTTTTTCCCCTTGCACATCAAACGACGTGAAAAAAGATGGCAAGCGAGAACTTAATCGCCTGCGGCGCTACTATGTACAGTAATGGTGGTGCGCTGTTGCAAGCGGGGTTGCGAGGAGGTGAGAAGGCGCGACCGGCGACCGGCGACCGGCTCGGTCGACAGCTGCGGGGCACCGCCGCCCACATCTGCTGCCTGCTACCGGTCCCCGCCTCTAATCAGAGGGTGGCTGGCACTCAGGTGGCTGCGTCGTGTACGGCCACACTGGAACACGCACAGCAGCAACCTCTCATCGTCGCCTTCCTTCACTTGCCATGCAGCTCCATTTTTCTGTTTTGAAGTACACTATCTGATTGTAAATATGAACATCCCAATATAACGACGAATTGTCCACTAGGAGTCTCAAGAGGCAGACCCGCACATGTAAATGGAGGCGGGGAAAATTGTACCATCGGTAGAGAAGCAGTAGCAGCAGAACGGGTCAGTCACGAGAGCTCATTGACTTCGAACGCTGACTGGCCATTGGATGTCACCTGCGTAACAACTCCATCAGCGACATTTCAATCATTTCAAAGCAATCCGAGTCAGCTGTTGGTGATGTGATTGGAAGTGGAAACGCGAAGGAACAAACCAAGACCGTGCGGATTTTATGTACTGAAGGACATGGACTGTCGAGCTTTGCGGAGGATGGTTGCAAAAAAATTGCAAGGAATTGGCGGAAGGAAATACTCGTTAGCTCTTAACACATCGCAGACGGATACGGAGTTTTCTCAAGTTTCACGCACCATCGGTTGAGGACGGATCGCGAGATAACTCGCGTTTACTACGCGCTGCCTGCAGACTTCGTCAATCTAGGTGTTTACATCCGTAGAGAACGTAGGTAAAGCGATTGATTCATGTACTTATTGCTTATTTAGCATTTTCACTGTAATTTGATATTTCAGATTGTTACCATTTAAGTCTCACCGTTCCTTCTGCTTTTAGAGATGGCCGTTTTCAGAAAACGGAAGAAAATGAACGACTGTGACATACTTTCGGAGGTTTTTGTTGATGGAAGTGTAAAGTGGCAATGTTGTCGAGTGCAACTGTTTAGAGGTCAATCTGATTCTGTAGTATCTGTGATAAGCCATGTGTTTGGTGACGATTTTTGTGAACTGTCTTGCAAGACGTTTTCAACCTATGATGATCAAAACTCAGTGAAACGTAAAACGCCGCCTAAAGCATTGAAGTGGTGGTCCGTTACAAAAGGAGACCAAATTCCTTGACCTAATCCTTCTAATGGGACAAATAAGAAAAGATAGATGCAAACATTAACTGTCAACACTCTCTCATGGCGCCCCAATATTTTCACAGGCAATCAATTGCAAAGGATCAGAACAGAATTTAGGATTCTGGTACTTTAAAGACAACACGAAATTTAACAATAGCTCCGAGAGACTCTCCAGAGTTCAACCTGGGCTGGATTATTTCCTCGGTAAATTCAGGACACTTAACAAACCAAAGCAAGTTGTCTTTAGTCGAGGGGTTGATTTCTACAGAGGAAGTCTAAGGTTTCGACTGTACAACTCTGCCAAAATTACAACGTATGGGTTAGCTGTTAGGATTGGTTGCGACAATGACACAACCTCTACTTCGGAGATACTACTGATAAACGAAACCAGGGTCTGTGCTCCTATCTCACTGAACAGAAGTATACCGCAAACCCAAAAAGATTAAGCATCAAGAATCACGAAAAGTGACATACAATGAGGTGGCAAAAGTCGTACATAGATGGCGGTAGTACTGTGTACACATGCTATAAACAGGAGTGTCTTGGTAGAGCTGTCATTTCTACTCATGTGATTCACGTGAGAAAATTTTTAGCTTCATTATGACCGCACGACGGGAATTAAAAGACTTTGAACGCGAACTAGTATTTGGAGCTAGACGCATGGGACATTCCATTTCGGAATTCAATATTGCGCGATCCACACTGTTAAAAAAGTGCCAAGAATACCAAATTTCAGGCATTCCCTCTCACCACGCCGAAAGCCTTCACTTAATGACCCAGAGCTGCGGTATTTGCGTAGAGTTGTCAGAGTTAACAGACAAGCAACACTGCGTGAAATTGCCGCAAAAATCAATGTGGGCAGTACAATGAACGTGTCCGTTAGGACAGTGCAGCGAAATTTTGCGTTAATAAGCTATGGCAGCAGATGACCGATGCGAGAGCCTTTGCTAACAGCACGACATCGCCTGCAGCGCCTCTCCTGCGTTCGTGACCACATCGGTTGGACCTCAAGCGACTGGAAAACCGCGGCCTGGTCAGACGAGGCCTGATTTCAGTTGGTAAGTGCATATATTGGCTCCATAATAGTGTGGGCTATGTTTACACTGAATGGACTGGATCCTCTGGACCAACTGAAACGGTCATTGACTGGAAATGGTTATGTTCGGCTACATGGAATCCATTTGCAGCCATTCATAGCCTCCGTGTTCCCAAACCATGCAATTTTTATGGGTGACATTGTGCCATGTCATCGGATCAGAACTGTTCGCGACTGGTTTGCAGAACATTGTGGAAAATTCGAGCGAATGATTTGTCCAGTCAGATCGTCCAACATGAATCCACCATACATCTGTGGGACATAATTCAGAAATCAGTTCGTGAGTAAAATCCTGCAAAAGAAACACTTTACGACTGGCTTTCTAGACAGCGACACGATATTGGGAAGTATCCCGACCTTTGTCACCTCTGTGTAGTTTTCTGTAGAAAAGGTAACATTCTTCTCCTAATATGGAAGGACAAGCGGGAGTCAGAACGAATCAACAATTCATTGTCCTTCTGTCTACAATAGAGGGAGCGCAAACAGAAAATCTAGAGAGTATATATTGAATCCTGCGTATGTAAATCATTACAGTGCCCCTGACCCCCTGGAGTGTTGGAACATCGATGCTGTCGATGACCTGAATAGCTGTTTTCATCTCAGCAGTGGTTTTCAGGTTATTGCTGTACACCTCGTCTTTTATATAGTTATTAAGAACAGTGCAGGTTCGACTAAATATTAGTTATTAGTTGTGATCTTTTTACTGTGTATGTTAGCTTATCTGACAATAATTCTTTAGTGCCTTTATATCAGTATCCACACCAAGGTTCCCTTGTTTCTTTAAATTTCTGAAGTATTTTGCTAATGGTAAATGATATGTATTTTGTTTTGTTTTGCTTTAACTGAATGGTAAAAACGTGTGGAATACCAAATACGTAAACAAACATGTTTTTCCCCCACTAATAACCACGTCACTTTAAATTTCCACAACTGTAAACAGGAAACTCCCGATAATCTGGGTGCTGATTATGAGGCTTGTGGATGACATAATGAGATATTGCAACTTCATAATTAGTCACATAATCAAAGATGTCACCTCTACACTAACAGAAATCCGCTCTGAAGAGTTCGATACAAAGCTATGGAGGTGGTTTGTTCGTGAAAGTAAAAATATTCCCTTTCGAGAGTGGATGCCGCCTTGTTCGACAGTATCGTTTTTAGGAATGTTTCATGGAACGTAAGAGGATAAATTTTCTCTACACATCAATGAATAATAAGACTTATTTTCCGACGTAGCCCGCGTCTCACTTAGGAAGAGAACAGCGTCGCCCTGATTTGCAGTACTCCGTACAGATTGTTACACCTTCAGGCTGATGCCCCACATGAGAACTATTGTCTTGAAACCACTTCTACAGCAATCGATGACCATCATGGCGGTGGCTGCATCAAGTGAATTAGCTGGGATGGCGCATTCGTCCAATTCCTTCCTTCTAGTCCGTAAAACAAATTTGAGACATATGCCCGCTTAAGAGCCTGGCAATCCTTGCTTAAATCTTCTGGATGACGAACTTTTGGCCACAAATTGTTGCCGTGATCGATTAACAATGGAACGTCTAAACTTTAAGGATTCGGCTATCTGTGAGTATGGCCCGTCTTCCGTCTGCCAGTCCTCTCCTCCTACCAACGATACCCATAGGCAACTCCCAATTGTCTATGATGATGTACTCATGAGTCACTACACAACCTTAAGTTGGAATACGACACTTTTTTTCCAGTAGTGCAATAGCTAGAACTTAATTATCCTCACAGTCGCTTTAAGTTTTCCCAAATTATTTCTGATGATACGCAATTTTTCTCTAGATTTTAAGAAGAATAGATCCGTCGTAATAACAGAAGCAAGCAAGCATTTGACACTGCTTATATCGATATCCGTGCATGTTTTGGAAATTTTTGAAAAATCAAAACCAAGAAAAAACCGGAAGTATTCTGTTATAATTACAAGGAATATTTCCGATTAGGATACAAATATTTAGTTTTATGACGACGAGTTGACAGAAACTTCAAATGGCGGTTAAATGGAGATGTTTGTGAGCCGGGATTTGAGCGGCGGAGTAAGTGTACGAAGCATTTTCGATACAAGGGGAGAGCGAATAGGAGGTGCTCGAAGAAACCGTTATCATGCACACAGAAGCATTTAAATGCGTTCATCTTTTACTGGAGTATGCAGGACGAAATTAATATGCCAATATCGATGTTTTAGCTTTCCGGAAAATGAGAGCCACCATCAGTAGAGTAAGAAAGTGAATGAAAAACGAAAAAACAATAATAGACGAGGAAGTTAACCGAAAGCGATTCGAAATACAATGTTTTTGGGTAATTTTGTAAGAACTTGTCTGTTTTAGCGAGCAACGAGTCGGTAATGCGTAAGGTTTTCAAATGTGACATGTAGCAGGTTTTAGAAATATAGTGAATAGCAGTTACCAGTTAAAACGTGTGTTTTTCGGTTTTCGGTTACCCGTGCAGACTCTGGTATCGGCCGTTTGCTGTTTTATTGAACTGAAGTACTTCGTGTTCGTATACCGCGTGCCAGTTGGCTAGAATGTATGTGCAGAAGTTTCACGAAACAGAATTCGCATGGAAACAGAGTCAAATGTATTTTACAGTAAAAAAGAAGTGATCAAACTTCTGAAATGACACTTTAAATTTGGTTTAATTTTATGTGGATCGTAAGTAATAAAACAAATTATAGAAACGATTTTACACAAAATTAATCTCTAATTCTACCAGCGATTACATGTTGCGTGGGTTTATTAAGTCTTCGTGCAGACAACAAAGCAGCCGCCTTTGAACTCTGTTGTTAGGCTGTAGAAAGCACAAAGGACGGCTGCCACTGAAAAGTTCGGGACGGCGGAAGGAATGGGAAAGACCCCACAGTGGTTGGCGATCATGTTACGCACGCGCCATATGTGAATTTTCCGGTGATTTGAGGTGGTCAATTCCGCCTTTAAGCATGGGTGCGAGGGCGGGGCCGACACCGGCGGGTCAAAATACAAACCACAAAAGACCAGGGGGCGGCCGGCGACCCGCCCAGCACATATCTCACTCTCCGGCCACGTTCAGGCGGAACTAACACGTAGGGGCTCCTACTGGGGGGGGGGGGGGGGCATCCTGCTGGTAACGCATATAGTTCAGATTGTTTCGTATCACCGAGATGAGTATGAAGGCAACTGTTCCAAGACATAGTTTATTGCCTCCATAATTTCTGATACAACTAAACCAAATCCTATGCTGTAAAGCGTGGTCACGTTTAATCACCGTGAAGACAAGTCATCACAGGCATCGACTAGCACTGTCCCTATTAGGCCGAGGCTGTCGCCTATCACCTCTGTGTTCCAGCCCTGTAGGACGATTCACTACCGACCAGCCGCCGAGTCGTCCTATATCAAAGGCGTCATTCGAATACGGTACGGAGGGTGCAGGGTCAGCACAACTCTCTGCCGTTTGTTTGTCAGCTTCTCAAACCCTGGAACCGCTTCTTGCGTGAGAAGTGGCATCAGTTCTTTCCGCTCCAGTCCTCGCACCATGGAGTAATTTCTGATACCACAGGGAATTCAAGTCCTCCGCATTGAACTCACAGACGTTGACAACTCACTCAACTACGAAATCTGACTAAATTAAAATTATTTACTATCCCTTGGATTTTGTACGTATTTTAATTATTACAATAATTTATTTAAGTTTGTCGATGCAGTGACGCACCTGCATGGAAGACTCTTTTCTGTTATGTAAAAAACTACGAGCGAGAGAGAGAGACGATTGCGCTCCGACAAATGTTCTGTCTCAGGGACGAAGTCCGTTCAATAGCCTATACCACTGATAACAACCGAAGTTTGTTCTCTGACTAAAATGGTTGGGAATTTCTAGTGCGCCGGTTATTGATCTGATGCACAAATCTAGCACCATGTCCGACCTTACAGACTTCAGTCAAGAGTAAATTTTTGTTACCTCGTTAATAGCTGGATCTATGATTGCAGTATCTATGACGGGCAGTCAACACGTTATGCAACACATTTTTATCCTCAGCCAATTTCGGCTGAAAAAAATGCGGAATTTGTTGTGGGACATCGTGAAATATTCACATTTCAACCCCTACAGTTTCATGAAGTACCGATACGTGGCGACGCTGTACGTAGACTTCAGAATAGCGTCTGCAACGGAGTAGTAGCAGTTTTTGGGGAAGGAGACCAGACATCGAGGTCATCGGTCTCATCAGATTAGGGAAGGAAGTCGGCCGTGCCCTTTGAAAGGATCCATCCTGATATTTGCCTGGAGCGATTTAGGGAAATCACGGAAAACCTAAATCAGGATGGTCGGACGCGGGATTGAACCGTCGTCCTCCCGAAGGCGAGTCCAGTATCTAACCACTGCGCCACCTCGCTCGGTGCAACGGAGTTAAGATCCAAACGGAGAGCCGACATTGCATTTCTTTTGGCGGACAACCAGAGCACCGTAGATATTCAGAGGCGCTTGCAGAATGTCTATGGAGACCAGGCAGTGAACGAAAGCACGGTGAGTCGTTGACAAGGAGTCTTTCATCAACGCAACAAAATCGTGCAAACCTGTCCGATCTTCCGCGTGCCAGCCAGCCGCACAAAGCTGTGACTCCTGCAATGCTGAAGCGTGCGGACACCTATTCGAGGTGATCGACGGACCACATTCAAACACCTCAATGCTCAACTGGACGTCTGTTGCTAGTCCTGACACCCTCGACTAACAGTTGGGGTACTCGACGTCTGTGCCCACTGGGTTCCTCGCCGCCTAACAAGAAGCCATTAAAAGCAACGAAGGACCATCTTTGTATAATATGCTGACCATGACAATTTTTATCGACATCTTTAAAGACGATGTAACAAGGGTTTATCACTTCGATTCGAAACAAAACTGCAATCCATGGAGTGGCACCACACCACTTCTCCTCCGAAGTAGTAGTTCAAAGCTACATCCTGAGCCGTGAAAGTCATGGTGATAGTACAAAAAATATGCAAACGAACTTCTTCCCCTGCACGACAACCCAAGGCCTTACAAAATTCTGCGCAACCGGGAAAAGCTCACAAAACTTCACTAGATTCTTCTTCCTCATCCACCCTACTGCCCGGATCTCGCACATTCCGACTTTCATATGTTTGGCACAACGAAGGATGCACTCTGTAGGAAGCAGTAAGTAGATGATGGGGAGATTACTTATGCATTAAGACGTTGGATCCTACGTGAACTAGTAGAGCAGTACCATGCGGCATAAAGGCCTTCGCAGGCGCAAGGCAGTCGCATTTAACGGCGATTATGTTGAAAAATATGCTTTTGTATCCAAAAAATGGGGATTAATATGGTGTATTGGAATCCTGAACAATAACATCCTGTTTTCAATAGTGTTGAATTACTTATTGAACGCCCCTCGTGCAAGGGGCTGTCAAGTGAAGACGAGACAGATGGAAAGAAAAGTAAGTACAGTGTTTATTACACAAGTTGTCGCCATAAGGGATGACACAATCATCCCACTTTGAGACACGACGGTCGGAGCCTTCATGGAAAAATTTCTGCGGTTGTCTACGGAACCATCAGGTATCGAGGCGTGCAGTTCGTCGTTCATAGCAAATTCGTGTCTTTCTTCAGGGCTCAAAAAATATGCAATCTCATGGGAAGAGAACGGGACCGTGTGGAAGATGTTTAAGGACTTTCCAGCGAAACTTCTGCAGCGTAGTCTGAACATCAATGGGAATATTGAGAATATGTGGGTGGGCATTACCCTGAACAGAATGACGCGTCCATTAACATCCCTGAGCGTTTGGACTTAAGGAACGCTTCAATTTTGGGGGAAAATGTCCACATACCGCTGTGCGCTGATTGTGGTGCTGTCTTCTAGAAAGTCAGTGAGCAATGGTCTTTGCAATCGAAGAAAAAAGGCATCATGTCTTTCCGGATCTGGCGTACATGTTTGGACTACGCTAAAATATTTTCGCTGGGAAGCCCTCAGACACCGTCCGCTCAGTCTCTATCTCTACCCATGTTATTAGCATATTTTTGGAGTCCTGAAGTAAGAACTCGGTTCCGTAGGCAAACATTTTTCCATGAAGGCATTGACCGTCTTGACTCGAAGTGGGATATGCGTATGAACAGTTAAGTCGATTACTTTCGAAATAATGAACAATTTACTTTTTTAATCGGTCTCGTTTTCATTTGGCTGCCCTTATAATACAGACATTTTGTGTTACAGCACCTAAATAAAGTCTTGCTGACAGAGACAGAATTTTATTGAAGATTGTTACCTCCAATTTCACGGAAGTGGCCGCTATGAAAACAGTAGGATTAGACGACATAAACAACAACATTTGTGACAGATTGTTATTGGTTTGACTATCATAAACCAGATGAGTGGAAAGAGGCAGAAAGAGACTGGACCACAGGCCACAGTTAACAGCGGAAGTCATATACAGTGTGAGCCTCAGAGTCTATGTTTACTATGTTCCACGCCGGAGAACGTGTGTAAGCGCGTCGAATACAAGGGATGTAGGAAAACTTAGTGGATATTCTTTAATTATAAGGAGTTTTCCGTGAGCACACAAATGGAAAGTGAATGATATTTCCTATTATTTTAGTTGACATCTTCATTAAATAATGTAGGTACTGCTCCCAGCATGAAATCGCATTTTTCAAGTTAAAGGCGCGCCAATCAAACTGTAGAAACATTAAAAAACTGTTACGGAGCAAGAAGATGAAAAACCTTTTGATGTATGCACTCACGGAAACTGATCGTGCTCAATCCAATATGGTCTACATTGGAAAAGAAAAATACAGTACTTGTCCCCCTGGACATATCAATAATTTTGTAACATGCACTTGCGAGGAATGGCATAAAATCTACATGGTACGCTGAGTATGCAAACAGTTGGCCATTAAAACTGCAACACCATGAGGGCGGCATCCAACGAACGTCAGAGGAGCATGCTTGGATATGCAAATTTTTAGTATTAAAGCGCCCAACATATAATCAGGAGTAAACCAATTTAAATCCTGTACAAAATGGATTGCGGAGTGAATTTCTCAATCAGAAATGGCATTAGTATTTAATAGAAAAGTGTGTACGAAGGGGAAACGTCTATCAGTACGTGTCGGAATTGGACAGCAGCAGGATCGTATCCTGCTTGCTTGATCCCAAGACTGCCATCAAAATATGAACTCTGTAGGTTGAGGAGGTCCATACTCAACTACGGGCAACTAGCGCGCTAGAGAACAGACACTATTCTGTCTGCAGTGTAGAATCTTACAGAGATATCACACTCGATGGTCAGGAAATTGGGTTGTTTAAAAACATACCTACACAGTGCGAGAATTTTTGGAGCATCTACGATGACCACCGCTGCAGCTTCTGTTGAGGCGGCAGCTGGGGGGAGGGAGGGAGGGAGGGAGAGGGAGAGGGGGAGAGAGAGAGAGAATCGCTATTAGTGCGCCCCATATTTCTATGGAGATTCCGAGGAGAAAGAAAGTTGGTACATCACCTACAAATAAGCCCTGTACATCCCCAAATCACATATAAATTTAATAATCTCCTCTTCCTACTACACCCTACATGCACCACAGTAAAATTTCGTTATTTGCTCTCCTTCACGGTATTGCTGGTTTCATCGCCTTTGCTCTTACGTAACGCTTGACAAGTAGATGGAGGCTGCTTTGGATATCAGATCTACGTTCATACTATTTTGTTTAACTCCCGAATGTATCTAGGCGTGTGAGGCATGGTTATTTTGGGAAATATTATCCACTGACGACACTAAGATCATTTGCACTTTTTTTTTGCTCAAGCATTATGAACTGTCAAGAGTGCACACAGTGCTGAGCAAAGAACCCTGAGTAACGATCTCACACGTGACTCTGAAGACAGCGGGCACTAATTTATCGTTTTGTCTTCGGATGTCTGTGGAGTTTCAGTCAGTGTCGGCGGCTGTTTACACCGTGACGTGTTGCGCCGGGCGCCCCGTGTTTTCCCGCCAAACTGGGGCGCGGGTGCACGCTGAGGCCGGCTCGGCGCCTGCGCGCCCGCGCAGCTGTCCTCACCGGGGATGATGACTAGCCGTGTTTAAATAGCAGGCCGCAGGGGCGGGGGCGGGGGCGGGGGAGAGTGCACGGTCACCAGATGCCGCCGGCGCCGCCCGCCCGGCCGCCTCCTTCCTTGCTTGCTTGCCGTTTACACTGATCGGCGCCACCCAAATTAACGCGTTACGCGGGACGGGCGCGCCTGCAAACAATACTTCGCTCCCACCATTTGTTTCACCTTGAAAAGCACATCTATGACATGAATTTCTTTTGTTGTATCTGGACTTTGTTAAACACAGGCAGTCGACTGCGGGCAGGAACAGAAACAAATCGCAGTAGCTCAACATCTGAGACCTACTCCCAACGTGCCCGAGATATGCAGTAAAGAAACGCCCGCATTTATACAGCGCCATTAGTAGTTGGAGAGAGACCGTGGCGAAGTGCGCAGTAGTTAAATATGCATCGAGCTAGAAAGACTGTACAGTCGCTTGTTCCTATATAGTAATTACTCTGAAAGCACTACTGCAGTTGCGAATCCCACGCTACAGACTGCCTTCATCCTCAACCAGAGCAGATAATTCCAGTGACAGCCGAAAGTATCAGTTGAAACATCCACCGAAATTGGAGTATAGGCCACGGCACCTAATTAGCAGCTGACTGTAGAGAAAGAAAAACTTTCTTCATCTAGGGAAACGAACATAAAAATACATTCGCAGCGAGTAAGGCGTAACTGAAGTTAGACTATCCAAGGAATGCGTCGTGACCTTCAGTTCGAACTCTGTTTTAATGCAGGTACCTCTCCGTAACAGCTGCGACCTACATCATTTGAACGTACGTACTGTATTCAAACCTTTGTCTCCGTCTGTGATTTTTATCCCCGTTCCCCCATTTCCCTTCAACACTACACTAACAATTCCTTGTTGTCTCAAGATATGTACTATCAAGCAAACCCTTGCATCATTAGGTACACATTCGAAACATTTACAGCGAAACGTTGACATTATTGGATGGCCCCATCACACTCAGCCAAGTTTTATTAAAACGTCCGCTCCTTTTAAGGAAAAGGATTATCCTTTCTGTGCTTCCTTTCCAGCTACTTCTACTGTGTTGCATGTTCAAGAATGAATAGGTAACCTTGGATTATTGACAGTAAACGTTACAAATAAAATGTTTCGTTTTTCACATAAAGAAGCGTTAAGTGGTAGTCTCCTTCGCTTAACGTAATTTTCCAAGGATTCTACGGAAGCCTTGAAAACTTCCGGGATTATGCTGGATTTCGATGTAGTGGATACCTTGAACTGGAACTCTGAACTATGATGATTGTCCCCGGTAGCAAGGATTCTAAGTATAGGAGCTGATCATGGCGTCACTGGTATAGCGTCTCTACATTTTCCTTTTCTTTTGCCTCCTGTTAATTCCTTTTGCTAACAATGGCCCAACAGGTTGAAAAATTACCTCTAAATCACACGCTGACACACAAGTCAAGTTTACCATCAGCATACTGCCTACGATCGTTCTCTCTTTTCAACACATTTACACGAACATTACGACGCTAAAGCTATTAATTAGTCCAGCATTTGCTCCTATTTCCATGAATTCGTCTTTCTGTCAAAATAATACCAGCCGCGTTGGCTGCTACTGCTGTTAGCAAAGTGGTCGTCCTTAATGCACCAATGGTGTGCTCCCTTCTATGAGGAAGAGGCGAGCCCTGACGCGCGTACCACCTCTTGCATGTGGCACGCAGAGGCGAAAATGCAGCTGAACTGCCTGTCTCATCATGTCACCACAAACTCTAAACGAAGTCGGTGGCAGCCACACTGCGCAGATTTCTTTGAGTTCCGCCAGCGAACACGCGCACACACACACACACACACACACACACACACACACACAACCTAACAAACCTTAGGACATCACACTCATCCATGCCCGAGGCAGGATTCGAACCTGCGACCGTAGCAGTCCCGCGGTTCCGGACTGCAGCGCCAGAACCGCGTGGCCACCGCGGCCGGCTTACGTGATTACTCTGCTATTCAGAATAAAGTGCGTGGCAGAGGGTTTAATGAACCACCTTCAAGCTGTCTCTACCGTTCTATTCCCGAACGGCGCGCGGGAACACGAGCACTTAAATTTTTCTTAGTAAGCCCTAATTTCTCTTAATTTATCGTGATGATCATTTCTCCCTATGCAGGTGGGTGCCTAACAGAATGTTTTCGCAATCGGAGGAGAAAATTGACGAGTGAAATTTCGTGAGAAGATCCCGTTGCAACGAAAAACGCCTCTGTTTTAATGATTGCCACTCCAATTCACGTATGATGTCTGTGGCACTATCTACCCTATTTCGCGATAATACAAAACGAGCTGCCCTTCTTTATACATTTTCGATGTCATCCGTCAGTCCCACCTCATGCGGATCCCTCACCGCACAGCAATACTCCTGAATAGGGCGGACGAGCGTGGTGTAGGCACTCTCTTTAGTAGACCTGTTCCACCTAAGTGTTCTGCCAACGAATCGCATTCTTTGGTTTGCTCTAACCACAACATTATCTATGCGATCGTTCCAATTTATGTTATTTGTAATTGTAAGCCATAAATATTTAGTTGTATTTACAGCCTTCAGATTTGTGTGACTTATTGCGTAATCGAAATTTAGTGGATTTCTCTTAGTACTTATCTACATCAGGTATCTTATCTACATCATCTTGCAATTCGTTTTGGTCGTCTGATGACTTAACAAGATGGTAAATGACAGTATCATCTGCAAACACTGTAAGACGGCTACTAAGATTGTCTCCTATATTGTTAATATGGATCAGGAACAATAAAGGGCTTATAACACTTCCTTGGAGAATACCGGATATTACTTCTACTACGTGACTACTGAAGTAAGTCACGTAAAAATGTGGCAAAAACTTTTCCTCTCGAAATTTAACTGAAGCAGAGGATGCTAAATGATGTTAAAGCTTCACCAATACAGCAGTTTTGTAACTTTCGAATTATCGTTCGTTGATTTTAATTGTTTTTTTCCATGTCGCTGCCAATCAGTATTATCCCACAACATTCGCATGTACAATTTCACTAATCCAGGAGCCGATTTCGTTTTCGGATACGTAACGAATGTACTGTGGTTGCAGGAGAAAGTTCGTAGCAATTCCTGAAATAAAGGAAGTACAACTTTTCTAATTATCTGTATCGCAGCATTGGAGGAATTATTTACACTTTCGCTGTGTCACGAAACCCAAGCTATGGTAATTAATTGAAACCCTCAGCTGCCGACAGCTGTTGTTCATATACCTCGATGGGGACAGATGAAAATGTGTGCCCCAACCGGGACTCGAACCCGTGATCTCCTGCTTGCATAGCCGACGCTCTATCCATCTGAGCCGCCGAGGACACACATGAATAGCGCAACTGCAGGGATTTATCCCTTGCACGTTTCCCGTGATACCCACATTCCCAACCGTCCACAATCTACATACATAATGCACCTAATGCCCATCCACTCATAACTCGCGCACACTAAGGTGACAATTCCGGTAAGATTTCGGGCAACCTGTGCACATTCGCACAGACTAAGGTCAATGGTTGGGTAGCCTTGAACTGTATGTATATGAAGATAGTAACTGATTAATGCGAAAGTTTACAATGCGAAATCCATCAGACCACGGCATAATAGCCCGGAAAAGAATTTTATTAATCATGTCAGTTCCGGCCGTGAAAGTTTACATTTTACAACAAGATAGTAACTGTTCTCGAAAGTATAGATACCACTCATGACCGTGCAGCTTCCCTAGAATAAATGATAATTAATTGAAACCCTCAGCTGATGACAGGTGGTGTTGATATACCAAATTATGGGATTAAACATACACTGGCACAAACAAGTTTCAATCTGGAAAGAAGGGAAGAGGTACAGTCGCATTCTATGAATGTTTTTTATTAGATTTTAAGGGCTCAGACCGCGAAACCCTACGTTCTTTATATTTTCACTTTATGTTAAGGACCATCGATATATTTTTGCAGTGTACTTTTTATACTCTTCCACATGCGTCATTAACAATTCCATACAACCAACACACGTATCATCAGTATTTTAGTTTACCAATGTTGTATACGTGTAGCATTACCCATATGTAGAAGTTTCCTTTCCCTTACGCTCTGTGTATGAACGGTACATTCGGTAAGCCGACACATATGTAGTTACTTCCGGTTACTCCAGTAACTTAACTGTTTTGCTGGAAACTGCTAACTACTAGCACAAAAATAAACCAAAAGTCTGGCGGCGAATATCACCATGCTTGCGCCGTTTAAGTTCTGACGTCACATTTCAAAAATCGTTGATTCGCCCCATTGGCGCGAGAGATACCTGCCATTTCTTAAAAAATTCTGTAGCTTGTATCAACGGCATACAATGAATTACAGAATTAATTATTAATGCGTTAGTCCGGACGAAAAAGAAAAATATTAGTAATTTTCAAGGGAATTTCTTCCCAGCAACAGCTTTCTCATTATGATTGGTGAACATTAATGATGGATTTTAGGCTGTACATTTCGAAGGACAGAACAAGTGATGTTCTCGCAAAAAACGTAACTGGTAGTCATACAGATAAATATTTAAAACGAGTAAGTGGTGACATTACTCAGAGCTTACGTGGTAAGTGTAAGCGTATCTGTCCGAGGAGCAGCCGATCCAGCTACCCACACAGGAAAGCAAGAGGGTTGGCTGTGTTGGGGGAGAAACTGCTTGTGTGGCACACGTGCGTATAGATGGAAATCCTTTTCTTGGAGTAAGTGGCGAGTGGGAATATTTACAGATGTGGCTGCGATGGGGGAGCTCCTCGTTCGCGAGGGAAGCCTTCCGTCTGAGTAATGTGTTGCCGGCGCCCCAGACCACCGCAGATTCACGAAGGGCGGAAACTTGCCAGATAACGCAAACCAGTGCTACCAACAGATCAATAGCTGGCGCCTCCAGCTTACACTCCTATATTCTGAGGGAATCTGATTTCGCTAAAAGGAAACTTTTAGTCCTAACTTTAAAAAGTAACGGAAGTTTTTGTCACTTTCATACCTCACGGCACCCAGCCATGTAAGTGTTTTTATACATGTCCTTGCCCGTTAAATTGTGTGTTTCTTGTGTCCTTGGCGGAATATGTTCCTAGGATCTGTTTTCGAACAGCTGACTACGACGGGTTCTTCGTATAAACACACGCGAACCTTAAGTTTAATGAGCAGCTGCGTTGCGAACATTCTGTCTTACGACCTTTCTAGAAACAAAAATGTCCTCTACGGGAATGAACATGGATTCTGCAAACGGAGATCCCTTAAGCAAAACTGCTTGAAAATGAGATCCAGAGAGCCGTAGATAGTGGTGACTATGTTCATGCTGTGTTTCTTGACTTCTGGAGAGCACGCCAAACATTTCGCACTATCGTTTACTGAACAAAATGCTCTGCGGGTGGGTCCAGAAATTCTTACCAGATAAAACTGAACACGTCAACCGTAACAGGGTGAAATCGTTAGGTATAGCATTAACTTGTACGCCAAGCAGCGTTGTAGGGCTTTTACTATACAATTAAGTTACATGGTTGACAACGCAGCGAACTCTCGATAGCTTTTTGTTGATTATGTTCATAGGAAGTCTCAACGAAATAAAACTGTAATGAAGTGTAGGAGGATGTGCAGCTGATCAACGGCTGATGCAGGAACTGGCAGCTAATCCGTAACAAAGATACATATAACTCATTGCGCATAAATACGCCGAACGTCCATTTACAATTAGGTTACACTACTGGCAATGAATTCCTGGAATACAGAATAATGAAGTGGACTGACCTCACAACTACTTTCATGTAAAGATTGAATGAGTTATTGGACGTACTGTCGTGAAACGAAAATCAGGTAATAAAGAGATAGCTTACGAAACGTAAGTTCTACCTATTCTTGAATATTAGGATTCTTATCAGTCGAATTAAATCAGGCAATGTTAAGGGAATTCGATTAGGAAATGCGATACGAAGTAATAGGTGAGTTTTGTTATCTGCATAGTAAGATAACTAATGGTGGCAGAAATAAGCAGGCCGGCTGAAGGATTACAACAAACAGTAGAAGAACGTACTACGAATTATTCTAAACTATAAAAACTGCAATGGATGATCATTAATTGCGTTCTGTATCCATCAACCCCCTTTAAGCTTACATAGGGTTGCGGCATCTGAATGGTCTCAGTTCAGCGCGATTAAAGGGAAAGTTTTAGCTGCAGAACTTGGCAAGTAAAGTCTTCACACATGCACTATATATTTTATATAGTACATTTTTGTTGACATCGTAAGAGCTCACTGCTTAAAATGAGTCTGTAATTGAAGCGCAAGCAACTTCAGATGTCTGTCATTTAGAAGAAGGTTGCCACGTCCAAGTACTTTTTTCCTTTTCTTTAAGCTGCGGGATTTCTGTATCATCTTTTGCCAGGTAATACTCAATTAAACACTTGTTTCCTTGGAAGTTATTTGGCAACACCAACACAGAGGCGAATTAACGCGTGTTGGTCTTGCACGCTCGACCCGTCGTGTGTATGTTTCAACATCTATTCGGGACGACTGCTGGAAGAGTTACAAGAGTTACTCCTTTCCTCTTCAGGTAATTGATAAACAAGTAAATACGAAGGTACACTCAAAGGTCTGCAAGAATCACAGCGAACATTAATTAACCAGCCTGGCCAGAATCCTAGTGCAACTAAAGAACTGGACGTCTACAATTCAGAAGTGACCATTAAACCAAGAACTATTTGCATTCCATCAGATAAGCACACACTTTCCAGAGGCTCGCACGAAAGAAGTACAGCGTCGCGTAGAGCTTTTCCAGCTTACTACGGACAAATACGCGGAAGGTGGATCGAGTATGCAAGGGTCTATATAAGGGAGATGAATCTGAAGGCAGTATTATAGAAAAGACGTAGATGAAGATGAGTGGGAGGTACCATACTACGAGAAGAATTTAACAGGCTACGGAAAGAACTGAGTCGAAACAAATCCCCGGTAGTAGACGATATACTGTCAGAATTAGTGATAGCCTGGGAAGAGCAGCCCTGACAAACCACCTCCCTCCGGTGTGCAAGCTATATGAAACAGGCGAAATACCATCAGAATTCAAGAAGAATATAATAATTCCAAAGAAAGCAGATGCTGAAAGGTGTGAAAATTACTGAACTATCAGTTTAATAAACCATGGTTGCAAAATACTAACACGAATCCTTTACAGAAGAATGGAAAAACTGGTCGTCGAGCCGACCTCGAGCAAGATCAGTTTCGATTCAGGCGAAATGTAGGAAACCCGGAGATAATTCTGACCCTACGACTTATCTCAGAAAATAGGTCAAGAAAAGGAAAACTTACTTGAATAGCATTTGTACAGCTTTTGACGTTGTGAAGTGGAATCGACTCTTCGAAATTCTGAAGGTAGCAGGAATAAAGTGGAAGGAGTGGAAGGCTATTTACAACTTGTACAGATGCCAGACTGCATTTATAAGAGTCGAGGGACATGAAAGGGAAGCAATGGTTGAGAAGGGAGGGAGACTGGGTTGTCGCCTACCGCCTGTACACTGAGAAACCCGCAAAAGAAAAAATGGTGCAGACAAAGTTCAGGATGCAAAATCATTCAGGTTTGCCGATGACACTGTAATTTTGTCACACACAGCGAAGGACTTGGAAGAGCTGTTGAACGGAATGGTTGTCTTGAAAGAAGGCTGTAACATGAACATCTACACACACACACACACACACACACACACACACACACACAACGGAATGTAGTCGAATTAAATCGGGTAATGCTAAGGGAATTTGATTAGGAAATGAGACTCTTATAGTAATAGATGAGTTTTGCTATTTTGGCAGCAAAATAACTGATGTGGATGAAATAGAGAGGATATAAAATGTAGACTGGCAATGGCAAGAAAAGCGTTTCTGAGAAGCGAGATTTGTTAACATCGAGTTTAGATTTGTGTGTTAGGAAGTCTTTCCTGAAGGGATTTGTCTGGAGTGTAGCCATGTATGGAAGTGAGTATGGACGATAAACTGTTTAGACAAGAACAGAATACGAGATTTTGGAATGTAGTGCTACAGAATAATGTTGAAGATTAGGAGGGTAGATCACCTAACTAATGAGGAGGTACTGAATAGAACTGGTGAGAAAAGAAACTTGTGGCACAACCTGATGAGAAGAAGGGATCGGTTGATTAAGACACATTGTGAGACATCATGGCATTACCAATTCAGTATTGGAGGGAAGTGCGGGGTGCGCGAGATAAATCTCATAAGGAGGACCAAGAGATGACTACAGTAAGCGGAGATTAAGGTGGTTGCACGGAATAGAGTAGCATGGAGAGCTGCACCAAACTAGTCTTCGGAGTGAAAATCTCACCACCACCACCACCACCACCACCACACCACCACCACCACCACCACGACATTGCGTGCTGCGCCAGGGAAAATTATGTCACCAGACGCAGTACCGCAAGGACTAGGGCGGGAGTAACCTGGTCCGTAAGCTGCCCAAGCCACGGGCAGTGGCGCGCAGTCCCCCGTCGGCAGTTACTACGTAGACAGAGGTGAGGCAGGAGTCTGGGCGAAGAGGAAGTAAGGAAGGTAGGCGGGCGGGCGGTGAGACGCGCCACAAAAAATGCAGTAGCAGAAAGAAGATGCGGTGCGGGCCGGAAGTGGCTGAATCTGCAGCTGGGACTCCGGCGCGGCGGCACGGGCCAGGCGAGACAGCTGGCTCGCATCTGCCGCAGGACCAGCCATCGCAGCCGCGAGCTGGACGGCGCGGCACGGGGGATGCGCTGCAGCGATCTGCCCGCCCCTCCACCCTAAGTGGTACTTTGCGGATACTAACTTTGAGAGTAGACAGGCCTGTGTCCAGCTGATTACGTCTAGGTGACTGTTTCTTACCGTGGTATGCTCGAATATACGAACGACGACATTATGTAATCTGCACCATCTGTTTGGTATTTGGTAGAGGGTTCAGTGTACCATATCCCCATAAAGAGGGAAAAAAGGCATCACGCCGGTATATATGAACACCGCCTCTTGCACTGCTAATGGTTTCAACTGTGTGAAGAATACAATCCTTACTATCTTCAGTTATGTCATATCCAGCCGAAGCCACTCACTGATTAGACCTGTACAGCTAGCAAACTACGTGAAGTTTCATTCCTACATTTCACGTGTTGTTCCTGGTAGTGTACCGAGGGGAACCTTACGGACTGGCATTCTCCAATTTTCTTCATGCTTTAAGGTCAGCGTCCGTACATCAATTTTTTGAAGTAATACGATGCACATCGCAAATAACTCGAGAAAATTACTTATGAATATTAGAAGATTTCCGACCGTTGTTAAGTATAAAACATTTCTGCCTTATTAATGTACTCGTCACTTACTAAGCGCGTAACTTGTAACTTGGCAATATTGAAATCGGTGGTTCGAATCTTTCTAGCAAGATGTACCTTTCTTTAAATTTCATACTTATTAAGAAATGGGACTTTAATTAAATACTGAATCATTTTCAATTAAATAACTTTATTTTTAATTATTGATCGTATAAAATAAATTAAAATTTGATACAGACATGCGAAATCTCTTTCCCCGTATGAAAAAATTTTAGACGAGTGTGTTCAAAATCTATCGAAAATTCTGTAATTTCGCGGGTAATATTAGTACTGTTCGTGCGATTTTTCGTTATTGTGATGATTAACATGTCAGAAACGTATATATATACAGTGGTAGCCATTTGGATGTTCGGCCTATTGTCAGTTATCGACTATGTTACTCGCGTATACTTAGGAGCGGCGATTATTGATTTGGTTTAAAAATGGATAAGAGAATTTGAATTAAATTTTGCTGTAGAATTAGAACAATATGTAACGAAGTTTTAGAAATGTTGAATACTGTGTTTGGTGCGTCTCTTATGAGTTAAGACATGAGTTTACGAGTGGTGAAATTTTTTCACGACGGCCATAAAAAAGTTGAAATTCACTAACGTTCCGCACACACAGCGCAACTGATGAAAACGTGCGAAAACTAGAAGAAATGATTATGAACGATCGCCGAATCACAATCAGAGAAATTGCTGCTGATGTTGGCCATGAATTCTTCTCGGATGTTTTGGCATGAAAGGTGTGACAGCAAAATTCGTGCCAAGGGTGTCGCATTTTTAGCATAAACAGCGGAGAATGGGTGTTGCTCAGGAGTCACTAAATGAAGCCAACAACGATGAAGAACTTCCGAAATTTCTCGGAACTGGAGACGAAAACAAGGGAGTACGAGTACGACGCCCATACGAAAGCTCAGTCGTCACATTGGACGCATTGTGGACCGCACAGATCGAAAAATCTCGGCAAGTAATGCCGAACTTACAGGTTCTGCTCACTTTTTTCTCCGATTTTAAGGGCACAGTGCATCATCAGTTCTTGTGAAAAGGCCAAACGATAAATAAGGAATATTAAGTACAAGTTTAACGCCTTTTGGGGACAGTAATCAGAAGAAAAACCACGCCAGGATCCGTGGCGAAACAATTCACGGCTTTTGCACCACGGTAAAGCACCTTCTAAGACTTCGTTGCATGTTCGTGAATTTTTGGCGAAAAAACAACACTGTAACGTTGTTCCAGTATCCACATTCGCCGGATGTGACCACGTCTGACATTTTTCTGTTTCCGAATTAAACATTACCTTACATGGTCGTCGTTTTACAAGCTTAGATGAGACTAAAAGCGAATCGCTGAGAGAGCTAAATACTATCCCAAGGAGTTCCACATGTGTTTCGGGGTTGGAAGGAGCGCTAAATAAAGTGCATAGTGTCTGTTGTGGACTAGTTTGAAGAAGACAACATTAAGGTAAACGAAGATGTAAAATTATATCCAAAAAATTCAAATTCCCGATACTTTTTGAACACATCTCATAAATCAAAAATACTGTTCCATCACTGGAAGTTAACAACATATCTTACTTTAGGTTTCACATTTTGGTACCAAATTTGAATTATCGTTCACAGTAATTTAAAGTAATTCATTTTTAAAATTATGATTCAACATTTGTTAATATTCCCAAATGTTAATAAGGAATTTAAGTGAAAATTTTCTACTAACGATATTCGAACTAGTCATTTCACGATTAAAATGTAATTTTTGGCCAGAAGCTCCCTCTGGGGTTGTTTGTCTCTTAGGTGTTCGTCTTTTCTACTTGACACCACTTCTGCGACTTTGGCGTCAATACGAGATGAAATAATCAGGATTGAAACACACTTTCCTCAAGCGAAGAAATGTTTTCGAACCCGGCACTCCACGATCTAAAGGCATCAACGCTTACCATTAGGTCACGAGGTGCGGACTTCCTATTAAAGGAAACAGATGTCTGGGTACTGACCTTCAAATCTTAAGGGCCACTTGTCAGACATTTCCTATCGGATTAAGATCGGGAGATGTAGCAGCCCAATCTAGGCGGCGACAGTGTGCTTGTGCGTTCGGTATGAAGTGATAAAATAAAGGACAATACTTACTCACGGTTGAAATAAACATGCTGGTTCATGCCCAATATAACGTGTGAGAGTAGGACCAAGTCACCCCGAAGTCACCCCGAGAACATCACAGAACCACTTCAGAACTCAGCTACACCCTACACATGCTGCGTGTTAGATGCCTCGTTGTGTCGCCGGGTAATTGAAGGAGGAAAAAATCACGACTCGTCAGACCACGACACCTGCCTGGAGTCAGCTATTATCCACCTGCCTGGAGTCAGCTATTATCCCGCTTTATTTGTATGACCCAAAGAAAATTCTATGCCGCGTTGATCAGTTGCATACCCGATTCCAAATATCCTTGCAAACAATTTCCTCAGTTTCCTTTGCAATGTTTGCTCGGAAACTGGTTCAGATGGACCTGCATTACTCAGCATCATTTCCTGTCGGGTAAGAAACCGATGACACACCTCTGGCCCCGACGGATATCGTTTTGCGATCTCTGTGACACATGGTTACGAATGGCACACCATTCCTTGTAGACACGTTCGGCAGCAAGCGCTGAAACACCAACAAGCCAAACTACATTCACGGTGTGGTCACTGACACGTCTTAACAGTTTTTCCTGCTGTCCTGTCGTCTCTCCACGTCGACCTGTCTTACTGCCGATTCCATACAACCGACTGGCACTACGTACCACTACACAGCCCTGACATCACCAGCAGAGCGTCGCAGTACCGTCCGGTACAATTACTCCACCGCCCACTGCACACCAAAGCGACCACTGTGACCTCCTTCAAGTGGCGATCAATAATTTGTGGGGGAGCTTATTTTCCCCCTTATTCCATTCGCGGATGCCACGCGGAAACAAAATACTGTCGGCACCCTTATGAGGTCAAATTTATCTTATTTTGGAATTGAGGTCATTAAGTGATATATCTGTTGGACAAAACAGCGTGTCAGTTGTTTCATTTTGGAACGTGGGATCTTAGAATTTTTTTGAGAAAGGATACATGGGATGTAAGGTCTCACTTCAGTAGCTGAGCATTTCTGTGATATTTCCATTGCAAGTAAAGTAGCCTCGATGTTCTTACTGAATATGTTCCACCTCCAACGTTAATCCAACTTGATGACAGTCCCAGAACGAAGAAAAATACTGCTGAATTGGTGCAAGAATGGATTTTCTAAGTGACCTCTCGTACATAAATGACAGCGAATGTCAACAAGCCAAAGCTGTGAACACTGAGAATAGTTTTAAAAATATGAGCCACAATTTCAATAGTTTTAAAAATACGAGCCACAGTTTCTAAAACCAGTCTGAAGAAAGTTGGGAGATTTGCCATAAAAAAAGAACACACACCAGGTGAACTAATCAATTTACTTTACTAATAAACGAGTACATTGATGAAATCTGAAGACTCACTATACACAAAATTTCAACGCATTTCTTCTGGTGGAAAAATTCGGTTTGTCACTTAAATACTACAACTATTAATGTCTTTTGTGCCTACGCAGTAAAACGAAGGAAAAGAATCAGCTTTATGATATATGTAGTGTGTGTAAAATGAGTAACATTAGTAGGCGGGATTTGGAATTCAGAACAGTCACTAAGTGGATGTTAGTATTTCATGACTACTTCAAACAGACGAACGTAAGTGTGTTTCAAATTGCAGCTCCGAACACGCAGAGTTCGGGTATTGCTGCTTCTAGCCTTGCGTGTTATTGGTGTTCGAAATTAGACTCTTGCTGTACGTAGTCTCTCTGTCAATTATTCCTTACGTTTGTCTACGTTACACTTCATCTGTACAGCAATTATGCTCTTTGGAATATCAAATAGATGCTTAATACGTAGCTACTTCGTAGGTGCGTCTGTGGTCTAATTTCACCATCTTTTCAATGCTCCTAATCGACGTGGCGTGACATGCTACCGTACTCCAGCGGCACCAGAAACAGATATCCTATAATATTTGCGTCGAATTACCAGTTATTTCGGGAAAAATAGTTTTTTACCTACAGGAGCGTGTATCCGGGCTCGGACGCTGTAGTCTATTGATTATTTACTGGAGCACGAATTATGCGAAGCTTTGAAGAGTCAGTTGCCTCTGAAGTTCTTTCCGTTTGCGGGTACTTCTCTGATTCTCATATAGTATTAGCATACATAGAAAACGACTGTTGTGGATGGTGGCTATCTCAGAGATTGAAGGCAAGCTTTAACTTTCGCTACAAAACATTATTCTGTGACAGTAATGTGTGGACCAAGTTGAAGTATATACGTGCTTGGTGTTTGATGTCCCAGCTGGAAAATAATAATTTACTCGTCAGGCGAAGATTAAATCCCCAGAGTTTAACGCACTTGTCGCGTACGTTCATTTTCGTGGAAAATAAGCTACAGAGAGACAATTCATTGTAGAACATACTTACAGCCTTTCCGTTCCCATAAATTTTAGTCCTCCAAATAAATCTATCCACAACCTCTGGTATTCAGAAGTTGTAACCAATAAAAATTTCGAAAAAAACATGATTACAGCATAACTTTAGTTTCTTAATTGCACCGTGTAATAACTAGAGGCCAGACCACTTTTTCCTAACTTCGGATTGCGCCATCACTACAGTCCTAATCCTACATGCTGTCATTGGGGTGCAGGGATTAACGGTTCTTTACTTCCTGTTGTACGTATTCCCACAACATATTTTACAAGTATGTCCAAAAATGTTTCGGCTCCGGGAAACTGTTCATAATGTGGATTATCACAGTTGTATTGAGCACAGTTAAAAGAAGATTATGTGTGCTTAATATTTACTACGGAATATCATGTTTTCTTACACGACTTAGATCAGCTTCCATTATCTAACTTTTACTGATCACTCTTAGACAAATGCTGATTGGAAGACTGCCCTTATGAAATTAACATTTCGAATAATTATAACAATCTTGTAATTTTGCAACGTAACCCTATTTTAGTTTCAGTGTGTGTCAATATAATATTCTTAAACGACGTTGAAGTGTTCCGGTCGTACTACTAATATAAGGAACTGTACATTAATTCTCGAACTTTACGATTAATATCTAATTTCGGTTTCCTTACTTCATGTTCATATGCCAAAAGTATTGCCAAATTAGAGCCGTAAAACGGAAACAATGCGAAATGGCAGGCGCAGTAAAGTTTTCTGACAGTCGACGCTCGAGAATGTCTTTTGGCCTACAGCAGCAGCAGTAAAAGTTAACTTGAAGAGGACGCCTTCGGTGCTATAGGGGAGTACAGCTAAAAGTTGAATGGACCGAGTGCCACTGCACGAAACAAGACAGGTTTGATATTAGTATGTACATTGTAACAGCCTGAACATGTACAAGAAGCCATCTCTAACGTGCTCCTGACGAAGATCACTTTATCACTGGCGCTCAGAAGCTCATTTAGTAAAGCGACTGTCTAAGTAGGTACTCATCTGAACACCTCGGCCGTACGCAATGGTAAGCAATACTCGATGGGAAACTTAATTAACGCATCCGAAACATTGTAAGTGATGTGTTGTAGTCCGATTAGTTGAAAGTTCCACGATAATTCGAGGGATAGCAGCTCTCTTTCGAAATTCAGATTCTAGCCAGCGGCGACTTTGGAAGAATCTTTGTATATAAACAGTGGTCAAGTGCCACGAATATGGCTGCCTGTAATCGTAACAAGTGCGGTGATCGTAACTAGAAAATGCTTTTTAGCAACTAGTACGAATCGGATGATGATGTGGATACGTATGACACCGATGAAGACCCTTCATATACATTGCTGAACGGAAATTCGCATCAAAAGGTATTACTCATCATGTAATGTGCGTATTTATTAAAGCATGGGGTCAAGTTACACTCACGTCGCTTACCATAGTTTCCGTGCTTTTAACTGAAAGTGCAATGGCTGTCACGTTAAGCGTCATCCTTAACATTGTTGACATGCAGTAGTAAAGCGTTTGCAGTGGTTTCTTATTGAGAATTATCTACAGCTGTATTCGTGTGTTGAAAATCATACGAACAGCAGTCAATTACGGATTTACTTCATTTATGTATCCTGTAAGTCCTGTGTTGTGTGCGTATCTATATTTGGTTTATGTATTAGGGTGTTAACGAGTATGTTCTACCAATTATCGATTAATGTATTTTACATTCGTGCGTGAAATTATTCTGAGATGTAAGGAGATGTTAAGCTTATAAGCTCTGAATGTTTACAGGTTCGGAGGAACATCACAGAAATGCATCCTTCCGAATACGCACCAGGTCCTGACATTCTGCAATCAGTCACAGTTGATATATATGACCAGAGCAGTCAACAGGGAGAACGGTAGAGGATAAAACATGGAGTACCCAGGAAGAAAGCTAAATGAAATTACAGATGTAAATAGGAGAGGAGGAGGGGCAGGGGGGAGGGTTGAATGAGAACACACGTGCCCTCTATGTGAATGCTCTGAAGTCTAAATGAACAGTCGTACGCCAATGGGAACACTGTTTACTTGCTAACCGAGTGCATTAATATTAAGTGCACTCGGTTTGGAAGTAAATAATATTAAGTACCCCTTGACGAAATTTTGAGACTAAAATTGTGGGTAGGAGTTACCACTTTAAAAAATGTCGTTACGGTGTAGATAGGTGTGAAAATATGACGTACTTGGATTAAAAAAATCACATTGGATGAATTCAAAACTTTATGAATGGGAATTTATTAGAACTTTACTGAACTTTACTGCGCGATTTCTAGAAAAAACAAAAATGTCGCTTAGGTGTTTTTATTTTTTTATACAGCCGAGGTCTTGATTTAGACCTACACAGGCCGTACAACGACAATAACCAAACAAATAAGGTAGATAATTTTAGTTTATCTTGCAGTAAGGTTGCTTCTTGAAATCTTCAATGACAGTGGGCATAAAATGAGGCTAGGATTTATATAAATCTGTTAGCTTTTACTTTGGTAACAAATCTTTGCGATCTTGCTACGTGACCTTCTGGAGTGTATTCCTAGATTCTGGAGAACCAGTTTACGAAGCTTTGGATGTGGTGGCCCTAAGATAAGACTTCTTTTTTCGAACATCTGTCTAAACACTCACGAAAATCATGCGTAGGTGACGTGATCGTAAGTACGCCTTTTTTTTAGGTAATCCTTTTTATACAAATTTCGCATTTCTTAATCAATGAACTGCAGTTCGTTACCTTATCCGGCACCGAGTCTGTCACAGTTCTATGTTACGCCCCAACTATTTCGCTACATTAATTAAGAGTCAGTTCCCTATCTCCATAACATAGGGAAAAAACAACATATCTGAGTGTCATATTACAATCTTCAGGAATGTCCACTCAGTTTGGAGGGTATTTTGGATCCATAGCCAACTGTAGTAGGCACCCGCATCCTCTGGACTCGGGAAACTGTGACACGCGAGAAAGATGTCAGACCTAGGGACAGAACTGACAAATGTCCAGGGTTCCACTAGAACATGCTCGCAGAGCAGGTAGCACGCGCCTAAGCCGAGACGATAAATTTACCTCCACTTGCTGCATAAAGGGAGGACGAGATTAATGTTGCGTCCCATCGACAACGAGGTCATTTAAGACGGAGCACAAGCTCGGATTACGGAAGGAAATCGGAAGTGCCCTTTCAAAAGAACCGTCCCGGCATTTGCCTGAAGCGATATAGGGAAATCACGGAAAACCTACGCCCGGGCGCGGGTTTGAATCGCCGTCCTCCCGAATACGAGTGCAGTATGTGCTGCACAAATAATGGAGAAACTGCATCCACGAGAGCAAATAAGCTGCACGTGTTAGACCCAGGGTTGAAATTATCGTAGGAACCACACACCCACTAAAGTAAGAGTCGGCAACCACAAGCACACCACCCCCGGGCAAGGGCGCCACCGTTCTAACAAGGATAGGGTTTTTATGCAGCAGTCTCATCTGATTTGAGGCACAATGAGTTCTAAAATATAAACGGAAAACATATGCGCTTAACAAAAACAGGAAATTCTCCTACAGAAACAAATTAATTGGTCATTGTTTTAGCAATAAGTCGATATATCTACACTCCTGGAAATGGAAAAAAGAACACATGGACACCGGTGTGTCAGACCCACCATACTTGCTCCGGACACTGCGAGAGGGCTGTACAAGCAATGATCACACGCACGGCACAGCGGACACACCAGGGACCGCGGTGTTGGCCGTCGAATGGCGCTAGCTGCGCAGCATTTGTGCACCGCCGCCGTCAGTGTCAGCCAGTTTGCCGTGGCATACGGAGCTCCATCGCAGTCTTTAACACTGGTAGCATGCCGCGACAGCGTGAACGTGAACCGTATGTGCAGCTGACGGACTTTGAGCGAGGGCGTATAGTGGGCATCCGGGAGGCCGGACGGACGTACCGCCGCATTGCTCAACACGTGGGGCGTGAGGTCTCCACAGTACATCGATGTTGTCGCCAGTGGTCGGCGGAAGGTGCACGTGCCCGTCGACCTGGGACCGGACCGCAGCGACGCACGGATGCACGCCAAGACCGTAGGATCCTACGCAGTGCCGTAGGGGACCGCACCGCCACTTCCCAGCAAATCAGTGACACTGTTGCTCCCGGGGTATCGGCGAGGACCATTCGCAACCGTCTCCATGAAGCTGGGCTACGGTCTCGCACACCGTTAGGCCGTCTTCCGCTCACGCCCCAACATCGTGCAGCCCGCCTCCAGTGGTGCGACAGGCGTGAATGGAGGGACGAATGGAGACGTGTCGTCTTCAGCGATGAGAGTCGCTTCTGCCTTGGTGCCAATGATGGTCGTATGCGTGTTTGGCGCCGTGCAGGTGAGCGCCATAATCAGCACAGCATACGACCAGGCACACAGGGCCAACACCCGACATCATGGTGTGGTGAGCGATCTCCTACACTGGCCGTACACTTCTGGTGATCGTCGAGGGGATGGTACATCCAAACCATCATCGAACCCATCGTTCTACCATTCCTAGACCGGCAAGGGAACTTGCTGTTCCAACAGGACAACGGACGTCCGCATGTATCCCGTGCCACCCAACGTGCTCTAGAAGGTGTAAGTCAACTACCCTGACCAGCAAGATCTCCGGATCTGTCCCCCATTGAGCATGTTTGGGACTGGATGAAGCGTCGTCCCACGCGGTCTGCACGTCCAGCACAAACGCTGGT
Organism: Schistocerca gregaria; assembly: GCF_023897955.1. Taxonomy (NCBI): domain Eukaryota; kingdom Metazoa; phylum Arthropoda; class Insecta; order Orthoptera; family Acrididae; genus Schistocerca; species Schistocerca gregaria. The sequence continues at coordinate 1,016,454,145 of NC_064920.1, forward strand.
CCAACTGAGGCGCCAGGTGGAAATGGCATGGCAAGCCGTTCCACAGGACTACATCCAGCATCTCTACGATCGTCTCCATGGGAGAATAGCAGCCTGCATTGCTGCGAAAGGTGGATATACACTGTACTAGTGCCGACATTGTGCATGCTCTGTTGCCTGTGTCTATGTGCCTGTGGTTTTGTCAGTGTGATCATGTGATGTATCTGACCCCAGGAATGTGTCAATAAAGTTTCCCCTTCCTGGGACAATGAATTCACGGTGTTCTTATTTCAATTTCCAGGAGTGTATTTTACAAGGCTTGCAACGGAATAATTTTTATATTAACTTTTCGTGGGAACTTACTTTACTCTGAACTTTTGCGCTTCTCTTATTCAAAATAATTAGATGTCAGTTGGTGTGTGTGCCGTGTGTTTTAAAAGGCCATCTACAGTACCCAAGACCTCTTTGTAGTATACATTAATAGTGCCTGTCTATAACAGTTACTTGCCTCACAGAGATTTATGATGCTCGAAAATTCATTACCGGTACATTCGAATTTATTCCGATTCAGGAATTTATTTGTATCATGCATTACTGGAAAGTACGCTACGTACATTTCCGTGTAGAACTTCAACAACTCCTGGGGACATACACTACGTACTAGTACATCATGAGAATTAGAACTATCTGCATCGAACTGCCGCACAGAAAATGAGGGTCTTTAAAGGATGAGTAGGAAAAACTAGCATCTGTCTTCGTGTTTCTCAGGATGTATTAGGACATTCAAATTTAGACTGCGAAATTTAGGATGTCATGTATTTACAATGCTTCTAAGGCTTTCGAATTGTTCCGTAAAATAATTCAGTCTTCGGTGACGTGTAAGAAAATTATTCCTTACACGACGAACCATTTACATCACTTGCTGCTCTCTCTAATGCTTGCTTCTAAACGACGTTTATTAAATGATCATCATCGTATCACCAGGTCGCATTGTTTAACTGTCTTCGAACCACTATGCAGCCCACAGACTTCAAAAATCCAATAAACTGATTTGGAAAATTTGGTCAATGATATTTATGATTCTACTATCGACATCAGTTACAAATAATTTTGCCACCGTTGTCAACAAACTGCTCTACAAGATATGGGATACATTCATCATTATCGTTTAAGCATTCAACTACAGTATTTTCAGTTTGCTACACAAACTCTTCTGCGAATATTTTCCATATAGGCGCATATTCGCCCGAAAGGAAACTGTGAAACACTGATATCAGATGATTCACCTAAAGATTCTTTAAAACGTCCAACTAATCCAGCGACTGAAAGTAGGTCATACGATGGCTCTGTTTGAAAAACTGAAGATATATTATCACACAAAAGTGTGAAAACAAATTATTTAATGAAAGATTGGAAAATGTATCAACGAATTTCTTCAAATTCTTCGACAGTATCTTTAAATAAAAAGAACGACACATAGAAAAAAGTATCTTTATAAACATATAAGTAAGCAAATGATGACCCAGATTAAAAATGAGCTATGTGCGAGAGAGTAGTATATCATCCCCTCCGTAGTGTTATCTTTGTTAACTACATGTACAATGAACTTGTGCTGCTTTTGCTTTTGTAAATTTCCTGCACGTTCTGTTTTCAATGTCAACTGCACACAGTAAATTGTGTGTGACGTTTAATAGGTGTGAAATTCTACTTAAGTAGATGACAAGAAAACTAAAGGTAGAAGCGGTGTCTAAATTCTCCATTAACTCTTCACAGAGATCGATATTTAATTACAAAACGGTCCTTATCTGTATATTACAGAACAATACAGCACCTCACATTTCGGAAACGTCGCTAAGAAAGAGCACAATACACGAAAACACAATATAAAAATGGGTTAATTTCCCAAAACGCGTCGCGCGAAAGTAAAAAGATCATCACGATTGGCAGCAGAAGGAAATTATTTTTTAAATTCTGTTCCGTAGCTCTCTTTACAGTCATTACACGGTTCAGTCACATTACTGTGACCACCACAGTCATTGGCTTTCGGTCCAAGGGTGGAAGCATTTCCGGAACGACTAAGTTCGTAAACTGTTCGCGTGCTGCAAGCGAAAATGGCGCTATCGAAAACCGGCGCCAGGGCAACAGTGGCCCACCTCTGGCAATACGTGACTGGTGAACGACTGCTGCGGATATGTGTACGGGCGAGTAGGCGTGCAACTGTTGAGCAAATGACCGCCCAGATGAACCAAGGGGCTGCTAACAGTCTCTCTTCCACGACCGTTTAGTGAACGTTGCTGCGCAGCAGGCGCCTGGTTCATGCAACCATGCTGACTGCTGTTTATCGGCGACGAAGACTGGACTTTTGCACGCCAATACCGCAAATGGACGTCGACTGAGTGGGGACAGGTGGCCCTTTCAGATGGCTCACTTTTTATGCTCCACTAGACAGATCGCCGTTGGCGAGTACGGCGTAAAACATCTGAAAGCAAACAACCTGCAACATTCGTCGGAAGTGTCAAGGCCGGAGGAAGGAGCTTTATGGTCTGGGGAACGTTTCCCCGACATTCAGGGGGTGAACTCTTCATTCGGGAAGGCACAATGGATAGAAACAAGTATGCATCTATCCTAGGGTGAACATGTCCATTCCTACACGCAGTTCGTTTTTCCTCTGCACGATGGCATCTACCAGCAGGCCAATACAACGTGCCACATAGTTCGCAGTGTACGTGCGTGGTTCGAAGAGCACCAGGGTGAGTGTTCCGTATTACCGTGGCCAAAAATCTCCCCACATTAAAACACAATCGAGAATCTATGGGACAGCCATTATCAGGCTGTTAGTGCAAAGGATCCTAGATAGACCACGAAACCTAACCACGACGCTGAAGTCTGCATAGCTCCACATTCGTACAATACAAATATGAAATGGGAACTATTTCCTGGTTCAACTGTACCCACTAACGAAAATTAACGTGAATTAATTCCTATTTAAGTACAAACAATTAAGCCCTATTTATAGGAATCTGCACAACTTCATCGAAATTTTTCAGGCAGAGTAATAAAAAAATAAGTAAAAACGACACTGCACTCAGCCCAGAAAGAGCTGGAACATTTGTTAGTAGAAGATAATTGAATTCAATATCGTATGACGTGGAAATTCTCTGTAGTTAATCATTAGCGTCGTTTATAAGCTACAGTGTGTCGTGCAGAATGTAAGAAATTACTGTGAAATCCATGAACTATTAAAATTACAGTCTGACCTCAGCAACATACAAATTATAAACTGCGATACTAGCAGCTCCTTTAACTATATATACTACGAAACTGTTCGAGTATTACGTACGCCGTGTCACACTAAGACTACTAACTTACTAACTTTCGATAGAATACAAATAACAAGCGTGGAACATTTCACGGCTCAACTTTGTTGTAATTTGAGATAACGTGAATTAACATCTTTGTAAAGTGGGTATTTGCAGCTTTCCATAATTCGCCTATATGACTCCCGTTTTCGTTGTTGTTTGGCACTGGCCACATCAGTTAACTTCGGTAAATGACCTTGAATGAAAATGTAGTTTACAGAAATTGATACTTTACTCTATGCCAAACTACGTAAAGTAAGACGACAAAACGAATTCCAACAATGCAACACAATACATTTCCAACGTAAACCGTAATATGTGGTCGATATTTAGGGCGATGCGAGCGAGCGAGCGAGAGAGAGAGAGAGAGAGAGAGAGAGAGAGAGAGAGAGAGAGAGCTAGCTACACCAACCAATGAAGATATAAAAACAATGACAGTGTCCTGAGCTCTCAGCCAATCGGTGCGGTGAAGAGGTAATCAGCGACCACTGTCGATGTAAGTTCTCTCGTTGACAGAAGACATCAGAGGCCAACAGAAGCATCAGAAGAACCCTGAGGAGGTAGCTAGTGGCTTGAAAGACGGTGGTACCTGATGAACTGACCCCACTCAAAGATAGGCAGGAAGAAATATCAGGAACATCACTAGATATAGAGCACAAACTCGGACTGTCAAGTATTGGGCTGAATACTTGATTGCTCGAACGAAATTTGAGAGATATTCATTCAGCAATTGATAGATAACGGCAAACGATAAATTTGGTGTAGCGAACTAGGTAGGAAGTACAGCTGGTCGTTCAAAACTTCCTTATCATACAAGGCAGCACCAGATGCCATCAAAATTGTGCACTGCTGCTTCTTCTTCTTCTTCTTCTTCTTCTTCTTCTTCTTCTTCTCGTCTGCTTCTTCTTTCTTGAAGATACTAACCCATCTCCAGTACTTACCGACAGGTTTACCGATAGTTCACTGTTCCTCAATTGTATGAGTATCAATCTTATTCCAACAAAACGTTGAAGGAGCTTCATTTGAATGGAATGTTGAGGTTCATGCCCACCTGAACACACCATTTCTTAGACGTTTCCACCTCCAATAACATAAGCGCTGTTAAGTCAACTGCTGACTGAAGCAGCAGTAGCGCTCTCCGGAACTTAATGGCAGCATCTACAGATGCCAACTGTGGAAGTTTACTCCAGGACTATTCCTCTGACATCCAATCTTGGTGTACAACATTCCGCTAATTTGTTAACGAAAAATATCTAAAACGCAGAGACACTGTATCGATTCAGTTTGAGATGTCTGTCACTACAGTGTGGGGAGGAGGGGAGACTCGTATGTATTGTATTGTATGTTAAGCGGGGACCTAGAAACGACGGAGAGGCTCCGTCCCCACACAGCCACGGTGGTCAACAACCCCACGACGACTACCGCAGTCCACTTCACCCCTCCGCCGCCCCACACCAAACCCAGGGTTACCGTGCGGTTCGGCCCCCGGTGGACCCCCCAGGGAACGTCCCACACCAGACGAGGATAACCCCTATGTTTGCGTGGTAGAGTAATGGTGGTGTACGGGTACGTGGAGAACTTGTTTGCGCAGCAATCGCCGACATAGTGTAACTGAGGCAGAATAAGGGGAACCAGCCCGCATTCGCCGAGGCAAATGGAAAACCGCCAAAAAAAAAACCATCCACAGACTGGCCGGTTCACCGGAACTCGACACAAATCCGCCGGGTGGATTCATGCCGGGAGGCAGGCGCCCCTTCCCGCCCGGAAAACCGTGCGTTAGACCGCACGGCCAACCGGGCGGGCGGAGGGGAGACTTACTGATATATTTTCCTGAACTTGCTTACTCACAGTGCACTGTGACATGTCATATTTCACGAAAAAAAATATGAAAATTTTCTTTATAATTAATGATGACAAACACACAATATAACCAGTTAGCTCGGACGAGACTTTAAGGCGCACTAATTTGATTTCAGATTAACGTATTTCGGAATCTTTGGTGGTTGAAATGAATTCAATGTTTATTTTCTATAACTAAGCTATAAAGGTCAGTCAGTTAATAGCTTGCAGCCCGTTTTCGTTTCCAAACAATAGTAACGGTAGTCTGAAGGAGTAACAGTGTTTAGAGGACAGAGTTTTTTTACTTTGTTATTTTGTATAGAATCTGACAGTCTTGCATCATCTTGTGTCTGCATTTATGCACTATATCCACATTTCATCACTTAATAGTGTCTGCGATTTACATTTTTTAAAATCTTTGTAAACTGTTCGTATACAATAAAAGTAAGTTGTCTTACACCCTTTCCACGCTTATAGTGATACATTTTAGCTATATTTCTTAGCCACTTTACTACTAAACTTTGTCGCCCATGGCCATTCTGTAGGTCACCCTTTTTTTTCTTTGCTAGACAGAAAGAAAACACGCAAGCAAGTATAAAGCTCTCTGCAAGAAGCTGCTTTCTCAAGAGCATAAGCTTCTGACTCAAATGGCATCGGTGCTATTAGACTATTTTCCTACGTTAAAAATATGGTTAGGATCGCTGTTATTCTGAAAGATTATAGCATTGAAAATGCATTTTCGATCAGTGTTCTCACAAAATCTTATTTTTATGTAATTAAGTTTAAAAATCACTGAATTTCAAGATTTCGTCACGTGACTGAGAACGCTCTGTTATTGGCTGAAGCTTTGGTGACATCACATGCCAGGAGTAAAACGAAGCTAGACATTGTTATGAGTGTCATCCGCAGTTACCTAGTGTTTTTCCCTACTTATTCTACAAACTGTTCAGTTATTTAGTGACGGAATACGCACTTACAACTTTTAAGTAATAATGGAAACGAATTTTGTGGTGGATGATAAAGGGAATCTGCCGAAAGTTGATACGTTTATGACCTTTTCGTTCTTCAAAAACAAACTAGATTTTTATGTTCCCGAAATAAGAAACGTGAAAACTGCATTGAAAGTAAAATACACTTACATTTTAAAGCTACTTCGTGGGCTCGCGGCCTGATAATCTTCACCTCACCGAAAACCATCGTCATGCATCGCAATTTATTCTACACGCATACGTCAAATACTTCTAATAGCACTACTCGAGTAAGGTTGTTTTCACACTATACAGTATTGATTGCACGTCAAAGAATCCAGCGATTGAAATCCGAACGGCGAAGAAGTTCTCACCTTATGGGTTATGCGTGGCATTTTTCAGTCCTTCCATTTTATGGTGTTTACTGTTTTGACTAGAAGGAATCGCAAACAAATTGTCTTATGGATATATAATCGTCGTCCAAAGAGCCAACAAAACAAATATGTTTTGGTGCATCTTACCAATGAAAGTATAGAGGAAGTGGATTTACTTTGTACCTTATTTAAGCATCTACTTAAAGACAGGAAAAAGCTTTCAATTGTTTTCGAATGTCCATCACTTGGTTTGATGAATTACATGAAAAACTCAAGAATGCCCTTCGGCGTCAAAACACAAAATTTAGGTATTGTATCTGTCCAGCTGAGATGTTGGGCACTACATATATGCTTGCTTTGTGTAAACTTGCATTTACTGGAACTGTACTCTTAAAGTAAGTTATTAAAGTGTCCGATGCGGAACGAAATAACAGCACAAATGATTTAAATGTCATTATTGAACAAATCTAACAGCGCAAAATGAAATATTTAGTACGCAAAAATTTATCAATGAACTAAAACACAGTTACTTGTACCATAATCAATACCGTCTGCAATTCAGAATGCTAACGAAGTTACAGAAAGACTGTTCTCTTCGTTTTATGGGTAGGTCATGTTCTTTAAGGAATATGACACAGGATACGCTTATCTTGGTTGTTTCTAATTCTACTTGGTTGAGATTGGTTACGTACAGGCATTTCTTGCAGTAGAGGTGCTTGGGTATTACCAGTTGTAGACCACTGAGATCGGTGAGTATGGGTAGTTGCGTGTACGTTTGAGGAGTTGGGCCATACAATTGTTCGCCGTAAAGATGATGTTGATTAGGGATACTGAGAAATTTTTGGGGCTGAAATCGAGTTTTGGTTGGAGGTTGCAGAAAATACAGTTACGGATAACTGGATAATTGGTGATTAGCGAAATCAGGTGGATGAAGCGCTTTTTTTTTTTCGAGTTTTCTATGACATTCAAAAACTGCAATTTGAAACTGTAGGAATTCATCAAAGTTTTGCAAATGAGGCAGGCGACTTTAAGAAAGCCATTTATCAACAAGGCTTCTCCCCTAGTATCGCTTTTAAAATTCTCAGGTCAACCTCATCAGATTTCTTATGTTTCTTAACTTGTGGTGTACTTGTGGATTTTTTAGTGACTGGAGCAGAAAAACACTAAATATTAGCGTAAGCTTGCAGTTGCAGCTGCAGGGCGCCTTATTTTTTTTGTTCCTTGCTCTGTTCCGTATTACCAACAGTCTCGTCATAGATTTTATTTGAGTACTGCAGATGATGAAAATAAACGTATTTCTTCAATTTTAACGCTTTCGAGCCACTTGTCTTGTTGACCTTGATATTCTTCGTGTACTACGAAAACTAATCTCTAAGATTAGTCCATTTCCTTATTACTAATTTACCTGAAGCAAAACAATAATTAAAGGGTATCCTTAACTGTAGACTAAGTTTAAAAGTTTTGTATATAATTTCTCTCTTCAAGGCATCACGCAATTCGTACTTTTACTGATCCATGCTACAATTAAAGAATCAAAGTTTCAACGGCAAGTAAAATAGTACAAGATGTATTGTAGAGCAATCCGGTCCGTAAAGAGAGAGGACTGAATTCTAGCGCAAACGCTAGAGACGAGGAACTCTACAGCTTTCGGATTTGAGACTACATATAATTTCCCCGCAATGCACCGGAGCAGTCGATGGGTCACATCTCCGTCCTACCGGCCCGTTTAACACTGCATCAATGAATTTTACGCATACGGAATATAATTCTTTAGCTCTAATGGCTGTAGCAGATTCCAAATACAGATTTGTGCATGATGAAGGTATGGTTTGTGGCAGTTGACGAGAGGGAGGGAGGGCGGGAACGCGCAAATGCTACCGGAAGGAAAGTCCTTGGCAGGAACAAAAGTCCAAATGTAACTAGCTTGTTCATCGGGGATGAAGCTTTTGAATTAAGTAAGTATTTACTGAGACTGGAGGAACAATTCTGACTGTGGACAAAAGAATATTATCGGCTGTACAGAGCAAGAAAGTATGTCGCGTTTGCCTTTGGTATTCTCACTAGTAAGTAGCGCATATTTCACCGGGTCATTAATGTTCAACATACTACACTGTCATTATTGTAAATACCTAGATTGTATTACATTATTTTGTCCTTGAAAGAGACGGATACGCCCATTACGTACAGATTTAGAAGTGTTATCGCACGACTGAACCATATGAGGACAACGGGAGAAATGTTTATGTAAATATTTAGTTGTCTGAAGTGTGCCATGAAAAATGCGAAAATATAAACATAAATTAATAAACGGTAGCTAAGGTCTAGAGTAAGCATTAAAATAGTGTGTTTGTAAATTTTTTTAAAATCATGAATATAAATGCAGTACCTATAAATAAATATTCGAATTAGTCAAAATTCATTTACGAAATGCATTTGTGTTCTTGTCATCAGGAATTTCAAATTCTATGAGCAGTCCTACGCAAACTTCATGCCACGTATCTTTCGTAGCGTTTCTATCTTTGTAGATGTCAAGTAATTATACCCACAGCACAGAATGGGCTTCCGTAAGTCTATTCAAAGTTTCTATCAATATTTTTCCATTATTTAAAGAAACATAATAAATATTATAAACGGAAATGCAACAACACACACTCGATGGCAACTGACCGCTGATCGATTTAAAATGGCCCATTATGAATGCGGACACGCACACGACACTTTCGGTCGCCGTAATTGCGGAGGCAGTGGACGGCTCCTACCCGGCACGGGTACGGCATTTTGCTGGCAATGTGTAATGTTTAAGTGGCCATGCTCTTCTTCACTCTGTTGAAAGACTGTCGCCGTTTGATCTTTTATCGCACGGCAAAATGGTACATTGAGTGCCTGGCTACCTCAGTCGGTAGGGCATGGGCCTTCATCTCTGGGTCGTCGGTTCGAGCCTCATGCTGAGCGGGTATTTTAATTTCCTCGAGGCGATCTCAAAAATCAGCACCGAGTATAATAGGTTAAAACTATTATTGGGAACTACCGAATGGAGACAGTCGATTCACTCGGTTAATGGAAAACAATCGCCCGAATGAAAACAGTCGATGCACTCCGAGTATTTGCATATATCGAACAAAATGTGCGGAAAAAAATGCGTTTCGCTTTTGAATGAACGTTACTATCATTAGTCACAGTATTATACGTGGTCTAGGCATTACTGACACCAACCAACTATCACACCCAAAACAAAAAGCATGAGCACACTAACTTTTACGTAATATTATTTTACACCTTTGCAGTTACACAGCACAGTACTTGATGGTGAACTAATAGATTAATAATTTTAATATAGAATGTACACAAAATGATCTTCACAGAAATAAACGCAGTGACCACTGTCTCATCTGGATCTCTACGAGCCAGCGTGCTAGACAGTGAGATAACTGGCATCACATTAATCAAATCGACCGTTACAGCGGGCTTTAAACTCATCTGAGTTTCTGTTTTTGTTAAATACTGAATTTCATGAGGAAAAAGCATGTTATTAGTAAAAAATGACGTAATTAAACATTTAAGACAATTTCTAGGAAACAGTCAAATGCCCCATTTTATCTCTGAAACGAAACGGCAGCATTTACAGGCGCCAGTTGTGCAAGTTTCCTCCAGGACTGTCGTCCAAACATCCAACCTTTGTGTGCAGCATTTCGCCGACCTGTCTACTTCGGCTTTTCTCGCTTCACAGGTAGCCCAATGGTGAGGTATGAAGGGTCAGAGAGCGGTAAACAGCTGGGCGTTCCGCAGCTGCTTCGCACTCTCGAAATAAGTCCGTTACGCAAACAGCAGATTTAGACTAAGAACCACTGCACATGACACAAACTATTATTTCAGGAGCGCTCAACTAAATTCCGGAGGGTCGCGCATTCTACCTTCCGTTTACATCACATTGCGACAAGGCTGCTGAAGCCTGTGGACGGTAATTCGCGCATGCAGCCAGCTAGAGGCAAACAGGTTCTGAACCTGACGTAAGGCGGGGCAACTGCGAAGGATCCGCGACTCACTCTCGTTTAACCCATTCTGCCACTGTCTTCGCCTTGTGTACTTGCCCCTCTAACATTCCATGTCGAATAGAAAGAAATTCGTTCGCTGCTGTTTCGAATAGAGGTGCTTTGTTCAACGTTGTGGCCATGTCGTACGAAAGGAGCTATGACTTCGTTCCAACGCAACACGACCGCTGGACCTAATATTTCACTCACAATTAAGGTTGAAAGTGTTCTTACCATTAAAGCAGTTCGTAAAAAAAGTCAACTTAAAATTCGATATTGCTCTTTGCCTATATTTAAACAAAGTACGCGTTTGTCACGAAATTAAGGTATTTCATATTACTCACAATATTGTTTGCTCTTTTATTGTGCTACGTTTTAACATTTTTCGCATTGTGCCTACGTGGTTGTTAGGATGACTTACCTCTAAGAGTATCAAGATTTGTAATGATTGTCACACACTGAACATTTTACACTGGTATGTACTGCGTAACGGAAATTCAAATATTGAATATTTTTTCTTCATTTTTTATATGCAATTTTCTGCATTTTAAATCTGACGATGGCCTGTCAATGAACCGAAACCGGTAATCAATTAAGAAATTTGCGATCTTGATGTAGGATTTTTATCGACACGTTTCAAATTCTATGGCCAGTCAACACAATTTCTAAAACGCCTGGCTTTACGCGGTTTTGAACGGACATAGACATACCAACGACATGACATGCTCTTAAAATGCCATCATCTCAGCGGAAGCGCGAATTTAGAGAAATGTTATGCTCTGAGACACTACTTGTAGGCATTATGAGAAAACGCATTTGTATTTCCTAACTTGATTAAGTATGGTTCTGTGAAATAAACTGCTTCAGTATCTCTGTTTCACAAACAAATATTCATCAGTAACATCGGTCTCTCTGTTAGCCCGTCTTCTCAAAGTTTATTTACGACTGAAGAATTTCACTCATGCGCGTTTAACAAACGCACGTTGCACGGACACAGCGACCGTTGGAATTATTATCAGTGGATGCTCGTGCGTCTGATGATCCAAACGAGTGAAATGAAATAATACACAAACTGTAATTCTTATCTGTAAATTACATATATTAATGCTAAAATTATACGGATTTTGAAGAAGCTAGTATGTTACTCGTAGTTACATTCGACCCAAAGGGATCAGCACTTTTTACCATCTCATACATGTCCGCAAATCAGCATATGATGTACGTCGGAAGTACAAAGTGAATCAGATACGTTTTTCTCTTTTCTGTTTTCAATTCGTTGTTGATAGACGAAAAATACCCGAACTACAATTTTATCGTAACACAAGAGGTATACAGAAAGAAGCAGCTCCCCTTTGCATCTTCTCTCTCTCTTCAGGTAGACTACTTAGGTCAGTGTGAAAACAGACAAAATGAAGTATCTGAGCGACCACGGATTTTGTTATGAACCAACAATGTGGATGGGTAACACTTCTCAGCTTAGAATTCTCAGTCTGGCATTTGGCTTCCCTGTAGCTATAAATGTGGCTATTTCACCTTTAACCTCTCTTGGCTGGCTGACAGGCAGGCAGAAGCGCAGTCATTCCTGGATACTTAGCACTTGTGAGTTATCCCAGTGACCGGTCGCCGAACGTTTACTCAAACGACATTCCTTCCTTTCGCCTTTTTATCGCGTGCATTACGCTGTGCTTAAGATCGACTGCCATTCTTCGAATCAGGCGTTTATGTTCCATCCTCCAAGGGCGCCACGTTAGACATCAGTTCTCTGTCTGCAAACGAAGTCGGATACCCACAGACGTTATCTGCTACGTCATTTTATACACTATGAGCACAGAAGGACCTAATCACACATCCTTTATTTAGCTAGCCGCCACTTTCACTTCAGACGATGTCTCTCCGTTAAGGAAACTGTACATCTTTGGCTGCTTTCAATTATGCGATCACTTGGTCAATAACAGTTAATACATTGTGAACTTTTTCGAGAATGTATGGTATTATTTACTTTCCCTTTCATCATAGTCTGTTTTGTGTCAATGAAAGTAACTGGATGCAGTTTTCACAAAAACCACAGTTTTTGGTTAAGTTTTGCCTTGAGGAAAACTTTTTTCTTATTTTTACACATAGTTAAAAGTGAAAAAACTGTCCTTGATACAGGCAGGACCTACCCAGAAACAAATTTGCAAGCAAACACGGACACAAGAGTTCGGCCATCAAGATTAATAACACAATCGCAGTGTTCAACGCCCAGAATCGATAAAATTTTTGCCACTGTTAAAAAGTGTTTGTACCAAACGCTATGACTGAGCGCGATTTCCTTTCATACGTAACGCAAACCCTGGCAAAGAGAAACCTTGCAGGTAAGTAATTTGTACCACACGTTAAATTTTGGACGGCCTAAAACAGTTGTGTTAACCACACAGTGGAGGAACCATAGCTTGGGGCGTATGCATCATAGAACTATTCATTCGTGTCTTATCATGGTAGATGTATTTTTTGTAGGACACAGTACTAATCCGTTCAGCGGGCGCGAGACCTGTGGTCGGAGAGCCCGCCGACTGAGAGGCTCGCCGTATTAGGAGCCGCGAGTTAGCACGCGGCCGGCGGAGCGAGGATACACCCCGCATCTCGTGGGAAGGCACACAGGCTGCAGCCTGCATTAGCATAGTGTTTGAACACGACACTAGCTTCCAGAAAGCGTATGGCGTGCTTTGTGAAACAACGTGTACCACAATTTTTTTGTGTTGCATTAATCAGCAAAACGTTTATGTAGATCGTGGTTACTTAAAAGAAGACTAAAAAATTATCACCTTCTCAACAACCTTACGGTTGGTTTGAAACCACCACTGAATTGCTTGAGGTAGTGTACAGTTGTCTTTCTATGGCCATTGTAGTGACTGACCTATACAGTTAATAGTAGGACCTGTTACGTTTATTACAAGAACAATAAGAAATTTTTAAGAAAAGAGAGGTACACAGCAATTAATCACTCCTCCATTAGATTTTATGAAAAACTAATGGAATTGCCACTGATTGCTAAACTAATGGAATTGCCACTGATTGCTAAACTAATGGAATTGCCACTGATTGCTGCGTGCTTCTCCTCCCATATAGTCTATGGTCGCTATGCACCACAGTTCCTTATGGAACCACAGTTGGTTAACTAATTTTTAAAATAGGTAGCCATATACTTGTGTGAATGAATCAATACATAGACTTCCTTTGGACTGAAAACATTACCCCATATTAAATAATTTATTTTTAATACTTTCGTTATGCGATTCATGCGTCACTTGCACAAAGTCTCGCAGTGACATGAACCGAATCGATTTTCGTGCTATTTAAAGGAACTCATGTTTAAATGTGACTGCATATTGGTCGTGTAAACAGTTACAATGAAATTCCTAAAGAAACTGGGAATTTAAAAATAAAAATTCCTCTATGGAAGGCGAAGTGAGTTACTAAGGGAAACTCCCCATTGCACCCCCTTCAGATTTAGCGCTACGATGGCCCAGTGGAAGCCCGTCCAAAACTGTACGAGATCAAGCATGAAACGGGAAGGTGTACTGAGCTGTAAAAATAAATTAAAAAATAAAATAAAAAATTCAAGGTGTTTGACTGCCAAGTGGGTTTAGTTTTTCGCAACGTTATGAACCGTCTGTCCAGTCACTGAAATGTCCGTTCATAGTCTTGGCAGTTGTACTATACACTGGTAACAGCATACGAATCATGTGGTGAGAATCCGTAACCGTCGCAAGTAAATGTGACCAACAGTGAGAGCAGGCGAGATACCACAGACATGCCGCACAGAAATGAAAACAAATAAATAGGTGTGAACTACGTCACAGCAAAGATCACCTCAGCTCAATGGGGTGCCATATAGTAAAATGAAGCTTAGTAAATCACTGTGGTTTTCGAATCAACCTTTCGTTTGAGAACCGCCTTACCTCAAAGATTTTGTGGATAAACTTAAGTTTATTGTTACGGGCCAAGTAAAATGGCTCTCCAACTAGGCAACGGTCTACAAGATGATACTGACTGAGCATTGCTCTCCCTTACTACAAGCATTGGAGGGGGAAACAATTTCTTTGAGTATATTTACTACGGAAAATTATTCCACTGGACATAACCGAAATAATGATAGTTTTAAAAATCGTCAGCCTGTGTGACATCTATTAAATTAAATTCTCATCAATAAATACACCCAAAAATTTTAGACTTTTGTTCATACAAATTTCACTACGACATTAAACCCTTTGACGTACAGAACTGTATAAACCACGGTATTTTTAAAAACAAAATATCATGGGTGGGGAGGGGGGGGGAGGGGGAAAGGACAATGATTCTATGGGACGTCCGTGGCTCTTAGTCTAATGGTTAGTGTCGCCGTATCCTGGTGTCGATTCACTCTCAAGTCGCTGACAGGGCATCAAATCGACTTGCCCGGCTGAGCATTCCCAGACACGGTCTCTGGGCTAATAATGCCGTACATCCAGGCCAGTAATGTCATACAATCATTTCCATTTTTCTGTATGACGTTATATTTACGATCTCGTGTACTACTCAGCGGGTATTATGATTTGTTATAATATTTGAATAATCTGCAGAATGAACTCTTACTGTTCGTGAATTAAATGGAATTAAAATAAGTAGAGTAGAGATGTTAACCATAGACCACATCTTCAGAAATCAATAAACAAATAATATTTTCATTAATTATGAAATCAATTATCTGTCGGCAAATCTATTTTTCAAAAAAACGTTGCGATTGGCAGTTGATGTCTTCCAACTTAATATACATACAAATGATTTTTGCTATTTTACGTTTTTAAAGTACAGTGAGTGAGAGTGTGTAAATGAACTTTTCTGTTGAGAAAGTCTTTAGAAATTCCAATTCAGCTATACGAAATCAACGGATTGGTTACTACACACAGAAAATCACTTCCTCTTTTAAAAAAATGTCGGCACACAAACTCTTCATTAATTACTGAAATAATTGTTCTTTCATGTGAGCAGGATTAAGGTTACAACGACATTTCATTCTCTCTAAAAATGCTGCAAGTGATATAGTACAGAGTGAATCCTGATTTCAATAAGGTTTAAAAGATTTTTCAGGAATATTTTCGGAGTATTATCGCGCGAGAACCCTGTGGTCTTCTGCGGCTCGTTGCAGAGTATTGGCATTTCTTTTAATTGCTTACTCTCTTTACCCTTGTATCTGTGTTGCGTTGAAGAAACTGCACAACAATGGAACTGTAGGTATTCTGTGCTGTTTCTCTTGTTTGGAAACCAACTTGGTCCATTAACTCTTATAACTTATTGTTGACAACAGTAATTGACCACTTTACTCTTCTTTACTATTAAAAACAGTCTTGATCACGATTTGTTTATTAAGGTGACCGATTTCGCCCACTACTGTGGTCTTCAGATCATTGAGTAGGAACCTCTTTCTGCTGGAGAATCACACTAGAATCACAGTGATTCTCCAAGAGGTTCCTACTCAATGGTCTGAAGATGACCACAACAGTGGTCGAAACCGGTCACCTTAATAAATAAATCGTGATCAAGACTTTTTAATAGTAAATATTTGTAACATATTGATCACTGTCACTCCTATAGTGTATTTAAAAGTAATTACTTTACTCTTCGCCGCCTCTTTTTTTTTTTTTTTTAGCCAAATCACTGCTGTAAATGCTAAGTCACCATATACATTCCCAGCGTTGGACGTTTGTTGGTTCGTGCCGGCCATATCTGCCAATAGCTCTGCCGCACGGCCCTGCTGTCAGTTGTTTAAGATGGCGGTTGTGCTTCATTCATCAATGGCGTCACAGGAAGTAAGTGTAATTCGTTTTCTATGGAGCAAGGGATCAACGCCGATCGAGATCTACAGGGAAACGCAGCCCACTTATGGGAAAACTGTCTCGCTTTGAGAACTGTGAGGTGGTGGTGGTTCTGGTGGTGGTGTGAGGTTGATAAAGGCTTAGAAGTCTTCCGTGACAATGAGCGGCCTAGGAGGCCGCGTTCGTCACTTATTGACATTTCCCGCGTGGATGCAATGGTCGAAACAGATCGGCGTGAGCACATCACGGTCATTTCCCGGGGGTTTGGAATATCGTATGGGAATGCTTTCGACATCGTTCACGGGTTCTTTGGGTACCGGAAGATTTCATGTCGGTGGGTGCCTAAACAGTTGGATGACATCATGAAAGGCAAGCTAATCATGTCTTCATTGAACCATCTGGAACGGTACTACAAGGACGGTGAACGTTTCCTGGTCCGCATTGTTAGTGGTGATGAAACGTTGATACTTCATTTCACGCCGGAATCCAAGCAGCAGAGCATGGTGTGGAAACATCCGGGTTCGTCTGTGAGAAAAAAATTCCGTTCAGAGCCATCTGTTGGGAAAGTGACGGTAACGGCCTTCTGGATTTCATTCCACAAGGTATAACAATCAATGCCGACACTTATTGATCCACACCTGCCATCAGGCGAAGGCGCCGAGAGATTTTCGATGTGGCCAACGTGATTCTGCTACACGACAATGCGAGACCACAGGTGGCAATCAGAACTGCCAGACAGCTCCGAAAATTTCGCTCGGAGATTCTGGACCACCCACCGCATAGTCCAGACCTCGCCCGTAGTGACTTCCACATTTTCGGACCGCTCAAGAAGTACCTGGCAGCACAGCGATACACAAGTAAAGAAGTCAGAAGAGCAGTCCTACAGTGATACCACAGCCAACCGGTCGAATTCTACCGCCGAGGCATCTCTAATTTAGTGCTGCGATGGGACAAATGTGTGAAACTGTATGGGGACCATTCGGAAAAACAGTGTACGGTACGTTGAATAGGATGCGTATTTGTCATTACCTGTATGTATCTTACTTTGGATAATAAGAAAATAGAGGCGAAGACCTTCTGATTTGCCCTTGTATGGGCTATAGACCAAGTCACCTTTTCTGAAACACTAAGAAAATGAATCGTCTTTTATATACACAACCTACGTTCCTGCTACCCGCTCCCCCCTCCCGCAAGTTCTTGTGAATCAAAAAAGTTCAGTTTTTTTCTTGGTTAGGTCGCAAAAATCTAACCAAACAATGTAGCTCGGTGACGTTTAAAATTGTTGGAAGTAAAATGAAGTCGGTATGGGCTTTTTAATCTGCATCAAACGTGTGTTTCACAGCTAAAACGTCTGGCGCATTAGGAGAAGGAAGTGTTTAACTATGGTCATCGGTCCGAATTGTAGTCATGTTGAGGTACGGCAATATTTTTTTTTTAGTAATAACCAGAAACATCAATGCTACAAGAGTAAGAATTATTAGCATTGTTTCTTCGTTTCAAATAATTGAATAGCAATTGTAAAGGCTAAATCACCTTCTGATATCAACACTTCCATAGCATGTCTTATGTGGCGCCGTAGAATTATCCTGATCATGTTTATTTCTAAAGAATGGGAAATATACTTTAATATTTCTTAATCACAGATTCGCCGTAAATAAACTGCCAGGATGGTTTTTACGATCACTATTAGCAATTGTACTGAAAATATGCAGTAAAAGGCAGGAATGCATGACCACAGAAAGCAGTCCTCTTCCTCCAGAATTATGTCTGTGATCCTTCCTGCATGTCGAGTTCATGTTTGTGTCGTCTACTGGATTCACTGTTTTCCATTGTCAGGCTCAAGAGTTTTCTGAAGTATTGTCCATTAATTCTACATTGTCGATCAGACTTCCACTATTCACAGAACACATCCTGCGCCATACAGAGCCTCCGGTCATTGAAGTGCCTAAACATCTGGGGGAGAACCTGAAAAAATTCTGATCCTATATAAAGTCGCTGATCGAGTCTAAGGCTTCCACCCATCACTCGCTGACCAGTGTGGTTTGGCAGCTGAAGATAGCAAAAGGAAGGACGAAGTTTTAAATTACACGTTTAAGAAATCGTTCAGAGAGGAGAAGAGTACAAACGTGCCGTCGTTTGACCCTAGAATAGAGTTCCGTGTAGATGACAGAGTAACAAGCACCCTGGCGTAGAGAAACAACTGAGAAGGAGTTTAAAACAAATAAATCGCCAGTTCCGGATGGAATCCCATTTCGGTCATTGATCTCTTAATTAGTTTCTATTTATCACGATTCTCTCGACCAGCGCTAAGTACCAAACACCTGAAAAAAATTAAAAAAATAAAACTTAGGTGACTCCTGTATATCAGGATATAAAACGAACCCGCAAAATTAGACCAATATCCTTAACATAGGTTTGCTGCAGAATTCTGGAGCATATTCTGAGTTCGTATAAAATATATTTCCTAGAGACCGAAAAGCTCATTTCTAAGAATCAACACGGCTTTAGAAAGCAACGCTCGTGTGAAACCCGATTTTCTTCTATCATATACAGTAAACAATGAATGAAAGGCAACAGGTTGATTCCGTATTTCTAGATTGCCAAAAAGCATCCGGCACAGTATCCCACTGCAGACTGTTAAAGGTACGTGTATACGGAATAGGCTCCCAGATATCACTGGCTCGAAGACTTCTTAAGTAATAGAACCCAGTATGTTTTACTAGACTGACAGTGTTAATCGAAGACAGGCGTGACTGTAGATTGATACTATGTGAAGCAACAAAATTTCTAGTTGGTGTGATGAATGGCAGCTGGCTTTTGATGTAGAAAAATGTAAGTTAATGCAGATGAGTAAGAAAAGCGAACCTGTAATGTTCGGGTACAGCATTAGTAGTGTCCTGCTTGACACAGTCAATTTGTTTAAATATCTGGGCGTAACGTCGCGAAGCAATATGAAATGAAACGAGCATGTGAGGACTGTGTTAGGGAAGGCGAATGGTCGACTTCGATTTATTGGGAGAATTTTAAGAAAGTGATTCGTCTGTAAGGACACCGCATGTAGGACGCTAGTGCGACCTATTATTGAGTATTACTGGAGTGTCTGGGATCCGCATCAGGTCGGGTTGAAAGAAGCACCCTAAGCAACTCAGAGGCGAGCTGCTACGTTTGTTACTGGTATGATCGATCAACATGCAAGTGACGAATATGCTTCGGGGGCTTACGTGGGAATCCCTGGAGGGAAGAAAACATTTATTTCGAAGAATACTACCGCATTTGAAGCTGACTGCAGAACGGTCTTACTGCCGCGAAAATACCATTGACGTAGGACCACAAAGGTAAAGTACGAGGAATTACGACTCATACGAAGGCATATACATAGTCATTTTCCCTCGCTCTACCTGCGAGTTTGAAAGGAGAGGAAACGACTAGTTGTGCTACAGGGCACCCTCCGCCATGCACCGAAACGTTCCTTGCGGAGGATGTATGTAATTATGTAGAGAATGTATCTTGGAATTAAGTGATGTTTTCTTCTTTTAGACACTTTCGGTTAGTTGATATGCTGTTTCCATTTTTCTGATTCGTTATGCAAAGACTTCTTGTTAGGACTGTTTGGCTCCATACACTCACACACACACCATTTCGTCCGTTTCATTTAACGTTTTCACGTTTTCACGGTCCTGCTAATGCTTACAAATGGCTATCATCAAAAGATCAATGTGCAGTTCCCATTTCACAAGTGCTGCTCTTGTTGGACCATCCTTGTCTGTATGCAAATTGAGCTCCGCTATACAAGTTCAATGAGAAACAGATAAAAAAAAAGAACTCTTATGAACAGTGCAGTGTTAATTGTTACATTGTAGGCAGTTTAATTCATAGAAAGTCATGAAGTAAAATCATGACAGAAGACAATAATTTGTGAATAATATTATAAAAAGAAAAATTTGTACAAATATTCTGCATCTCATTTTTGTTATGAAAAGCTTTTGACGAAAATTATCAATGGTTTTCCCAATCATTTATAATGTTGTAAAATAATTATTCTGATTCAGAAATACCAGTTTCGTCTGACATTTACTTACATCAGCGCCCAATTTAAAATATTAAGTGTCCATGCTTTTTTGACCTTGAGAGTAGAGCTAGGTCTACTGAAAAATTCTCTCACGTTTTGTACAAACAAATATTACCACTGTGATCGTACATTCCGTAAGTACAGTGACGAGCTAACGTGTCATGAAATTTTTAGAACGCTTAGGAAGAGGGTTTTGGAGAAAATAATTTCTAAAGACCCAAAAAATTTCAGATTCTTTCATGTTTATGCACAAATATTTTGACAGTTTAATAATTTCATGCATTAATGTCGTAGCTGAGAGTTATGAGTCCTTCCACTTTATCATTTCTCAAGACAGTTAACATCCTGTGATTATTCATATATTCAAAACATAATTTTGAAATTCGCAAAAAGTTACAAACTTTTATAATTTCGTTTTCCAAAAAATGCAAAGAAGTGTCCATGTTTTAATCATGTATCACAGTATTGAGAAAAAAGTTTTTTTAAACAATAAATTCATATCGCTTCCACTATTTGTTTGTTTATTACAATATTTCTATTTTCCCTTTCAGTACGACATTTTCTAAAATACTCTCATTTAGAGATGTCTGTAGCGTTTTCACGAATCGTCAGAAAAACAAACTTTGAAATAGTGATGTGACACATTCACTTTTGATATGTATGATTTGAGGTGAAATGGCACATTAGTGATTTATAGAAGCTACCGCAACAGAAAGAACTAACAAGTTGTTCTGCAATAACAACTGATCTGAAGATTTTCGAAATTTGAGTGAAACCAGTAATCGTTATCACGCAAATGTTATAAAGACAGCAATCAATAAAACTAGGACGATCACTTGTCGCAGATCTATACTCCACTTGAGACCAAGCCAAGTTTTCATAAATCTCCGCTTTGTTAATCCGAGAAAACGAACTTTTAATATTGCTGAAGAAATATTTTTTTAAGATCAAGAACCTTTGAAGAAAGCTAATATTTGATTCTGTGGTATGTGCTCAAATTTTTCCTATTACATTTGTAATATCCACCTTTTAAGTTGGTATTTGTTTTGACATTATCATAAACATGAACTTAGCCTAAGAGGAACTTTGTAAACACGTTAGATTATGAAAACAGACAGCAACGTAGACGTCGAAGTCGAGGGTACCCTCTGACACGCCTGCAGCACGGATTGCACATGATGAGCGCAAGCGTTTCTTCTAGCCGAACGCGGCGCCTACCTTTGGGAACGGGGAGAGTGCGTGGCGCGGCACCTCAGGCGTCGAGGAGGCGGCGGCGACGGCGGCGCGCCCGGGCCCGGCAGTGGGCGGAGCGCTAACAAGGAAGGAAGCCGGGCCTCCCACGTGCTCGCCGTTCGGGCAGCAGCCAGCGCGGCTCAAGTGCCGCGGCAAGTAGAGCACGGGCGAAGAAGCTGCGCGGCCTACAGCAATTAGCGTTGAAACCGACACTCCATTCACGGCGTGCCAGCGCGGCCCAACAGGAAAAACAGCGCCGACGTGTACCGTTCGGACAGTCCGACACAATACTCTGATGTACAACTTAAAATCCATCCCAACCATTTCGGCTGCACTGGTAAATTAATGTAATACTAGTAAACTTTAATCACCATGGAAAATAATTATTCTCCACATTTGTTGATTGTAGAATTACAAATACATAAAATTTAGCAGCGTTATTCACTGCTATTCCCAAATAGTACAGACCGACATGTATGTCATTGTTATGCTGGAGAAAACTCTTCGTGAATTAAGGATTAAGAATATTAATAGGACAATTTCAAACAGTTGCTGTCGTCGCATTGCACATGAGTAAAATCGATTATCTTCATAGCAAGGAATCTGCAGTTTGTTCAGCAGACCGGAAATTCTTATACCGCCGCTCTTACAAGTTGATAGTGTCTTTCCTCCTACTCTGGACGCAATCGTCTTTTCATCAACAAGTTTAAATTTGTGATATGCTTTGTGTGCAACTGTTTAAGTAGATGTTGCGCGTGCCTGCCGTGGTGGTCGAGCGGTTTCAGGCGCTTCAGTCCGGAACTACGTTGCTGCTACGGTCGCAGGTTCGAGTCCTGCCTCGGGCATGGATGTGCGTGATGTCTTTCGGTTAGTTAGATTTAAATAGTTCTAAGTTCTAGGAGACTTATTATCTTAGATGTTAAGTCTCATAGTGCTCAGAGCCATTTGAGCAGATGTCCCCCTCGCTTCCCTTCGTTTGTCATTCGCTGATGGTCTCCTCTAAACCTCCGTACTTTTACTGTCTTCAGCTACAAGCAACCACATTATTCCTTTATTTTTTTTAAACTATGTAAAATACCTTCAATTAGCTCATTTTTAGAGTGTTTTCTTCCTGAAAAGAACTTCATTGGTCCATCTATTAAGAACTCTTTTTGGTACTTAGGCCAACCTCCATGTTCGTAACGATTGTAATTACATTGTCCACTGTAGCCTGTTCCCTGATTCGTTTGTTCCTTTTCCTGTTTGTCCTCGTAATTGCCTACATGCTTCTCTCCACAGTCAGTTGAACAAGCTTCAATTAGCGATGGTTTACGCAGCAATAGTCTGTGTCACAAAGCCATAAATCTGATTTTGTCATTAGCACTGACAAAGTATTCTTTTCTGTACACGTCGGAAGCTAGTTTTATAAACTATATTTAGCTTATCAAAAGCACTGACTGCCATTTTACTTTTTCATTCGGTATTCTACTGCCCTGAATACAGAATCTATCAACTACCTGTATATGACTTCAATGTTAATACGTAATTTTTTCGCAATGTTATACATTCCAGTAATCTTGTTTTACTTTTGTTGACGATCATCCTATGATCTCTTTTCAAGACAATATCCATTACATCTCTATGTCCATCTTTTCAGCGATGGTTGCGAGACTCTACTGTTCGCTACAGGGTGTCAAATTGAACAACTTTCAGCCATGTAATTTCGAAACCTATTTTATTTGGCCACCAGTTTCGGTGATTTACTACGCCATCTTCAGGCCCTGTGTACAGACAACAATGATACCGGTATGAAATAGACAACCAAAAAAGGGGGTGGTGCAAGACGTATACACAGTGGTAATTTGCAATAACGTAACGATACCAATCATTACAGGAAGTTACAGATGAATTAAGGGATAAAATAAGAGAACCGTGCACCCTGTATTAACTTAAAGTAGTGAACAAATTGTACAGTCACGTAATCTTAAAAAAGGAACCTACTAAATGGAGGTCAATACTTCATGTTACGCATAGATAATAACTGTATAATGCTACTGCAATGCGCGTGAAATAACTGAAGTAAAACAGTACGGTTTTATACTGACGAGTACAGACTGAACGTAAAACATTTGATTACATGCTGTCATATGCTAGTGAAACATATCTCTTACTGGAGGTCAACCCCTTAACTATCAGTATCATCATGTTCCACATACTACTTATAGAAGGTGAACATAAAAATACACCAGTGCAATTTATCGATCGCAAACTTATGAGATCTCCATTGAACGACACAGAAATAAGCAAAATGTTTTTACAAGCATGAACTATATTGGTCATCTCTCTTCTGAAGTTGCACAGGTTTTTCGTGAAGTAGACGTTAACCCAGTTTAATAACCGCAGCACATTGTCTAAATTATCGAGACATTCTATGGTACAATTCGACCCATTACTACGATCAGATTTGTATAAAATAACTTGTGACGATTGTGAAGCCATTTATATCGGTCTAACAGGTAGGTCTTTTAGAGACAGTTCCCGAGGACACACGTCCCTCCACAAGATTATGTAATCCACATTTATAGAACACCTAAAAACAACGAAGCACAATGCCACAGGTATTAATGAAAATCTTAAGGTTTTACATTTCATACACAGAGGAGGTACAATCAACTTTTAGAAGATCTAAAAATCTACATTCGTTTACACAAGAAGCCTACGAACTTACTGAACGAACATACAGAATCTAAGAACACATGGTTTTTCGACTGTTTTCGTAACTTCTTACGCACTTACATTTGTATACAAACATTTAATTGCTAACTGTTACAAATTTCCACTATTTTAATGTATATCTTAGTAATTTCCCGGCTATCTTTCATGATGTTTTACTTTGAATGATATATAAAGCTCTTTCTATCTATTTGGGTGCTCAGCAGCTTTTCTTTGGTGGTGGTGGTGGTCTTGCTGTGGTTATCACCACATGGACACTTCCTATTTTCCTTTTGTTTGTGCGCACAGTGCTCTACTAGTGATTCAATGTGGCAGTATTTCTGGCCACATTTTTGGTTAGACAGTTTTGATAGATATCCCCTAGCTCGATAGTGACATGCAGTTGAGATGCCTTTCTTTGGTTAGTACCTATGTCTTTGGAAATTACTGGTTTTCATCTTTGAGTGGTTTGGTTTGTATGTTTATACAACAGTCGGCAAACGATGGTTGAAGTGATCGTTATAGTAAGCAGGTACATGTGTTATTTTCTATCTTGTGTGGTTACTTCAGTTATGGTTCCTTTCGTTTGTTACTTCCCATGTATTATTTCTTTTGAACAGAAATCTACGTGGACCAGTATTTGAATGCTGGCCCCTGTTTTGACCAGAACCGAGGTGGGATCTTCCTACAAGTCGCTCATTGTAATCTTTCGTCCGTATGTTGTTTTTCACGTGTTTTTTTTTTTAATGTTAAGTTCAAGTAGAAATAGGTATAGTTTCATTAACAATATGTACTTTCATAGAATTTTGTTTCTCGATTGTAGTTCTTTCTTTTTCGATAGAAGTATGGTGAGTACTATTATGAGTAAGGATGGTAGATATTTAGGTAGCTGCATTCGAATTCCATTTCATGTAATTAGAGAGGCAGCAATTGACTGCAGATGAAATACTTGGGTACATATTCCCCTTGCAACAGTCGTACGTTCTGACAATATATATGCATTTGAGGCTGTATATAAAATCATTTAGTTACTCACTTATTCGTGTGTACCCACTCACACGGTATAATACCACTAACCACTAATTCGGTTGAACTTCAGGTATTTGACATGTATTGACCATACTGCTGCCACGAGTTGTTGCATAGTATTTCCCACATTCCTGTAAGCAGTAACTGTGAGTAGTAATGACACGTCCTCAAGCGTTAATGGTTCCTTAAGGTTGTGGTGATCCCAGGGGGTTTACTAGACCTTTCTTCCGGTAGATTCCACTACTTTACGCAACAGCTAACCTACCGGTTACTGACAAAAAATATGCTAGTTTTATGCTAGTTTTATGCTAATTTTTTTGCAACAGTACGGGTTGAGTCCCTAGCAGTCTGTCTGGGTGCTAGTATGCCTGTGCTGCTTGGTTTTCAATAGTCAATTTTTGCTTCGGGCATTCACACTTTCACGTTGCCCAGCTTCTACTTACACAGCTATGCCCCTATTTTATAAGATTACGGATCACGTACTTCAATGTGCTTTTGGTTTTATTGCTCTTGTGAATTGCAGATTTGTATGACTTTACTGTCTATGATACGTCTATGGGTACAGTACTGCACATGCAACAGAGGGACGTATGTTCCCGCCCGATACTCAGTTTGGAATGCTACTTTTTGAGGATTTTCAACGGATATCTGTTTGATGACTTTGACATGTGACTTTTCATGCTTTCCCGACGGATCTGTTGCAAATACGCTTCTTGGGTTTGCCGCCGGATTGTATTGTGTAAATCGCACAATATTTCTTCGATGCAACTGCTCTCGACATCATCAGGTGCTGCTGTCACTGGGGCTTGTTTCCCAAGTATGGTTGAAGACTAATGCATGACGGACTGGAAGTTTATATTTCTGATCATTCTGGTCACTGTTAATTAAAATGGGGTTCTACTTCACATTAGCGTGTATATTATACTACATCAACATGTTTCCTGGTTATGACTCTGTACTGAGTGCAACGCTTTCGTGTGTACTCTACATTTGAGACACCAATCTTACGAGTGCTCTTTTTTTTTATTACCTGGGTTTCCATACGTGTACTGGTACCACTGCATTGTTGTCTATACACAGGGCCTGAAAATGACGTAATAAATCGCCGAAACTGGTAGACAAATATAGTAAGTTTGGAAATCAGACGGCTGAAAGGTGTTTAATTTGACATCCAACTATCCAACATGTTCAACTGTTCTTCCAAGTCCTTCGCTGTCTGACGGAATTACAATGTCATCGGCACATTAACTCATTTTTTAAATTCTCCTCCATTAACTTAAACTCCGTCCCATTTTTCCTGCTTTCTCAAGAGGCATATCGAATGATATCGGGGATAGGGTACAACCCAGTCTCATACTTTTGTCAACCACTACTTCCTTTTCATGCCCTTCAACATATTTAACTGTCGCCTGGTTTTTGCGTATGCTGTACCTAATCTTTCGTTCCCTTTATTCTTCCCCTGCCACCTCCAGAATTTGAAGGAGTGTACTCCAATTACTTTCAGAAACTGTACAGATAATATTAAAATATGTTCACCTCTCCTTCTAAGAGAAGTTTCAGGGTTATGTACTGCGTCGCGCATTACTAAACCCAATGTGATCTTCGCCGACGGTGGCTTCTACCAAAATTTCCGTTCTTCTGTACATAATTCGTGTTGTTTTATTCAACTGATAGTTCGTTAATATTCACACCTGTCAGTAGCCGCTCTTTTTGGAAATGGAATTATTACATCATCTTGAAGTCTGAGGGTGTCTTGCAAACCAGGTGGAATAATTTTGTCATGGTCGAGTCTCAAACGGTATCAGAAGTACTGAGGAAATGTCTACTATACGGGCCTTTTCTTGGTTTAGATGTTTCAGCATTCTGTCAAATTCTTCTCGCCGCATTATAGATCCCGTTTTACCTCCTCCTACTTCCTGTTCTATAACACAACCTTTAAATTCCTCTCCCTTCTACAGCCCCTCAACATATTTATTACTTATACCTTCCACATTTCTCTTCTTTGCTTCGTTCTAGTTTTCCATCTGAGCTCTTAACACTCACACAGCTGCTTCTCTTTTCTCCAAAGGCCTCTTTACCTTTCCGCGAGTTATACATGCTTCTAGATACTTGCATTTGCACTGACTTAACACGGCCAACGAAAGTGCATATTTTTCTAAATCTTTTTCTGAACTTCACAATTAATAAAACCACAAACATTATTGAATAGCATGGTAGCTCTGCTCTTTGCAAAGAAAGTAAGCCAGCCTAACATCGTTACAGTAGGCCAATCGCTGAAATCTAAATACGGAGACCGCCATATTTTTTCAAAAATCCATGTATCTCGAAAAAAAAATAACATTTTTACATTTTTCGAACGAGTACTTGACTTATCGACGGCTATACTTTCGTTAAATACAGGGTGAATATGCACAAAAGAAAAAAAAAAAGAACTGCGGATTTTCCCGATTTCCCTGATAGAAACACACTTTTTCTCGGTTGAAAATACGCAAAACCTAGGTGACAGCGTAATTATTCATGTTAAGTGACAATATATTTTTTATCTACATCTACATCCATACTCCGCAAGCCACCTGACGGTGGTTGGCGGAGGGTATCCTGAGTACCTCTATCGGTTCTCCCCTCTATTCCAGTCTCGTATTGCTCGTGGAAAGGAGGACTGTCGGTATGCTTCTGTGTGGGCTCTAATCTCTCTGATTTTATCCTCATGGTCTCTTCGCGAGATATACGTAGGAGGGAGCAATATACTGCATGACTCTTCGGTGAAGGTATGTTCTCGAAACTTTAACAAAAGCCCGTACCGAGCTACTGAGCGTCTCTCCTGCAGAGTCTTCCACTGGAGTTTATCTACCATCTCCGTAACGCTTTCGCGATTACTAAATGATCCTGTAACGAAGCGCGCTGCTCTCCGTTGGATCTTCTGTATCTCTTCTATCATCCCCATCTGGTGCGGATCCCACACTGCTGAGCAGTATTCAAGCAGTGGGCGAACAAGCGTACTGTAACCTATTTCCTTTGTTTTGGGATTGCATTTCCTTAGGATTCTTCCAATGAATCTGTCTGGCATCTCCTTTACCGACGATCAACTTTATATGATCATTCCATTTTAAATCACTCCTAATGCATGCTCCCAGATAATTTATGGAATTAACTGCTTCCAGTTGCTGACCTATTTTGTAGCTAAATGATAAGGGATCTATCTTTATATGTATTCGAAGCACATTGCACTTGTCTACATTGAGATACAGTTACCATTCCCTGCACCGTCCGTCAATTCGCTGCAGATCCTCCTGCATTTCAGTACAATTTTCCATTGTTGTAACCTCTCGATACACCACAGCATCATCTGCAAAAAGCCTCAGTGAACTTCCGATGTCATCCACCAGGTCATTTATGTATATTGTGAATAGCAACGGTCCTATGACACTCCCCTGCGGCACACCTGAAATGACTCTTACTTCTGAAGACTTCTCTCCATTGAGAATGACATGCTGCGTTCTGTTATCTAGGAACTCTTCAATCCAATGACACAATTTGTCTGATAGTCCATATGCTCTTACTTTGTTCATTAAACGACTGTGGGGAACTGTATCGAACGCCTTGCGGAAGTCAAGAAACACGGCATCTACCTGTGAACCCGTGTCTAAGGCCCTCTGAGTCTCGTGGACGAATAACGCGACCTGGGTTTCACACGACCGCCTTTTTCGAAACCCATGCTGATTCCTACAGAGTAGATTTCTAGTCTCGAGAAAAAATCATTACACTCGAACATAATACAGGTTCCAAAATTCTACAACCGATCGACGTTAGCTCCATCGGAGCTGTAGAACTTAGAAACGAAACCTGGCAAAAAAATAACGCGTTTTGCGAAGATCTTTGTTGCGCGCAACATGTGCACTTCATATTTTCGCATTACGGAAGTATAAATACGACCACCACCAAATACAGCACCGCAGCTCCCGAAGCACTGATGACCTCGTTGTCGATGGGACGTGAAGCACTAATCTCCTCCTCGTCTATATATGTCACTGCTGCGCACCGAGCACTTCGTGGGTTACCTAGCCGAATGTACGTGTGGCACATCGACTTTTTCATTGAAGTTCCAGTTACGTATAAAATTGCTCAAGAACTCACCTAACACCTTAAAGATAATTATACTTTTAGTCTTCTGAAATACAAGTATCATCATTAACGCAAGACATTTAGGCCCGTGGCACAAGACGAAATATACAAATTCAAGACATACATAGAACATAATGAACTGATTAGCACAAAGTCCACGAATCATGTCAAAATAGTTGTAACATCACATTAATTACACATGTTTGCCCATTTACTTCTGTTTCGGACATCTTCAATGCTGGCTATTGGATCTGCTTCGTCCCGGGTCGCTGACGTCTTTTCTCTACACTTCGTTCGCGGACGGCCTTTTGACTGTCTACCAATTGGCTGGTATAAATTTACTCTGTTAGGGAGAGCGCCCTCCGTTTGTAGAACATGTCCTGCCCCACTGTGGCCTTCACAGTGCAATCACTCTCCCAATATCAGCTTTCTTAAACCGCCGATACAGATCTTCGTTGTGCCTTTTCCATCTTTCAATTTCCGCATTGTATATCGGGCCATAAATTTTCCTTAAAATCTTCCTCTCAAACACACGAATGCGCTCTTCCATTATCTGTGTGCCTGTCCATGTCTCACAACCATACAATACAACCAGTCGCACTAATGACATGTATAAAAGCATTTTGCTTTCCTGGAATACGATTCTTCAGATGTGCAACATCGTTCTTGTGCAACGCAGCTAGCTCTTTATTCGCACGAAGTAATGGCCGCTATCGACAGGGGATCTCAAGTTGATTCCGTATTTCTAGATTTCCGGAAAGCTTTTGACACCGTTCCTCACAAGCGACTTCTAATCAAGCTATGATTTCCTGTCAGGAAGGTCGCAGTTCGTAGTAATAGACGGAAAATCATCGAGTAAAACTGAAGTGATATCAGGTGTTCCCCAGGGAAGCGTCCTGGGACCTCTACTGTTCCTGATCTATATAAATGACCTGGGTGACAATCTGAGCAGTTCTCTTAGGTTGGTCGCAGATGATGCTGTAATTTACCGTCTAGTAAGGTCATCCGAAGACCAGTATCAGCTTCAAAGCGATTTAGAAAAGATTGCTGTATGGTGTGTCAGGTGGCAGTTGACGCTAAATAACGAAAAGTGTGAGATGATCCACATGAGTTCCAAAAGAAATCCGTTGGAATTCGATTACTCGATAAATAGTACAATTCTCAAGGCTGTCAATTCAACTAAGAACCTGGGTGTTAAAATTACGAACAACTTCAGTTGGAAGGACCACATAGATAATATTGTCGGGAAGGCGAGCCAAAGGTTGCGTTTCATTGGCAGGGCACTTAGAAGATGCAACAAGTCCACTAAAGAGACAGCTTACACTACACTCGTTCGTCCTCTGTTAGAATATTGCTGCGCGGTGTGGGATCCTTACCAGGTGGGATTGACGGAGGACATCGAAAGGGTGCAAAAAAGGGCAGCTCGTTTTGTATTATCGCGTTATAGGGGATAGAGTGTGGCAGATATGATACACGAGTTGGGATGGAAGTCATTACAGCATAGACGTTTTTCGTCGCGGCGAGACCTTTTTACGAAATTTCAGTCACCAACTTTCTCTTCCGAATGAGAAAATATTTTGTTGAGCCCAACCTACATAGGTAGGAATGATCATCAAAATAAAATAAGAGAAATCAGAGCTCGAACAGAAAGGTTTAGGTGTTCGTTTTTCCCGCTCGCTGTTCGGGAGTGGAATAGTAGAGAGATAGTATGATTGTGGTTCGATGAACCCTCTGCCAAGCACTTAAATGTGAATTGCAGAGTAGTCATGTAGATGTAAATGTATAGGTGGTTTGAACGGTAGTACACCCGGTTTGCACTTTATATTCTTTGTCGAATTTCCTTCTCTATCTCACTTTCATTGGACAATATTGACCCCAGGTACTCGAATTTTTTCAAGTCTCAAAACTGTGACCGTCTATACTGATGACGTCCATATCGTTTTGTTGATTAGAGGCAACCATATACTTTATTTTCTCATCGTTGACCAGTAAAACTAGTTTGCTCGCTTCTAGCATAAATCGAGGGGTAGCTGCTGTCACTTCATTCAGAGCTTCTCCCACAATCACCATATCTGCAAATACAAGGCTCTTATCATCCCAACTATCCCTATCACACTATAACGGCCACCTGCACGTCTCACCTTTTACAGCGCGATGTTGAACAGAACTGGTGAGAGTTTATCGCCCTGTCTCAGGCCATTGTAATAACGACGCTACATTCAAAGTCGGATTTTAGCAGTCTTCTGCCTCTTATGACTAGTTACCAAGTAATATCACATGATATATTGTCAATTAGTGAATCGAGAGGCACGCAACTTTCAGACTTCTAACCTACCTGACTACAGATTTTCTGTACATGGGAATGAAAATGTACTACTGCATGCATTTAAGAATGTTGAAAGATAGCGAGGATGTTTGTAATCGCGGAATTAGCTACTACAAAATGACAAAACCAGCATGCATAAACTTGATAGAGTTGTTCTACAACGACGAAGTATAGTGTTGCTATACGGCAAGTACGGTTACCTGCCACGGAACCCTTCCCACAGGGCACAGCTGCCTTAGGGGCTTGTGGTAATATTTCACGATGACCTTATTACGGAATGACAAATGGTACATGGTTTCATTTAATGGGCGTCAATTGGCTGTTATTACTTGGTTATTACATCAGATTGCATCTAGACATTTCGTGCTGGGACAGGCAAGCAGAAGCATTTAGATAATACCGTAGTAGCTGTTTGAATACTACAGAACAGAAATCAGGGACACATGGTACTAAGCGCGCGCTCACACACACACACACACACACACACACACACACACACACACACACACACACACAAAATTGTCGTCGTTAAATCTTGGCGACTTAACATTAAGCTGTTTGGGCGCGAGCGTGACACAATTAGGATCCTTATCTCTTCCTTGTCCCACTATGAGCGTCCAGGGGACCAAAAACTGTACTCTCGTGTCCTCGGTACGTGGAAAGTAAAATCCCACTATCCTTCAACAACACTATTTAGCTGCAGTTTATGGAGGAAGAATAAAGATTTTCTTGTCCGAGTCACGATTTGAGAATGATTAACAACGAACTATATCCACATGTCATTGGAAATTTAACTTTAACTGTTGTCGCAGGAGATTGGTCTAACATGTCATCTTCGAAGTATGTATGTACGGAGTATCAACTGTGTGATAGCTACAGTTAAACAAGCATTCATCCGTTAAATTAACATCGTTCGCAACAATTTAATCTCACTTTCTTTACTATGTAGGATGCTAACCGAAGATAAGCTCAACGGAGACAGCCTGTTGTATCTCTTACGCTTTCTAATACTTATTCCATGTAGGGATACATTTCGTCTTACAAGGGCACTCTTATCAAACGACTGGGTACCCCTTCGTGCTGATGTACTTGTCGGCAGTCAGCCTGGAGCATTATAAAATAACGTTATAGAATCAATTTTCATGAAAATTCAACATACATTATCCTGGATTCATTATACAACGTTTTTACCTGTACATACCGACTCTCATTTAAAAACTTATCACTTGGGAGAGAAATCGAAATTCGCAATGGTTGGATAAGGCTACAGTGGAAGTCTCGTTATACGTCCGTATAAGACCACACATTGATTTTCTTCCCCGCAACAACTGGTAGTATTCTGATACCCGTCCAATACTCTGCATTCATTCCAGGATATGCTGCATCAACTTCGACCACGACAGTAATAATATCTGTACGTGGAGTTGATACAAACTGATAAATTACAAATGGGAATGTCGTGAATAAGTTTTTTTCGTACACTTATGCAATCGAATAAGTCAGTTTGCTCAAAAGAGACAGAACGACAAAATATTATCTCCTCCATGGACAGTAGCTTATGGATTTGCACACAGTCCCGTTACTTATCTCCGAGGTGAATAAAGCTGATTTTGCAGAAAAATTTTATTTTTAAGGCACTAATGGTTGGCTTTGGTGGCTGCTAGTTTGTGCATTTATCCCGTTTCAATACAAAATGAGTTATTTCCGTGAGATTAATATCACAGATGTAAACTGTCATGTTAATGATGCAACCAGGCAACAAGGAAATTGTACTGACAACCATAAAGAAGCCAAACGTTTTATGCGCGCCATGTGGTCTAGTCTTAGGGCAGGATTACAAGAAACACATGTAATCCATCTTAAAAAGGAACATGGCAAGAATCGTCCGCTATCGAGAAAATGCTCTGTTTAAACTATGAAAAATGATGCCACTGTTGTCTTATCTGATATGTACCTGAGTCAGGTAAGTAGCCATGTTGTCTGTAAATAGTGTGGGCATGAGCGACACTCATGAGCGTGCTATTTAAAACGTACTTGCGAGCCGCGGCGCATCTTGCTATTCCGGGCCCGCGCTTTGAATGAATCACCAACGGTCAGGCGAGCGAGCTGCTTCCTCATGTTTCGCGGTCGTAGCGAAGGTCGCTCCTGACCAACGCACAATTCGCTGTGGTATCCAAGAAATGTTGTACTCAGAGTACTTTAAAATGTTTCTGTAAGTATTGTTCCAAATCGCTTAAGTTAAGGAATGTACAATGTTGACCAAAATTTTCCGGACAACCTTAAGCAATGCGGAATTGACAAATAGATGTCACGAGTGGCAGACCCGCAAGTATAAAAGGAGGCGCAGAATTATTGTGATGTCAGTAGAGAAGTCTGTGATTTCGAACCTTGGCTATTCTTTGTATGTCATCTGAGTAACAAATACATGGGGGACATTTCACCCCTTCTATAGCAGTCCAAGTCGACTGTTGGTGATGTGATTGTTATGTGGAAACGCGATGAAACAACCACTGCTAAGGAGCAACCACAGCACAGCTAAACCAACACCAGACAGAACTCTTACAGACAGACTGGGATCGGAATATTCCAGAGAGCGGTTGCAAAAAATAGATATTAGCGGAAGCTATGACACTCTTGAGTTCCGAAGGGTTACCAGCAGCAGACCAGGTAGCACATGACTGTGCGCAGGGAGCTCATCATAAGGCACACATTTCTGCAGTCAATCCTAAGTGACGCTCGAGGTATGAAGCTCTGTATTCCTTTATACAGAGCTTTATCGAGGTGGTGTAAAGAGCGACGCCACTGTGTAGTGGACGACTAGAATCGAGTGTTTCTCGTGATGAATCACGCTTGCCCTATGGCAATCCAATGGAATGATTTTGCTTTGGCCAACGTATGGAGAACGTTACTGCAATCACGTGTTGTGCCAACCGTGAAATACGGAGGAGTTTGGGTTACGGTATAGGGATGTTTTTCATGGTTAGAGTGTGGTCCTCTTACTCCACTTGAGGAAACTAATAAATGTTGAAGGATCTGAACACATTTTGCAGCACTGTGAACTTTGTACAGTATAGGACGACTGTATCCGCACGACAATGCACCAGATCACAAAGCAGCATCTCTGAAGCACTGCTTCATGACAACATTCCTGAAACGAACTAGTCTGCCCATAGTCTCAGCCTGAAGTCAATGGAAAACTTGTAGAATGTGTTAGAACTTACACTTCGCTACAGACCCCAGCGTCCAGCATCACTACCTTTTAAAATTTCGACTCTAGGGCTGCCATTTCTCCACCTTCAGGCACCTCACTGAAAGTGTCCCTAGCAGAATAGCCCTCACTAATCGTTGTCCGGACACTTTGGATCTGTTTGTAAACAAGTAACTAAGAACATTTTCGTAATTTTCACAGATTTTTAGCAGACAAGAATTACGTTACTTTCTACTGAACTTTTGCATGTGTTATTCTCACAGATAAGGCAATCCTGTACCGCCATTCTCCGAACCAAACGAAGTGCGCCCTTTCAAACAAATGTTGACGTATGCACGTAATGCATTCATGGCGCAGCACTGTATCATCATACACGCAATACATCACATTCAAGATTGCCTGCTGTGCACTGTGTCAGCCGTATTATGTATCTTTGATCTATATTCCTGACTGGCTTATAACGCCAGATATATATTGCAGTATTTCGATGACGACATGTTATTCAGGCATGTCCGACATTTTTCGATATTTCACCTTGCACCTGATAATAGTTAAGAAACTGAAATCTCGATTGTGTGAAATAAACGAATATTAATGTACGGTAAATGGCGGAAATTTCATTCAAACATAGTGCAGAACCACCTCCTTAGCCGAATGGTTGAGGTCGCTGCCTTCGGTGTGGAATGACCTGGGTTAGATTCCAGTGCAACCTCGGATTTTTCCTGAGGCTGGGAGATCTGAAACGTCCTCCACTCTGCCTACTGAAATCAAGTGAGGAGCTGCTTAAATAAAGAAGCGGTGTTGCCAGCAGGATTCATCTACAGGCAATACTTGCTGGACGGATTGGCGACATGTTAATAGCGTGCCTCACTATCGTTGATCGCTCTTCGTACTGCCTTGTAAGCAGCAGTTGGCCATCCAGAACAGAATAAAGAACTGATCTGGAGTAGTATTTACGTTTGAAGAACGACGCACAAAGGATTCTCACCAGTTTCCGTCTCATAAGAAACAAACCACTATTAACACTGTCGCAATAGCCTACTTCATAAAATGCAAAACCGACCGTTACGCATATGCCATTTACTTTTCGTCAAACACAGAAAGCGCTCCATGTTTTGTGAAAATTTCGACAATTTAAGTGGAACTTACATAGTTTTATTTGAAGCTTTAGCGGTTCTGACTTTACTACCACTTTGAGCTGTCCCTTGCAGTACTTTTTAACATAGACGACCAGTTACTTAACAAAACTGATGACATATTTCATGAATATTCAAATCACCCTATTGCGTAAAAAGACAAATACAGTACGTCAAACACTGCTAGATGACCTGTATGGAAAGTCTCTTACGACATAGTTTTGATAATAAGCAGTGTTTAGATAGTAAACCGTCTTATGAAAATTCTGTACAGTGTTGATTCCCTTGCTGTTTTAACATCACGGGGTGATTAAGAACTTTTGCTAAAGCACCTCTAATCTAACGCTGTAAAGCTCTATTTAGAGCCATCTGGAAACAGACGTAGAACAACTAAATTGGTTTACTTGAAATGGTATTAATCAGTCACCTGCGCCGTATTTACATCTGTTTTTAGTAAAACATTTTGCGTTTGGAACTAAGGTAAATACCCGTTTTTCATAACAGTTTATAACCAACCAAAATAAAAAATTACTTCAAGATAGCGACAAAGGTATAATCTGGCACATGAAGCCCGACCTAATTCACACACAGTTTACTGCCAACACGAATGTTAGCAGTTGCTATAAATCAGACTACCAGTAAAAGGGAAGGCAGCGGAGGGAAGTGGAGGAGAACACACGCTACGTAGCATGACGCAAGAACGTAAACGTGGAAACTTCAACAGTAGGATTATGTAGCTGTTGCGACACTAACAAGACTTCATTACGAACTACGGTACTCAAGTCGGTGATTTCTATGTTCCTTTGTAAGGTGCGTGTCACAATTGTTTGTTTCAGTTTTCAATCGATGCTCACAGTTAAGTAAACGGGGTGCAAAATTCATTTTCAACTACAAGCCCTCTACATGAAGGTTTTTACGAACTATATGTTCTACCAAATGTTTTCCAGAGACAACATTTTCATGTATGAGTCCACAGTGGAAAACCGCGGACTAAGTCTTGTATGTAATATTAATGTGCCTTCTGATAATAGTAAGATACTCATTTTCCACCTGATTGCCCTCGGAAGGACAAGTGTTATCACCGCATAGCAAATTTCGATTTTCGCAATTTAAAAAATACGTTGCTCTGGATGGTCGTCGGTTACTCTTTTTGATGGTAGGGGAAAGGGTGCAAC
This sequence comes from Schistocerca gregaria, assembly GCF_023897955.1. Lineage (NCBI taxonomy): Eukaryota > Metazoa > Arthropoda > Insecta > Orthoptera > Acrididae > Schistocerca > Schistocerca gregaria. The sequence continues at coordinate 1,016,491,515 of NC_064920.1, forward strand.
AAGCAAAATGTGGAAAAGAGGTTGGGAAAAGGAAGGAAACCCTGACACTGGGTGACCGTCTGATAGCTACCGCTCTTTCCGAATGCGGGCTCAGAATTTAATTACGCCACACCGCTCGATGGTGAATTCGGGAAAACAAGTGTTAATGTATGATAGCCTATTCAAACAATGTATAATACGTTACATATTGGAGCACACTGTATTAGTAACCTAACTGGAGGTTGATATTTAGACGGCTCAGTTGACTGATTCCGAGACTGTCCATAAGCTACGGTGTAATGGCAGGGGCTCGTAGAAAGCTCACCAGCGGCGCAGAGGAAAGCCTCCTGGTACTGCAGGTTTCTCACAGAAGCGACCAAGGAATAGCGAGAAATGGGAGTAATGGAGCAGGGGCCAATTTAAGTTAGGAAGCATCGTCGGCGCTACCTCCTACTGGGTGGTGCTCTGAGTGGATACATTCGAGTTGAAGGCAACTGCGAGAAGTGTGACCAGTTTCGTAGCAGTCACCGCCAAATATAAGCGACACACGACCGTTTAAAAATTTACAAGTACCTGGAAGGAACGTGAGAGTCAACAGAGTGCTTAACGCGGATGCGAAAGCGCCACCTGACCAAACACGTGAACGTTACTGTATTATCTTGTGTCGCAGCTGTTATCGTAACTTTTAGTTGGTTCGCTTCCTGCGCTGAACAGTACACTCCTGTGCCTTGTTACGCTCAGCCTCGTTTACGATACACCGTAAAACATTCTTACGCAAAAGGTGTGGAAGACCACGATGCAGTAGAATTACGAGACAGTAATCTCTTACGTTGCGTTTAAACATACCTCATGAGCTAAACGGCAGGTCAACGCAGAATATTTTCAAACTGATAGAGTGAAGCATAAGTTAGTGCGGTTTTACGGACCAAAAATGTTTATTAAATACATTAGGAAAAATTCACTAGGTATTAATACAATATGTCCGTGTAATTTTCGGAACACCACATCTATCAACGTTAGCTACCTCTATTGTGATACTAGTTTCCTTTTTCCATTTGAAGCCAGCAAAATATCTAGAGCAGCGTATCATGAAATACTTCTGTATCTGGAATGAAAGATAGGAGAGTGACAGAAACATGTGAATATAGAAGCATTTACAGTAACTTCGGATAATGGAGGAAATCGCCTTCAATCAAACACTACTAATATAGCAGTAGCCTGAAGCTAAGATAATTCGCTTCAATTCACAGTGTATTATTTTGGAAAAACACGTTCCGCGACACAGCATCTTTGTAAGAAAAATATCTAACAGGAAAGACAGCTGAAAAACCTCTCATGGGCCTTCCAGTCAATAACCCAAATAACTTTACCTTTTCATCATCTTGTTTATAACAACAGTACGGTATCCCAAATGACGTTATCCATTGATCGGTCTAAAACATCTTTAGTAACGGGGGTAGTACCGCGACGGTGCGGGATCAAAGTTTCGTAGTATTAAGCAGCTAGCTCGCTTGAAGAACAATATGATAGAAAGACAAGAGGTACTCGTTCAGCAGTTACCACTTTTGGAAAAATGTACCATCATTAAACACGTTTTTAAACTGCTTTCGCCACCTACTGGAAGTGTTTTCGAAATTAACGTTTTGAAGAGATTATTTTCTTTCAAGCAGTTCTAAAATGTCCTCCAATTGTTCCAGGAAAGTTAAGAAGTGAGACTCTTAAGTACATGTTTTCACATAACAGTAACTGCGTTTACTAATAATTGCTTCATGCACATCTACGAAATAAGGTTGCGGCGTTGTTGATGAGGTTAGAATATTATTAAACTAAAACCATCGTACTTTACTACCGCATCGATGTTAAACTGACAGAAAAACATTCTAGGTTATAGTACCCTGAAGCGAACATCTCCTGTGTTTAAGAATGTAGCAAGTTCAGATTTGTAATGATGCTTAGAGCTGCATCTGGTATAATGTGCACTCTGCAAAAGCTTCAGAATTCTAAGGCCTTTCAAGGTTCGTCGCACATGGAGCGGAAAATTACGTATTCCATAAAATTTCTGCCATTGGTGTCTAAACTGCCTAACAATTGGCTAGTTTCTAATGATGATAAAATCATCATCATCATTTTAGTTAGTGAATTTATCGGAATACGAGACGGTCCCTTCCGAGCTTGTAAACGATACTGATTTTCGTAAGTGTTCCGTGGTTCACAAACCAAGCTTATTTCGCATTATGCCTACAGCTTCGCATTAGCTGAGATAATGTCACTTTATTGAATTTATGATCGGGTTTTAACTGATTATCGCGACTTCAGAACCTGAGGTAAAATTATGCCGTTATCGAAATCAATATGCGACATACAGCAGATTTCAGCGATACATTCTTAGATCGAAAACACTGTTCTCTGCAGTAGGTATACGCTGCAATCTGAGCGTTTACCACAGAATAATATAAACCTATAGGTACTCTATTATAATACACTGTTTAAAAGAATTAGGGGAACACGTGTAACAGCGTCCGGTATTTTAAATCTATTTTGATAGAGGCGGTGCCAGTGGTCTTAATGCATGGCTATAGTTCTTCGCTTTCAAAGTACGTAACAACTGAAGTCATTGGACGTCTATTAGCTGTTACGCATTATACTGTCAGTGACCCTCCCACAAGGAAGTGAGTGCCGGTGTTCCAGTGTTTTCTAGTGACGCACACAAATGCCAATTGTCATTTGTGGATGATGCATTCACCCAAGCACATGCGGCATTTAATGCAATGCAAATTCCAAGGTAGGTATGTTTGATCCAAAAAGGATGGACTTTCTGTAATGTTGCTGCAGATGGCAATACCTCTTCATGTGTCATCAGCAGGTTGTGGGCACATTACAGGCAGACAGGTGCGTACACAAGGCGATTTGGACAACGGCGCCGACGCACTTCAGCCTCGATTGGCCAATTCTGCGTTGCGTCGTCGTACTGATACCGGCTGAGCACTGCTGGACCATCTCAAAAGGGCTACTAGAGCTGCTGTGTACGACTTGACTGTAATAAACGGGTTACGCAAAGGACCTTACGATCCAGACATCCTGTTCGAGTAGCCCGCTTGACACACATCGCAGCTCGCCTTCAGTTATGCCATTCCCTTTTCAACTACCAACTTCGTAATGGGAGAAACGTGTTAAGGACAAGTCCAGATGTCATCTGACGCTAGGTGATGGCCGTGTTCGTGTGCGGAGAGCGGTATCTGCCAAATGACAGATTTCCAAGGTTCTGTGATATCCAGAGGTTTCAGTGTTGATAGCCATACTGATTTCGTACTTGGTAGCCTTATCGCCACACAGTACATCAAAGAGATTCTGTTGGACCATGTGGTGGCTGCTACATACGGTGGCGGCTCTGAATTCCTTCTAATGCCAGGGGGCATTGTGTGGGGCGTCAGCAGGTATGTCTTGGGAAGCCTGGACACTGAAGAAATGGAATGGCCGGCGGGAAGTCCCGATGTGAAACACATTGTGCCAATGTGAGATATGCTTGACTGGCATGTTCGTAGTCGTTCTGTTCCACCTGAGACACTAAGGACTCTCATAGGCTGTCACTGAAGAATGGGAACATATCGTAGGCTGAGTATACAGAGAATGCCACATAGGTGTCAGGCAGTGATAAATGCCCATGGAGGGTAACACATTGAAGAAGTCCACTGTAAAGCACCCAGGATGAGGGGAGAAATGATTCTTTCCACTTTTTTCCGACACCTGTCGGACATTTCCATTCTTTCCACGTAAACGCTCGAGCAAGAGGTGCAATTTGATGACATAGCCAGTCCTCAAGTATGCTCAATGGAATGAGGCAGACGCACAGTCATGATCCCCTAATTCTTTTGAGCAATGTATCACAATTTTCACTTATTAGCCAACATGCGCCTACTCGAAGGAAATGTTTTATCCTGCAGCATTTCAGGATTTACAATATCAATAAAATAAATGTACGTTTAGTCTCATTTGAACAAAAACTATCGGCTGTATCGCAACTCTCAATTTACGTCACCTAGTGACCAGCACATGGTTATCCGAAACTTTGAAAAATAAAATGCGGAAAAAGGATTAGGTTTTAACTTCTTGCGCACGAGGTCATTGTAGACGGAAAAAATTCAATTAAACGAGTACAAAATTTTATTTCTTAGGCAGTGAGTCACATTGTACATTTGAGGTGGTATCGAACACATTCCTTATTAACTAAAATTACTTCTCATCTAGGTCTTTTACTACACCATAACCTTCAAAGTATTCCCCATGGAAGTGAATACACCCATCTTAAAGTTTATGTTCTTTATTTGGGTGTCCAGTACCCTCAGCTACAACATTCCATTCTCCTCCGCTGTTTCAAATGTTCACACCTTCAGCAAAATTTTCATGTTGTAAAAGAGAAAGTTGTCACAAGGAGCTAGGTCTGGTGAGTACTATGACCAGGAAGGAGCCGTAATGTCGTTTTTATTAAAATTCTTAATAATAAATGCCGCATGCGGCTGTATATTGTCATTATCTACCAATCTTGTCAGGAACTGTTGCTGTTGTTGTTGTTGTTGTTGTTGTTGTTGTCTTAAGTCCTGAGACTGGTTTGATGCAGCTCTCCATGCTACTATCTAATGCAAGCTGCTTCATCTCCCAGTACCTACTGCAACCTACATCCTTCTGAATCTGCTTAGTGTAGTCATCTCTTGGTCTCCCTCTACGATTTTTACCATCCACGCTGCCCTCCAATGCTAAATTGGTGATCCCTTGATGCCTCAGAACATGTCCTACCAACCGATCCCTTCTTTTGGTCAAGTTGTGCCACAAACTTCTCTTCGCCCCAATCCTATTCAATACTTCCTCATTAGTTATGTGATCTACCCATCTAATCTTCAGCATTCTTCTGTAACACCACATTTCGAAAGCTTCTATTCTCTTCTTGTCCAAACTATTTATCGTCCATGTTTCACTTCCATACATGGCTACACTCCATACAAATACTTTCAGACACGACTTCCTGACACTTAAATCTATACTTGATGTTAACAAATTTATCTTCTTGAGAAACGCTTTCCTTGCCATTGCCAGTCTACATTTTATATCCTTTCTACTTCGACCATCATCAGTTATTTTGCTCCCTAAATAGCAAAACTCCTTTACTACTTTAAGTGTCATTTCCTAATCTAATTCCCTCAGCTTCACCCGACTTAATTCGACTACATTCCATTATCCTCGTTTTGCTTTTGCTAATGTTCATCTTATACCCTCCTTTCAAGACACTATCCATTCCATTCAACTGCTCTTCCAAGTCCTTTGCTGTTTCTGACAGAATTACGATGTCATCAGCGAACCTCAACATTTTTATTTCTTCTCCATGGATTTTAATACCTACTCCGAATTTTTCCTTTTCTTTCTTTCACTGCTTGCTCAATATACAGATTGAATAACATCGGGGAGATACTACAACCCTGTCTCACTCCCTTCCCAACCACTGCTTCCCTTTCATGTCCCTCGACTCTTATAACTGCCATCTGTTTTCCGTACAAATTGTAAATAGCCTTTCGCTCCCTGTATTTTAACCCTGATACCTTCAGAATTTGAAAGAGTATTCCAGTCAACATTGTCAAAGGTTTTCTCCAAGTCTACAAATGCTAGAAACGTAGGTTTGCCCTTCCTTAATCTAGCTTCTAATGTAAGTCGTAGGGACAATATTGCCTCACGTGTTCCAACATTTCTACGGAACTAGTAAGACCAATCAGGTCGTAGCTATTTTGCATGCTGATTCACGGAGGACATACGGTGACACCTCAGAGCGTTCAGTGTACACTTAATTTGTTCACAAAATTCAAATGGCCGACTCTGAACACCATCTATAAACATTATTGGTGTAGTATTATCCATTAAGTACTGGTAAAGTGAAGAAATATTGACAATTCACAATACGAAAATATTGAAAATTCAATAAGCCAACAATGCCTGATGTTGGGACGTCACCATACGTCACCAAAATTCACACAGAGTCCAAATCTAGGCACGCCTAACCGTAAGAGGAACTACGGAGGTACCCCACCATTAGCGTTGACGTTTACAGAAAACGGCCAAAACCCCACTAACGACGATTGGATAGCTGTGTAAAGTGTTAATAGCTTATCAACTTTCTTAAGCGTGGTTGCATAGGAGTGCTTACAACCTAAAAGAAAAACGATTAAAAGACAATTTCTTTTCTATCTTTGTTGCCAACTACCTACAGCACCCTAAAAAGCTGTGCTAAATACGACAGTTGTAAGTGAACCAAAGCGTATGCTCTTGACTAAATCATCCTCAACTACCGTCTGCGTTCACCAAAGTTCACCACGCCACAATCAGGTCGCTCTGGCGGCTATAAGAACAGCTGTGTATTTTGTGTAGGCGGTGTTGGACAGCTTTTAAGAATACCAGAAACTGCATTACACGACACACGGCTGTAGTATTTTTGTACATCGACTTCAGTCTGTTTCAGATCATCTACGAGTTATAGAGCCTATTCAACTGCACACTGATCAGCCAGAACATTATCACCACCTACTTAATAACCTGCTACGGAGCGGATCTCTGTCATCACTTTGACGTTGATTTTTTTCAGAAACGGAACATTATTGACATGAATCCTTGTAGAGACCAGTGGGTCTCAGGACACGGTGTCTCATCCTCAGTTACATACCAATTTTGCGCTATAACTTACTATTTGTGGAAAATTTTAGCATAAGATAGACTCGAGCATCATAGGCAGAAGGGCGTCATGGATACCGGGACGTCCAGCTTAAAACGTATATTTTACGAAGGTAACATCTTTATCACGAGTAACTACGTTTTCTTATCATTTAATAACAAATACCATTTTATTTGTTTTGAAGTACTTATTAACTGGGTAATTTGTATACAGCAGTGTCGTGGACACTAACTATGATCACTGCGGAACCACATTGTCTCTGCCCATCGTACAAGTTGACTTTTATAAACATATATAATTACAGACACGACAAACATATCTGTCACTTTCGCCTTGAATTGTGATTTACCTATTGATACCATGGCCTAACGTGGTTAATGTAACTGAAAATGTTTGTCGAATTACACAGCTACAGATTGTCTGGTCCTACTGACACTCCCAACCTCTGTCCGTCTTACAAGCAGGGATAGACATTCCAAATGCAAAACACAATTTTGGACACACAGATATGAATATACAACGATGCACCATAAATTCCTACTACTTCACGTCGTTCGGTTCATTTTCAAAACATGTTTCCTCTTCATTCCCACGACTACCCTTAACCCAAAGACTAAGCTTATTCCAAATACAGTCATTATTTAAAACTATAGAAGGCGAAAGTTTCGCAAAAGTCCCCTGGTATCAATGAGGAACGCGTGAGCTAGTCTGTATTGCAACTATTTGTAGGTTTCGCTTTGTGCTTGCACGACGCCAATGTCGTGCAACACATTCTCTGTCTTCAGATAAGGTGGCGACTGTTAGACGTTATATCCTTAGCGGAGAATATACCCATACCCAATGTCCTAGTGCCGATGTCAAATGAACGCATAAGCCATGTCACATGTAATCGTAGGTGATGTCGAGGTGCGTCATTGGTTTTAAAATCCTTTAGTTTAGGGAAAAAAAGAACGGATTAACTACGAGTATCGATGGAGATAGTCTCTTCTACATAACATCTGAAATGATCTGTCGTCGTCTTCAGTGTAAAGATTTGTTTGATAAAGCTCTCCATGTCCATTTATCCTGTGCCGCCTCTTTTCTGCACAACTATCGCAACGTTCATTCATTTGAACATGGTTACTGTATTCAAACCGATATGCAATTTTACCCCCTACCCCCACCCTCCGCACTGCCTTCCACTACTTAACTTGACAATGCCTTGATGCCTAAGGATGTGTCCTACCAATCGATCCTTTCCGTTAGTCACGTTGGGCCATAAATTTCTTTTTTCCCCAATTCTAATCAGTATCTTCTCATTCGTTATTAGAGCTAATCATCACCATTCTTCTACAGCACATTTTAAAAGCTTCTGCTCTGTTCTTGTCTGAACTGCTTATCGTCCACGTTTCACTTCCATGCAAGACTACACTCCAAACAAATACTTTCTGAAAAGATTTCCTTGCAAATAATTTGGTATTAGATGGTATAAATTCCTCGCTTTCCTTCTATTTCCAGTCTAAATTTCATACTCTCTGCATCGGCCATCATCAGTTTCTTTGCTGTGCAAATAAAAACAAAATTAAGAAACATTTTTAGTGCCTTATTTCGGTATTAATTCCCTTACCATCGTCTGATTTAATTCGGATACATTCCATTACCTTTGTTTTATTTTTACTGATGTTCATCATTTAGATGACTTCACCAGTTTGGTCCCTTAGGAATTCACACACATTTGAACAATCATTTTTTTCAGCTCACCAGCCATTCCGTTTATCTGTTCTTTTAAGTCCCTGACAACAACGATTTTGTCAGCAAAATGAGAGGTTTTTATTTCTTCTCCCGGAAATGTAGCTCCCTTTCCAAATTCATCCTTTGTTTCCTCTACACCCTACTTCATGTACAGATTACGTAACACCGGGGATACGCTACATTCGTTCCTCACTCTCCTAAACTATGGCTTCGTTTCCATCTCATTCGATCCTTTGAATGAAGTCTGGTTTTCCTACAAATTTTAAATGATATTTCGGTCCCTTTATTTTATCCCTGCTGTCATCGGAATTTCGGAGTGTACTCCAGTCAATATTACCAAAAGTTTTATTTAACTTTACAAATGCTAGACAGGAAGGTTTGCCTTTCTTCAACCTATCTTCCAGGGTAAGTTGTAGGCTCAGTATTGCCTTACATGTACTTGCTATCCTCCGGAACCTTAACTGATCTTCTCCAACGTTCGGCTCTACTAGTTTTCTACTCTTACTTACTGAACTAATGATTTGGTAGTATTTACAACTGTCAGTACCTGGCTTCTTCCTGAAGTCCAACGGTATTTCACCCACTTCCTCTTCTCTTTCTGTAATACTGTTCAAGTTTGTTCCCCTTTTATAGACTCTTTACGGTGTATATTCCTTCCACATTCAGGCTCTCTTTTCTTTGCTTACAACTTGGTTTGGCATTTGAGCTTTTGATATCCACACAAGAAGTGTGTTATTGTTTTGTAACTGTACAAAAACACGCGTTTAGCTACGAGAATATACTTCTGAAGTGTCAGAATGTAAGCTCCCTATGACATACACGTAAGAATCAGAAACAATGTTTATGCCAATGTTGTTTCCACATATCAATTGTCTGTATTATATTCCCTATAAAACACCTGTTTGCTAGAATTTTTCAGCTACTGGAGAAGTGCAGTAGTTGTGCAACACATTTGACACCCGAAACAAGACTACAGACATTCATTCAAAGTAGGTGCCACATTGCTAATTCCACGTCTAAATTGTTCTTTAACAGTGCAAAACATGTGTGGTCAAAGTAACATGCTGCAGTAATAATTCAAACTCCATCTTAGGCCTATGTTACAAGAAAGAACTGACCAAGCACCGTTTTGGGGAGAAGACGCATAAAAAGTAACGCTACTAATACACCCTGGTTATTTTTGATCTAGTACTTGCCTGTGGTCGCATGTTTATCCACCGACTACATATTTTCCGACACTTCAGCACAACAACCCGTACTAGAAATGGTGCGTTTTGATAAGATTTTTAATGCGTTGTACCACTTAATATATTTTCGTAATACGTAACAACAACTTCAAAATACCCAAATAAGACATGTAAACACAACATCAAATATAACGTGGACAACCTTCCACACACAGGAAAATTCCATCTCAAAAAAATAATTATCAAAATACATAAAGTATTGGAGTACAAAACCAGGAAAGCAGTGCTGCCACGTTGTTCCTCGCCTGCTTTTCCCACTGGTTGTTTAGTGCCATTTGAATGTGATCCTCCAAAGATGTTTATTTTGTTAGATATACATCCCAGCAAAATTTCGGAGGTTTTCGTGATAATTTCTGATATTATATAGGAAGAAAATGTCTGAGATAGTACGTCACACAATAATAACTTCATTCTGATTTATTCAGTTTGTTACACAAGTTAGCATGTTTCTGTGAATTATCTTCATAATCCTGAAAAGGCTATAATGTTCACTCACTACAACAGAATAACGCAAAATCTGTATAGAGTAATGTAAGGTTGCAAATAAATATTGTGATGCGCTGCCGTCACTGAGGGAACAGCTCACAGTAGCATCATTGAGACTCTCTTCCGTTGTATTTAACGAATCCACTCAGGGGGTGAGGTGCATATCGACCAAATCTTCATCAGTACTCACATTTTTGCATGGCGCTGTGAACGCAGAATCAACAGTGCCGGAAAAAAAACCTCTAGACAGAACCAAGCAGTACTGAACGCAAATTCGAAAAGGAAAAGTGGATATTACTGTTGTCAACAGCACCACGAATGAATAGAAAGGTTTGTTTCCAGCCATGACATACAGCGAAAGCCATCGATATTCGCATCGTTATTCGTAAATTTTCACCCCAATGAAGATACGAAGCTGAAGGGGGATAAACAAATGAAACAAAATTTTCTATAATGAGCCACTCGAAGGCACTCAGAAAATACGTAATATTGCTAACACCTGTTACTATATTGGTGTGCAAAACTTAAGACGAAAGTGACCATACATGGAAATAACTGCTACCGTATAGTACAAAAGGTAACAAAGAAATACGCAAGGACGAACAGGAATGACACTTTTATTCGAAGTCAATTATTACACCAAGATTCATTAAGGTCCCCTGGACATTACAAAAGGTGGGACATGGTAACTAACAGGTGTGTGTGATCACCATGGACGGCAGAGCATTACGTATTCCCACCTCTCGCCAGACGACGGTACGTCCAGAATAACTACTCAGACTGTACCTGCTCTAATCCGAGAAAATCATGCGTCCCCACTCTTCGTTGGTCCATTCTCCACACACTATCGCAACTGGTAACACCTATGCGCGGGTGCCACCGGAACACAACGTACTGGATGTCGAGCGACGAGGCCAACCCCAGCGGGCGTCGTGACATGCGAGCCAGTAGGCCACGTGTCTCCAGGACGCAACCCAACTGCAGACGTAAGATACGTTCCAGCAGCTTACAAAGAAAGTTAGTGAGGCTGACAGGCCGGTTGCGATGCAATGACGCCATCGCACCAGATCCGGTTGAAGATGGGATGTAGATGATAGACGTGAGGTGTTTAATCATCTGACTGTGGATCCAAACCGGCCCAGGAGCTGTGTTGGGCAAATGCGCAGGGCGCTGAGGAGCTCCCACTATGCAAATGGGGCGTTATAAGGTTCACTGTAGCGTGTGGTGAACGAGAGGACTTTCCTATCCATCCGCCGTTAGAGGGTGCGAAAGGCTGGGGGGTGGGGGGTGGGGGGTGGGGGGTGGGGTGGGGGGGTGGGGGTAGCTCTCCGACCCAGAAGCTCGGCAAAGTGCTCGGCAAAGTGCTCGGCAATCGCGTTTGCGTTGCTAGGTAGCATGCCATTGATGTTAATGCCAGGAACACCTGTTGGGGTCTGGTATCAGATCTTCGTCCGGACTTGGGAAAGTCATGTATGGCACCCAATGGTCGACACCTACTTCTCCCAACACTCCTGTTTCCGTCGTTTTTAAACATGGCGAACGCTGGCACGGAGCCTCTTAAAGGCTATTATGTGCTCTAGGGGAGGGTGCCGCTTATGTCGCTGTAGAGCTCGCTGACGCTCTTTAATTGCCTCAGCGACTTCCGGTGACCACCAAGAGACTGTCTTTCGCCAGGGCACCCTAAAGAACGAAGGATCGCGTTTTCTGCCGCAGAAACGATCGTTGTAGTGATGATGGTAAGTATCTGCTTCTCTAGACAAACGGTCAGCCAATTCATTCCCTGGGATTCCCACATGACTTGGGACTCACAGAAAGATGATTGAACAGGTGGCACGCTGGCAAGGGCAGAGAGGTGGTCATGGATGGCAGAGACCAAGGTGTGACGAGAGTAGCATCAATCGATAGCCTGCAGACTGCTCATAGAGTGCGAACAAATTATACCACTGTGGAGGGAGGCCTGAGAAACAAAGGACGGCCTTGTGAATGGCTAGAAGCTCTGCTGTAAATACACTACATAATCCTGACAACAAATGGTGCACGAAGCTGGTAGTAGACGTAAAAGCATATCCCACCTTATCAGTAGTCTTAGAACCATCAGTGTAAAAGATGGTGGCACCCTGGAACTCTGCAAGGATGGCACATACAAGATGCTGGTAAACCAGTGGAGTAACAGAGACCTTAGGGCCCTGGAAGAGATCAGACCTAATCCATTGTGTAGGCACCATCCAAGGTCCAGTGAATGCGGACGGAGAACCTGGCAGAGGGTAGTGAGACGCATGCCAGCCGGCAATCCAACCCGTGGGCAGGTGTTAGGAGGGAGATATCCCTTATTGGCAGAGAGTACAGGGTACACAGGATGGTCAGGGAATTGGCGAATGGCGACTGCATAAGAAACAAGGAATTGGCTCCATCGGATGTGTAGATGGGGAATCCCTGCTTCTGTGACGAGACTATCAACAGGACTATTGCAAAAGGCACCAATGGCCATACGCACACCACAATTATGGACACGGTCAAGGCGTTTCAAAGTGAAAGGAGCTGCTGAGCCATAAACCTGACTACCACAACCGAGTCTAGACAAGACCAGAGCACAGTAAAGATGGAGAAGAGTAACAGTCTGCACCCCAAGATGTGTGGGCCAGGAGGCGGAGAGCATTAAACTTATGCATGCATGTAGTCTTCAGGTGGCATGTGTGGGGCAGCCATGTCAACTTGTTACCAATAATAAGGCCCAAGAAACAGGACTGCGCTGCAACATCGAGGAGCTGGTTGCCCTTAATAATGTTCTGGTTCAGGGTGTACTGTGGGCTGACGACAAAAACGCATAACCCGCGTGCTGGACGGGAAAACTGGACGCCTTGGGCAGTGACCAATGCAGAGGCCTGTCAGATGGCACCTTGGAGCTGGCGCTCAGCAGATGCCACCGAATGGGAGCTGCACCAGATGCAAAAATCGTCAACGTACAACGCTGGGGTAACCAGAGGCCCAACAGGGATCGCAAGCCCATTTATGGCAATGAGGAAGAGTGTGACAGCACAGAATTCTGTGAGATACCATTCTCCTGAATCTGAGGGGTGCTGAGTGAAGTGCCAACTCGAACCCGGAAGAGACGGTAAGATAAAAACACGTGGATAAAAATGGGAAGGGGACCACGAAAGTTCCAGTCATGGAGGGTAACTAAATTGTGTTGGCGCCAAGCCATGTCATACGCCTTCTGTAGGTCAAAGAACACTGCCATAAGGTACCAGCGTTGAGTAAATGCCTGGCGGATTCCAATCTGAGTCAATGGTCAGTTAGAGATTGCCCTGCTCAAAAGCCACGTTATATGGTGAGAGAAGGCCCTGAGATTTGAGTATCCCACATAATATGGAGCAGTTTACAAAGCAAATTCGCGAGGCTCAGGGAAAACTATACTGTCCCACCATTGTGACGGATAAGCACCACTGAGCCAGATGTGATTGAAGAGCCTCAGGAGCTGTTGCCTCTGAGGAACGTCCAAGTGTTGAATCATCTGAGTATGTATGGAATCTTGCCCTGTGGCTGTGTCTTGTGAAGAGCTAAGACCCTTCACCAACTCCCATTCAGCGAAAGGTGCATTCTAGGGATCAACGTGATGTGGGATGAAATGGAGGGGGGTCTGTTCAACTCTCCGTTTGTGCTGGAGAAAATTAGCAGAGTCGGAAGCAGACGACGATGCAACCACAAAGTGTGTCTCTAGGTGTTCCGCGAAGATCAATGGATCAGTGCAGAGAGCTTCTTGGAGGTGCAGACCCTCGATAGTAGACTGTTGTTGGCGGTCCAGAACGCTATGGAGCTTTGACCAAACATGCGATAAAGAGGCATATGTCCCCTGGGAGGAAACATAGCGCTCCCAGCATTCCTTTTTACTCCGCTTAATAAGGTATTGAGCCTTAGCTCAGAGACGCTTAAAAGTGAGGTTGGTCTGGGAGGGGTGTCGCTTGAATCGCTGCAGCGCCCGTCGGCGGTCCTGGACCGCGACTTCCACGTTTTTGCCCCCCCCCCCCCCCCCCCCTCTAAGTACCGAAGGCGCCGGACACCTCGCCACTCTAAATTGGCGCGCAGCTCATCGTCAGACTGCAAAAGAAGGTCTCTGTGAAATATGATACCCTGGACCATATTTAAGCTCTTATGGGGCGTGATGGAAACAGAAACATCCCCCAGCTTGTCACAGGCCAGTGTGCCCGTGACTGGGCAGAGGATGCTGTTTTGATCAAGACCGATCCTGACCGCATTTTCGACAAGCCCTTCACCTCCCCTAACTTGTCCTCTAAATGCTCCACAAAAAACTAAGGTTTCATTGACAAGAAAGATTCTCCATCAACTCTCGTACATATGAGGTACCGGGTTGAATAAACTTCGCTACCATCCTTAGCCTGGCGTTCCTCCCATGGTGTGGCTGGGGGTAATTGGTAAGATGGTCGTCAGCATATGACAAAAATGACCCACCCCGAGCAGACATCACGCTAATACTGTCTCACACGACCTATATAGTGTGTCACATCCACTTGAAGCCATTCATTGCTACGTTTCACCCGCTGTTCCAAATAGTCACAGATATTCTCCATGGGATTGACAGGCTGAGGTGCGACGGAGTGCCAATGTTCGTAAGTGCAACCCCGCAAACACTATTGCTTATCCACGGCACGCTAATCATGAAAAGATGAAAGAAAGCGCAACACCTGCTGGCCAATATTGTTCAAGTAACCATCCTCATTCGTGTTCATGGTAAGGATAAGGAGTCGGCACACGTCATATGAAAAACACCCCTAAAACATTGCAGAGTAACTTGCAGCCTGAACTAAAACCTTCGCGCAGTGAGGGTTTAGTGCCTTATTAATGTATTCGACGCCTTGCATCATCTGAAGAGAGGAAAAAATCACAATTTGTTCGCCAGCAATATAAGCACAAGTTATTGCCTAATTTTCCTGTTGTTTGCTGGTCTACTGCTTTGTGTGGTGCTGCCAGGAAAGCCTTCTGAAAGGTACCAGGCACTATACATTACCCGATTCAAAGTATCCTGCCACACCCATGTAAGGCAGAGTTGACTTCCAGATATCACGATGGGCGTACCCATCAGTATAATAGGAGGGGGCAGGGAGAATTTTATTGCCATTAGAGAACCAGTAACAGAAGAACTGGTCGGTTAAGACAAGTCAGTGACTTCGAAAGTGGACTAGTAACTGGATGTCACCTGAATAATGAATCCATAAGGGACATTTAAACTCTTCTAAAGTTGTACAAATCGACTGTTGATGATGTGTAGGTGAAGTGGGAACGTGAAGGAACAACCACAGCTAAACCAAGACGCCACAGCATTTTTGAAGGTGGCTGAAAAAAATCGCCAAAATAAGAGAAGAAATCTCTCGTCAGAGCCGACGTGCCATCCGTAGTTTAGCTAGCACAATGAGAGTGTAGGGTGTCAGAAAGAATGGAGTACAAAGGTCGAACAGTTCCTCGTTAAGACATACATTTCTGTAGGCAATGCTCAGTGATACTTGAGGTCTTGCAAGAACGACGTCACTGGACAATGCATGACTGGAAACGAGTGATTTGGCATGACGAATTATGCTTTACACTGTGGGAATCCAAAGGAAGTGTTTGCGTTTGGTGAATGCTACCATCATGTGTACTGGTGAAAGTAAACTAAGGAGGTGGTGCTGTTGCAGTATGGGGGTGTTTTTCATGGTTATTGCGGAAAGATAACGCCGAAGGCGAAACGATGACACATTTCACAGCATTGTGTACTGCGCACAGTAGAGAAACGGTTCGGAGATGATGATTGATGCTATCAGCATGACAATGCACCCTGTCATAAAGCGGTATATGTGAGGCAATGGTTTGCGGACAATAACACTCTTGACATGGACTGGTAGCAAGACGAATGGATAACATCGCAGTTCCTGGCTCCTGCGATCTCCTCGATTCTAAATACTAACAATGCAGAGGTGACAGTAGACCTTCTGAGTTGATCACCATGCCTGTGCGAGCGTGGAGGGGCTCACACCTACGTCGGTGGGACTGGTCTGTCCAGAGTCCTAAACTGAACCCAATTGAACACCTCTTGGATGAGTTACAACGTCGACTTCGCTCCAGACCTCAGCATTCATCATCACTACCTTTTCTGGTGTCGGTTCTTGAAGAAGAAGAAGAAGAAGAAGAAGAAGAAGAAGGTGTGCGTGCGCGTGCGCGTAGAAATACGATGCACTGCGGCGACTACAGCCGTTATGAAATAAGTGAAATGTATTCGTAGTGGCAAATATGGACAACCGTAAGCTGTATAATGGAATGAAAACGAAAATTTGTGAATGACCGAGACTCGAACCAGGTTTCCCGCTTATCGACAGCGATCGCATTACCATTACTTTATCCGAACACGACTCAGAGCCAGATACAAACTTCCATATGTCGTCAATCAAGTGACTATAAACTGCCCTCGCCTCGTAAATTAATTATGTATACTGCCATGCATACATGCATGTCGAAAGGAACTTCGCATCGTACTTCCGAACAGGGGCACTGGAATACCGTATTTATCCATCGAAACAAAACCTCATGTCCATCGCATATGAGTCTTGCAATACTCACTCGGTAACCGGTTCCTGACAGGAGCAAACCCATTCTAGTTTGAAACCGACGTAGGTTACAGGGGACGTCATGATGTCGTATCCACCTGGAACCACGATAGCTCCTCTGACATTTTACGTCTTCACGTCGACCCGTTTGATTTCACTGATTCTACACAACCGACCAGTTCATTACTACGACTGATGTCAGAGTTGGGGGTCAGTCGACCGGCTGACACCCATTTTACACAATTTACAATGCGACCCATGTGCTCTAAGGAAGGAGGTGGGGGGGGGGGGGGGGGAGGAGGAGGGGATAATCTCTGTGAGCATACTATCCTCCTGTCCGCGGTAACTAAGATATTCCCGTGCTCCACTAGCTACGTCTTTTAAGACGATGAGGAGGAGGAGGAGAAGGAGCGATGGCGGTGATAGAGGAGGAGCGCGGAGTGGGGTTGGAGGGGCAGAGCAGAAAGAGAAATCAGAGACGAGGGCGGCGTCTTAAAGCGGGCGCGGCAGAAAGGCCTTGCCGGCTCGGCAGTTCCGGTCCCGTCCCAGCGGTCTGCAGCCGCCGCCGTCGCACGCGCCCGCCGCTGTCGCCGTCGCGGCACCGGCGGGCCAACTTTTTGTGCGGCGCGGCGCGGATGGTGGGTGGCGCGTGGCACTCGCCCCTCGCAGCTGGCCCCGCTCCTCGGTGGCGACACCGTATAGCTTCCAGGGCACCGTCTGCTTAGATCGGATGACAAATACGTGCGACAGCTGCGCCCCTGCGCGACGCCTCGCTGCCGTGGCCGAGGGCACCAAGTCGGGCAAGTAACCTGGGACCCCACGCGCCAGACTATACACGGTGGACTAGCGCACAAACGTCTGCGGTCGGGGTATCTCTCAACACAGTGTGAACTCTAACAACACTAAATGTTTTCTACTGTACGCAGGAACTAAAAAAGGAATATAAACAATTAAACGAACTGTCGCTTTGGACGAACTGGTAAGTCGTCCAAGAGCACGAATTAAAAACTTGGCGAGGCCAGTGTTTCAGAGGACACAACTAATGTCACTTGCACGTTGTAGGGAGAATGATATTTATAAACCAACGATAATTTTAACAGGAAAGAATGTAAAGTTAAGAAATATTTGGATGCCGACTTCGTGTCAGGGCGGTAAGACTCGATTACTTTTAATCAGTGTCATTGACCAGAAGTAATGAAGCTATCGGTCTCAAGTAACGAATGGTTGTGCCGTCGATACCGCTCATTATGCGCTTATAAATTCAGGGTCCCATGAGCTTTCAATGCAGTTGACAATTTTCAGCATCTGTACCGCAGCAGTCTTAAAAGTCGGCCACGACAGGAAGCTTCAACGGGAAGCCAACATAGCCCTTGAAAACCATCACTGTATTACTAAATGCAAACATGAACCATTGTCAATCTAGTCACCGCCTGTTACTAACGCAACTGGCTTACTTAGTGCAAGATGTAACGTCTTAACAGCGCGTCAACATTTGTGCATCATGTTAAACAATTACACATTCATGGCCCCGGCATTGATTTTAGTGTTATAAATAACGATCCAAACAGTTCTTGAACAGGCCTTCATCGCCCAACAGTACCGTCCGCCTGCCGGATCATCGTCAGCTCTAAGGCGTCACCGGGTGCAGATGGACATATGGCCAGCACACCGCTCTCTCGGCCGTCGTCAGTTTTCGTGACGGGTGTCGCTACCTCTCAATCAAGTAGCTCCTCAACTGACCAACCAAACGTTAATTGCTCCCCACTTTCAACAATACTTGGTTAAATATACCAAACCCTGTATTCGTCTATTTCAGGTGCATGAAAATTTCATGAGAAATTGCTCTCAGCGTTAGTTCGGTTGAAACACAGCGGGACAACCTTCAAAATAAGGAAACTTCCCAAATTATCTGCCTTTATACAGAGTGAAAGCAGATACGCTAATCCAAGACGCAATGATAGGTATTTCTCGTTAAGCAGACTAATCCTGAGACACAGCACTCAACGTGATGCAAAATTAATAATATGTAGATGTATATATACGCTTGCGAGATAGCACGTCTCGTTTTCTCGATATTCAACGTGACATCAGTGATATTTCAAGCAAAATCCTACACTGCTCCGCTAAAATGTGGTGAATGTGTGGCGTCATCTCCAACAACTCGCAAGGTGGACAAGGCGAAAGAGTTCAGACTCTTTGGCGAAAAAGCTACCATATCTAAATAAATGAAATGGATTGTGAGTTGCGTAGTGCTCGTTTGGTTATACGTAATTCCTCAAAACAACTTATAGCGAATGAGTAATAAATTTGCATATAAGAAACTTCATCAGTGTCTCTAAGCTACTGGCTGAGGATTGGATATTAATGGGAAACAGCTTTCACAACATCTATTTTAAATCTGATTAAGTAGTAGTTTATAGGAACAGATGAAACTATGCAGCATATCAAGAAGACTGCACCACCTTTCTTGCTGCGAATCACAAGCGTTACACAATGTACATTGTAGCTTCATGAATTTCCCTCAAGTTACTGAGTATTTCGATGTTAAAGCTAGCGTAAGAGAGCTGTTTCTTTTGTAGCAGTTGGAAGAAATGGCTGGCAATGACACGCACTTTTAGCACACGCGAGTGTAGCTGCCACTGTAGTCTCTGGCCGGAAGAGTGACAGACAGAGGGGAGGGGACTCCGGTTTGTTATTGGAGCTAATTACTAGACGACACATCACTGCCACCGCCGAGCGCGAGTTTATTCTTAGAGCCGGGTATGTAGAAGAAGGGACGCTTCCTTTAGGTAACCCTCTCTTCAGGTTGCATCTCCGGTGAACGAACCTGCGGTAACAAAACTTTCCCGACGTCTTCGACTGGGGTAGTCCCTTTCACGAAATGCGCGGAAACAACGGACTTGTTTCAACACTTCAATATTGGTCATTAAGTCTATATTTTAAAGCAACATTCAAAGGAACACTACGCACTAATATTACCAATGTTAACTGCGGAACAAAAAGCATTGTCCCTCCTTTCGTTATGCTCTTCGTTATTAAGCAGAGACAGAAGCAGCATTAGCATGAAGCACCAGACATTTTATTCTGCAAGCTAAACAGAAATGCGTTAATTATATATGAAATATCTGATCCTTATAAAAAGTTGGAACGTTGAACTAGTCGCTCACTCCTTATTCAAAAAGCAAAGGCATCTCAGTAACTTCAAAACTTTTCGAATAACTTACTATCTACCGTAACTGCCCCAACACCAACAACAACCCGTCGTCCTATGCCACAATCGTCTATAAACGCACCGAACAGTTAAAAATATTAAAAACTTCCGCGTATCTATCAAGGATGATACATGATGCCAAAGCACAAATAAAATGAAACGTATTATACAATGATTAACTCCGGTGGTACTACAGAAGGCAGTTAGCGTCAGAGATTTGCGTGTGTGTAGACACGTATCAAAAACGACCTGACGGAGATATACGATGAAGTATATTGCAGATCATTATTCCTAGCTACTCGGCGATTTTGTGCAAGTGGAAGAGAGGCAAGATATTAAAGGCAGAAGTGCGAGCGCAGAGCGGAGCAGGGCGCGGTGTACGCGACTGTACGCAAAGCAACCGGAAACCTTCACCTGTTCCGGAAGTAAGGCTGGCCGCCAGCCCTTGCCCTCCCGGGCCTTATGGGGCTGTATGATTGCCGGCGACAACAGCTGCCGGGCCCACTTGTGGGCGGGCAGGCGGTCTCTGCGCCCTCTGCGGGCACGCGCGCCCCACGTGCAGCTCGCGGTCACCCGGGCCGCTTGTAAAAACACTCTCGCTCAGCCAAAAGGCATCCCCACCACCAGACAACATGTGTACAACCAATCAATACCGCCAATTACCTGACTTGCTGAACGAAGTTATTATTCAAAGTCGCGATCTCATCCACATATCCGACAGTCAGTTGCCACAATGACGGCAGGCAATATCCTTCGCGACAGTTGTACGATTGTGCTACGTATCTTTCTGCAGTCGTCGTCAGTCCCAACATTGGTCTGATACAGTCTTCCAGTCTAGCCTATCTCGTCCAGGCCTCTCTCTCTCTCTCTCTCTCTCTCTCTCTCTCTCTCTCTCTCTCTCTCTCTCTCTCTGCCTAACATTAACAACCCACATCTCAAATCTCAATGAACCTGCTTATTGTATTGAAATCTTAGCCGCTTCTTAAAATACCCCCCCCCCTCCACAAAAATAAAATAAAAATAAACTCCCTCCATTACCTACCTGATTCCTTGTCACCACAGAATGTGTCCTCAACTTATCCCTCCTTTTAGTTAAGTTATCCGATGAACTACTGCTACGGTCGCAGGTTCGAATCCTGCCTCGGGCATGGATGTGTGTGATGTCCTTAGGTTGGTTAGCTTTAAGTAGTTCTAAGTTCTAGGGGACTGATGACCTCAGATGTTACGTCCCATTGTGCTCAGAGCCATTTGAACCATTTTTAATAAACTACTTTTCGTCCCAAAACCATTCAGTGTATGTCCATCTTTGTACAAAACTGCTGAGAGACTTCGGCCATGTGGGCGGAATCGAAGCTCTTTTACAGTTGAAATGGGGACCACCATTAAATAATTGGTATCAGTGGACTTTTGCGTTTAACAACACGATCACTTCGATTAATGAAGACTGCTGTTTAGCAGTCTTTAGTGACGCGCCGAAACTGGTCGCATAAATAACTTACGTACATTCAAATCGGCTGAAGACGTTTTAATTTTACATTTCATTTCATTAATTAGTCGATCTACGCGTCTAATATTTAGCTTTCTTCTGTGGTACCACATTTCAAGAACGTCTAGTTTCTTCTAGACTTCACTTTTTGTCATCACATCCGTACAAGGCTACACTCCAGCTCTATAGGTCGACCGTACGTTGTGTTGCTGGCTAAATATCAAAACTCTTACTACTATTTGCGTCATTTCCTAAACTAATTCCATCATTATCATCCAATTTAATTCCACTTTATTCATTACCATAGTTTTACTTTTTTTGATGTTCGCCTCAGAAACACTCTTCAAGACGCTATCCCCCCCGTTCAACTGCACCTTTAAGGCCTCTGTCGTCACCGACAGTTAAAATTTCATTCACAAACTGCAAGCTTTCTATTTCTTCCACGTAAGCTTTATTTACCGTTCCAAATTTCTCCTTGATTTCCGTCACTACGTGCTCAATTTACAAACTGAGTAACATCAGGGACAGATCAAAAATCTGTCTCACTCCCTTCTCACTTATGGCTTTCCTTTCAAGTCACTCTTGTAACTTCAGTCTAGTTTCTGTACGAATTGTACATCACATTTCGCTCCCCCTATTTTCCTCTGATAACTGTAGCGTTCCGAAGAGTGTTGTCCAGTCAACATTTTCTTACGCTTTCTCTATATCTATAAGATCGTTTCAGCATTGTTTTGGTCTTCCATTTCTCCGCAACCCAAATGCATCTTCCGTGTGTTCGGCTTCTAAAAGTTTAGTACGAAAGAAGCAATAAAATATTAATCGAATTACTAAAAGATTAGTATTTTACGTCCAAATGAGTAGTGGAGATCAAAGACTGACCGAAATCTAGGAATGCAACAGAACTGTGCAAAAATCTGCCGAAGCTGTTTCATATACACAATTACAGCGTATATAAGAATGAATTACGGAAACCACAGGAAATCTAAGTGTTGGTTTTCGGACAGGAATCTGAACTCTCCTCCCAGTTTGAGTCCAGAGTTCCATTTGAATCCATAATTAATGTTGTACTCACACTCAAGACCGACTGTCTCAAAATACTCCCCAATACAATCCAAATACAATTTTAAAAATTCATATCCTTGTGATCCAAATTTCAATGAAACCTGTACGTAAAATATCCATGAAATTACATTAGTTTTATAGGCCATGCAATGAAGTAGCGTCGTTCTTCAATGATGTGTGCATTTCATGAGGCAACGATTGGCTGCTGAGCATACTGATGTATGCTCAGTGTCTCACTGTTTCCAATTTACAGATTAATGAAGCTTTCTGTTCTTGTTCCTGTTTACAGTCCCTAATCATTTCTTCAAGAACCTCGTTTCCTGTGGTAGTAATGCCGCTACACTATTGTGGGAAACCGAAACATCGGCTTATTTCGTTAATACACACTGTATTTTACTACGTGAGTATATCATTGAGGAATGTTCACAATATGAACTGGAGAAACTGGACAACCTACAATATAGAAAACTGAGCACATGCTAGAGCGGAATGACAACGACAACTAATGTGTCCCCTGTAGTACGGAATGAAGCGCTACTACACGTTTAACAGCAACTACATTAATCAGATTCTCGTTCTACAGACAAAAGGACGCAACATGAGGGTCAAGAAAATACAGGATTTATGTCAGCTATCCAATTCAACTTCGAAATCACACTCTTAGAACACATATTTTGATAAATTACAACAAACTCTACGTTTGGTTCTACACGAAAATAGTAAACCAGAATAAAATTGTCACTATGAGCCAGTTTCACATGGAAACTGCTTTAATCACCACCTTAACGACAGATAGTGCGGGAGACAAACAGGCAACAGCGAACATAACAAGATCAAAATGTACAAGCCGTTTCGAGACTCCTGGATCAACAGGATATGCCTTACATTGCTCACTGGCGACCATCGTGCAAAAATACGCCTGTAAATTTTGGCGTAGTGAACTGTTTCCATGGGTTTGAAACTGCTTTCAGTAGATAGGAACAACACATCAGAAAGCTTCAGTGCGAGATTATAGCTGACATTAAGTGTGCGTGCGCTATATGCTTGGATACGCAAATTATCAGTATTTTAGCCCAACTCGGCAAAAGAGGTAGTACTAATCCAGTGCGTAAGAAGAGATTAAACAGCGGATTTCTTAATCAGAAATCGCATGCAGCGTATTAATTACTTGTCGGAAGATAAGTGTTACGTCTCTTGTGAGGAGGAGCAGCATTATCAGCATGTGTGCTAATTAACCATCGGCAGGATAGTGGTCTGCTATCATCGTTTCGTAGTATGCAATCTATAGGCTTAGAATGGCAGTGCTGAACGTTATGCTGTATCTCAGGGGCCCCATTCCATTAGCGCCTAAGGGGATACACAATCTTCGCTCAGAGTGTCTAGATCGTACAGCCATGCGAAATACATGGAGTCGAGGAATGGGTTGATTTGAAGCAACACACATTTCCACATCGACAGTGTGACGACTTCTAAAGCACAACGGGTTATCAGCACGGCGACCGCTGTTACAGGTTCCCATGAATGATTAGAGTGGTGGCACCGCGTCGTACCCTCAAAGTTTTGTGTACATCATCAACATTGGCGTATCAGTGAGCGGAGACCCCGTGGAGAACGACTAATTGGAGACTGCATAGTAATATTCATAAGGGCTCTGCCTAGTAACATGAGATGCCACTGGGTACACCACATCGCTTATACGGCTCGTAAAGCCGATAATCTGAACAGTACCCGTTACATTTCTGACGAGTTAAAGCCTGTTGATGTACCTTATCTACGAGGTCTCCGTGAGACTATCTGTCAACAAGATAACCCAAGACAGCATGCTGCCCTTGCTGTCCTGACCTACCTCGATACAGAGATTATTTCAATGTTACATTGATGAGTTGTCATTCTCAATGGAGAGAAGTCTTCCGAAGTAAGACTTATTTCAGGGGTGCCGCAGGGGAGTGTCATAGGACCGTTGCTATTCACAATATACATAAGTGATCTGGTGGATGACATCGGAAGTTCACTGAGGCTTTTTGCAGATGATGCTGTGGTGTATCGAGAGGTTACAACAATGGAAAATTGTACTGAAATGCAGGAGGATCTGCAGCGAATTGACGCATGGTGCAGGGAATGGTAACTGTATCTCAATGTAGACAAGTGCAATGTGCTTCGAATACATAGAAAGATAGATCCCTTATTTAGCTACAAAATAGGTCAGCAACTGGAAGCAGTTAATTCCATAAATTATCTGGGAGCATGCATTAGGAGTGATTTAAAATGGAATGATTATATAAAGTTGATCGTCGGTAAAGGAGATGCCAGACAGATTCATTGGAAGAATCCTAAGGAAATGCAATCCGAAAACAAAGGAAGTAGGTTACAGTACGCTTGTTCGCCCACTGCTTGAATACTGCTCAGCAGTATGGGATCCGCACCAGATGGGGATGATAGAAGAGATACAGAAGATCCAACGGAGAGCAGTGCGCTTCGTTACAGGATCATTTAGTAATCGCGAAAGCGTTACGGAGATGGTAGATAAACTCCAGTGGAAGACTATGCAGGAGAGACGCTCAGTAGCTCGGTACGGGCTTTTGTTAAAGTTTCGAGAACATACCTTCACCGAAGAGTCATGCAGTATATTGCTCCCTCCTGCGTATATCTTGCGAAGAGACCATGAGGATAAAATCAGAGAGATTAGAGCCCACACAGAAGCATACCGACAGTCCTCCTTTCCACGTGCAATACGAGACTGGAATAGAAGGGAGAACTGATAGAGGTACTCAGGGTACACTCCGCCACGCACCGTCAGGTGGCTTGCGGAGTATGGATATGGATGTGGATGTGGATGTAGATGTAGATGTAGGTGTAGGTTCTGCATGTTTCTCACCATTCAATAATCCTGACCTAGTGTCGGTTAGGAAGCGACCAAGATATTAAGAAAATATTATTTGCTTTAGTCTATAGTCGCAGTTATTTCGTCAGCTGACTACCAGTTGTGTATATGATATACTGAGAATTTGATTTCATACCCAGAAATACCAGCACTCAAACTCTGTGTAGGTCAAAGGAAATGTGGCTAGCATACAGCAACATTAGAGAAGAAAATAAACCGCGTCCCTAAACAGCAAAGCTAAATTTTATGCCTATATGTACCTGGAACTGCTGAGGAATGCGTGGTTTGGCTGAAGTCAATGTAAGTAAATGGTTCTGAAGCTCGTAACACGGATGAGGCTAAGACATGTACGTAGTCGTAATCACCTCCAGAACTAGACTACCCCGTGTGTGGCCATTATAGTGAAGGAACAACTCATTACGACCATTTCACAGTGGCATGCTCTAAATAATAAAAATAGTGAACAGAATTATACCTGAAATTAAACCAGTTAAAATGGTCAATGTGTGCATATACATTGCCTGACAAAACAGTGAACCACCTAGGAGATATGGTAAGATGTCTACCTTCGTACACGCACACACCATTGGCGAATACGTAAATGATTAAAGCAGCAATATTCTTTAACAGGTAGAAAGGGTACCCAGTGCATTAGTGTTGTTCGTGTTTAGAGTAGTTACCAAACGTGGTAGGGTATATAAGGGGCATGGACAGCCTCAGATGTAGGTGATCGGTGTACTCGTGTGGGTTCGCGTCACCAGCATCTGCCAGTGTTTGAAAGTGGCCACACTGTCTATCTCCTTTTGGCCGGCAGGTCGAATAGCGCAATATCGTTACGCCTTTACATCTGCGCCCGCCGCCCGAGAAAATATAATGGACTGCCTGCGACGTTCTGCACCAATGGTCGGCGACTAGAAGCAGCCGGACTACGGGATTACCGTCCCAAACATCGACTGCTAGCACTTCAACACTAGCGGCTGCATTTGGGGTAGCACCGTGACCGGTAACCGTGGACTGCTGGTGAATTGTGTCGCGTTGCATTCAACGGTGAACTGCGCTTCTGAAGTACCCCAGATGACTATCGTCGGCGACCATGGCAGCGACCTGGGGAGAGGTCTCATTCACACTGTATTTCATGGTACAGCAGTGTTACTCCTGGCGTTATTGTGTGGGGAGCCTTCGGTATGACTTTATATCATGGGTGTCAATGACCGAGGGAACTGACGGCACAACGGTACGTCACGGATAGCCTATATCCTCATATGCTACCTCTCATGTGACATTATCATCACTCATCTAAATATGGCGCGTAGCTCTTAACTGTCTACGTGATGTTCACGTACTCCCATGGTCAGCAGTAACCACTGACCTGTCCCCGATACAACAAGTGTGGGACCAGCTCGGATGTCACCTTCGTCTTTGTGTCTGTATCTACGACATCAAGGACCAGTTAGAACAGTTGGAGGCCAGTCTGCCTCTGGAAAGGCTACAGCGACTTTATGACACCCACGCCAAGCAAATCAGTGCATAAATTCTAAAGTTGTACTGGTGAGTGAGTTTATACTCTAAAGTTCTTTGTAAACTTGACTATTTTGTAATCACCGCAATAACATAATATATCCTCTCAACACGTGAAGTTTCATTTCGTTTCCTCCTCTCCTTCTCGGTGCATCACTTTTGTCAGACAGTGTATTTAATTGATGATCCTGTTGTTTTGTCTATGTATTCTAGTTTAAGTATTTATAAACGTGTGTTCTAACTAATATTAAAGAGAGTACTTTTATGTATATATGAACACTTTAGAGTCTGCAAAAGGTGGTCCAGCAACTGGAATGAAATAAATAATACAAAAAGGCTCATCGGCTCTATAATCTCACTTAGCTTAGACTCAGGTGGGATGACATTTATCATTTTCGCATTCAAAAATTTAGAAAAACATTGCTAATGATCTTAAGCTGAACAGACACTTTTTGACTGAGATAACTCGATCCAGAAGACACCGGACATGCTTCCATTAGGAACTGGGCTCCAGGTCTAGTCAACCTCGTTTTCCTCCACTTCTCATATGATATCTTTGGCGGATGTGAGAGCACTTCCTTCCACAACATTACAGATAATTTCTTTTTCTATACTTGTCCAACCTTCTAAAACTACTACTCCTATTATCTATTTTTCGACAGGAGGTTAAATCAGAGTGACATGCTCCAATGCTATCTGGATCAGTATAATTGACGGGCACTGAACGTATAAGGTAAGCGACGGCTGAAGACATGATCAGGGCAGACGAAAGTACCTTAAAAATGTGGCGTGGCAGGCCAAAATTAATTTTGTTCCTCTATCATAAACGCATTACACACACTCTACATTGGCCTTCGTCTCATCAATGGAAATACGAAAAAACACAAAAATAAAAACCAGCGATTTACTGTCTGCTTGTTCCTCCTTTCACATTTGAGGAAGGAACGGTCCGAAGAGGCAGGGTTCTAATGACATGTCGGTAGCGATATTTTAGCCAAGCACGCTTGTGTGCTATGCGGACTTCGCTGTCGATATGTCGGTGGGGACGTATCGAGTGGCCGGATGTGCCGCTCCGTGAAGACCCGCAAATGCTCGATACGACTTAGATCTGGTGCTTCTGGTAACCGCTCAAGACTGAACGTCTACGCAGTCTCTACAAGTAATTAACGTAACGCTCGCCTTTCCTATCAACCTCTCCAAGTCCTATACAGTTGTCCGATCGATCAATGCTTCTCCGTCTCAACAGGTTGAGTGCGACTGCTCACAGTATCATGAAAATGATAAAGACTGGTCAAGGCCTAAGTTCTCCACCTCAGTAAAATCAATGACAATAAACGGCACACAACCATTTCATTTCCGTATCACACTCCACCGCTACCTCATGACTAACCATTTCCTTCGTTAAAGCACATAAAGCATCGCCGATGTTTGTCACACACAGAATTATCAACGAATTTCAAATCTGAGAACGGTGCGTATATTTTTGAAGAGAGTACGTCTTTTAGCAGTTAGATAGCATGAATAATACAACTTGTATTTACTGTTGACCTCAATTCTTAGAACGAGTTAAGGGTCGCCAACAGTGGGTGAATAGTTGGTTTTAGTCTGAGTTGGATACAAAATATGAAACCCCGTTCACTTGCTCTGCGAGTACTCTTGAATCACAAGCTCTGTGTAGTGTTTTTCTGGTAGACATCTCTCTCTTTTAGAAACTCCAAATGTGTCTCTAGAAAAATGTCTCTCTTTAGAAGCGTTCTGCACACAGAAAATTATGCTTTCAGTGCAGTTTATGCCCCGATTGCAATGTTGGTAGTGAGAATAGACTACAAATATCTAATCTGTACAGGTCTCGACGGACTTCTATTCGAGAAGAGAGTTGCTCGAAATGTTTGATTCCTGGAGCATTACGTCCATGCTTCTTTGTGAAAATTCACTACATAATAGGCAATACCAATCACGAAGAACGAGGCTCGATTGCCTATTCCTTTTGTCGATATTTTGTTACTAATTTTGTATGCCATCACTACCTTGTAACAATAGTAAAATCACTTTTGTGAAAACATGCATACACTTTTCTCCCCCGATGCTTTTTGTATGATCTGAAAACAATCAGACAACGTTTCACCAAAAAAGTGAAATGTACTGAATATGTGATGTATAACGTCATACATATTCTTGCGGCTTTCGAAGAGAGGTGGGGGGAAGGGGGAGGGGAGGGGGAGGGGGAGGAGGAGGAGGAGATTAGTGTTTAACGTTCCATCGATAACGATGTCATTAGAAACGGAGCACAAGCTCTGATTAGGGAAGTATGGAGAAAGTAAATGGCCGAGCTCTTTCGGAATACCATCCTGGCGTTTGCCTACAGCGATGTAGGGAAATCACGGAAAACCTAAATCAGGATGGCCGGATACGGATTTGAACCGTCGTCCTCCCGAATGAGAGTCCAGTGTGCTACCGCTGCGCTACGTCGCTCGTCTTGCGACTTTCAGAAAAGCCGTCTAGCAACATAGTGCGCGGTATCTCCTGTTTTGCTCGCTTTTCAGATGTTTTTCTTCTGTCTCTATCCTGTTAGCAAAATACCCTATAACGGAGGAATGACTGAGTACTGGCCAGTGACCACGTTTGGCCGATGACCTTCAGCGTAGAACAAGAGAACAAGCTTCCTATTGGTGCGCAGAAGCTATCCTCGTCATGAACCATGTTTTCAACGACCAGGTACGAGGCAGCTACACAGAGCAGTACCTTGTAGGCTTTGCTTAAAACGCTCTAGAGAAAAATCGTCGAAAGTATCGAGAACTGAAGAGCAGAGTGTATGCCGTTATGTACTCAACCATAGACCCTGAATTTATGCGGCGACACGTCATCCGAATTCGGAAGAGCTCAACCATCGTAGACTACCGACGTGCGGACAAGGCGCAGGCAGTGCTAGACAGGAATGAGTTGATATGCCCCAAGGATGTTGCTCTAACCATTACGAAAATTCGGCAGCCTTTAACTTGTGCATTCCCTATCACATCCCGTTTGGGGTGCTATAGGAGAAGAAGCCGATACATACTAATATATCCGTTGGCCCGTGAGAGGTGGAAACTGATGAACTCCATTTCCTCCCACATGTGATAATGACTCAACCACCTTCCAGGAAAACGCCTTATTGGCAACTGTGATGAATGACCTCGTGGTTTTCGTCCTATATTTTGTACCCTGTATCGACTTGTACCGCTACTAACCAATCCTGGCTCCCTTTTCCAGGCTTCAGACAGCTAATAACTTTTCTTGCTAATCCAAGAAGCTTATTCCATGCTAATCTCTATGGGCCGACATGTGTAACGAGAACTAGACGAGTGGAACGCTGGCTGATGTACACTATGGCGAGGAGCTGTTCTGGACGGCATGGCTGCTTACCGCTTATTGTTGTTGATCACTGAACTGACGAGTTATTTTCTGTCCTGGGACCGGTCTATCCGCTGTTAGAATTCGCGATAATGATTGAGATCCTTGTCAACACGTTGCTACCTACCCACGGCAGTTTGCTCTGGCAGACGGAATATCGTTGACTAGGTAGCACGGGCAAATCCAAATACCGGTACCAGTACAACCTGATTGTAATAAAATGCAATAAAACTGACGGCCCTTCTCATCATGCTTTCTATTGTCACGCCGATGGTCTTAAAACGTCTCAGGCGCGTGACACAACTATTCCGACTTGGCGACAGGAGCATCCACTATATGCTAAAATCTCGGATTCAGTTTTTCATGATCATATTAGTACTGAGATTATACCTCTAGTAAATGATGTTTAGCCTCGAACTAGAGCTTAAGCACAATCATAAGGATCTCCCTTTTGCTGGAAGCTTCAATTCGACGAGATGATTCTTCAGTTTGGTGGTGAGGCAGGTAACAGGAACACGTTAGCGGGGACAAGGAATATTCGGAGAATAAACTGGAAAGCAAATTGGAAATTACAGTTCAACAGCAATTTATTTTTAAATAGTGGTTGTGTTTTTAGTTGTCTGCAATTCTAACTTGTTGGTCCTTACTGCTGTATCAGAGTAAGTTTTAGGTCAGGGAGGATTTATTATTTCCAGATACCAATTGTTTAACTCAGAGCACCATCACGTTAATGTCGGGGCGTAACAGGGCATGAGAAGAACTTTAGTACCGAATTGCTTCTGTCACATAAATATTTTGTTGACAGCACTGGTATCAATCAGGATACCTCTAAACCGGGGCTTAATGAACGTAGTCCCTCCCTTCCTTACTTGTCTCTCGTTTCGGGGTATATCTCTGATAGCTTTCAGGGTACCTCTCAGAGATACGTTTATGGAGATATCGCCTAAATATGATAAATGAACAACAACAACGCGTACCAAATACTATGTTCCGGGTGCTACCGTTGAAAAATGGTTAGACGTGACTTTCCGCCAGAGCGAAACGAAAAATTAAAGGGAATGGACAAAACGAGGTGCAACATCGTGATAAAGATTAGATCTGTGAAGCCGAGACAGCAGTTTATAGTTGAATCCATACAGCAGTTTATAGTGAATCTGTGAATATAACACACTGAAATTCATTTACAATATTGCAAGTGTGGAATACATCCGGAAAGAAGTTTTTTTTATTAATTCGATAAACGAAAGGTCTATCAGATCGAATATGTAACAAAATTCTTCATTAACCCAGTGACAGCTGGCAGTTAAATATGAAACCAGCTGTCTAAACGAAGAGAATTTTAGTGCTATCGTGAAGATGGTGTTTCCATACTGTCCTACCGAAGTTTCGCCAGTAAGAGGTGTGAAATAAGAAATGGCCAAATTCGCAGAATATTAATGAGTGGCAGTTTTGAAGGTAACCTGAAAGACTCTTCTTTACTTTATGACACATGCTAACACGTTCAGAACACTGACAAAGAACAACCCGCTTAACGTTCGTTTACTTAGCACATTTGTCAAGATGTAGAGATATGAGATAAAAGACTGCTACTCGCGAGTACGCAGCTGCCATTTCGATTCAAGTGTTTCTCAGGTAGGTCGAAGCGACATGAGAAATACACCGCGCTCTCAAGAAATTAACGAAATTTACCAAATTTTTGTACGTCAGCTTCTCTCTGCACCTGTAAAAACTCTTTGCAAGCAGTACGAGGCCTGTGTAAAAAGTATCAGACCTTTCGCCAGAAAAAATATTTCGAATAGCTGACGGGGTTGGGAGCCCTAATCCCCTTGCTTGCACACACTTAGCCCACCGATCGTTCCACTGCCGGAAACATCTCTGAATGGTGTTCAGCTCCATCGTCGTGTTCCGTATTCTCTCTTCTCTACTCTCAAAACGGGATCCTTTCACTGGCGTCTTCAATTTTGGAAACAACCAGATGTCTCAAGGACCCATGTCTGAAAAGTAGGGAGGTTGGCGAAAGGATGTAATTCCATGTTTGGCCAAGAAATTTTGGATCAAGTGGGATGAATGTGCGGGGGTGTTGTCGTGATGCAGTTGCCAGTTTTTCGCTGTCCACATGTCTGGTCTTTTGCGCCTAACTGCGACACGGAGTCGCCGGAGAACTTCTTGATATAACTCCTTGTTACTGTTTATCCTTCCGGTACGTATTCGTGATGCACAATTCCATAGACATCAAAGAAGACAGTCAGCATAACCTTGATTTTGCCTCGCACCTGCCGCACTTTCTTCGGCCTTGGAGACTCGGGATGCTTCCATTGCGACGACTGTCTTCTTGTTTCTGCGTCGTACCCGTGCACCCATGACTCATCTCCAATTATCACGGTGTTCAGAAACCCAGTATCAGTGTTGGCGTCCAGGTGGTGCTTTGCAACGTCAAAACGGAGGTCTTTTTGTTCCGGCGACAACAACTAGGGCACGAATTTCGCAGCCACTTGGGGCATGTTCAAATCATCATGCAAAACTGCATGTGCAGAATCTGTACTCACTCCAACCTCTTGGTCAATCTCCCGCACGGTCAAACGACGAAATGCCATCACCAAATTTTGCACCCCCTCAACAGCAGCTGCATACCGAGCAGTTTGGGGCCTGACAGTACGCTGGTCACTCTCCGTTGATGTGCGGCCTTTTTTTGAACCGATTGAACCACTCCTAATTTGCGTTACACCCATTGCATCTACTCCAAACACCTCCTGAATCTTATGAATTGTTTCGCTTTGAGAATCACCAAGCTTTTGACAAAATTTGGTGCAGTATCTTCGATCAACAGGTTCAGTCATCTTGAGAGAATCGGTAATCCGACGAACACGTTGTGTAGCACCTCAGGCAGCGACTGACGCTCTGGAAGGCGGGGACAAAATTCACGCATGCACCGCGCCGCGCTATTGTGTCTATTTCGCGCGGGAAAATCAAAGGTCCGATACTTTTTATACAGACCTCGTATGTGCCGAGCTTTTAGTACAGAATTCTTCTATACGTAAAATGTGTAGACTGAATCTTCCTTTGCGCATTACACCCTTTACGTTCTGGCAGAAAAAACATTTATAACTCTGACAGTACGCCAGAGAATCAAAGGTGCGATTTAGGAACAGCCTGAGCGCAGCGCCGGTTGCCGGGCGCTGTACGAGTGAGTGGAGCGCACCGCAGCGGGAACGGCGGCTGGCTCGCTCGCCCGCCCGCCCGCCTCGCTGACAAGCGCTGTGGGAGTTTCAATGGGACGCTGTTGCCACATTACTCTTCAGCACAATGAGCGGTCCGGCTTTGCTTTCTTTAATTCAGCCGCATGCTCATTTTTCAGAACGTGCCGTTTTGTACCGCAAAAAACACCGACTGTCATACCTGTTGGCGTGAGCGTTGCAACCATTTGCTGTAACAGCCTCGAGTAACCGTGTGAACATCGAACTGAAGTCACAACAGAGTTTGGTGTTTTGCAGTCGGAACCTGAGTGACGCGCAAGTTATCATTAGCGAATGACATCAAAACTTGAAGACACCAATTCCCTTAAAGTTGATTTATTCCTGCTTTTATCTGATAACTTCTGAAGTTTTGATGTCATCGTCTGATATTATCTCAAATATTCTACAACTTGTTTTAAACTAAGGCCGCTATTTGTTCCTATTGATAAATAAGTACTAAAGCGCATGTAGTGCTGACCAGCAAATGTTCCTAACCGAGTACACTCGAGATAGAGAAGCGTGAACTGACAAACAACCTAGAGCTAGATCAGTACTACACAAGCCATCTGACGTCGTGTGGCGGAGGTTACAATTGGTACCCCTCTCTGGTCCCAACCTTCCGTTTCATTCATGAATGGCGCGTGGGAAGAATTATCTTTGGTAAACATCTCTACTAGATCTCATTTCTCATTGCGATCATTTCGCGAGACGTATGTGGGAGGAAGTAATACGTTACCCAACTCTTCTCAGAGGATACTCACACCGAATTTCAGAAGTAAACCACTCTATGACGCACAATGCCTCTTGTTGCGCCTGCCAAAGGAGTTCGTTGAGCATCTCTGTAACGCTCTCCCGCCGACTAAACGACTCTGTGACTAAACGCGTCGCTCTTCGTTGGACCACCTCTACTATTAGTCCTACCAGGTACGAGTCCCAGAGTAATGAACAATACCCAAGAACTGATTTAATACGTTTTATAAGCCATTTCTTTCGTGGATTATTAATGTTTCCTTATGATTCTTCCTACGACTGTCAATGTCGCGTCTGCTTTTCCTAACATTTGTTTTATGTGGCCAATCCACTTCAGGTCGATCCGGATGGTTAAGTATATTTTACAGTACATACTGTTTCCAGGAATTTGTCATCAATATTATAGTTCTACAGTAGTGGATTTCTTTTCCTCTGTATGCGCAGTTTGTACATTTATTGACGTTCGGAGTCAACTGCCACAGTCAGCACAAATCATCAATCATCTGCAGTTATTCTGCAAATCTGTACTGTCTTCTGGGATTTGCTACCTCCTCATAGATAAACTTATAATCCCCGAACAGTCTTAAGGAGATTCCGACGTTTTCTGTTAGATCATTTATATACACTATGTGAACAAAAGTATCCGGACACCCCCAAAAACACATGTTCTTCCAATTAGGTGCACTGTACTGTCACCTACTGCCAGGCGACCTCAGTAGTCATTGGACATCGTGAGAGAGCTCAATGGGGCGTGCTCCGCGGAACATGGTCGGGTGATTGGGTGTCACTTGTATCGTAAGCCTGGACGCGAGATTTCCACACTCCTCAACATCCCCAGGTCCGCTGTTTCCGATGCGTTAGTGAAGTGGGAACGTGAAGGGCCACACAGATCATAAAAGCGTAGAGGCCGACCTCGTATGTTGACTGCCGAGTCAGTCGACAGTCGATGAGGGTCGTAATGTGCAATAGACAGCTATCCAGACTATCACAGAGTAATTCCAAACTGCATCAGGGTCCACTGCAAGTACTATGACAGTTAGGCGGGAGGAGTAAAAACTTTGATTTCATGGTCGAGCAGCTGCTTATAAGCCACACATCACGCCGGTAAATGCCAAAAGACGCCTCGCTTGGTGTAAAGAGCGTAAACGTTGGACAATTTAACAGTGGAAAAACGTGTGGAGTGCCGAATCACAGTACATAATGTGGCGATTCGATAGCAGAGTGAGTGTATGCGAATGCCCGGTGAACGTCACCTGCCAGCGTGTGTAGCGCCAACAGTAAAATTCGGAGGCGGTGGTGTTATGGCGTGGTCGTGTTTTTCATGGAGAGGGCTTGCGCCCCTTGTTTTTTGCGTGTCATTATACCAGCAAAGGCCTAAATTGATGTTTTAAGCACCTTATTGCTTCCCACTGTTGAAGAGCAATTCGGGGATGGCGATTGCATCTTGCAAAAAGATTGAGCACTTGTTAATAATAATGGACGGTTTGTGGCGGAGTGGTTACGCGACAATAACATCCCTGTACTGGCATGGCCTGCACAGAGTCCTGACCTGAAACCTATAGAACACCTTTGGGATGTTCTGGAACGCCGACTTCGTACCAGGTCTCACCGTCCGACATCGATACCTCTCCTCAGTGTGGCACTCCGTGGAGAATGGCATGCCATTCCCCAAGAACCCTTCCAGCACCTGATCGAACGTATGTCTGCGAGAGTGGAAGCTGTCATCAAGGCTAAGGATGGGCGAACGCCATACTGAATTCCAGCATTGCCGATGGAGGGCGCCACGAACTTTTAAGTCATTTTCAGCCTGGTGTCCGGATGCTTTTGATCACATGGTGTATATTATAAACAATAACCATCCCGGTTCGCTTCCTTTGGGGTGGAGTCCGTAAATTTCTTGTACGTCTGTCGATTTTGTTCCATTAAGAGCGACGTGTTGAGTTCTGCCTGCAACGAAGACTTGAATCCAGTCGCAAATCTGTTCCGATATTGTACAAGCTACTGTTTATTTCCCACTGAGCGGTATTGCTCGAAGATGTCACTATACCTTCCTGAAGTCAGGGAACACGGCATCAACCTGACCGCCACTGTCGAGATTGCTATGGATCTCGTGGAGGACTGGGATCCTACCGTCGATCAACTGAAACATGTTGGTTCTTCAGGTGAATCATTTTTGCTACATTACGTCGTTGGTCGTCTCCATGAACACCATCATCGATGTTAACGGCGGCTCGCAACGTGCAGCGCGCCACGGACGCAGGCTGGTGGGAGCAGTATTGTGCTACTGGAGACATTCTCCTGCGCTTGGATGGGACCTGTGGTAGTAATCGAAGAGACACTGACAGCTGCGAACCACCTGCATCCCTTCATGCTTGATGTCTTTCGGCAGTATAATGTCCGTGTCTCGGAGCCAGAACCGTGCTACAGTGGTTTGAGGACCTCTACAATGAAATCACGTTCCCGTCTCGGCGACCAAATTCGTCTGATGTAACCCAGTGGAACCCATCTGGATCACTATCTGATGCCACGACCGCGTAGTAAATCAGCGGCCCGTTATTTACACGAATGACACGATCTGAGCGTGAACGTCTAATGTCACATACCTCCATTAACAAACTGAGGGGTCCCTGATACGCAGAATCAGTTGTGTATTCCGTTCCAAAGACGGAAAACAAGCTACTAAGCAGGCGGTCATAATGTTTTGGCTCGCCTTTCTAGATACATGTTCTTCATTCAAACGCTTAATAAAGCATACGGACGACTGTTAAAGCTGCTCCCTCGTGAGTTAACGATTTTCTACGTAACGATTACAATAGTTAAAACCTTCAACGATCTGTGGAACTGTAAGGAGCACCACTTAGTATCCGACTACTACTCTCGTGTTGCTTAAACGTGCAGAAAAAACAGTTAAACATAAAGAAAAAGAGTTAATTATCGCCGTTAACAAACGTCCCATTCACTGTAATGAAAATCTAATCTAAAAACCAAGTGTGAAGATGAAACTTTCAAGAGCTTTAAGCAGCATCCTTCTCCGTCGACCAAACGGTTTAAACTACCTACTTTATTTAGTATTTGGAACTACAGAACGCTATCATATCTCGTGAAAGATCTATCATGAACGTTTTTCCATGTCAAATCGCTTAATTTTGGAATGTAAAATGTGATCGAGCATCACAGACTTTGAAGTGAACATTCTCATATGTTTCCGATGAAAAGAGGTGAAGCTTAACGCTCGTCGAAGTGAGAAGTATATAGTCACTTGTTTGACTCCATGCGCGGCTTTGCACAGAGCCAGCGCGAATTTTTGGCGAATTTGAGCTGACCAAGTACAAATATCGTCAGGGAAAGGGAGGAAGACCATGGTTTGAAGTTCTGTCGAGAATAATGTCGTTTAAGAGCAAGCTGTGAATAACGAAGAATAGGAAATAAGGAACCATCCCGACTTTTGTCTTTACCTCTTCTATCTTCAATCTCAGGCAACTGAAACCAGCTACTGGTTGCGTGTATGTGTGTGTGTATTGTTGACAAAGGACATTGACCGAAAGCTTTAAATGTGAAAATCTTTTTGTTGTGCTTATCTGCGACTCAGCATCTCCGCTATATGGTGAGTAGCAACTATCCTTCTCACAATATTGTTACATTCCATCCTAGATTTTCCATTGTTTGATTTTCTCACTGTGATTCGTATTTTTGTAAGATAAACTGTTTGTTACTTCTAAAATAAACGCCATAATCCATAACGGTACACATTTATCCCACTGTGAACCAAGACGGACGAAGAGGCTGACGCCTGGATACAATCATGGTTGCGTAAGCAAGTGCAAACATTTTACCATGAAGTCATTGATCGCCGTGTCTCACAATGAGAAATGTATTAACAGTAATGATCACTTTTTAAATTTTCGTTACTTTATCTCCCTTCTGTCTCGTTTTTCTCTTGACTCACCCTACAAGAGAGTCAGGACTATCAGACAGTACTTTTGTCATTATCTTCCAAAATATGGTTGTGCGGTGAAGTAGTAACTATTGTCCTGATTAGCGGGTGAAAGTTTTGCGAACTCAGAATTAATAGCATTCAAACGATGATCCCAGACCTCTACTCAACCACTTCTTCGTGCCATTTCCTATACTAAAGTAATTTGATTAAACTTAGTTTTTAGAATGCCCTAGTTGCAGCTCCATATATGACAATCATATACAACCGCAAGACTGGAAAACTGCACAGGTCACAACAATATTCAAGAAAGGCAGTACGAGTAATCCTCTAAATTACAGGCCCGTATCATTAACGTTGATATGCATCAGTATTATGGAACATATTCTGTGTTCGAACGTTATAAATTACCTCCAAGAGAAGTCTATTGACACACGATCAACACGAATTTAGAAAACATCGTGTGAGTTAACAGCTAATTGCGTTTCACAAGAACTAAGTGTTGAGAGCTCATGACAAGGGATTTCAAATTGATTCCGTATTTCTGGATTTACCTCATACGCGGCTCGTAGTAAAATGGCGTGCTTATGGAACAGTCTCAGTTTGTTACTGTATTCGTGATTTAGTGTCAGAGGGTCACAGTACGTAGTAACTGAAGGAAAGTCTTCAAGTAAAACAGAAGAGATTTCTGGCGTTTCCCAAGGTAGTGTTACAAGTCCTCTGATGTTCCTTGTCTACATGAACGGTTTAGGAGCCACACTGAGTAGCCGTCTTAGGTTGTTTGCAGATGCTATTTCGTTTATCGTCTAGTAAGGTCACCAGAAGATCAAAACAAATCGCCCAACTATTTAGAAAATTTATCTGCACGGTGTGAAAATTGGCAACTGAATCTAAATAATGAAAAGTGAGGGTCATCCACATTAGTGCTTAAAGGAATCCGTTGAGCTTCGGTTACACGATAAACCAGTGAAATCTAAAGGCCGTGAACTCAAATAAGTACATAGGAATTACAATTACGAACAACTTAAATTGGAAGGCAAAAACAGAAAAGGTTGTGGGGAAGGCGGACCAAAGACTGCGTTTTATTGGCAGAACACTTAGCAGATGCAACAGATATACTACAGAGACTGCCTGTTCTACGCTTGTCCGTGCTCTTTTGGAGAACTGCTGCGCTGCGCGTCGCGAGATCCTTACCAGACGGGATTAAAAGAGTGCACCGACACCCTACCAGATAAAATTAACGGAGTACATCGAGGAAATTCAATGGGCAGCAGAACGTTTCATATTACAGAGAAATAAGGGAGAGTGTCACTGACACGATACAGAATTTGGGGTGGACATCGTTAAAACAAAGGTGTTTCTCGTTGCGGCGGAATCTTCTCACCGAGTTTTCGTCACTAACTTTCTCCACTGATTCCTAAAATAAATTGAATGACGCCGACCTACACAGGGAGAAAATCATCATCATAAGAGAAATCAGAGCTCGCACGGAAACATATGCATGTTCGTTTTTTTTCCGCGCGGTGTTCGAGAATGGAAAAATTAATAATTACCGTGAAGGTCGTTCGTTGAACCGTCTGCCAGGCAGATTTAGATGAGGGTTTAGTTTATCCAAGCACTCTGAAAATATCTGCTAGCGCTAATATTCTTCGGAGTGCTTGAGTTTCCTTGGTGGGTTGCTGTCTCCGGCAAGCTGCCGGGCGCGGCGCAATGAGAACTACAGTATAGTGGGGCAGCTGCAGACCGAGACAGACCTGCCAGTGTCCTTGACACGCGCGACCCTGGCGCGCCCCGAGCCCTACGACACACGTATGTGGCACACTACACCTAGGCTGGGTAGAGAAACTACGTATTGCTCCCCGGAGCTACTCTGGATTTGTGCTCGGATAAATCAGTAGCAAATGACATCTCCGACACCTGCTTGCATACCTCGGTTCAGTCCTCGCTTCTAAAGAGTGTAAAGAAACTGCAACATATGTATTGCTAACCTTTCGTCGAGCCATTTATCCTGTTATCTGCAATTCTTTTATTTCTGTAATTATGAGGTCTCTTAACATAAGACGCAATATCGGGTTCATCTATACTTCTAGCTTTGATGCTTTAGCTCTAATCCGATTGGTAACCGGTATTTATTTTCGAAAGAAAAGTTCTGGCAGTCATTTAATTCAGAAACACACAGGCTGTGACAAATAATTGTAGTGCTGACTTATTACGTATGTTAAAACTTCGACATCATTTAGTTAAAAGAGCTTTAAGCTATGATACTCAAGATCGCATGAATGGCTACTTTTTCGCCTCGGTCGCTGTCACGGAAACACCAAAATAGCTATAAATTTTACTTCTAAACCAAAACTGATTCAGTATTATATACATACGATCTTCCCCGACGAAGTGTTAATGGGACTTAAGCATCCTGGCAATTACTGAACTAGTTATTCTCCGTATTTTATAGAAGACCTATCCCGCTACTCAGCAAAATATCGAAAACACCAATGCTTTATTGAAAGTATTGTAATTCATTATTTAAAATATTTTCTAATAATTGGAAGAAACTGAATTAAAATACCTATAATAATTATAAAGCAAAAATGTGCAACATGGCCACAAAAACGAAGAATTATTTAACCTAATCACACTGAAACCACCACCTCACATCAAAACGAGGTTTTAAAGGTGGGTTCCTGTTACGGAAAACGATCATAGGATACGGTTGAGCGATGAAGTGAACGAGTAGGTGAATCTCTCAAACGGAAACAAGTGTTTTCACTGTGCTTTTCACAACATTGTGTTGTGACTGATGAAACAGAGTGACTGTGTACATTGATCTGACAGTAAACAAGGCAGAGTGAATGGTAGTATATGTGCTTAACCGAACATAACGGAGTTAAGATGGTAAAATTTGATCGAAGTGACGATGCCACAGACAAGTCGGTTGGTACTGAAAGAGTTTTAGTTGAGTGAGTATCGAATGAAATAAGTTAAATTATCTTACAATGTCTCTCTACCTTTTAAAAACCATGCGACATTATAGTCACAAATAAGATGATTATCATTATTTCTTTCATTTCTCAGCCGGTATGTCTGGTCAAAATGGAAAGTGACGCGGAAAAAGCGTGACTTCCTTTTAACTGTACGGTACAAGTTACATTGCATTTAGGAACTTTCGGGTAATTGAACATGTATCAATAATTACGGATTTCTGTAGTTGTATATATAAGTTTGTATGTAGCTGTATTGCATTGATGTACTGGTGGATATTGTGTGGTATGACTCCTGTAGTTGATAGTATAATTGGTATAATGTCAACTTTATCCTGATGCCACATGTCTAACTTCCTCAGCCAGTTGGATGTATTTTTCAATTTTTTCTCCTGTTTTCTTTTCTATATTTGTTGTATTGGGTATAGTTATTTCGATTAGTTGTGTTAATTTCTTCTTTTTATTGGTGAGTACGATGTCACGTTTGTTATGTGGTGGTGGTTTATCTGTTATAATGGTTCTGTTCTAGTATAATTTGTATTCATCATTCTCCAGTACATTTTGTGGTGGATACTTGTATGTGGGAACGTGTTGTTTTATAAATTTATGTTGTAAGGCAAGCT
Organism: Schistocerca gregaria; assembly: GCF_023897955.1. NCBI lineage: Eukaryota > Metazoa > Arthropoda > Insecta > Orthoptera > Acrididae > Schistocerca > Schistocerca gregaria. The sequence goes on from NC_064920.1 coordinate 1,016,533,326, forward strand.
GTTTATATATTATTTTTGCTACATTGTCATGTCTTCTGGGGTATTCTGTATTTGCTAGTATTGTACACCTGCTTGTGATGTGATCTACTGTTTTTATTTGTTGTTTGCAAAGTCTGCATTTATCTGTTGTAATATTGGGATCTTTAATAATATGCTTGCTGTAACATGTAGTGTTTATTGTTTGATCCTGTATTGCAGTCATGAATCCTCCTGTCTCACTGTATATATTGCCTTTTCTTAGTCATGTGTTGGATGCGTCTTGATCTACGTGTGGCTGTGTTAGATGATACGGGTGCTTGCCATGTAGTGTTTTCTTTTTCCAGTTTATTTTCTTCGTATCTGTTGATGTTATGTGATCTAAAGGGTTGTAGAAGTGGTTTTGAAATTGCAATGGCGTAGCCGATGTATTTATATGAGTGATTGCTTTGTGTATTTTGCTAGTTTCTGCTCGTTCTAGAAAGAATTTTCTTAAATTGTCTACCTGTCCATAATGTAGGTTTTTTATGTCGATAAATCCCCTTCCTCCTTCCTTTCATTTAATGTGAATCCATCTATTGCTGAATGTATGTGATGTATTCTATATTTGTGGCATTGTGATCGTGTAAGTGTATTGAGTGCTTCTAGGTCTGTGTTACTCCATTTCACTACACCAAATGAGTAGGTCAATATTGGTATAGCGTAAGTATTTATAGCTTTTGTCTTGTTTCTTGCTGTCAATTCTGTTTTCAGTATTTTTGTTAGTCTTTGTCTATATTTTTCTTTTAGTTCTTCTTTAATATTTGTATTATCTATTACTATTTTGTCTGTATTCTAGATATTTATAGGCATCTGTTTTTTCCATCGCTTCTATGCAGTCGCTGTGGTTATCCAATATGTAATCTTCCTGTTTAGTGTGTTTTCCCTTGACTATGCTATTTTTCTTACATTTGTCTGTTCCAAAAGCCATATTTATATCATTGCTGAATACTTCTGTTATCTTTAGTAATTGGTTGAGTTATTGATTTGTTGCTGCCATTAGTTTTAGATCATCCATGTATAGCAAATGTGTGATTTTGTGTGGGTATGTTCCAGTAATATTGTATCCATAATTTGTATTATTTAGCATGTTGGATAGTGGGTTCAGAGCAAAGCAGAACCAGAAAGGACTTAATGAGTCTCCTTGGTATATTCCCTGCTTAATTCGTATTGGTTGTGATGTGATATTATTTGAATTTGTTTGGATATTAAGTGTGGTTTTCCAATTTTTTATTACTATGTTTAGGAACCCCCCAACCCCCCCCCCATGAACCATGGACCTTGCCGTTGGTAGGGAGGCTTGCGTGCCTCAGCGATACAGATAGCCGTACCGTAGGTACAACCACAAAGGAGGGGTATCTGCTGAGAGGCCAGACAAACGTGTGGTTCCTGAAGAGGGGCAGCAGCCTTTTCAGTAGTTGCAGGAGCAACAGTCTGGATGATTGACTGACCTGGCCTTGTAACAATAACCGAAACGGCCTTGCTGGGCTGGTACTGCGAATGGCTGAAAGCTGGGTAGATCACATAACTTAGGAGGAAGTACTGAATACGATTGGGGAGAAGAGAAGTTTGTGGCAGAACTTTACGAGAAGAAGGGATCGGTGGTAGGACGTGTTCTGAGGCATCAAGGGATCACCAATTTAGCATTGGATGGCAGTGTGGAGAGTAAAAATCGTAGAGGGAGACCAAGAGATGAATGCACTAAGCAGATTCAGAATGATGTAGGTTGCAGTAGGTACTGAGAGACGATGAAGCTTGCACAGAATAGAGTAGCATGGAGAGCTGCATCAAACCAGTCTCAGGACTGAAGAAAACAACAACAACAACAACATGTTTAGGAACTGATTTATTATTATTATTATTATTATTATTATTCCCAACGTTACTTTTTAAAAAAGTTAGTGGGAATGATGTAATAAACGGAGAACCTTTCTGTATGATACGGTACACTATGATGCACTTAAGTTTTGTTTATACTTCCACCAGACTGCAAGTGGGTCTGAAAGTGGTAGTGAAGTATGTCCATGGAAAACTAGTACGAATATTGTGTGACGAATGGAAATTCACACACGTCAACAGATATTCTCGACAGCCATCCTTAATTTAATTGGTTCTGCACGTAAGTGTAACTACATGTCAACAGACGCGTAGTATTTAACGTGTTACAACACCGATGAATCACTGGTGCACAGTAAGGGTATCTAACTTAGTACCGAATCCTGGGAGACTCCGAGCACTATGGGACTTAACATCGATGGTCATAGTCCTCTAGAACTTTGAACTACTTAAGCCTAACCAACCTAAGGACAGCACACAACACCCAGCCATCACGACGCAGAGTAAACTCATGACACTACTGGTATCTTCCTCCATTTCAGCTTCGTCATTTTAGATTATTCCGCGCAGAAAAACGTAGGCTCCTACGTTTGTCCAATGAAAAAGCGGACGTAACCAGTTCGATGGCTTTGCTAAAGTCTTAAAAGCGCATAACATTTTGTGGCCATGGTAATTCGCCTGACACTTATGTTAAAGTAGATGACTTATTAGAATCTTTGAGGAAGCCTGATTTGACTTCATCAACTAGGTTACTCCACATTAAGTCATCGCTAAGCTCATCGTGGACTTTACACGTTTACTCCAAACTCCGACAAAACTGCAGGAGCTGTTCAAAAAAAAGTGTGTGAAATCTTATGTGACTTAACTTCTAAGGTCATCAGTCCCTAAGCTTACACACTACTTAACCTATATTATCCTAAGGACAAACACACACCTATGACCGAGGGAGGACTCTAATCTCCGCCGGGACCAGCCGCACAGTCCATGGCTGCAGAGTCCTAGACCGCTCGGCTAATCCCGCGCGGCAGGGGAGAGAGGGGGTTGTTCAAGGGTATTTTCTCAGTATTTTGTTATGTGAGGCCTGTGATCTCCTGTGGCTAGTTACAGTTTTAAATTAATCATGGTTTATACGGTTTGCTGTCGGAATTACCTTGGTTTCTGTGAGCTCATCGTTTATAATAAACCTATCCATGCTGCTGCGTACCATTTAATGTACGTCTAGCACCGCAGAAAAAAAAATAGCTAGCCCGAATGCAAGCCTTAGGATGAAAAGTAAAGGGAGTATTGCTATTGCAGACACCGCGTACCGTTTGGAAATGGAAACAATGAACAGCGCATCCCGTCAACATCTGCGCTGTTTTTCGGATATTTTCAGCGCAATATACACTCCTGGAAATGGAAAAAAGAACACATTGACACCGGTGTGTCAGACCCACCATACTTGCTCCGGACACTGCGAGAGGGCTGTACAAGCAATGATCACACGCACGGCACAGCGGACACACCAGGAACCGAGGTGTTGGCCGTCGAATGGCGCTAGCTGCGCAGCATTTGTGCACCGCCGCCCTCAGTGTCAGCCAGTTTGCCGTGGCATACGGAGCTCCATCGCAGTCTTTAACACTGGTAGCATGCCGCGACAGCGTGGACGTGAACCGTATGTGCAGTTGACGGACTTTGAGCGAGGGCGTATAGTGGGCATGCGGGAGGCCGGGTGGACGTAACGCCGAATTGCTCAACACGTGGGGCGTGAGGTCTCCACAGTACATCGATGTTGTCGCCAGTGGTTGGCGGAAGGTGCACGTGCCCGTCGACCTGGGACCGGACCGCAGCGACACACGGATGCACGCCTAGACCGTAGGATCCTACGCAGTGCCGTAGGGGACCGCATCGCCACTTCCCAGCAAATTAGGGACACTGTTGTTCCTGGGGTATCGGCGAGGACCATTCGCAACCGTCTCCATGAAGCTGGGCTACGGTCCCGCACACCGTTAGGCCGTCTTCCGCTCACGCCCTAACATCGTGCAGCCCGCCTCCAGTGGTGTCGCGACAGGCGTGGATGGAGGGACGAATGGAGACGTGTCGTCTTCAGCGATGAGAGTCGCTTCTGCCTTGGTGCCAATGATGGTCGTATGCGTGTTTGGCGCCGTGCAGGTGAGCGCCACCTTCAGGACTGCATACGACCGAGGCACACAGGGCCAACACCCGGCATCATGGTGTGGGGAGCGATCTCCTACACTGGCCGTACACCTCTGGTGATCGTCGAGGGGACACTGAATAGTGCACGGTACATCCAAACCGTCATTGAACCCATCGTTCTACCATTCCTAGACCGGCAAGGGAACTTGCTGTTCCAACAGGACAATGCACGTCCGCATGTATCCCGTGCCACCCAACGTGCTCTAGAAGGTGTAAGTCAACTACCCTGGTCAGCAAGATCTCCGGATCTGTCCCCCATTGAGCATGTTTGGGACTGGATGAAGCGTCGTCTCACGCGGTCTGCACGTCCAGCACGAACGCTGGTCCAACTGAGGCGCCAGGTGGAAATGGCATGGCAAGCCGTTCCACAGGACTACATCCAGCATCCCTACGATCGTCTCCATGGGAGAATAGCAGCCTGCATTGCTGCGAAAGGTGGTTATACACTGTACTAGTGCCGACATTGTGCATGCTCTGTTGCCTGTGTCTAAGTGCCTGTGGTTCTGTGAGTGTGATCATGTGATGTATGTGACCCCAGGAATGTGTCAATAAAGTTTCCCCTTCCTGGGACAATGAATTAACGGTGTTCTTATTTCAATTTCCAGGAGTGTAGATACGACGACAAATCGGTTTAAGATACCTAACGAAACACATTTACTCTAACCAGACACGCGAAACCACGGGTCCTTAATATGAGAAGGATCACACAACGTTCCGGAACCATCTCCGCGGCTTTATCGGTGGAGTCTGGAATAACACAGTACACACTGAAGACTTTCGACAGGGCAGGATGATTGAAAATGGGTTGCTAGGGCATGGATCGCTCTCAGTAGTAGCGTGCGAAGTCCCTGTCTGCGCGTCGCTGAGAAATCACTTGTAATGAAAAAGTAATTGAAAGTAGTGTGACTGGGCAATAGCGGTTTAATAACTAGATTTACCATTTGTAGTGTAATGCTATACTGGCCATCAGACGATGAACTTAAAAATGTGATTGACCTTTTTTTTACGGCTTTGCCAATAGCACAGAATTTTTCGAGTTACTGTCATTTGCCCCCCGCGTAACGATCTGCCTTACTTTTTCTTGTACTTTAATGGCACGATAGAGCATTACTTCACTTCCTCAGCAAGGAGAATGGGTCTGGCTGTTTATCCTCAGACTGCTCATAATTATCCATGTTTTGTTTCGCGTGCTTGTAGGTAATATTACCTTTCGGGATGGAACGAAGTCTGTACGTCAAGGGCAGAGTCTGAGTTTCCTTTTTATCGTTTTAGCTTCCTCCTGACTTTTCGGTATTTACTGGAGCGTGTTTTTCGTACAGTCTAAGAATGCCAATAAATTCTTTTAGTTCCTCGTTTGTGTGTACCGAAAAAACAGAAACTCTTCCAAGCTGGTTTTCTCGACGAGAAGTTGACGTACACTGATGTGTTTAAACACTACAGATAGTTTACTGCTGATTATTTCTTGGGCTTTCTAGGGAATGTCATGGGCAGACATGCCGGTGACAGTGACAATTTTTTACATAAGGTGTAGCTGAAAGTTGAAATATCATCAGCTTCATAGGGTGTAGCATACATCTGTATTTATTGCAGAGGGGCTGTGGAACACAACATTTATGTTCATGTCACCAGCAATAATTATATGCTCTTATGCAGATTCGAAACTTGACTGAGCAGTTTCAGAACTGGACATCCCACCTACTTTCGGAGGTTGGTAGACGATGCCAATTAGGTATCTATCTGGAATACTGAAAATCAGGCAGGTTCTGGTGGAAATACGCAGCGGGGCGTGTCCTCTGTCATGTGGTAACGTCGACTAATGCTTGAAGTGCGAAAAGCATTCGAAGCCAAACTAGCAGTCGTGGATAGGGCCTCGTCGTCGTCGTCGTCGTCGTCGTCGTCGTCGTCAAGACTTGTTTGAGACAGCTCACCACGCTAAACTATCCAGAGCTAGCTTAGTCATTTCTGCATAAACTATTGCAATTTACATCCATTTCGACCTGCTTGGCGTCACTCTACGTTCTTTTCCTTCTGTCACCATGACGATTCCGTCAGGCCTCAACTAATCCTTTGTTTTAGGCAAATTGTGCCCAACACTTTACGGATTTCGATTCAGTATCATGTAATTAGACATACGATCTACCCTCATCTAGTCTTCAGCATTCTTCTGTATTACCCCATTTCAAAGGCTTTTATTCTTTTCTTGTCAGATCTGTGTTTCACTTTCGAGCAAGGCTGAACACACAAATACTTTCAGAAAATACTTACTAATAATTTAATTTGACTGTTATTAACCAATGTCTCTCTTTCAAAAACGCTTTTCTTGCTATTGCAACTTCGGATTTTATATCCTCTCTACTTCAACCAAGAGTTCGTTTACTGAGAAACTAACAGGATCGTCTACTTTTCATATCTCATAATACAATTCCCTCACCATTGCCCGAGTTCAGTGCCTTCACCACCGTGCTACCACGTTCGGTAGTGACAAAGAGTGGGGAGATAACGATTCCACGCCCTCATTTAGTGAGTCACAAGTAAGTTATTGCTCTTACGTTTTTCAGTCACTCGACAGGAGCTAGTAGTTTAGTCAAAACCTAACGGTATTACAAAGGTGACTAAATTTATTCTTTCAGGTATGACCCTGTTCAAATGTTAACCCAGCCATACCGCTGTGTGTTTTCCATAATCTCCCTAAACCAAAATGATGAGAAATGTTAATATTTCTGGCTTTACAGTCGTCATATTCAGGTACAAGGAGCTCTTCTGAGGGCAGTCGAGGACGCAGCTGTGGCAATATGACGTAATGTGGTGTGGGGTGTCGATGACAGACGATTTGTCCGGTATGGGTTTCGTGAGAAAGACCGCCTAAATAGTGATCCTTCTCCGCGGTTGGCTACTGCGATCGGAAGTTGTGCGCCAAAATGGTAATCTATTACTAATGTTAGATCAACTAAACTGCATATTTACTTGCATTTCAAATTAAAGGATCTCTCAATAGTAGAATGATTCCATTGTTTCACAAGTATTAATAAATAGCAGAATAATAAACAACTACAAAAAGAAAAGGCAGACGAAGCACTTCGGTGACCTTCGGATCGCGCCTCACATGGATGGCGGGCGAAGTTGTTGGGCAGTAAGATCATAACTCGTTCGGCAGAGTCGCGGAGGAAGGACATGTTGTCCGCCGCGGTATCATTTAAGACTTGACTTGCAATGTCTAGTTGAGAACAGTGTGATTGTAATTACAGAAATACGCAGTTAATTATTTTGTTGAAGAATGGAAAGTGTGTGTGACTAAGTGGAAAGTAATTCCATGCCGTATAAACAAACTCCTCGGAAATTTCATTATTTCTAAAATAACAGTGCCTCGCTAAGAGTATCTTACAACCACTAGATTACGAACTCAAGACCTACACGCCGTTTTCTGCGCAGGGGACAAAAACTATAGAAGACTGCAGATTGGTGAATATTTAGTAGAATTTATGCATTCTACTCAGGGCGGTGCAAACAAAAAGGCACCTCGCGGGTACCGCAATCTTAATACAAATGAGATCAGCGACACGTCGTCTGTGGTAACACAGAGGAGGTATTAAGAGAAGAAATATTTTTGAAGGAAGGGATTTATCATACGCACGTATGCATCTCTCTCTCTCTCTCTCTCTCTCTCTCTCTCTCTCTCTCTCTCTCTCTCTCTCTCTCTCTCTCTCCGCGCGCGCGCGCTTTCTGAGTGAGAGTTGAGAAAGTGATGAAAGCTTATCAACCAATCGTTCATTTTATACAGCTCTACAGTTTAACAAGCCTTCTTCTATTCACCTTGCAGCTAATTATCTTGATCCAGCAGAACAAGGTAGTAACCTAAAGCCTATAAAAATGATTGAGGCAACAAGGTTGGTTTGTGGTAGAACGAAGAACTGTGAACTAAGTATTATTCAGATTAGAAAGAACTTTGCTGATTATATGGACAAACAAGGAATTTGGTTCAGACAATCTTTGTGAGAAGGAATGGGTCCTCACCCTCAGGAACGTAACAAACATATAAATCCTTTACTACGGTGACTAGGTTTAAGAGAAGCTTGTGAATTGTCAGAAGTTGCCGTTAAAATTCTGGGCGCACAAATCACATCTGCTGCTACGCAGCATCTCCTCAGCACTTTTGGATGGAGGCACAGTAATAATTTTAAAAAAGGCATCAGAGAGCTGCAAAACTAACTTATCTCTCCTGTAACTGGAAGTTTATTAATGGAGCAGGACGACAACCTCAGTCTGTTGATCTCAAGGAAAAACCCATACTGAACAATCTAAGCAAAGACAAAATGGAAAAGACCCCAGCGGTCAGAGAGGAATCAGATTCAGTAAAATATGGGGCAGAGTCGGAACCACATGAATCTTCAACTTATGAAGGTCAAGAAACTGACTGAGAAAGATTTCCTTTTTTTTGCTGTAGTATAGTAGAAGTAAAAATACTACTTACAGTCTAGCTCGTCAATACAAACTATACTTTATTTCGACACTACTTTTAAACTTGAGTTTTTTATTGTTTACCATTCCAAGAATTGACCTCATTAAAGATGTAAAAAGTTACGTTTAAAATCCAATTTATTTCCTCTACTAATTTCCCCCCAACTCTCAAGCCACTTTTACAGCTGTTTTACACAACCACTAAAGAAGCAGTGGTGTTTCTATTCAACCACCAAAGAAGCATTATTACGAAACACCGCTTCCAATGCAAACTATCTGCTTGAAATTTTTTTATAAGCGACACTTAGCGATCTTTAAAACCGCATAAATGTTCGGGCATTTATGAATATTCGCCATTTGTCCAGGCATTTATTCTGGGCATTTGCCCCAACTTGTAAGTGCCACGGCATTTTACAACACTACGCTTGTACCGGTAGATAATTTGGACACTTAAGGTTTGATAAAAGAGGTTTCTGCAGTAGGCGAAGGTGGTCACGAAATGAATATTCTCACAGAAAACACTGTTACTAAAGCATAACTTCAAAGGATTATACACGCATTTTGAAGGCATGACCGAAAGAGAAATTCTCTAAAAACGCGAAGGATATTCGTCCTTTCTGGGAGTTGTCAGTGAAGGAAGCTATTCACAGTCTCTCACGGAATGATTTACACGTCAACTGAATAGGCGACTTATCTTATTAAACACTGAGTCACACTAAATAAGATGATTGCGCATAACGTCACCACAACCTCACCGTGACTCAGTAAACTCGGGCTGACAATTGGAACAGTAGCATGGCACACTCATCTGTCTTATCTAGCGTGCATTTCCTACGAGCGATACAAAATTCACTATGTCCACACTGCAACTTATCGAGGACTCCAAGGTCACTTGCAATGACTGTAATCGTAATAACGTTCAAAGAATAGAGGTTACGTTAAGACGATTAAATTATGCGGAGGAAATACGCTTTAATTTCTAAAATGCTGTATTTGGTACTCATAATCGAAATTTATATTGGTGGCGATACTAAAAAGGAAGGAGCATTACAATTTAACATTCCGTAGAAGAGGGTGCCATTGTAGACGGCACACGAGCTCTGATTAGAGAAGCAAATTGAAAGTGTCTTTTTCAACAAAATTTCCGGCGTTGACCTATTTCGGGAAACCTCGGAAAACCTAAATGTGGATGATCGAAAAGGTAATTCAACTACCTTCTTCCCAAACCCGATTTCGGTGTCTAAATTACTGTGACATCTTGCTCGAATACTGGCTGTACAAACCTAAACATTGGATTACAGCTTTCGAAACCTTTACGGAGAAGAAATTGCGAATTTCCTTGACTACGAGCAACAACATCAATTCATCTGAAATAACTTAACGTCGTTCCAATAAATGTTAACGTCAGTATGCAAACCCTGTAACTTACCGATTTTAACCAAGTACATATTTCTCATTTACAGTATAAATCACGTACAGCAAAAAGTTTCAATAACTAGCTATGTTAGCAAGCCAAAGCTGCAACCATCAGCTTTTGATCAAATACATAATTCTCGAATAGATGGTGGACGCAAAATGTTAGTTCTACAGTTGAGCAAGCAGTGGTGGAGGTGGGGGTGGGGGGAGGTGTGGGGTGGTGGTCGTGGTGGTGGTCGTCGTCCCTTTCTGTTAATTTACGACATGTCAGGTGTGTATTTTTATAGAGTGGATGATGCGGCGAGTTCTCGTGCAATGGTGTTCTGTTTATGCACTTTTCAGACGAGTAAGAAATGAAAGACTAGGAGAGTGTAAAATCCGGTGCCGGTACACTTTCCTATTCCTCTCAGAGAGAGCCATGGAAGCATCGAGCTCGAAGACCCCACTCGGAGAATTATTAAACAACGTAAATGTTGTATGGGATTGTTAGCTAGAACACTCACGGGGGGAAGGGGGGTGCGGCAGCCTGTCGAAAACTTATTTTTTCTTCGTGTGGACTGGCCCGTTTCCTTGAGGATACGTGAGATCTGTGTCGCATGTGTGAAGAATGTAGGTGCTTGTAATAGATGCATCATATATGGTGCTATGTTTGTGTTGTATTATGCCAAATATCGGCAGTGAAAATCTCATCCATAAGCAGGATTCTGAACGGTGTACTTTCGAGTCGAGAGTCGGCGCACAAGTATCCGATTTCAAGCCGACTGAACCTGAAGAGGACGAGAGAGTGATGACTGAAGACCTGCTTGTTATCAACGGTAAAACGGAAATGATTAGAATTTACTACATATAAAGCAACTGGCTGTTATCACCACAGAAAACGCAGTTACCGAAATGTGCTGCACATTATAGCACCTTACAGGAATTCTACGGGCTATTCCAGTATTTTGCTAAGGCTGGCGTCCAAAACCGAGACACACTTTGAATATCAGTTTTCTGCGTCAGTGCATTCTGTGAATGCGACAGTTAAAGTTACCACTTAATGACTTCTAATTAAGGATATAAAACGTGACATCTAACAACAACATTCACTTACGACAGCATGCTTAAAAAGGTGTTTATCGGATTTATTGGAGCAAGAGTAATTTTACATGCATGTGAGGAACTCAAGCTGCATTATAACGCCAAATTCCATGTGATATGGAAAAAATACATTGCTTGCACCGATGCATTTGGACCACATTTAGAAGGGGAAAAGTAATGTTGTTGATACTAGATTCAGGGCGCTGAAGGACATGGTTAGTAACTCCGCTGCAGAACATTAACTGAATGGTCCATGAAACGAAGTCTTTTCTCTATCTTCTTGGGCCGACGGTTTATACACAAACAGAGGCTAGGAAGGCAGACTGGCAATGACAAGACAGACAGCGACTGCTTATTAGTGTAATGGAATGGTTTCGTGGACTGAAGTAGCTACAGCTATATTTAATCTTTTTGTTAAGAGGGGGCGCTCAATAAGTAAAGCAACAATTTTTTTCCTGGAAGCGGGTTAGTTTTATTCACGATTTCAATAGACCACATTATTCTCCACTCTTATTTAGAAAATACTATTTTTCAACGCGACTCCGTTCAATGTGATGGCCTTGCTCCACCTCAGTGGGACGGCCTGTATGCCACCATGTGGCGCTCTACTGGTCAACGTCGGAGCCAACATCATGCTGGATCAATAAAATTGTCGCTATCAGCCTCGTGGCACTCAAGCTATTCCGCACAGATGGCACTTGGAAACTCTTTATGGTATCATTTGACGGCGAGGAACCTACCGGAGACACTTGTGAGCACCCGAAGTGGCGGACGAGTGTTTCAGCACTACAGAGACGTCCAGTTGAGAAGCGATGGGTTTGTGATCCGTCGCCCGCCACGAACGAGAGTCTCCACACGTTGCAACACGAGTCGCAGCTGTATACGGCTGGCCAGAACTAGAGAGATCTGTGAGGGTTGCGCAAACTTGATGCGATGATGCCTCTCCCAACGTTTCACCGTGCTTTGGTCCACTGCCAGGTCTCCATAGGCATTCTACAAGCGTCTTTGAGTATCCGCCAAACGCACCTCCATTACAGACAATTTTGTAAGTTGCGTATTGCGCCGCCACCTGTCGGGATTTCATGAACATAACAAGGGCTGAAGCGGTAATATTCCAACGTGCCCCATAACAAATTCCGCATTTTTTTCAGCCTACACTGACCGAGAAAGAAATGTGTTGATTTACGAATTTAAGGCCCGTCGTATCAGTTTACAACCGCTTTCGTGGCACTGAAAACCGTATCCTCAGGTGACATGTAAGTAGTATGTCACACGTTAGTTACCTGTCATCCGTCACCGGTTGTGATCTTATGATACAATGATTAAATAAAGCTTCAGCGGCTTCATAATCCACGAAATGGGAGTTGTGGTTCCCCTGTCTACAATGTTTTCCGCTGAATAAATTGGATATAAAAAATAACGCAAGGAAGCATGCAGATCTGCGTGGATGTTCATGCCATTCCTCGTCTCTGTAATGAATGTGTAACGGAGTCGTGGTCTTAAGTACTACATTACTACATAAAACGAGAAGAGAGAGAGAGAGAGAGAGAGAGAGAGAGAGAGAGAGAGAGAGAGACGCGGCTGTTAACATTACAGTCCCACTTAAAAAGAATGTAGTGAAGAAATAATTGAGTAATCATAATTGTGAAACTATGATTCAGAAAAATATGGCATGTTTGATCACTAACTAAGAAGGGATGAACCAGCACTGTCAGACACATTAAAATAGGCTACTCAGTAATTTGGGCGATAGTCCAGACAACAAAACCGAACCTGGAAACTTTCGCACCTTCGTGTTTGTATCTTTTTTGGAAAACAGTTATCTCCCCTCCCCAAGAACAGCTGCCCTCTTGTCAGAATATTGAAGACGAATGAAAGTTAGTGTGGCGCACCGACACGCGCGCCGCTGGGTGTCGGCTGTTGCCAGAAGAGAGGCGTACCTTTCTGTGCGGCGGCGTGAGGCAGAGAGTCATGGCCGCGGCGCCGGGACGGCGGCTGCTGCGGCGTGGCGGCGGCGGGCGCTCGGGCCCCGGGCTGCGGCCGTCTAACAGCGGCGTCGCTGCAGCTGCATCGCCTGCAACACGAAACGTAACCGCGCGCTCAGCACACACCTAACTGACCACTGACTGAAATACCTGTACGAGTGAGTTTTAAGTTCATGTAAAATAATATTAGGAAAACACAGATTTTGAAGAATACAGACTTACAAATAAACTAATGGAGGAACTACTTATAATGGACTTGTTCCAGCTGTGTTCCCTTGCTTTCATAAAAAAATAAAGAAGGTCCAACTTCTAGTAAGAAACCATATTTTTCCTTTAATCCCTACACAGGTTTCATCACAACTGTGTTCAGCTCACCGTTTTCTTTTTTTCCCGTTTTCATTTTTTCTGAAATAAGAATACACAAATTTTATGTGGGTTATGAAAACGCTGACGTCAGATTCTGTTGTTTAGATTATGTACGTACTTTACTTTGTGTGCCCTGTTGCTGCCAACAGCAATCAGCCAGAAGTCTAAAAATAAATACAGCCTGTCATTTGCAACACAGGGATGTTAGGGCAGGGGAAAATGTGGGTAACACACGACAACATTCTAACATCCATAATCCATCAACGAGCACGAGAAAACACAAGTAATCGCTCTTAAAATACGCAGCACTATTCATAAATAGTAAACAACACCATATAGTTTTTCCAAACGAAAACCACACGAAATTTTAGAAATGTTCGCCTGTCATTTTAAGCATTACAATAAACGACAACAAATTTAGCAGTCAAACGTAAACGACGCACAGATGACTTGGGGATGATTTCTGTTGGCATCCACAGGGCAATTTTAACGACAACGAAATCTGATAACATATCCTTAAACGACATAAAATTTCTATGTACATATTTAAAAAACAAAAAGGGGAAAAACATTTTAGATGCAGCAAGTGTGGTGAAACATGTTTGGGGATTAAACAAAGTAATTAACGGAAAATTTGTTTAGCACCCGCAGAGAAATCTAAAACTTTTCATATGCGTTATGCTGTAATACAAATTCTGGGACAGAACTCGTTGCAGGGGCAAAGAAACGTTCACGATTCAGAGAACAGAACATCCGTCAGAGTCCAACAAAAGCTGTCTCTTAATTAACAAATAGGCAATAAAACAAGCAATACTGAATCCCCTGCCCCATACAGATACATGTGGTGCCTACGCTCCCCATTTCCAGAAACAAAGAGACTTCGAATACTATACATGCACCGTTGTCAGAAGTAAAATCCATGATGACTTAACAATTAAAAGCGTTTCACAAAAGATCCCATCCACATCTTAAAGCTTTTATAGTGAATTAATTTACCACGCTAACATAAGTATTCAACTACCGACATACTATGTCCACTGCCCACGTAAGCATCCATGTTCCAACTAAGTACTTCCAAACCAAGTCGGTAATACACAAGATGAGGTTGACGAACAATATATCGTTTTAATTACATTTTCGTTTTTGTAGGCAAGTAATATAAATGAATTTCTAATAAAACATTCTTTATTCATAATAATGAAACATGCTGTTCAATAATTACGTCTTTGTAAAAACATTTTTTAAAAACTTTAAAATTTTTTATTAACCGGTCAAGTTGCATTTATTGGGTGTAACTCCTCCCCTCCCCCCGTACCCCGCAGAAACGTAAAACCTTTTTGCCGTTCGCTGCTTTTCTCTTTGCAAATGAAAATATCTGATGGCTCTGGATTCTAAAACTTTGCAGCGATATTTCTTGTATTAGTGTACCACCCAATGCCAAAAACTATGAAAAATATGAACACAAAGTTTTCTCAGTATTTGAATGTTACCTGTAAGTAGTACGTGTCAGTCATTCACAAATTATACTCTCTCGGTTAACTACATTGTATGCAGCAGGTAATCATTAAAATGGTAGCATTAAATTTTTTTCAAAAACACACTATTATGTAGTAAATTATCGATTACGCTAGTCCTAACATTTTCGTTATTGGAGGATAATTTATCGAGGGTATGCGGCAAACTCTTCTTATAAAACGGCTCTTGTTCAAAGATAAGTAACATTCCTACTAATACTTGGCACAAAACCATATCTATATCGGTAATATTATCTATACTACTATATGAAGACAAGCTGTATAATGTTATTACCAAAAATCATGAAAAATAATCGGATAATTTATTTCAAATTTTTACCCGATACTCAAATGAAGATTCTGACGGACGTAAAGCTCCATATTTTTGTAATATATCGTAATACTTAACCATGTATGTAATAAACGCGAAACGTGGTTACTAAAAACCTCTGATAGTTCTTAACCAATTTAGTTCAAATCTTTACACGACTATCAAGCAATCAGATGGACAAGCTGTATTTTTATTTGAACAATGACTTGCAGGTTTCCTGTTAAAACTGACTGCAAGAAAGAAAATGCTGCGCTGTGAAAACGTGTCTTTTCGGTTTATTTGTTGCAGTCAGTTGCAACTACTATAAGGGCATGTAAACCATTAGGCAAATTGTTTCTCCCATATATTGTTTCTCCTCATATATGTATTTTCGATGAAAAACTGTCTACACAACAGCGTGCTGTTTAGTTTTCTTCTCCGCTGCCGCCTTTTACAGAAAACAAACTATTATTTATGGTTTTTCGGCTTATGATTAGACTACTATTACGTAATTTGAATCACCCAAAACTTTGTATTACTACCCATTCACAGATTAAAATTATGCAAAATACTGTCACTGACGCTACTATCTTCACAGATCCGGCAGCTGCAGAGGTGTGGGGTCATATCTAGTGCCGATTCCACTCATCGGCTTTGACCAATGACGTGGCACCGAAGGCAGAGACGTTACGTAGAGGCTTTCTTTGAAAACAAATGATCATATTCGTATACAAACGAATGTACCATACAATAAAATTACAAACACAGTTCACGTGATTACTTACTTAGCCCAAATTATACCGACAAGAATTAAAGTCAACGAAAATTAATAGAAAATGGTTCAAATGGCTCTGAGCACTATGGGACTTAACTGCTATGGTCATCAGTTCCCTAGAACTTAGAACTACATGAACCT
Source organism: Schistocerca gregaria (assembly GCF_023897955.1). Taxonomy (NCBI): domain Eukaryota; kingdom Metazoa; phylum Arthropoda; class Insecta; order Orthoptera; family Acrididae; genus Schistocerca; species Schistocerca gregaria. Next base: position 1,016,549,415 of record NC_064920.1, read on the forward strand.
AACTAACGTAAGAACAGCACACAACACCCAGTCATCACGAGGCAGAGAAAATCCCTGACCCCGCCGGGAATCGAACCCGGGAACCCGTGTGCAGGAAGCGAGAACGCTACCGCACGAAAAATTAATAAGAACAGAAAAAGAGAGGTATACAGGTCTGATATAAATCATTATCGCAATTTATGTCAGTAAGAAAAGCACAGAAAACCTTTAAATCCAGTGCAATATAGCACATAGGAAAGTCATAATATTATGAATCAGCGTAAACTTTTAGTATTGATTGTTAAATCTAATGGGATGAGTACACAGGTAACGAATTCTGACAAAAAAGTAGTAGCAGTAGTTGTTGTTGTCTTCAGTCCAGAGACTGGTTTGATGCGGCGCTCAATGATACTCTATCCTGTGCAAGCTTTTTCATCTCCCAGTACCTACTGCAACCTACATCCTTCTGAATCTGCTTAGTGTATTCATCTCTTGGTCTCCCCCTATGATTTTTACCCTCCACGCTGCCCTCCAATACTATATAATCTTCAGCTTTCTTCTGTAGCACCACATTTCGAAAGCTATTCTCTTCTAGTCCAAACTAGTTATCGTCCATGTTTCACTTCCATACATGGCTACACTTCATACAAATACTTTCAGAAATGACTTCCTGACATTTCAACCTATACTCTTCTTCAGAAACGCTTTCCTCGCCATTGCCAGTCTAGATTTTATATCCTCTCTACTTCGACCATCAGTTATTTTGCTCCCCAAATATCGTAACTCATGTACTACTTTAAGTGTATCATTTCCTAATCTAATTCCCTCAGCATCATCTAATTCAATTCGACTACATTCCATTATCCTCATTTTGATTTTGCTGATGTTCATCTTATACCCTCCTTTCAAGACACTATCCATTCCATTCAATTGCTCTTCCAAGTCCTTTGCTGTCTATGACAGAATTACCATGTCATCGGCGAACCTCAAAGTTTTTATTACTTCTCCATGGATTTTGATTCCTACTCCGAAATTTTCTTTTGTTTCCTTTACTGCTTGCTCATTATACAGATTGAATAATATCGGGGAGAGACTACAACCCTGTCTCACTCCCTTCCCAACCGCTGCTTCTCTTTCATGCCCCTCGACTCCTAACTGGCATCTGGTTTCTGTACAAATTGTAAATAGCCTTTCTCTCCCTGCATTTTACTCCAGCCACCTTTAGAATTTGAAAGAGAGCATTCCAGTCAACATTGTCAAAAGCTTTCTCCAAGTCTAGAAATGCTAGAAACGTAGGTTTGCCTTTCCTTAATCTTTCTTCTAAGATAAGTCGTAGGGTCAGTATTGCCTCACGTGTTCCAATATTTCTACGAAATCCAAACTGATCTTCCCCGAGGTCGGCTTCTACAAGTTTTTCCATTCGGCTGTAAAGAATTAGTGTTAGTATTTTGCAGCCATGACTTATTAAACTGATAGTTCAGTAATTTTCACGTCTGTCAACACCTGCTTTCTTTGGGATTGGAATTATTATATTCTTCTTGAAGTCTGAGGGTATTTCGCCTGTCTTATACGTCTTGCTCACCAGATGGTAGAGTTTTGTCAGGACTGGCTCTCCCAGGGCTGTCAGTAGTTCTAATGGAATGTTCTCTACTCCCAGAGTCTTTTTTCGACTTAGATCTTTCAGTGCTCTGTCAAACTCTTCACGCAGTATCATATCTCCCATTTCATCTTCATCTACATGCTGTTCATTTCCATAATATTGACCTCAAGTACATCACCCTTGTATAGACCCTCTATATACTCCTTCCACCTTTTTGCTTTCCCTTCTTTGCTTATAACTGGGTTTCCATCTGAGCTCTTTATGTTCATACAAGTGGTTCTCTGATCTCCAAAGGTCTCTTTAATTTTGCTGCAGGCAGTATCTACAGGGTGTTTCAAAAATGACCGGTATATTTGAAACGGAAATAAAAACTAAACGAGCAGCGATAGAAATACACCGTTTATTGCAATATGCTTGGGACAACAGTACATTTTCAGGCGGACAAACTTTCGAAATTACAGTAGTTACCATTTTCAACAACAGATGGCGCTGCAAGTGATGCGAAAGATATAGAAGAGAACGCAGCCTGTGGGTGCGCCATTCTGTGCGTCCTCTTTCTGCTGTAAGCGTGTGCTGTTCACAACGTGCAAGTGTGCTGTGGACAACATGGTTTATTCCTTAGAACAGAGGATTTTTCTGGTGTTGGAATTCCACCGCCTAGAACACAGTGTTGTTGCAACAAGACGAAGTTTTCAACGGAGGTTTAATGTAACCAAAGGACCAAAAAGCGATACAATAAAGGATCCGTTTGAAAAATTTCAACGAACTGGGAACGTGGCGGATGAACGTGCTGGAAAGGTAGGGCGACCGCGTACGGCAACCACAGAGGGCAACGCGCAGCTAGTGCAGCAGGTGATCCAACAGCGGCTTCGGGTTTCCGTTCGCCGTGTTGCAGCTGCGGTCCAAATGACGCCAACGTCCACGTATCGTCTCATGCGCCAGAGTTTACACCTCTAACCATACAAAATTCAAATGCGGCAACCCCTCAGCGCCGCTACCATTGCTGCACGAGAGACTTTCGCTAACGATATAGTGCACAGGATTGATGACGGCGATATGCATATGGGCAGCATTTGGTTTACTGACGAAGCTTATTTTTACCTGGACGGCTTCATCAATAAACAGAACTGGCGCATATGGTGAACTGAAAAGCACCATGTTGCAGTCCCATCGTCCCTGCATCCTCAAAAAGTACTGGTCTGGGCCGCCATTTCTTCCAAAGGAATCATTGGCCCATTTTTCAGATCCGAAACGATTACTGCATCACGCTATCTGGACATTCTTCGTGAATTTGTGGCGGTACAAACTGCCTTAGACGACACTGCGAACACCTCGTGGTTTATGCAAGATGGTGCCCGGCCACATCGCACGGCCGACGTCTTTAATTTCCTGAATGAATATTTCAATGATCGTGTCATTGCTTTGGGCTATCCGAAACATACAGGAGGCGGCGTGGATTGGCCTCCCTATTCGCCAGACATGAACCCCTGTGACTTCTTTCTGTGGGGACACTTGAAAGCCCAGGTGTACCGCCAGAAACCAGAAACAATTGAACAGCTGAAGCAGTACATCTTATCTGCATGTGAAGCCATTCCGCCAGACACGTTGTCAAAGGTTTCGGGTAATTTTATTCAGAGACTACGCTATATTATTGCTACGCATGGTGGATATGTGGAAAATATCGTACTATAGAGTTTCCCAGACCGCAGCGCCATCTGTTGTTGACAATTGTAACTACTGTAATTTCGAAAGTTTGTCTGCCTGAAAATGTACTGTTGTCCCAAGCATATTGCAACAAACGGTGTATTTCTATCGCTGCTCGTTTAGGTTTTATTTCCGTTTCAAATATACCGGTCATTTTTGAAACACCCTGTATCTTACCCTTAGGGATATATACCTGTACATCCTTGCAACTGTCCTCTAGCCACCCATGCTTAATCATTATGCACTTCCTGTCGATCTCATTTTTGAGACATTTGCATTCCTTTTGGCCTGCTTCATTAACTGCATTTTTATATTTTCTCCTTTCATCAATTAAATTCAATATTTCTTTTGTTACCCAATGATTTCTACTAGCCCTCGTCTTTTTACCTACTTGATCCTCTGCTGTCTTCACTATTACATCTCTCAAAGCTACCGATTCTTCTTCTAATGTATTTGTTTCCCCTTCCTTGTCAATCGTTCCCTAAAGCTCTCCCTGAAACTCTCCACAACCTTTGGTTCTGTCAGTTTATTCAGGTCCCATCTCCTTAAATTCCCAAAAAAAAGTAGGGTCTAACAAATACTGGAATCGATAACTGGGACTTACCTATATAGTAATCCTAGTTTTCGAATCCCACCATTCCATGGTTAGTTATTTAGATCGTTTTAACACAAGGTGTGAGTACTAAATCGTTACAGGATTTCTAGGTATGGTTATTACTATCTTCATTATTATGAAAAAGAGAAAAATTTGGAAGCTGTACCTACAATATCTCAGATCCATAATCCTACAAAAACGTAGTCCACAGATTTACTGCAGAAATATCTAAAATTGTGAACCATAGAAAAGTTGGAATCGGTAACTAGAATTGATCTATACAGAAGATCGGTTATAGTTACCGTTTCCAATTTTTGTTACACATCGCAGTAGTTTTAGAAGGCAATGATAAATGTAGAAATGACATTACGTTTCAATGCATAAAACTGCAAAAATAATTTACATATGAATCATGGAGCAATTGGAGTCTGTAACTGGAATTTACCTACATAGTTTAATTCTAGTTATCGATTCCAATATTTTTTTGTAGATATTCGTTTCTCATTTACTGGCTTTTTCTTTTAGAATTTAATGTGTCGGTTTCTCATTTTATGCTACTGTTTCGTATATCATTTGCTTAATTTTTCCGTTTTTCTGATATTTTTTAGTTTCTCCCTGCTCAAAACCCCCACTTACCTGCACTTCTCCCGTTAGGTTCAATAATTAATATAAAATTAACGCTATTTTATAACAGTGTGTCTTCACCACGTGTTTTACAGTAACGCAATTTAAAGGTTCTCTGTGAGTTTCTAATCGCACAATTTACGCGAATACTTTTTAGGTTACTTTTAATTCTTGTTCTTAATTATTTTCGTTATCTTCAGTTCGTTTCGATATAATTCGTGACTAAGCAAATAACTGCGTGAGTGTGATTGTAATTTTATCGTATGCTACCTATAACTAGTGTCTTTGCCTTAGGTATGACGTCATTGCTAAAAGCCGAAGAGTGGGATCTGACTAGAATTTATCAGAGGTGTGAGTGTCATATTCCGCATACCAATGATCCCAACCGATTTATCCAATAATTTTAAGCGAGTTGTATATCCAATTTCCAAACATATTTAACAAGTGCTAAGCATTTCCGGGTTAGCTAGTACCACATAGTATCCGTAGTTAAATAGTCCCGCATTACCCAACACTTGGGTACACGGTATGTCCTCCTTATGTGCTACTACATTCGTGATATTCCAGGCATATTGATTAGCTGCATTTTTAAGAAATAGTGTGAAGGACTAGATTAATATTTTTCTGGTGGAGAGGGCAGTTGTTCCCAAAGAGGGACAGCAGTCTACTCATTAGTTGCACGGGCAACAGTTTGAAAGATTAACTGACCTGGCCTGTTAACATCAGCCAGCAAGGCGTTCGTGTTCTCGTGCTGCAAAGGACTGGAAGCAAGGGGAACTGCAGTCTTTTTTTACTAAAGGTATACAGTTCTGTTGTATGGTTAAATGATGGCATCCTCCTGGACAGAATATTCTGGAGGTAAAGTTAACCCTCATTCGGATCTCCGCGCGGGTACTACTCAGGAGGACATCGTCATCCGCGAAGACAAAACTTGGCGATTATGGGTCGGAGCGTGGAATGTTACGTCCCTTAAACGCATGGGTACGTTAAAATATTTATAAACGGAAATGGACAGGTTGAAGATAGATGTAGTGTGAATTAGTGACGTTCGGTGTCAGGCTGAAAGGGGCTTTTGGTCAGTTGATAGTTATAAATATAAAATTGAATAGGAGTAATGCAGGAATAGAAATAATGAGTAACAAAATATAAAAACGTTGAGTTACTATGAACAGCAAAGTGACCGCATTATCAAAACCAGGACAGACACGAAGCCAACACCAGCCACAGTAGTACAATTTATGTGGTAACGAGCTCTACAGATGAAGAGATCGAAAAAAAAGTGCGATGAGATAAAAAAATTTCATGCGGAATCGATATGAAGACACCAGAAGGTTTCAGACTGATTATATAATGGTATGACATTTGGAAATCCAGTTTTGAAATGTAAAAAAAAAAACAAAAAAAACAGGTTGCCTCTTTGCTCGTGTGTAACCGCAGACGCACGGGAATAAAAGGACATGCGCAAAAACGTGTTGAAAGAACGCATGGGCGTTCTCGTATCCATACGTTGCCTATTGCGCAAGCAGTCTGCTACTAATCTTTTTCTTTGCTTGGGAGCTTTGCTACGTTTATTGTGATGTAAAGGCGACAGCAGAAGAAAACGCAAAAGGCCTGTAAGTAAAGAGCTATATAAACAACAGAGGAACGAAAAATACAAACTTATGGCAGCGTTCCGTTTGCGACCTTCAGGAGAGGGTCACAACGAGATTTGAGATTTTCTACTTGGGGAAAGGCAGCGATAAGCGATAAGGATCGTCATGTCCCGCGTACGTCCAGTATGGAGCACCTTCCCAGTTGCCGCCCAATTTCACTCCGACACTGAGATGCGCCTGTTATCCGTATCTCAGCAGAACTGTCTCTACCGGATACCCAGGAAATTTACTCTTCTCAAAATACGCTACTCTTCTTGCGTAATGGCCTTAGCGAGGGGTGTGTAACATACTGCTTGAAGCCCTCTCGTTATACTGCCTTTACTTTCATTGGATGCTGCCCATCAGTGTTACCTGTTGCTGCTCACTTCCACTACTACTGTAGAAGTAAAACAAAGCTGTGCTAAATCTGAAGGCTGGTTTGTACACCACATAGATTTACTCGCAGCGCTAGCTGTTGTAGGACTCTGGTTTAATTGAGCTCTGTACCACAGGGATATGTTAATGCGAATGAGGAAGTGTGTAGCCAGATGGCTGGCCATTGCATCTTATATTTTACATTTTGGTGCATTGCGTGGTGTAATGACTGGCAGTTATAAATGTAGCCTACTGCGTATAACAAAGCGAAAATCCCCATTAATGTACGAATACAAAATAAATGCCCAGTCTTTGGAAGCGGGAACATCCGTCCAGTATCTGAGTGACTATTCGAAATCATCTTAAATGGAACGATCAGTTTACATAAGTAACGGGTAAAGCGAACAATAGATCGCGGTTTATTGGTAGAATGCTGAAGCGATGCAGTCCTTCAGCAAAGGAAATTGCTTACAATACGTTAGTTCGTCCAGTCTTACAGTACTGTTCGTCGGTATGGAACCCTTACCAGTTGGGTCTGATTCAGGTGATTGAGAATGTCCAAAGAAGAGCGGCAATATTCGTGACTGGTACATTTAGCCATCGCGAGAGCGTTACAAATCTCATAGAAAGTTTGAAGTGGAACACACTTGCAGATAGACGACGCGCTGAACGAAAGGGACTGCCCACCAAATTATTCCAAAATCCGATCATCGCCGAGGATTTAGAGCATATATTACCACGAATTGCAAATCACACAATGATCACCATTCAAAGATAAGGGAAATTAGAGCTCGTACTGAGGCGTTCACAGTCGTTTTTCCCTAGCGCGATCCGCGAGTGGAACAGGGGGGAAGGGGGGGGGGGGGGGAGGGAGATCCTCCGTCACACACCGCTTGGTGGCTAGAGTAAGTGTGTAGCCAACTTAAAAAAAAAATTCTTTGTCCCTTCCCCAAATCAACCGATCAACAAATTACTTTCGTTGGGGCGCTCGCTGCTGACCTCCCTGTTGTTCGCTCTGTACGTACCATTACCAACAGCATTGTTATTGCTATTTATTCACAGTAGCACAGTACGGTCACAGGAGAAACATTCCATATCCGACTGGAGACTGAACTCGAATCTGTAGGTCTTAACACCCAGTCAGCTACTAAGCCATACATTTACAGTATCTTTACTTAACTTTTGGTCCGTTTTTCTCTAACAGCTTTCTCCTAGCAACTTACAAGTATGCCTGTGATAACCAGATGGCGAATTTGGCAAATGGTACTTTAGAGCGGTCGACGAAAGTAGCTGACACAAGGTGAAATGGGCTTGACGCCTCCATCTCAACCAGCCGTGTAATGTGGTTTTGCATACATCTAGATGGCAACTCCTCAGCGTTGACGCCGCTCTATAGACTACTTGTTTTCGCAAGCTGTTGAAAGCTGGCAACAGTGCTACTAACTGTCAGGAATCTTCTCTTGCCGAATCTACTATAGGTTAAAGCTGTGCCTGCAAATATGTTGATAGACTATTCACCAGGAAAAGTTGTCAAAAGTTCAGCAGCAGGTTGCTGTATCTTTTCTTTCCAGGAGTTTCAGTGGAAGATCGTGTGGTGCTGCCACTGTAATGCAATTCAGTGCTCCGGGTGCAGCAGCCTCCGCGTACAGCTACGCAGCTAACCAAGGGATTTCCTCAGACAATGCGCGCAATTAAGGAGATAACGCATCTTGCTGTCGCCGGCACACTTCCCGGTGCACACAGCCGACGGCGCAGCGCAAGTACTGCCCTGCGCAGTGCGACCGGAAGTATGTGCCCTGACAACATTAACATGAACAATGAGCAGTTCGTTTTGTATGCTGCTCCTCAAAAAACTACTACGATTAAAATTCATGCATATATGCCGACTGAAGCGAATGAAACCTTTTACCAAGGCAGGGATTCGAACCCAGGTCTCCTGCTCACTTTTTTTTTACTAGTACACAAATTTTTGTAGCACACGAATATGTGAGAGTACTTTGACAGTCTGCACTGGAATGTTTTGCGTATTTTGATTTTTGGAGGACTTCGTAATTCGGAGGGCCATATTTTATGTGGAAAAGGTGACACGAACGTTAATCGTATGGGCACTGTACATAAAAAAAACCACTGTATGGTAATAATATGGCTTACAATTTTAACATTATGATAGGGAGACTAGGCACAAGCGGTAACCACTACGCCATCCCGACACGGTATGTTAGCACAACTGCACGGACTACCCTAGCACGTCTCCGAACTCAATCCGAATTTCCATTCACGCCTCGGCCCACTTTGCATTCCCGTTAAACTCAAACAGCATTGCAGAGGCTCTCCAGTTTATTGGAATAGCACTTCAGCATTGAACGAAACGGGGCATCTTGCCTGAAACACAAGCATAGGCGCTTTAATCAAACTATATGGTTCGAGACATTTTCGAGTGTCAATCATCTATTTCTGTACACATGCATATGCATATATGATAGATGTTTTGAGTTTTGAAAAGGTTTCTGGAACCACGTAGTCTCACTTTGCACAAAAATTAATGCCTCAATGTACTGCGGCTAAAAGACTGGCACACTTAGAAACGTTTACATTGCAAGAAGAGACAATCACTTTTTTTTATTTCTCACTTGCAACGATTCGTCTATGAATTTCAATGTTGAATAGGTACGCTATTCAACTGGAAGTATTAGAACTTTCCGAATTACTTGCGATACTTACTACTGCCTAGTGTAATACAGAATGAACTCTATCTTTTCTTCCAGTGGAATGGTTGTTACTTACAACATGCCGGATGTACACCTGTTGAGCAACGTAAATGGATAACTGTCTTTCTTTTAAATACCTACATTATTTGATTGCAAAGGCTGTAAGGGCGGTAATTTTTTTTTACTAAATGAATGTACAAAACGGAACTTGTTCGTTTCATTTAGACTGCACTTTCACATATCTATGGGTAGTAAATGAGTCTGACAATGTATCTGTCAATTCCTTTTGCAATGATCGAACGGTAATTTCGCTACCATGGTATAAGATATTTCACTTTATAACGGAGAAAGCAAATGTGCACACTGTGCAGCCAAGAAGCATAGACTTGGCTGACAGGTAAAACATGTTTATTTGTCAAGTTCTGTATAATGCACCTGTATAATGCACAACTTGACAAGGAAGTATAATGCAGAACTTGACAAGGAAGTATTCAGGTGGACTTATATACCTGGCTCGAAGACACTTATGGGTATGAAATTAATCGGGCTAAGTTTCTCCGCAACAAGGAACTTCACGTACAGAAGAGTTCTCGTAAAGTCATCACGTGAATATTGCACATAGATTGGAGTATCAGTTCAAATTAACAGAAACTTAGCTATTTTAACATCTTTTTATCAATTATTGACTGCTATTTTCTTGAAGAAACAAAGGCGAAGTGCGCCGACATCAGAAGATGTGAACTGTCAGGAAACCAACAAGCACCCACAGGAGAGAGAACAACTTAAGGAGTAGAAAGAGAAACGTGCTAACAAGGAAACAATTAGCATTCTCGAGTGTATTCTTACGTCAAACTACAAAAGTGAAGATAATCCGTCATATTCAATGCGAATACGAAATAATGGTTGTTTTAACAAATTTATCTGTAGTATTGCGTGACGTTTTAAGTTCGTGCCGTATGTAATGCCTTATTCACTTTTAACGCACTTTTCGTTTATAAAAAATGAAACTGCAAGGTAAATTCAGAATACGTAAATTTTATAATGGTCTCCACGTGAACTTTGGTGCGCCCTATATGCATAATAGCACGTAAACTTGGAGAAACACAAGGGGAGTCCACTACATAACTTTCTTTTACCAAGACTGCTGAAATTACGAATTAAAATGTTTGCAACTGGCTCACCTTTCGTTTGACACCTCATGCAGTCCACCTGAAATTCACAGGGCACAATTTAGGTTTTATATTTGTACTCGTCATGTAGGTTATTTGAGACAGCAAATTAAACAATCGACTGACGAGACCTCGTCGATTGTTGGATAAGCTCAAGGCCGAGATTAAAAAATGTAAATACAAAACGTCGTCTTCTTGCTTTTCTCAACAACAAAATATTATCTGTGATTCGTCGAAACTAATACCTAAGAATACAATGCGTAAGCTAACACACCGCAGCCGGAAGTGCAAGGAAGCTCCTCAGAAAGAAAACAGATTTTCTGAAAAATTTTTTTGAGACTGTAGGAGCTTCAAAGAGGAAAACTTTATGCTGATACAACGAACTATGGGAGTTGTTCTCACATGTTTATTTCAAATAGAACTAGTTCTCAGCCCACAAACCTCACGACAATTTAATATTTTAGCACCACAAAAGAACGAGAACAATTGGCCGATCCGTGCTCTTATCAATTACATTGCACAGATAAACAAGCGTAAAAGATAACTGTATTTTTGGTAGAGCCATCTGATAAATACCGAGATGGTAATCAGTTCAAAGAAGTTCGACCAACATCGTTTCACTGAAGAGCTTTTTTTTCTTTCATTATCAAACAACTATCCATAATTTACACCTAACAATAAGAATTAACTATGGTAAAATTTGTTTCATTTACAAAACGGAATATAATTTTCATAAATTGCTTACAGCATATTTCGTCTTCTGCCGTGTTGGGTAATTTGCGTCAGTCCTCTATTTTCTCAAAAGGAAGAAAACAACAATTAAAGCTACTAGAGATATAAATCGGGCTACTTTACCACAAATCCCTGCAACAAGCGTTATCTTTAAACGTAAACTAAAAAAGAAAAGTAACTCTGCAAGTTGCTACGTTCTACTGGTAAAATATCTAAATATCTAACTACATGAATTAAAGCATGTGAGGCTGACTGACTACCAACCTTAGAGAACACATCAAGTTATCAGTTCCACGTCGACCTAATATGTCATGCAGTCCTCACGACCTGATGTTTCATATGCTTTCATAACCAGTTCCAATCTCTCCCTGAACGCAGCAGAAAACTGGCCCCGGTGAAAAGAGTAAAGCGGATATGAATCACGCTCAGTCTGAGCTGACTTGAACGAAATTGCTTCCATTTGGCGTCTCGGCAACAGACATGGAAGACTAATGACCACTACGGCCTTCTAGGAGCGTATTACACATCTACAGGCAGCGATCTGCTGGTGACAAATGCAGGAATACATTGTTTTCCATCCTTCTGTTCTGATAAACACGAAACTACGTCAACCAACATTTTTCGCGCAGACCAAAATGAACATTAACTGCTCCATTTTGTTTCAGATAATCTACTCGGATGTAATGAATGAAGTTACTTGTGAACCACGACATGCGGGGTGACGAAACCTGTAGTAACGCAAGCAGTCGTAGCCTGCCCATTAAGTCGTCCTTCCGTTAGTTACGAGCGCATCTCCGACTCGGCACCACCGCACAACTTTCTCTTCAATGGCGCTTTCGCGCAGAACTCTTTCCGCGCTTTCTTCCTGCTATTTACTGTATCTCTCTTTCCTCCTTAATGAACGTTCCTAAGCTTCGATTTTGAAACCGCCATCCATCACTGTTCACGGTTGATAGTTAAGTTTATAGTATTTTAGCAACGCATACAATAAACACGAGTTAAGCTTGGGAAAAAGGTATATTAACCGTTGAAGAGGTACCACATACAATCAATCTCAAACGTACTCTTTGGTCCGTCCTCGGAAATCCAGTGACGTCGCGCGAAATCCCAGTCCTGGTCACATTCCACACCAAACTATGTGATCGAGTATCCGTACACCTATTGGTGGATATTAACATGCGGTGTGCCCACCCTTCTACTTTGTAACAGCTTTTACTCTGCTGGGGACACAGACGTTGGGATGTCCATGTTTATTCAAGAGCCGAAATCAAAGAAGATACTTCGTTGGACGGTGGGACCTGGAGAGAAGTCCACGTTGTAACTCACCACAAAGGTCTTCCACTAGGTTCAGGCTGGGAATCCGGGCAGGCTAGCCCACATCACATCAGGAATGTTAATTGTAAATTGAACACTGCCTCGCAGACCGACAGATACTGCTTCATGAGAGAATGCACTGTTATGCTGGCAACCCTTACTCCAAACTGTTCCTCTACCGTACACAATGCTGTAAAATGGGTACACATCCTTCCACATTTAACGTTTTCGAAAGCGCAATGAGAGAACCACACACTAATCACGAAAAACTTTCTCATACCCTAACACCACCACATCTCTACTTCACTGTTGGCACTACACATGATGGTAGGTAACGTTCTTCAGGCATACGTCAAATATAGGCGCTTCCATCAGACAGACACAGGGTTTACCGTGATTCATTCCAAACCAATCGTTTCAAATCGTTCGCTGTCCGATTTTAATCAAGACGCCCAGTGTCTTGTAAGTCGTTCTCCCACGAGGTGAGGCAGCTAACACTGACGTTGACGCGACATCCAACGTCATGAGAGGCAGCACAGTCGGCAGAAGAGTGGAGCTAGTTAACGTGATTTGGGCGGCTCTCATCGCTCTCCAGAGGCAGTTGTCGGCTTTATTTGGCTAGCAAGCCACACAGTTACTTTCCGAAAATTCATAACAGCTGCTTTAATTCTGTTAGCGACTGTCTAAGAACCGCAGAGAAAATCGCGAAGAAGATTCTCGACTAGTCGACGGATTGAACAGCAAGAGACAAAACTCGGTACACTGGTCTGACCACGACCGACACAATATATTTAGGACAGTACACAGATGTCGTTCGTGGTCAAATACAGCAGCGCAACCCGCAGGCTTGGCTTGCATCTATATTTATGTTGAGGTATGCATTTCTCCCGGTGTTTCCATAACTTTGTCCTCCCTCTGTATGACATACTGACTTTTATTAAACCTAGTCAGGTCGGTCTCGTTTGCTAGCATCACCGACCAGATAGCTACTTGGCTCCAAAACCTAGATTCAACGCACTGGCTACTGAAGATGTGACTCGCTGAACAACAAAACTAGCCTACAAAAACAGTAAATCCTTTTCCAACTCCCTACCAAATGAAGGGAAACGCCCTTAATTGTCCATACTGTCCGCATTCGAAGCAGCTCTTCGTGGAACGCGATGGATCACTGAGTCACCGAAGACAAAAATTATTAACACTCGAAAATCAACTGCACACCACAGATCACACCACTAAGACACTCACTCAGGATTGAGATCGACCCAGAATTCCAAGCCACTCGATCAAATTGATTTGACAGGCAGGCCTTTCGATCCGTCAGAGTCTACGTGGTCTTTCCGACCGTAGCGTTTGTGACCTTAGGGGTAGGTAATACAGTTACTGTGGCACTTCCAACCAAACGTTTTTGCATCGTCATATTTCCGACCCGAGCCTCCAATACTGCTAACTTACGCCAGCGGCTGTACTGTCGCCGTCAGTTAAGCAATACACACGCCGACAGTGATCGTTACTGTGCACTTTCATACACTACCTTAGTTCTATACACAGCGAAATAATGCAATACCAAAGTGGAAGTAGTGCTTTCTAAAGGACAGTTATCACTACAGGTTGCACACAAATTATGGTGCGTATACGAAATGGTTAGGCATGAATTCCGAACGGACTAAGTGCCGAGACCGTTGTAAATTGGAGGATCATAGCTTAACCCTAGGACGCCCAAGCCTTTTTTTTCTAACTTGGATGCCTAAGGGGGGGGTTTCGGCATGCCCACAGGTATTAAATAAGTTTACTGACGAAAAATTAGAACTTTCAAAATAGTTTTGTATTTTAACTAAGGCATCGGTTTATAAATGTTGTTAATTGTTATAAATATTGGATTGAGTGAATAAAAAATTGACATATTACAATACAAAATACAGATGTGTTCATACACAATAGACTACTTTGAGTCCTCAACTTCAAGGCAAGAGACACACTTCACAATTTTTTCTGAATGTGTGTTACACACATGTTTATGACACTGTCCACAATCTGTTTTGGTTTACTTAGATTGTTGTACTTCTGCTTCTTTGTTTTAGCTTTTCTTACACAAATATGGCAACTATCTTTCCCTGCAGGAGGCTGACGTGCTTCTGTTGTCACTTCTTTAATTTTCTTTTGTAGAATAGTCTCCAATGATTGAACAATGTGGTTAGATAACCCTCTTGCATTAGCACTTCTTTCTTCTACCTGCAATTTCACTAGTTCCATCCCAGCTTGCAGAAGATCGTTTCCATTTGTTGTGTTTCTTTTCATTCCATTTTAGATGTTGCTGGATGAATATTGTGGATGCATAGATAGTACAAATGTCGATGAGAGAGTAAAATACAGATAGGGCTCTTTCTTTGTTCCCTCTTGCAGGTGTACATACGCGCCATTTGATCAATGGTATCAATTACACCTTTAGTGGAATTATAATATGCATTTATCTCGGTTTTTTTCTTCTCTTCTCCAACAGTGCCTTTATCTTGGTGCTTTGTTGACAACATCAGTAAGCTTTTACTTGGTTTCGTTTTTGCTGTGTAGCACACCAAAGATACTGGAGGCCTACGTGTTCGGAACTGCACTAACTCACTGCAAGTTTACAACATAAACAACAGCTGACTGACAACAATCACTTCCTCTGAAAATAAACCGATTGTTGTGAATATCAAGAATACCAACCAACAAGAAACTAACTTGCATTGTCGTAGAGATGAGAAATACGGAATCCTACTAAGGGAAATTTTCTATAGTATGGAAGACTGGGGGGTGGGGGGTGTTGGACCCATAATAAGTTTATTTTTTCTTTCAAAGCAGGAATTTTCTATAAAATATATTGACACTAACGTTTTATAAAATAGCCAACAACCAGTAACTCAAAGGGAATATGTATTATGAAAGTTACTTGGGCAAAAGCAGGGGACATAAAAAAAATTGTGGGTTCAACGAATCCCCCCCCCCCCCCCAGGGTTAACAACAACGTTATTGCCACCTAACTAAAAAGATGCGCAGATTAAAAAATGAATATAAATATATGTATCTGCAGAGTGAGAGTTCGCGAAGAAAAGTCAGTTTTTGTTTTCCAAATTTTTAAAGAGGAATTTCAAGATTTGAAAGACAGGTTTAGATTTCGTCGCCAGTATGCGAAATTGTGATAACTCCAAGATGGGATAATGCAGAGCAAGAGGAGCTACTGGGACAGCGCAGAAGCCTGGTTCTAATTCGGACCTTCAACTGAGCCAAGACACAAAATTAACTGAAAGTAACACTTTATTGAAAATTGATGAGGGGTCTGATCCTGAGAAAAGAATCCTTGTGTTCGACTGAATAAGATGGGAAAATCTTGGAAATTAAGCTGTTCTTATAAATGGGACATCTGGAAGTTGTTCGAAAGAATTCAAGAAACTTACACAATACACGTCGACGCAGGAGACAAAGCTATTACCTGTTTTACTTGCTTTGTTCCTAGACAAAATTTAAGATACCTGTAAAAGCGTTATTCCCGATTAATCATCAGTTACACTGCCAGCAGCAGAGTTTGTTTTGTTTGCAGGTGACAAGTATTGCAATAAATAGTATGTCGAGTGTATTTCTAGAAAGATCTGCTAATTATATTTTCATGGATATTAATAAATGGTTTAAAGCCAACTCACTGGCATTAAACTTTGAAAAGACTCACTACATGCAATTCAGAACCTCTAAGAGGTTTCCACCCAACATATGCATAAAGTATGAAGAAGAGCAGACAGAAGAGGTCGACAGTCTTAAATTCCTGGGATTACAACTTGATAATAAATTCAGTTGGGAGGAGCACACCACAGAACTGCAGAAGCGCCTTAACAAATCTGTATTTGCAATTCGAGTGTTAGCAGACATAGGCGACAGAAAAGTGAAAAGCTTGCATACTTTGCCTACTTTCGTTCCATGTCATATGGTATATTATTTTGGGGTAACTCTTCAAGTTAAACAATAGTTTTCAGAGTCCAAAAGCGTGTAATACGTATTATTTGTGGAGTAAACTCACGGACATCTTGTAGAAACCTCTTCAAAGAACTGGGTGCGCTAACTACTGCATCTCAGTATATTTACTCCTTAATGAAATTTGTCCTAAATAATATATCTCTTTCTCCAACAAGCAGCTCAGTTCATACATACAATGCCAGGAACAAAAATAATCTGCACAACGACTTAAAAGCACTTTAGTTAAAAAAAAAAGGGTCCACTACTCAGGAACACTCATCTTCAATAATTTGCCAGCAAACATAAAAAATTTAGTTACAAATAAAAATCAGTTTTAAAGGAGCCTGAAAGACTTACTAGTGGCCAACTCCATCTACTCCAATGACGAATTTTTTAATAGAAACAAATGATGTGTTGTTTATATTTATACTATTAGTATTGTTAATTCAGCTTTTTTTTTAAAAAAAGTGACATGTTCCACATCCACGAGGATCTCCTCAACACGGATTTGTGGAACGAAAAACTAATCTAATCTGAGCAGTGTTAGACTGTGAAACGGCTACAATGAAAACAGTTCTTTCCGGTTACAATTTTGTTGGTTGGATGATTAAAGGGAGCAACCTAGTAGGTCATCAGTACCTTTTTCCTCGAAGAGACAGTTCTACGTGCATCACAGATGGCCTATCGGGCAAAAACCTGGGGAAGGAAAATCCAAGAACTACAAAAGATCAACTAAGGCTAGATAAGGGACAAAGAAAGACGAAAGGGTGACACAGGAAGAAAGGCAGGCGAGGTGCCCCATGTACGGAGCAGCCAGAAGCCCCTGAAACAGTGCAATGAGGGGACATGCATCCCCCACCCCCCGCCACTTATCAGAAGTACCCCCACTCAGAGGAAAGACTAGATCACAGACAGAGCAAAAGAAGCATAGATAGACAAAAGACGAACAAGTCGAACAGAGCACACGAGAGGGAGGAGGAAGAGTAAAAGAGCCGGTAATTCGAGAGCAGGGTGGACCACGAAGCCCAAACCACCACAGCCTTGTATGGGAAGAGGAAGCAACAGTGTGTTCTGTCAACCCCTCAATGGGCAGGTTCCATTACGAGGCCCTCTCCGAAAGAGAGTAGGAAAACCTCCTTCATAAATAAAACTAAGTCAACCGCTGAGGCATCGTCCTCTGATATCAGGTTAGTGAGTCAGGGTGGCTATGCTGGGACAGTTAAGCAATGTGTGGATCTCCGTCAAACGGGAACCACAACAGTGCGGTGGGTCCTTGCGACTGAGGAGGTGACCATGATTCTGCCAAGTATGGCCGATGCAGAGCCGACAAAGGATGGAAGAGTCTTTGTGAGAGGCTGCATGAAGGACCTCCACACATTTGTAATCCCCTGTATCACTCAGTTCGTTTGGTGAAGTCACAGTGAGCCATTCCGTATTCCAGAACAAACTTGACAGTGTAATATATTTTGGTCTGTTTCCGGAATACCGATCTGAAGAGTCAGGTTACTGGTTCCCACGATCCCAATGTGACCCCAGGTCCAGATGAAGGGGCACTGAGCGCCACATTTTTCAAGAGCTTACAGGGAATCCTGGATAGCCATGAGCAAGGAATGGCGATGGTAACACTGATCGAGAGCTTGCAGACTGCTTAAGGAGTCGCTGAAGACGAGAAATGACTCACCAGTGTGGGACAGATATACTCAAGAGCACAACAGATGGCTTCCCACTCCACAGTAAAAGCACTGCAGCCATCCGCCAAGAAGCAGAGGTCAGTATGCCCATGTGAGTATAATCAAAGTCTACGTGACCAGCAACCACTAGCGAACATTAGAGACTATTTCTGAACCCTGGGATGCACCAAGAACACAGAAAAATTGGTGGTGGAGAGCCTCAGGACGGACCGAGTGTTTCGGACCTTGTGACTGGTCAAGGCAATGCTGCTGCAGAGGGATGCACCAAGGAAGTGTACATGGGAGGACTCACAGAGAGGTGGCAGAGGAAACAACTGGAGCTCAGAGGAGGGACCAGATGCAGATTGCGGTTGTAATCTCTGATTTGGGTCGCCATTGCAGAAGATGGACTTCTGTATTTGGAAACAAGAGAGAAACAAACTGTTCAAAGAGTTATTTCGAAAGACTCCTGTCGAGCCCCGGAGTGATGTATGAGATACAGAATCCGCAATGCTGAGGGCTATGCCGAACTGTATGCCAGACTCCTATAATTCAGACAGGACTGTATCAGGGATTTGTAAAGCTGCAGAAGGGTAGTGAGACCTGCACCCTAGCTGGTGTCACTCAGGCAATGAAGAGTATTAAGGTGCAGCTAACACTTAAGCTGGCGAAGACGGGGAATCCATATCAACCAACCATCGAAGGTAAGTCCTAAAACGCGGTAAGTTTCCACCATTGTAAGTAGTTGGTCAACGAGGTAAAGTTATGGTTGTGGGTGAACGGTACGATGTTGACAGAAGTGCATGATCGGAGTCTCGCCAACTGAAAACCCAAAGCCATGGGTGAGAGCCCATGCCTGTGTCTTTCTTATGGTGCCTTGCAATCTACGTTCGGCAACACCCACACTAGAGGAGCAATATTAGAGACAAAAGTCGTCAGCGTACGAGGACGGTGATACTGAGGACCCCACAGCTACTGCTAGACCTTTGATGGCTACTAGAAAGAGAGGGACACTCAGTACAGAGCCCTGAGGGATCCCATTCTCTTGGATATGAGGAGAGCTGTGGGAGGCACCAATGTGAACGCGGGAAATACGATGAGACAAGAAGTTCTCGACAAGAAGCGGGAGTAGACCCCATTCTTAAGGTAACAATGGTGTGGTCTCGTCATCTGATGCTATTAGCCTCTTGCAGATCGAAGAAGACGGCTGACTACAGGTAGACCAGATTATCAGTAGCGGAATGATCTAGGCGAAAACCACCCTTTGACTGAGCCAGAAGACCCCGAGACTCAAAGAGCCAACACAACCACCAGCTCAACTTACATTCAAGCAACTTGCAGAGAACTCCTATGAGATTAATTAGGCGATAACTGTCCATCCCTTACCCGGTTTCAGCACTTGGACAATGATGCTTTCTCGCCTCGGGAATGGGAACTCGCCCTCGCTCCAAACACAATTAAAGATGGCAAGGATATAATGCTGATATCCACCGACAGGTGCTTGAACATTTGGTTGTGGATGCGGTATCGACCTGGGGCTGCATCAGGGCAGTCAGCTAGGGCACTAATTCCCACTCGCTGAGTGGTGCTTATATGGCTCCAGAGTGCTGTAAATGATAACTCCATCCGCTGTTTTAGGACATGAAAGGCAGGTTAATAATTCTCAGACACAGATGCTCGAGCATAACCCAGAGAAAAATATTTGGTGACGGCGTCTGGGTCAGTGAAGACAGTGCATTCAAGGTAATACCAGGTACACCTGCAGGTGTCTGCTATCTCTAGACTTCTGATCTTTGCTCAAACCTGCAAAGGAGAGGTATGTAATCTGACAGTTGAATTCTCGCTTCTGTCATGTTATTAAGTGACGGACCCCAACCGCCGCGCGCGCGTTTGTGTGTGTGTGTGTGTGTGTGTGTGTGTGTGTGTGTTTTCTTAGCAGTCAGTCAGTTTAAGTAGTGTGTAGGTCTAGGGACCGATGACCTCAGCAGTTTGGTCCCTCAGGAATTCACACACGTTTTAACATTTTTTGGACCCCAACATGGAGCCGCTTAAAGTCAATGAGGCTGCTACATCGATGGGTGCCACTTATGGCGTGTGTGGCACCAGTATTCAGGAGGCAAGGGCCAAGCTGTACCAGTAAGTTTTTGACGTCTTTACCAAAGCCAGTTATCTGTCCCACATCACAAATGGTATTCGACATTGGATCCACCAAAGAGAAGGAAAGGTGGGGGGAGCTGAGAAAACAATGCAGAAATATGTTCCGAGATACTTCCCTAGTGGGAGGGAGGTAAATATTGCAGACAGAAATATCCTGAAATGCCCTTCACCCTAACAACCACAGCCTCCCTAGGTTTGCTCCATAGTGTGTCAGAAACATACAAGAGCTATTCAGAAAGTAGGGAAAGTTTTGGCATTAAAAAAAAAGAACTAAGTACAAGAAATAAATTTTATTATATATATACCTGAAAGAGCGACAGACATACTACATTTCCACATAGTCACCAAACATAGAGACACTTATCACAGCAGTGGAAAATTTTTGTAAGACGTTCGTCGTATTCAGCCAGTGAGTCACGCCCGCCTGGAGATCCGCGTCGTCATCAAAGCGCTGCGTTACAAGCCAGTTCTTCATGTTGGGAAGCAAGTGGAAGTCGCTTGGTGCAAGATCAGGGCTGTATGGCGGATAAGGAAAAATTTCCCATTTGAATGAATTAAGGAGTTTCAGTAATATTCGTAGCTACAATGCAGTATTTCTTATTGCCAGTTTTGATGCTAAAACTTCAGACACAATTTTACGTGGAATGTGTCACTTTAAGATACACCACTTTTTTTAAATCATAGATCAGGTACAATAACTTCTACGTATGGTCGTTCACTATGATTACACAGTTTCATTTTTAGGACTTCGGCACTGTTACTCACTATACAGGCTTGTCAGGAACAGCCTGAATAGCTTGTAAAGGTGTTGCACGGTAGGTTGTTCTGAGGAATAATTATTGAGAAAAAATTCGATACGTTGCGCCGTTTCTGTGTTAATTAGCATTGAAGTTGGATGATCAGGACGTTACGTGTAAATACAAGCACCACAAAGTGAACACAAAAACTGGACACACAACGATAGTGAGGAACGAACCCGAATCAAAGGCTATGAAGGCAAGTGCATTATCATCTACGGTATGCGAACAACTGACACTAATTGTATTTGGCGGGCCGCTTGAATTTGCGCGCGCAACGGCTTCATTGGTTAACTTCATTGTTAATTAACTCTGAAACGTACCGAATTGTTTCGTAACATTTACTTCTCAGCACGGTCTACCCTACAACATACACACAAGCTTTGAAGACTGCTTCTGACCACCCTGTATAAAAATTTGACTTTCGTTACTTCATGAACACAATGGATCGAATTTAAACCACAGGTGATAACAGTTTTTCCTCCTCTGTCTGTCAAGAACAATAACAACAAGTGTCATTCTCTTATTTTTTGGGAGCGAATTACACGTGGCCGTCATGATATCAACACAACCCTTGAGTTGTTTTTATGTTGTGTGTCATCATTTGGTACTTCAAATTCTGAGCCGCTCATCTTAATACAGTGGAACAGTTACAATTTTAACAAGAATCACCGACTGGTTCAGCATGAGAACAGGCCTGTCAAGCTTATTTATAAAACGTGAGAACTCGTGCAGGTGTTCCCTACAAGGAACAGCTGCTGCAGAATTAAATCCACTCGAGACAAGCAACAATGCAGGTAAAGACCGACCTCCTCCTCCTCAAGGCTGGTGAAAACAACGTTCCCCCCATACCGGAAACAGCCTTCAGCATACACAGTAACCACAGAAAACTATTTCACAGGCGCTGTTAAGAAATGAGAAAATGTTCCGTTACAATTTTGCTAATATTTGAGTTCGCGCAGGGAAAAAGATAAACAACTCGTTGCCTTACGGCTGTGAGCCTAATGTTTTTCATATTCCGTGTGCTACCTATGGTGAAGTTACTCAGACATGGAATAAGCCGCTTTGAAATGCTGCCATAAAAAAAAGATTTGTGACAGTATGTACACACTTTACGGCTAAGAGTCTTTAAAGTAGAGCGAGAAATTCTTTTACACTATAAAGTATCAGAAGGATGGTTTTCAATGCACGTCTGACAGCATGTTAAGCCACTTTATTAGTTTGGAAGATCAATGAAACGCTGTCCTCACAATAGTGCACAAATTTCTGCACAGTTGCTATTTCTCAACTCATGAGCGGATATGAATTCCGGATGAGGAACTTTCTTCGGGAGCCTGATCATTACTTGCTGAGAAACAATCAATCATTGCTGATAGCGTCAATATGGTGGTCTAGTGGTAAAGCAGAAGTAGTCTGTGCACCTTATTTTTCGGGAGAAATCACCTTTTCCTGTAACTTTTTTCCCTTTTACGTATTTGTAGAACTGCAAGCACGTCAGCTTGTAGTTAAACTGGCACTGTAAGACTGATTCCACAGTCCCTGGCAACAGTCGATTTCTTTCATCAGTCCACTGGGCCGACATCAGCGAAAATACGCTTTTCACAGTGGCGTTGTGTACGGCAACACAAAACAAATATTCGCATAATTTTAGCAGTCTGCATTTGCGTTCAGGTTTCACTGTTTCCTTAAAAAAGTCAACCTTTCGTCCATGGTGCGTTTATACTCCCATTCTTCCGAGCCACGCTTAGTTTCTAAAAAGCTCTTCAGATACATATATTCCTGAAAACAATTGTCGCCCGAAATTTTCACACCGTTTTTGGTCGAGTGTATAACAGTGTTTTCGACCATCGTCCTATATGGGGTTTCAGATAGCGTCATCCAATCAAATAATTTATATTTAGTAATGGAAATCGGCCATGTCTCTAATCAAATGCTGTGTTACAGAAAGCCACTGTATCTCCCTCAAATTTCGAAATAAAGTTAATTATTTCTTAGTTAGGGTTCTCACTTAGTAATTTGTTCAAATAAACCTTGGTTTTCATGCCAAAAAATGGCAGTATTTCTTTGATTCAGACTTCTTTGAGTGTCGATTAATGCATTTCTTATTTCAATTATCAAGACATTCTTCTCCACGCTTTTTATATTTTCTTCAAGCAGAGCCAAGTTTGACTGCAGAAACATGAATTTCACTTGCCGATTTACTCAAAAAATCAAATTATTTTAGGCGGCCCGTCTCGCGCATCCAAAAAACTGTTTTAATGGAATCCAAAGCTTAAGAATTCCCTAAACTGCGGGCATTAACGACGGCCGTCTTGTTTTTGAGCGAGATAGGGGAGTCTGATGATTCACATCAACGGATGAACAGAATTCTTTCAGCGTCTGTCCTTACCGTACATATTGAAAAAAAAAATATTTTCATGACTTATTTCAATATCGACAAGCTGTGCTTGATATAGCGTCGTGTAGAATATGGGCAGAACTTCCAATTCCTTCTACAGTGCTCCCGAGTTCTCCTTTAATTTGGTGACACACATTCCGCTGGCCGCATCGATGAAGCCCTCTGAAGTGGGTATTGGTACTGTCCCCATAAGAAGCGATTAATTTATGTAATGGAACCTGCAGATTTTTTTAGTGTGTCTAGAATAAACTTGGTAAATGCAAAGGACGACTCTCTTGTGTAATCATCCAAAAAATGAGACTTCTCTTTCCATCCCCATATATCGGGACGGATGCCAATCCTAAACGTACTCCCAGTCTAACTCCTTTGCATATGGGTGCAGAAGTCTGACTGGGATCATTCTGTACAATAACGTCAAATACAGTGCTAAATTATTTGTTTTTAGGGATTATGTCAGAAATATAGATGTACACCGCTATGTCGGCTAATGTTACTGAATGATTCCTGCAAAGGAGAACAACAGAACAGTATTAATTCAACTGTCATTTTGTAAGTAAATAATATTCTCCGTTTTGGATGAATACTGTCAACTCCCGCCGGCATACGTGTCGTAATATATGGGCCTGCCAGGATCATGGTAAGACCACGCAAAATTTTGAAAGCCTCATTCTTTCTTTGCTACACTTGTGCGCCAAAGTCGAAAGTAACTTTAGTATGATGGGTCACTGCCAAGTACCATGGCTCGATGACACTAGCCCATACACAAAACGAGCTGCTACTGAAGAGTACAGAAGGTAACTGGAAGAAACACAAAATTAGACGCACTGAAACGAACCTACTCATTACGGTCCCCAAGGTTTTACGAAAGGCGGGTCACACTTCTTAAGAAGGCGCGTGATCACCATGAACACTAGTGCATTCTCTGAACGTGCTCCGATACAGGCCACAATGTAGGTAAGAAATGCTTGTGGTAGGGCGCTACATTCCTCCACGAAAGCAACTGCTGGGTGGTTGCTGTCTACAGACGTGCTGCACTACCTCTCGCCAATGGAACCCACGCGTTTTCCGGTAACGGACAGGCCAGTCCTCTCGTTCCGAGAGCTCCTCCACATGCGTTGTTCGATGCTTTAGGCGTTGTAATCCATAAAAATTATGTCAGGGCCAAATGCAACCCTGAAAAGAAGTCCATGAGGAAGAAATACACTGCCACAATAACGTTGAGTAGTGAGTGTACCATTTTCAAAGATTTGGAGGTCACTACGCCGACCCAACACTGTTCCTCCCCACATCTTAAGACCTGGCCCACCATAACTGTAATGTCCGACAATGCTGGACCTATCCCCAATATGGCGACAGGTGCGAACACGTAAAAATGTACTCAATAACACTGTAAAACACGAAAGAGTTGGCCTGTTCCCCCGAATAAAAATCCATCGACCACTGGAAATGTCTCGCAGCGCGTCCACATATACCAACGATCATCGAGAAATTGTCAGTCGCGCTGGTGGATGAGTGGAACGCCCAACCGCAAGAGCTTCTTACCTGTGGTCAGTTGATGAACATGAATTGCCGTAAGTGGTGGTCTCACACTCTATTTAAGAACCGTGCCCCGCCTTCTGTAACGTTCAGGAGACCGTCATAAATCTCTACCACTGCAATGTAATTATTGCCTATGAATAAAAATGTCTTTCCCATTCATCTCACAGCATACTTCTTGCACTTCGCTTCCGTACTACGCTGTGGCAGTTGTACGGTAAAAGGTTCGTCGTACTACTTTACTTGGCAGTGACACATCAAGGTCAAGTTTTGCACAGTAATGTATTACGTACTTATACTATGGTAAGAATTTTATTTCAATCACAGGCAAATTTCATGAACGTAACTATATTTAACAAAACAAATATAGCTAAACAGAAGCAGACAAGGCATGGTCCAAATGACTTCAGAGTGCACTGGCCTACAGAATTTGTATTTCGCCAACTCAATTGAAAAAACAAGTTACCTTTGACTCGTGGAACACCACTGGCTGTAAGATAACGAGCCGATGTTCAGACGCGCAATCGAAATTGTTTTCTTCCTTCCTATTGCCCCATTTGCATCCCTTACTGCATTTTGTTTTAAATATGTATGTTTAGACTAGATGACTGATGAGTAGGAGTCTAGTGGAGAATTGTGTTGTTGACGGAAAGTTCGAGTTGAAACCGAGACGCCGGCCGCGGTGGCCGAGGGCTCTAGGCGCTACAGTTTGGAACCGCGGGAGTGCTACGGTCGCAGGTTCGAATCCTGCCTCGGGCATGGATGTGTGTGATGTCCTTAGGTTAGTTAGGTTTAAGTAGTTCTAAGTTCTAGGGGACTGATGACCTCAGATGTTAAGTCTCACAGTGCTCAGACCCATTTGAAACCGAGATTTAATCTACGGCTTATTTATTACGACCACGACCAGTGTGATTAACATCCCTACCCTGCTTACGTCTGTTTCTTTATTCTCTTAAGATGTAACATATATATTTGGCCAGCGGAAACTGCAGTTACTTTTATTTTAAATTTTTTAAAAGTATGTTTTAAGGAGACATTCATCTGCAAGAGAAACAGATTTCTGTATCACATTCCAGTGCTAAATACTGCAAGAAAAAATTAGAAGTGTCCATTTAATGTAATTCTTGGAATGATGCAAAGGCTTTAATTGAAATACAAAGAACTAGGCCTACTGTATTGTTCTAGCTTCAATAAAAATTTCCGTAATGAAGTGAAGAATAATGACACAAACTTACGTCTTTAGTTTAACTTTGGAAATTTTTAGATCTACAGTTTACAAATCTCTCTTTCTTGTGGTGGCTTCGCAGCCTAGCGCACGTCTTTTTCCTAACGCCATTTACGCGACTTGTCTGTCTATCATCACAACCCAAAACCCAGTCCCCGAACGGAGAAAATCCCCGAGTAAACTGGGTATCCTTCGTTTGGCATCCAGGCACGCTAACCCAGAAGTTATCGAGGCGGGCAGTTTACATACTATTTGTCTATCAGAAAAAGCGGGACTGAAACACAAAAAAAAATATTTTTACGTGTTAAAAATAAGACACTGCTTAACCGCTTAAGTCTTATATTACACAGCAATAAATTCACCAGCAGAAAGTTGAATTTTTGAAAATTTCCCACGGAGAAGTCGAAAATTGACAAACGTGGTCGAAGAGAAATAACACCATGTACTTGGATTCGGTTGGTTGGTTGGGTGTGGGATTGAAGGGACCAGACTGCTAAGGTCATCGGTCCCTTGTTCCACGATAAAATCACACGAAATAAAAACTGTCAGTCGTTAAAAACGGAGAACTGAGACAAGGGACGACACAATACAAGAAAGACAAAGACCAGACAAACGGAACTAAAATCACACCGAGTGTGAATGTGGTTGGCCGACCATGAAAATAAGGAAAAGCCAACCACCAAATGACATTAAAACCCACAGTTTAAAACCACAGGCCAAAGGCCCAAGTCAGTACAGGAAATAAAAGGACAAACACTCAAATCATACGATAAAAACCCCCTGCCCGAATAAAACTCAACACGAGGTCCGCCATAGCAACGTCATCACATAAAAGGGCAGGGAGCGCAAACGTCTGCCTGAGTCCTGCTAAAAGCGGGCAGTCCACCAAAATGTGGACTACCGTGAGAGCTGCCCCGCAGCGATATAGCGGTGGGTCCTCCCGGCGCAACAAATGGCCGTGCGTCAGCCAATACTTGGATTCGACTACTGCTGACGACACCAATTTAAACTGACTTCTGTAACTGGGACGGTGTCAGCTGGAAATATTTGCACACAGCTCTGAGCCACGAGGGATTTATTTATTTATTTATTTATTGATAGACATTATAATAAAAGTTGCCCTATTAAAATATGCAAGGTGATTCACAATTAACAACGAAAACACATGCGCGTCCAAGATCCCCATTAGAAAAACGTCCGGACGATTGTGAGCACGCAAAGGAACAGTTAGCAAGATAGCAGCGTATATGTGGCTACGAACAGAGACTGACTTCAGTATGAAATATTGTCCCAGTTAGTACAAATACAGGGTGAGGCACTGACTATCGATACCTAGAGTAACTCCGAAAGTATGGTACTACCTGAAAAGTTTGTGGGGCAAATGATGCATGGGACAACGGGGACCATAATATGACATGGGTTTTTTGTTGCTGCGTGGGGTCGCGTTAGAGACATGAAAGTAAACTTTTTTTTAATGGGATGGTACTTATTTTCTGACAGCGGCTATCGAGACGAATCCGATGACGCGTAAAGTAAGGTCTTTGAAGGTCAACGAAGGTCTAAAATGCGGCATGAACGTCCATTTGCAGAAGGTGTTCTAAGTGAAGACCATTGGTATCAATGCAGTGCTGCAATCTTATCGTGGATTGAGTGTTATTCCTTATCACTACGACAATTATCGAAGAACTTGCTTTGACAATTCTCTCTCACCTATCGTGCAAATAGTAAATATTCGCCGAATATGGCATATCCATCCAACAAGCCATTGACATGTAAACATCATTAGACGGTTTAGGATTACAACACTAATACCAACGGTGAGACTAATATAGTCGAATCAAGCGAATGTGAATGATGTATTCCTTCGAAGAACAAGTCGATATGCTTCTCGTTTACGGAGAATGCCAACTAAATTCAGTGCGAGCTAGAGACTTATGAGCTGAAAGATGTTCTCAACGTACTCACCCTACATGTCGTACATTTAAATACTTGTGTGATAAATTGAGAACACGTGGATCTTTAACGCATCGGAAACATATCCGGCAAAGGAAAGTTACTAACGAAGAAACGGAAATTGGTACTCTTGCCACTGTGGTTCGAGATCCTTTTGTTAGTCAGCGTCGAGTCTGAAGATAATCTGGCATGAGCCAGAGTAGTGTTGTTAGTGTTATGCATCACCGTATCATCCTTACCATATCAGTTTTTTTCTTTTTTAAATGGTTCAAATGGCTCTGAGCACTATGGGACTTAACATCTATGGTCATCAGTCCCCTAGAACTTAGAACTACTTTAACCTAACTAACCTAAGGACATCACACAGCACCCAGTCATCACGAGGCAGCATATCAGTCTCCACCATGAATTAATTGTAAGCGCTGCATTGAATTCTGCCGATGGGTTCAACTTCAGATTCAGAGGGATGACACATTTATTAATTTGATTTTTTATTTACTGACGAGGCTACATTCACGAACCATGGAAATATTAATTTGCATAACATGAATTATTGGGCAGCTGAAAATGCATATTGGTTGCGGCAAATTGCACACCAAAAACCGCGGTCTGTGAATGTATGGTGTGGGATTCTGGAGGACAGAATTATAGGCCCCTGTTTCATAGAAGGAAATTTTAATGGTAGGAAGTACATCACATTTCTGCAAGAAACGTTAGATCTGTTATGGAAGAAATACTCTTAGGAACAAGGAACAGAATGTGGTACCAAACCGATGGGTGTACAGCACATTCTTAGCTGAGGGCTAGAAATGAGTTGCAGAGAGAATTCCTAAATCGTTGGATTGGACGCGGAGGGTATGTGTCGTGGCCGCCTCATTCGCCAGACTTGACGCATCTGGATTTTTTTTCTTGTGGGGATTCGTAAAAGACATTTATAAAGACGTTACAACTAGACCTGAAGATACGCGAGAAAGAATTGTCAGGGCATGTACTTCGATAAGTGCTGATGTGACAAGGAATACCACTTCAATCCATGAAAACAAAATTGCAGCAATGCACTGACACAAATGGTCATTACTTCGAACACTTCTGTAAATGGACGTTAATACCATCTTCGTTGACCTTCAAAGATCTTATTGTTAAACATCATTGGATTCGTCTCGATAATCGTTATCAGAAAATAAGTACCAAACTATAGCATCCGGCTTAAAAAGCGAAGTCGACCATCTTATCTCTGACACCAACGTCATATTATGGCTTCCCTAGTCCAAAGCAACTTTTGACCCGCAAACTTTTCAGCTCCTACCATACTTTGAGTTATTCTTGGTGGCAGTAATTAGCGACTCTCCCTGTAGACTGAAATGTAAACTACCTAGTTCTGTCAGTCGAAAGGATCGTAGAACAGTTGCATATGGGCCTAAACATAGGCCTGTATCGTTGACGTCAGTCTGTTGCAGTATTACGGAACAAGTTTTGTGTTCACTTATTATGACGTTTTTGAAGAACGAAAATCTCATCTACAAGGATCGACATGTATCCTGCAAACGAAGATCTTGCGAAACTCAGCTCGCTCTATTGCTGCATGAAATGCATAGCAGTGTAGGACATCAGTGCTCAGGTTGATATGTTCCTCGACTTCAGGAAGGCACTTGACACCTGCCCGCACGGCCATTTAGTGAAAACTTACGAGCTTATTGATTATCAAACCAGATATGCGACTTGATTCAAGACCACCTTGTAAAGACAACACGTCGCACTTAACGGAAATTAATCGACAGGTGAAACCGTAATTTCCGGAGTATCCCAAGGAAGTAATACGACCGTCGCCGTTTAGTGTATATAAATGAGCAAGTAGGAAACGTCGGAAGCTTTTAAGATTGACAGTACCGATGCGCACAGTAAGCCCTGCAGAGGATTGGTAAATTATGGAGGAACTGGCAGTTGACGCTGAAAATAATAAATGTAACATATTGTGCACATAGTGGAAAAGAAACCCACTGCTGCACAACTACACTATTGATGACAAATTTTTGGAAACACTATCTACCGTAGAATATCGGGAAGTATCAATCCGGAGTGACCTTAAGTGACATGACCAAATAAAACAAATAATAGAAAAAGCAGATAGGAAGACTTAAAAAATCATCCACGAACGAAACGGCTTACAAGATGCTTGTTCGAAACCGATTCTTGAGTAGTGTTCACCAGTCGGAGATTCTTACCAGGTAGGACTTATATGAGAGAGAAGAACCACAACGAGCGGGCCACTTCGTCACGGGATTGTTTAATCGGCCTGAGTGCGTTATGGAGACACTCAGCAAACTCCGATGATAGATGTTGCAAGAGAGGCGTTTTCATCACGAAATAGTCGACTACTGAAATTCCGCGACGGTGCGTTCCGGTAAGAGCCGCCCGCATACGTCTCGCGAAATGCCAACGACAAGAAGATTAGAGAAATTAGAGCTAATGTAGAGGTCTGCGGACAATCATTCTTCCCACTCGCCATTCGTGAATGGAACATGGAAAAGGGGGGGGGGGGGCGCGAGGGAAATCTGTTGTAAGAAAAATACCCTCCACTGAACACAGTCGGGTGGCTTGCGGAGTACTGACGTTGGTGATACACATGTAGGCGTCGCAGTCTAACTGGGCTCACATTCCAACGAGGACAATACTGATACTATCGTCAGTGGCGGCCCGTAACGTCACATTCGCAATTTTCTCGCCGACGAGTTTTAACGAGTCGTTTGAGAACCCAAGTTTACTGAAACGTTTTCGCTTCTATTACCATATTGCATCCAACTACTAAGAATAAAATGCAGAAGAAGGGAAAGAAAATGAGGAGCGATTAGATGACGATCAGTTTGGCTTTAAGAAAGGTGAAGATACGAAAAAGCCAGTCCTGACGCTGCGGTTGATAACGGAATAAAGACTGATGAAAAATCAAAACACCTACATAAGATTTGTGGACCTGGAAAAGGCGACAATGTAAAATAGTTCATGGTGTTAGAATTTCTGAGAGAAATAGGAATAAGGTGAAGGGAAAGACGAGTAATACTTACAAGGAACAAAGGGCAACAATAAGAATTAAAGACTAAGAACGAAGTGTTCGGATTAAAAATGGCGTAAGACAAGGATGTATTCTTTCGTCCCCATTGCTCAATCTATACATCGAGAAAGCAGTGACGGAAATGTAATTTCAAGAGAGATTAAAGTTCAGGGCGAAGTGATACCAATGATCAGATTCGCTGATAACATTGTTACCCTTACTAAAAATGAAGAAGACTTACAAGAAAGATCTGTTCTGTAATATGAACAGCGTAATTAGCGAACACACCGTGGGCTGGGAGTGTAAAGAAAAAATACGTAAGTAATGAGGTGTATCAGAAGTGAGATTAGCGACGAACTCATCATCAAAAGTGGTGACTACTAATTAGACGAAGTAATGGAATTCTGCTACCTTGGGGGCAAAATGATTTATGAAGGACAAAGTAAGGATACAAAAACAAGATTAGTACAGCAAAGAGGGATTTCCAAGCCGGCATAGTCTACAAGTTTCAAAAATCGGCCTTAATTTTTGAAAGAAATTTCTGAGCATGTCGACTTTGAACGCACCATTGTGTGGAAATGAGTGTGGGAAAACAGGAACAGAAGAAAATCGAAGCATTTTAGGTGTAGTCCTACAGAAGAACTTTCAGAATTAAATGGACTGATAACATAAAGAATGACAAGGTTCTCCGCGGAATCTGCGAGGATATGAATATATCGGAAACATTGACGAGAAGAAGGGACAGGATTATATGACATTTTTATTTCCAGGAATGATCTCCGCGATACTAGAGAGAGCTGTAGAGCAGTAGTTTGGAACCTTTCTGAGACCATTACACCTGAGTGTAACAAACCATATAATCAGATTTTACCTAGTAACAAGCACCCCCTCCCGAGCATTGTTAGCATTAGCGCCTAACTGGTGAGCAACAGCGTGAAAAACAATTTTCTTTGAATACTTATATTTCTTAAATGACATCAATAAATTATGGTTGTTGGTAAGTGTTTTAATAAAACACGTGTTAATGAGTCAGTGGACAATTTGTATCGATTCTTTCACACAAACTGTTTTATAGAATGACCAACCAATTCTCAGTAAATCGCGAGCGCAAACTTTAATCAGAGAAGAAAGCTTACTATCGACTTTGAGGGTAGGCATTGTTGCAACAGATGCTTCCTGTGCCACGACTTCTCTCTCTAGCATCACATGATTCACTCACAACCTGCACCCACATTTAAAACCAATCAAGTTGAAATGTGTTCACTTCAGTTGCTGAGGTGCTGCTTGTAAATACCTTAATTGCTGGACTCCTTACTTCTGAAATGATGATGATGATGATGATGATAAATTATTATTAGTGTTGGCTCTACCTCAGAGCTCTATACCACCGCAGTAAACATTCCATAGTTATTGTTATGTTGTACTGCCAATTTCTTCGTTTATTATTGCTAACTGAATAATGGAGCTGTTTTCCCGACCATTGTGGGAACTGCCTACAACTCTGAGAAGGCATTTCCGTGAGATACATAAGCGTATGTGACATGTATGTATCAATTTTACTGTCACAAATCCTTGGTAGAAGATACTGTATGTGTGTAGTCAGTCGACTGTGTGAGGAAGACGTAATTATTGGTAACTTGTGTAATCAGTACTACATTGTTAGGAAATGGTAATGAAAGTAATGTTGTCCTCAAAGTAATTTAGTTTCGAGACAAACTCAACTGTACTATTTTGTTTTTACACCCTTAGATCAAGGGGCGTTCAGCAGGTGATGCAACACATTTTTTCCTGAAAGCAAGTTGGGTTTATCCAGGATTACTATACACCGTATTATTTCTCCCTCTTTTGGCTAGAAAACCCAATTTTTCCCCACAATCTCCGTTCAATGCAATAGCCTTACGCCTCTACTGGGAGGGCCTGTATGCTCACGTGGTACCACTCCACTGGTCGACGTCGGAGCCAACGCCTTGCTGCGTCAGTACCCTCCCCATCATCCACGTACTGCTTATCGCAGAGTGCACCCTCATTGGGCCAAACAGATGGCAGTCGGAAGGTGTGAGATCCTGTCATGGGGTGGATGAGGAATAACAGTACAATGGAGTTTTGTGAGCTCCTCTCGGGTGCGCAGATCTGTGAGAAACCTTACGTTGTCATAGTGAAACGGAAGTTCGTATATATTTTTGTGGCGACGCACACGCTGAAGTAGCTTCTTCAGTTTCCTGAGGAAAGTACAATACAGTTACTAGTTGATAGTTGCACCAAGAGGGAGGACATCAAACAGAAAAACCCCACCGAAAGTCCCAGAAGACCGTCGCCATGGCTTTACCAGCTGCGGGTGCACTTTGAACTGGTTCTTCGGAGGACAGGTGGTATCGCACCGTTTTGTTTCCGGTTCGAAGTGATGAACCCATGTTTCAACGGCTGTAACCATGTTCGACAAACAATTGTCGCGTTCAGCCTCGTAACGCGCAAACAATTCGGCACAAATGTACTCCGTTGCTCGTTACGGTATTGCGGTAGGCGGCGAGGTATCTAGCGGGCACACATGTTTTGAGTATCCCAGCTGGTGGACTAGTGTCAGTACTACCAACAAACGAGAACAGATGCGCAGGGAGGTGTTTGTGATCCGCCCATCACCTCGAATGAGAGCGTCCGCACTTGACAACATTGCAGGGGTCACAGCTGTGTGCGGCCGGCCGTCGCGCGGGGTATCGGACAGGTTGGGCGACGTTGGAGTGATGATGACAGACGCCGCGCCCAACGACGCACGGGTTTCGTAGATATTCTGCAAGAGCCTATGAATATCTGCAATGCTCTGGTTTTCTGCCAAAAGAAACTTACGACAGCTCTCTTCTTTGAACGCGCCTCCGTTACTAAACACCTCTTTGAATGTTATGTACAGCTCCGCCACCGACCGGAACTTCCCGTAATTACATGGGCTGCAGCGGGAACATTCCACGATTTCCCCGCAACAAATTACACTTTTTTTCGACAAACTGGCCGAGAAAAATGTTTTGCATTTCTTATTGAATGCCCCTCGTAATTACATTTTACCCCTCAGGGGGTTGTTACCCCTATGTTGGGAACCACTGCTGTAGAGGCAGAACTTGGAATATACTTGTGGCCTGTTCAGCTGATGGTGCGAATGGAGCGATCTAAAGTGATGGTGATTCTCGTGTGCGACTGTGATGGTGTTATCCTAACGCATTACGTTCCTCCACGGTAGACCG
Organism: Schistocerca gregaria; assembly: GCF_023897955.1. Classification (NCBI taxonomy): domain Eukaryota; kingdom Metazoa; phylum Arthropoda; class Insecta; order Orthoptera; family Acrididae; genus Schistocerca; species Schistocerca gregaria. The sequence continues at coordinate 1,016,583,839 of NC_064920.1, forward strand.
TCAATGCACAGCATTACTGTTCGTTTTTGGAGCATCGCCTGCGACCAGCTTTTCTAATTGTAAGAAGCGTCAACACTTTCTGTGCAACCCACCATAATTTTGCACGACAATGCGCGGGCGCAAACAGCAAGCTGTGGCTGCTCCGTTCGGTCGATGGGACCGGGAAGTACTGTACCATTCACCATACTCCCCGGACACAAGTAATTGTGACTTTGATATGATTCAGAAGATGAAGGAACCACTTCGTGGCATTCGCTTCAGAACTGTTCCAGAGATTCGACAGGCAGTAGACTGCTCCATTCGCACCATCAACAAAACAGGGTCTGCTAACGGTGTACTACGCCTTCGACATCGCTGGCGACGGGTTCTACACAGCGCTGAAGACTACTTTGAAAAACAGTCACAGATGTAAACAGGTAACACTATCGGTTGTGAATAAGTAGTTGTCACTAATTTCCAACCCTCGTATTTATGAGGTGTAATGTTAGTGACATTTGCTGTGTTTGAATCTGTCTTGGTGCTTATCGTGGAATTTTTAAAATTGCTGGAGGTACTCTTTAGGCGGGGGAGCACATGTTTGACGAAGCTTGGCCCGAGATTCGCCCCCTACACTTTCATGAATCAGTTACACCCGTCTTCTCTTCTCAGTACTGTTCAGGTGTAGTCCACGCCAGGCGAAACCCCATTTGTCGATAGTCCCGACTGGTCCCAGTACAACATGCGAAAAGTCGGCTGACACCAGTGCCATTTGTAACCTCATATAATGCATTAAGACGTGGCCGGTCATTGAGTCAAAACAGCTCCATAAAGGTACGAGGCAGGGAAGCTGTCTTACCCCTGTCCAAAGTGTCTCCGCCTCACTCACTGCCCTAGCTGGAATGTGTTTCAGGACCCACTCTACACTGCAGGCGCAGGCCAGTGTGGCCGAGCGATTCTAGGCGCTTCAGTCTGGAACCGCGCGACCGCTACGGTCGCAGGTTCGAATCCTCCCTCGGGCATGGATTTGTGTGATGTCCTTAGGTTAATTAGATTTAAGTAGTTCTAAGTTCTAGGGGACCGATGACCTCAGATGTTAAGTCCCATAGTGCTCAGAGCCATTTGAACTATTTCTAAACTGCAGGTGTCTCTGTAAAGGTAGGAATAATGCGAAGGCGTACCATCTGCAGTAGCTCCAAACCTAGAAAATCATTGTGGCACAACCCATGTCAGGGGTAAACTGAAGGGGTCTATGAAGAACTCAACGTGAGCGTGACGCTAAACCTAGGGTCGCTGTCGCCTCCGACATCTTGCAACAGTTTTCATAGAGCTTACGCCGATATTTTTTCATCAAGAGAGCACCATTACTTCAACTCCACATACATGCCGCACCAACCACCATGCGGTGCATGGCGGTGGATACCTTGTACCACTACTGATCATTCTCTTTCCCATTTCCAGTTACAAATGAAGAGAGGGAAAGGCGGCTGCCTATATGCTTCCGTTCAGTTCTTGATTTGTTTTGTTTTACGTCTGTTGTATGTTCGTGGCAGTGGGATCGTTCTGCAGTCTGCCGAAATAGTTTTTCTCAATAGAATTTCACAGAAAGAGCGTCTTCTTCCTCCCAGAGACCCCCATTTGAGATCACGAAGCGTATCCGTCGCGCAAGCCTGTTGATCGAACTTGCCGGTGACAAATCTAGCAGCAGGCCTCGATGTCTTCCTTTCATTCGACCTGATGAAGATTCCAGACGCTCGACAAGTACTCGAAAATGGATCTCATAAGTGTTCCGAACGTGGTCTCCTGCGAGATGACTTTCCTACGTATCTTCCAATAACCCGAAGTTCGCTGTTCACTTTCATTGCAACTAACCTTACATGCTCATTCAGTTTCATGTGCAAATGCTACACTGAGATGAAGAGTTCAGCGTCGGAGAGGAATTCGTGGCGGCATCTAACCAGTCAGAACAGTCGTGATTTAAACAAACAATGTAGTTTCAGCGCGTTTTCGCTATTAATGACACACCTGGTATGCAGCTCTCAGCTTGACGCCCTCAAGGGACGCTTGTGCCTCAAACCGGCCTTGACTGTCTAGCTTCTCGCAGCGCTATTCCTCGTTGCCTCGGAGACGCCAGTGGGCATTCTGGTTACTCGGCCGGCGTACGGAAGGGCCGAAGCCCGGAGGCGCGGCGCGGCGCAATCGCCGGGAAGGTGTGGCGAAACAAACGCGGCGGTGCGGTGGGGTGCGGTGCGGTGCAGCGCGGGTCGCGCGCGGCGAGTAACGAGGCATAATTTGAGGCCGCTGTAAAACGCGGCCGGCCGGCCGGCGTCCGCTCGGCTCGGCTCGTGCGTGGGCGGGCCAGAGTGGACAGACGCGTGACTCACGTCCTGCGCGTCCTCACACGGCCGAGGCGGCGCCTTCGCTCCAGCTGGCGCCGGCCCGGGAACGCCTCGTCCCGCGCTATTTGCACGCCTCTCGCCATCTGCAGGTCAGGTCACTGAAGCACGCAGTGTGTCTTCGCGGCATGACGTCGCTGTCTGATTCCGAACTCCCTTGCAGGAAACAGATTCAAACGTCTGGTTGTTTTACAAATGAGTTATGTATTAAGTACAAAGCGATCTATGAAGAACGCGCCTTTTCAACTGCTTACAGAAACAATACTAACACGTCTTCATGATTTACAAATACGGACGTATTAATGAGTCTTCGGACGTTCATACAGTAAAAAGCACTCACTTTTTAAAGATCACATAGCTGACATGGACACCATATGAACTTCCCCTCACCGATTTGATTCATATGAATTTGATGCGCTGAGCAAGACTACGGCTTCCACACACGTTAAGGAGGGGTAGGACGTCAAACGTGCCGACTTGGAGCAGGAGACGCACCACATGATATTTTATTTTCTACTGTCTATACTTTTACAAATAAATTCAGAAAACTTTGTCAGCATGACCAGGAAGGATTCAGAATTCACACTCATAGCAGTGGAAGTGCAAAAACATAACAAAATAATTTTTTTTTAGGTATGAAATTTCATTATTTTTTCACTTACAGTTAACTGCATTTGTTGCTAAAGGTACATTTTTCTACACAAGTAAGAGAGATACTTTGATGAATTTTGTACAGCATACAAACCATACTTACAGGTGTATGAAAATCTAGAATTTTCCAAATCTATTAAAAAATGTGATAAAAATTGAGATAACTACAAAATTTGATTTTTTTCTGAACAAAGTTTAAAACATAACAGCTCATTCAGTTTTTTCATAAATTAAATAGATTGTAGAGTTTCAGACACCTGTAAGTATGGTTTGTATGCTGTGCAAAATTCATCGAACCGTCTCTCTTACTTATGAAGAAAAGTGTACCTATAGCAACAAATGCAGCCAATAGTAAGTGAAAAAAATGATGAAATTTCACATGTAAAAAGATCATTTTGTTATGTTTTTGAACTTCCGCTGCCAGGAGTGTGAATCCTGAATGCTTCCTGGTCATGCTTACAAAGTTTTATGAATTGATTTGTAAAAGTATAGACAGTGGAAATTAAAATGTCCTGTGGTGGCTGTCCTGCTTCAAGTCGGCCCGTTTGACGTCCCACCTCCTCAACAGGAAGACAACTCCGAACTGTTTTTCGAGAAAAATAAATTCGAAAATTTTATGCGTATTTATACTTTTGTATGGTAGCTAGTACTCGTCGAAAAGGACTGCTTGCATTTTTTTCTGACTGTGCAAAATGTCATTACTAAATGATTTATTTATTATCACTATGCAAAGCGTCATTATTGAATGGTTGCTTTATTATTTTCATAATTGTTTGGGGTAGAAATTTTCGTAATGAGATTGAAAAAAGTCGGTGCACAAGAACTCTCAATCAAATCAGTATAGGCATTTTATTTATACTACCTATACGTGTGCCAAGTATAACGCGTAATCTACGGGGCACTATACGAATCTGGATGATACTGATCGTACAAACATGGGAAACAGTAACAACTGTGACATACATGAGTTGTGGTGAACGCCGAACCTTTGAAAGTGCATGGTTTTCAGTGTATCTATTGCAAAACAAATTTGGGTTACATTCGTAAACGGTTCTTCGTCATAACACAATTTCGTGGTGTTCCAAACGTACCTGTTGTTAGAATTACGCGGGAATGCATAAAGTAACAGTACCGGAAGCGAGATTCCATCCACAGACCCCGCATTTATGAAACTAAGCGCTTATTCGATCGAAGTCCTAGTCGTGGCCCACACGGCCAGGCAATATGAATCATATCGGTGAGGGCAAGTTTGTACGGTTCCCTTGCCAGATGAGCGCTGCATTTATGGGAGAATTCGTGTAGGCGAGGTTGGAAACTGCTACGCGAAGTCTTCTCCAGTACAGAATCGGGGATACCAGCGACTTCTCTGTGGATGTTGGCCCCCAGCGTGGGGAGATTTGCAGGTTGATTTCCGAACACACTGGACGTAAGATAACCCCATAGGAAGAAATTGGGAGACGTCGAATCACGTGAACGTGACCGTGACCAGTCAGGAGACAAGACATCACGCGGTTCGTCCGCTGAGAGACGATCAGTGTGTGCAGTTGTAACGTCCTGTTGATACAATGTGACTGGGCAGGGATGCTGCTGTAACGCAGGTATGGCGGAATTCCGTATCATGGACACACATCGATCGGAAACCACATTTCATGTTGCACCATTGTCGTCTGGAAATAAAATATGGACCGACGATCCCAGCTATAGTGGGTCCACACGACGCTGTTAATTCTGGGCTATGTAGTGGCTTTTCAGGGACGATGTGGGTCTTCAATGCCCCAAAGAGACGATTCCTTCTTCAGATGGCAGTGTACGTTTATACTGCATTTATTGTTTTTTACATTAGTTGCTGACTTCTTGTTAATAGCGGCGGGGTGCTGTTTTCTACTTGGCATCGTTCAGTTTGTAGAAACTTTCTTATTAGCACTTAGACCAAATCAGTTTCGTGATATGTACGTTCTTCATATCACTTCATATGATGGCTAACGTAGACAGGGACCGAAGGATGACCGGGATTAAGTCATCACCCCAGCATCTGCTGGACAGGGCACCCTCTTGCCCTGGAAATGAGAAATCATTTCCAAAGGCGGAAGAACCAGCTGATGGTCAACGGCATAGGATGTGGAAGGCAACGGGAAACCACCACATTAAAGAACTACGGTTATCCCAAGCATCAGCAGTAAACCATGTCAGTATCTTCTGTAAAATTTTCCGGAGATAAAATAGTCCCCCAATCGGATCTCCGGGTGGGGACTGCAAAAGATATAGACAACTTCATATGAAGGAAATGAATCCCAATTTTAACATAGCCACTTGGAATGTGAGAACACTGCTTCAGTGTAGCAAGCTAGAAAATGTAAAACTTGAAATGGAGCGACTGGAAATCGATATCCTGGGCATATCGGAGATGAGATGGCCCCAACCAGGTGATTTCTGGTCTGGAGAATACAGAGTCATTCACACCGGAACTGACCAAGATATACCGGGAATGGGAGGAGTTGGAATAATTTTGAGGAAAAACTATGGCTCACGTGTCAAGGGATATGTGCAATATAGCTCTCGAATAATACTAGTCAAACTTGAAACTAAACCAAAGGACACTGTGATAATACAAATATACATGCCAACATCCAAAGAAGAAGATGCAGTCATTGACGGAATATACGAAGAAATAAGTGATGCGATGAGAAATGTTAAGGGAGATGAAAACCTGATTGCCATGGGGGACTGGAACGCGATTGTGGGTGAAGACCCGGAGGAAGGAATTGTTGGCAAATATGGACTTGGAAGAAGAAATGAAAGAGGTGATCGACTGATCGAGTTCTGCTCAAAGCACCAATTAGTTGTTGCAAACACACTTTTCCAACACCACAAACGAAGAAGATATACATGGAAGGCCCCTGGAGACCTGAGGAGACAACAGATTGACTACATTCTAGTGAAAGCACGTTTTAGGAACCAGATAAAAGATTGCAGGAGCTATCCATCTGCAGACATAGGCAGTGATCATAACCTGGTCATGATGTAAAGTTCACTGAGATTCAAACGTTTGAAGAAGAGACCAGTAAAACTTAAATGGGAATTAGAAAAACTGAAAACTGAGGGACTGGCAAAGCACTATGCTCATGAAACAGACAACCTAATTAAAAATTTTCAACATGGTGGAGTAAATGAAGACTGGAATCAGATTAAATCTGGTATATACAAAGCAGCAGAAAAGATAGTTGGAAGAACTGAGCCCAAAAACAAGAGGAAATGGATTACAGCAGATATTATTGAGCTTATAGAAAACAGAAGATTATACAAAAATGCAACTGAGGAACAAGGAAAAGCTGAATACAGAAGACTAAGGAATTTAGTTAATAGAGAAGCTAGGAAAGCAAAAGAAAATTTTCTTGGAGAAATGTGCAGGAAAGTAGAAGAAAATATGCAAAACGGAAGAACTGATTTAGCCTACAGAACAGCAAATCAATTTTTTTTTAACAAACGTAAAACAGTACTCTCAGGCACAATAGAAAATAAAGAGGGGAAAATGCTGTTTGGTGAAGACATGCTGAAGAGATGGAAAGAATACATAGAGGAGTTGTATGCTGGAACACCTCTTTCGGAGGAAGTAATAGGAAGAGAAGTAGACGAATATGACAAGGGAGATGACATTCTGCAAGAAGAATTTGACAGAGCTCTAAAAGAACTACAGGACAACAAAGCAACGGGTATTGATGACATCCCTGCAGAACTAATAAAGAATGCTGGTGACGGCATGAAAATGATGCTGCTTAAACTTATTAGGTCCATCTATAACACAGGAGAGATACCGACAGACTTCCAGAAATGTATCATTGTTCCTATACCAAAGAAGGCAGCAGCTACAAAATGTGAACAGCACCGAACTCTTAGCCTAATATCACATGCATCAAAAATTCTCATAAAAATAGTTCTGAAGAGAATTGAAGAGAAGGTGGAGGATATGCTGAGTGAAGATCAGTTTGGTTTCAGAAGGGGATTGGGAACAAGAGAGGCGATTCTGGCACTAAGACTCATTATCGAAAAGCAATTACAGAAAAATAAACCAACTTATATTGCCTTTATAGACATGGAAAAGGCATTTGATAACGTTATCTGGCAAGAGATGTTCAGAGTGTTGAGGAAAATTGGAATAAAGTACAAAGAAATCCGCGTGATACTCAGTTTCTATACGAATGAGGTGGCAGTGATTAGGAACTGTCACCAGGAACAACAAGCAAATATTAGAAAAGGGGTAAGACAAGGATGTGCTCTCTCCCCTCTTATATTCAATGCTTACATCCAGGAAGCTATAGACCAAGTTCGAGAAACTACTGAGGTGGGGATCAAAATTAATGGGGAGAAGATAGACATGGTACGTTATGCAGATGATATTGCTATAGTCACGGAGACAGAAGAAGATCTAGAGGAAGTCCTCAGAACAACGGAAAAAATTCTATACTATCAGTATGGAATGAGAATAAACAAGAAAAAGACTAAAGTGATGGTATGCAGTACAGGAGCAGAATATGAACCTCCGAAAATTAGAATTGGAAGAGAGGAGCTGGAAGTGATACAGGAATTTACTTACCTGGGAAGCAAAATCACAAGGGATGGTAGAAGCCGGAAAGAAATTGCGACCAGAATACAAAAGGCCAAAATTGCATTTAATCGGAGAAGGAACTTACTCACCAGCAACAACATCAGTCTGAAAATAAGGAAACGCATCATGAAAGGTTTCGTTTGGAGTGTGGCCCTAAATGGATGTGAAACTTGGACAGTTGGAAGAGCAGAGAGAAGACGGCTAGAGGCCCTGGAGATGTGGTGCTATAGAAGGATGATGAAGATCAGCTGGACAGACAAAGTAACAAATGAAGAGGTGCTTAGAAGAGTACAGGAAACCAGATCTCTGTGGAGGCACATCCAAACAAGAAGAGACAAACTTGTAGGGCACATCCTACGACACAACAATATCATTGGAACAATAGCAGAAGGAGTTATTGAGGGAAGGAATCGGCGGGGGCGACCAAGGATATCATACATGCAACAGATCATGAATGACGTTGGATGTAACACATATGTGGAAATGAAGAGGAAAGCAGACAGAAGAGAGGAATGGCGCTCTGCTGCAAACCAACCTCAGGGTTGAACACTATCTTCTTCACGTTCTTAATAAAATATTTTCTAATCTGCCTGATTTTTTTACCGAGGGGTGGTAGGCATACTCGACTCACATTCGGCATGACGACTGTTCAATTTCCCATCTAGCCATCCACGTTTAGGTTCCGCGCAGTTCCCCTAAAAGCGCTCCAAGCGAAATACCGGGTGGTTCCTTTGTGAAACAGCACGACGATTTCCTTCCCAGTCCTTTTGTACTCAGAGCCCATGCTACGTCTCTCATGAACTCGAGTGTGACAGTATTTAGAACACTAATTTTTCTACCTTCATTATTGTTTGCGATGATGCGGCGAGCAAGGTAACTGGTATCAGAATACCTTCTCAATTTTTGGGATAAAAGTCACTTACACAAGAAGAGAGATACACTGATTTATCATTTTACTGACAGTAACATAGAATTTACGAGTGGTTTAAACGTTTCAAAGAGAGTCGAGAATACGTTGACGACCGCCTGGATGCCGTGGAAGTAGAAAAAAAAATCGTTCTGGAAAATCGCTGCATCATCATCACCACAGTGGCTGCTGGTGGTCTGTCCCTTGGCTCATACCAAGCAACTTTTTTCGAATTTTTGGGCATGAAACGTGTGGCAGAAAAGTTTGTTCCGAAATTGTTGAATGTCGACCAAAAGCATTGTTGGGTAGCCGTCGCTCAGGAATTGCTGAATGAAGTCGACAACGATACAGAACTTCTAAAGAAGGTTATAACTAGTGACAACACAAGGGTATGCGGGTATGACAACGAAACGAAGGCACAATCTTCCAAGTGGGCACTGCCTAAAAAGCCAAGACTGAAAAAAATTCGGCAAGTTCGATCACAAGTGAAGGCCCTTCTCACCGTTTTCTTCAATTACAATGGGGTACTACATCACGAGTTCCTGCCTTACGATCGTCGTAGGGTCAATAAGGAATACTGCAAGGAATACTACCTGAAAGTTATGCAGCATTTGCGTGAGGCCATCCGAAGGAAACGACCAGAATTATGGCAAAATTACTCGTGGAAATTGCTTCACGATAATGCTTCCGCTCACACCTCAATGTCTGTTCGTGATTGCAAAAAAATAGAGCCGTTATGTTGCCTCAGCCGCCGTATTAGTCAGAAATGGCCTACTGCGATGTCTTTCTATCCCAAGCCTGAAGAGAATCATGAAGGCACGTAGTTTTTCAGCCACTGATACGGAAACTGATTTCCAGAAGTGCTAAGATTGGAAAAGGCGCTGGTACACGCACATGTGTGTCATATCCGAAGGGGTTTACTTTGACGGATACAAATTGATTTTGTTGAAGAAAGTGAAGAAAGAAAGACGCTTTAAGAAAAACAAACATTCCCGATACTTTTTCATCTCTCCTCATTATTTATTTATTTAGAGAGGGGGGGAGGGTGTTTCACAATTCGATAAGAATTTAACTTTAGACTGGTACTTTTGGTCTGCGCATTCGTCTTCCGAACTGTTTTAGAAGGCAGGCACGGTCTGTGCCTTTATCTTTTCAGCCACAAGACGCGTTCCTTCACTCCAGACATCTTCGATAAAATGCTACTGGAAGAGAATCAAGTTCTTTCGCGAACTTGAGATAAAATCTAGAAGGAAGATCCAGTGAACTTTCCACATCCTACAAAGAGTGCAGTTGCTTTTCGAGTCCGCTACCACCCTTTTAGAGCAACGAATGATTCGATGGATGGCTGTGAGGGTCTCTGAAACTTTGCCATAAAGGATATTGCTTTCAATTTCAGTGAACTGGCAGCGAACCACATTTGTCAGGAAACGTTCGCTGTGATCATGACTAATGCAAATAGTGAATTCTCTCTTTCCCACGTAAGACAGCTGCGTGAATTTGGTTTTCTACTGCCTTCGAATAAACCACGAAGGAAGGAAGGAAGGAAGGAAGGAAGGAAGGAAGGAACGTTAGTGTTTAACACCCCATCGCCAACAAGGTCATTAGAGACGAAGCAAAAACACCAGTTATGAAAGGGCGTTTTCCGGGTAAAGAAACTCTTGCTTATCACTCAAGGGCACAACCGTAACAGATGTATTGAATCTAATGCTGGTTTGCTACTACTTCCAGGCAGAGCGATTTCAGCCATGCCCTTTTCAGAGGAACTATCCTAGTATTTGCCTTGAGCGATTTACGGGAATTACGGGAGAGCTAAGTCTGGATGGCCGAACGGAGTTTTGAACCGTCGTCCTCCCGAATATGAGTCCAGAGTGCTAGCGACTGCGACACCTCGCTCGGGTTGAAGGAAGCTACTTGTCCTCCGTGTTTTCCGGGTAAAGAAACTCTTGCTTATCACTCATGGGCACAACCGTAACAGATGTATTGAATCTACTGCTGCTTTGCTACTACTTCCAGGCATAGCGTTTCCGAACAAATTCATCATAACGCTGTGATGCAGCAGCTCTTTCACCTGTACCTCGTATCAGACAGGAGCACAAAACTGAAATTGCACATTCGGAATCACTAACGTGTTTATGTAAACTGCTACACGATGTTGAACAGAGTTAACAGAAGATATTTTTAGCAAAAACAGCAACACGTTTAAATTGTCGTCTTCATGTCCCACAATACAGCTTTCGAGCCATTACGTACATGAGATTATTTAATGAAATTTTGTGAAAGTAGACATTGTCGCTGAATTTCTAGCACTGATAAAAACGAATTAATATAGAATCAACCAAGATTATAATTTCTACGATTTTTCCGATATAAGTAATTATAATATGGATATTAAATTGAAAATTGTCTTCTTTAACTTCTGCACGCCCCACTTCGGAAATACTATCGAGAGCAGCAAAAAGTCTCCAGTTTTCAACGAGTAATAATTTATAGCGCGTTTAAAGTAAGGTGCGACTTTCCACAGTTCAGCACGTAGCGAATGGAGGGAAGCGTAGTTGCCAGCATGTGTAACGCGCGCCAGCAAATGACCACAGTACAATGCCGGTCCTACTCGGCGCGGAATGTGGCAGGGTTGCTTGACTGTGTGAACAGCAAGCTGGCCGATCTGCGGTCTTTCTTTAGAATCGTTTCAAAAACGATTCGCTAATAAACTCTCATTCTCACACATCCTATAGTTTAAGTCGTCAGCTTCATGACGAACCACATATTTCGTTAATGGTCATAGTTGCTGTTATACAAATATTTCGGTAGTGGGTAAATTACTGCACGAAATTTTTAGTTTGCAGTGAAATATAGGTGCCGCTACGAATTTGTGTTTGATGCTTGTTATGTTACATGTTGCTGTGTATTAAATGTTGATAATGATTTACTCTTTAAACTTGTCGCGATATCGCTGTGTTTCCAATCCCGAGAAAATGGAAAGTACATAAAGCACACCGACAAGATCTCGTGTGTTAGTGAAAAAATGGAATGGAATATTCAGAAACTCCTCGTATCTCATAAATGTTTTTGTGATGTCGAAATAAGATATTGGCAAATGATAACGATTACAAGACCATTTTGCCATATGGGTAATATGCGGAATTTCCGTATCTACAGCGATATTCAAGGTACTACAGATTTTTGAACGAAAAAAATATTATTGAGGGCCATGGTGAAACGAGAATTGCTATAGACTTTGTAACAATATAAATGAAGTTACAAGTTTATTTTTAAACTGAGAATTTGCTGTTTAATGAACTATTGACCTGACTCGCACTCCCCAATGTTAGTGAGATGAATATTTCTAAACTCTTCTGTATTTTAACAAGAGAAGCAGATTTTAACGTGGCAACAGGAGACGTCCTTCATGATCAATGTCTCCTCAACTACCTTATCAGTATTATGGCTGATAACTCAAGACCGTTCCTGTCGTATAACATTTGCAGCGGCTTCTTTTATCAGCATTTCGGTCTCAGAAAACGTAAACTTCTTGCTGTTTTTTGCCACATTACTTTTCACTTAGGATTTAAATGAGCATGATACGGATGAAGCCTGATTGAACTATGGCCTTTATCGTTATCCAGTTAGTCGACATGGTGCCGTGAAGTTTTGGCTTGTACACCACTACAAATTTCATTACCTACACCTTAGACGTACCAAATTGAACTTTATCTCACGGAACATTACTTTGTACCCAGAGAAAAATAAAGGCTTTCGGCCACCGCATTGTTGGTGCTTTATGCATCACAGAGTGATATGGCGTTCTGTCTATTACTATTGTCCAATTCTGAGGAATGTTTTGCAGCAGACCGTTATCTTCCCAGGCGGTGGTCCTGTTCTTGGACGACACTGATTGCAAATCTCTTATTCAGATGTACTGCACTCCTTATTGCAACGCCCACACAAAACATGTTCACAATACCTGACGACTGCACAATATGTCAACGCCAGAAAATTAGACTTTACTACGACCTAACAAACTTAAACGCTGATGCACCTAATGCGTGACACCACTTGGCACTGTTTACTCAAGGTGTGGCAAGAGAGGCGCTTTACCAGCCGAACCGCTGACGGCGTGGTAGCGTTAGCCGGCTCGTGTTACCCAGGCAACAGCGTCACATCCCCCTCCGGTCAGCCGAACGTCAAAAGCCGCAACTAATATTAAACGAGCTGTAACGAACCATCGGTGCCCCGATTCATTAAGACTTTATATAGCATTTTTCTGGCAGTTGGCTCTTAGTGGAAGTGGCAAATTTGTGTATGCTGCTGCTGTTTATTTTCTCAATACTGTACACCTTACAACACGGAAATGTTTAACTTTACAGCTTTGCCATGTTTGTCGCATGATATGTGGAAATTTATTAGTCACCTGATAATTTTTTTTAAAAAATTTCGATTGCCTATCATCTAATTCTATAAGCGAACTTTTCTTTTTGTACGAAATGTAGCTAGACGCAGAGATTATACCGCCAATCAAAGTAGTTACATTTATCCATATTATCCATAATTAAGCACATGAAGATGGTAATTTTATTTTGTTGCGTATACGTCTTAAAACACCAGACGCTTTGGTTACAGCACCGTCAAAGGATCCACTATAAATAGCGAAATCTAACTTCGACAAATTTTCGGGGGTTGTTCACGGATATTTTCTGGGTATTTTTGTATGTTGTTTATTATTGTGGTCTTCAGTCCTGAGACTGGTTTGATGCAGCTCTCCATGCTACTCTACCCTGTGCAAGCTTCTTCATCTCTCAGCACCTACTGCAACCTACATCATTCTGAATCTGCTTAGTGCATTCATCTCTTTGTCTCCCTCTACGATTTTTACCTTCCACGCTGCCCTCCAATACTAAATTGGTGATCCCTTGATGCCTCAGAACATGTACCAACCGATCTCTTCTTCTAGTCAAGTTGTGCCACAAACGTCTCTTCTCCCCAACCCTATTCAATACTTCCTCATTAGTTATGTGATCTACCCATCTAATCTTCAGCATTCTTCTGTAGCACCACATTTCGAAAGCTTCTATTCTCTTCTTGTCCAAACTATTTATCGTCCATGTTTCACTTCCACACATGGCTGCACTCCATACAAATACTTTCAGAAACGACTTCCTGACAAATCTATACTCGATGTTAAATTTCTCTCCTTCAGAAACGCTTTCCTTGCCATTGCCAGTCTACATTTTATATCCTCTCTACTTCGACCATCATCAGTTATTTTGCTCCCTAAATAGCAAAACTCCTTTAATACTTTAAGTGTCATTTCCTAATATAATTCCCTCAGCAGCGCCTGATTTAATTCGACTACATTCCATTATCCTCGTTTTGCTTTTGTTGATGTGCATCTCATATCCTCCTTTCAAGACACTGTCCATTCCGTTCAACTGCTCTTCCAAGTCCTTTATTGTCTCTGACAGAATTACAATGTCATCGGCGAACCTCAAAGTTTTTATTTCTTTTCCATGCATTGTAATACCTACTCCGAATTTTTCTTTTGTTTTCTTCACTGCTTGCTCAATATATAGAGTGAATAACATCGGGGAGAGGCTACAACCCTGTCTCACTCCCTTCCCAACCACTGCTACCCTTTCGTGCCGATCGACTCTTATAACTGCCATTTGGTTTCTATACAAATTGTAAATAGCCTTACGCTCCGTGTATTTTACCCCTGCCACCTTCAGAATTTGAAAGAGTATTCCAGTCAACATTGTCAAAAGCTTTCTCCAAGTCTGAAAATGCTAGAAACGTAGGTTTGCCCTTCCTTAATCTACCTTCTAATGTAAGTCGTAGGGACAGTATTGCCTCACGTGTTCCAACATTTCTACGGAATCCAAACTGATCTTCCCCGAGGTCGGCTTCTACTAGTTTATCCATTCGTCTGTAAAGAATTCGTGTTAGTATTTTGCAGCTGTGGCTTATTAAACTGATTGTTCGGTAATTTTCACAGCTGTCAACACCTGCTTTCTTTGGGATTGAAATTATTATATTTTTATTGAAGTCTGAGGGTATGTCGCCAGTCTCATACATTTTGCTCGCCAGATGGTAGAGTTTTGAAAGGACTGGCTATCCCAAGGCTGTCAGTAGTTCTAATGGAATGTTGTCTACTCCCGGGGCCTTGTTTTGACTCAGGTCTTTCAGTGCTCTGTCAAACTCTTCACGCAGTATCGTATCTCCCATTTTATCTTCATCTACATCCTCTTCCATTTCCATAATATTGTCCTCAAGAACATCGCCCTTCTATAGACCCTGTATATACTTCTTCCACCTTACTGCTTTCCCTTCTTTGCTTAGAACTGGGTTTCCATCGGAGCTCTTGATATTCATACAAGTGGTTCTCTTTTCTCTAAAGGTCTCTCTAATTTTCCTGTAGGCAGTATCTATCTTACCCCTAGTGAGATAGGCCTCTACATCCTTACAATTGTCCTCCAGCCATCCCTGCTTAGCCATTTTGCACTTCCTCTCGATCTCATTTTTGAGAAGTTTGTATTCCATTTTGCCTGCTTCATTAACTGCATTTTTATATTTTCTCCTTTCATCAAATTCAATATTTCTTCTGTTACCCAAGGATTTCTACTAGCCCTCGTCTTTTAACCTACTTGATTCTCTGCTGTCTTCACTACTTTATCCCTCAAAGCTACCCATTCTTCTTCTGTTTTTCTTTCCCTCATTCCTGCCGTTTGTTCCCTTACGCTCTCCCTGAAACTCTGTACAACCTCTGGTTCTTTTAGTTTATCCAGGTCCCATCTCCATAAACTCCCACCTTTTTGCAGTTTCTTCAGTTTTAACCTACAGTTCATAACCAATGGATTGTGGTCAGAGTCCACATCTGCCCCTGGAAATGTCTTACAATTTAAAACCTGGTTCCTAAATCTCTGTTTTGCCATTATATAACCTATCTGAAACCTGTCATTATCTCCAGGCTTCTTCCATGTATACAACCTTCTTTTATAATTCTTGAACCAAGTGTTAGCTATGATTAAGTTATGCTCTGTGCAAAATTCTACCAGGCGGCTTCCTCTTCCAATTCTTATCCCCAATCCATATTCACCTACTACGTTTCCTTCTCTCCCGAATTCCAGTCACCCATGACTATTAAATTTTCGTCTCCTTTCACTATCTGAATAATTTCTTTTATTCCATCATACATTTCTTCGATTTCTTCGTCATCTGCAGAGCTAGTTGGCATATAAACTTGTACTACTGTAGTAGGCGTGGGCTTCGTGTCTATCTTGGCCACAATAATGCGTTCACTATGCTGTTTGTAGTAGCTTACCCGCACTCCTATTTTTTTTCTTCATTATTAAACCTACTCCTGCATTACCCGTATTTGATTTTGTGTTTATAACCCTGTAGTCACCTGACCAGAGGTCTTGTTCCTTCTGCCACCGGACTTCACTAATTCCCACTATATCTAACTTTAACCTGTTCATTTCCCTTTTTACATTTTGTAACCTACCTGCCCGATTAAGGGATCTGACATTCCACGCTCCGATCCGTAGAACGCCAGTTTTCTTTCTCCTGGTAACGACATCCTCTTGAGTAGTCCCCACTCGGAGATCCGAATGGGGGACTATTTTACCTCCGGAATATTTTACCTAAGAGGACGCAATCATCATTATCCATACAGTAAAGCTGCATGTCCTCAGGAAAAATTGCGGCTGTAGTTTCCCCTTGCTTTCAGCCGTTCGCAGTACCAGCACAGTAAGGTCGTTTTGGTAAGTGTTACGGGGCCATATCAGTCAATCCTCCGGACTGTTGCCCCTGTAACTACTGAAAAGGCTGCTGCCCCTCTTCGGGAACCACGCGTTTTGTCTGGCCTCTCAACAGATACCCCTCCGTTGTGGTTGCACCTATGGTACGGCTGTCTGTATCGCTGAGGCACGCAAGCCTCCCCACCAACGGCAAGGTGCATGGTTCATGGGGGGAAGTATTTTTTTTTGTACATTCTTAAGCTCTAAGGAGCCAACGGAGATAACAGGTTTCTTATACATATTTTTGTATAAGAAACCCATTATCTCCGTTGGCTCCTTAAAGCTTAAGAATGTAAATATGATTTATCATGTTGTTAATTACCTGTGTTTCTGTGAAAATACCTTCCGGAGAAGACACACAGCTCGCTAACAACAGCAGCCTACTGCAATCTTAGACGTTCGTGTTGCCGGAACGGAAGAGGGCGCTATGCACCCGTGCCACTAACCATCGAAGATGACACAGGTCCAGAGTTGATGCATGTTTGTAATGGCCTATAATGCGTGCGTTTATCTGATTTGTGGCTTCGTTAAGCATGACATTAAGTATCTGTACAATTACGGGTGAATCAGCCGAACAGTAGGCTAACATATAGTCCATCAAATTCACATATATAGCCTACTGGCATGAAAAGAAAATTCCTGACAGATTAAAACTGATTTTTAGGGTCGGGACAAGAACCGCGAACTTTCCCTTTCGCAGGCAATCCTCCAGTTGCCATAGTTTTAAATCCACCTGGATATTTCAAAATAGCTTACACTGTGGAAGGAATTGCTTTGGATTACTAGCAACAGGCGCATGTAGCACCGGGTGCCAGAATGTACGTCTCCCATACCCCCAACTCCACTCGTCCAGGTGTGAGGACTGCCAGCACAAGTGTATGACATTAATATTGGCCAATAGCATATCAAAAAATTTCTAAATTTATGAAGTACATGTAAGTAAATCAGTTTTAAATTCATCAAATCAATAATTGGCTTAAACGTGGATTTTAAAACTTTGATTCGCTGAAATTTAGCTCTACAAAGCTGAAATATTAATAATAATGTTTTAGTATAAAAAGATCGTATGGAAGTTTCCGTAGCGTTACGTTCAATAGCTTTAAAACTAAGGAGCTGTAAATTTTACCCAACAATATTGTAAAATTTAACAGATTATCTAACCGTCAGGTCTAAGTTAGGTTCTAGATATTTCTGCGCCATCTTCCGGCAAGAGTTACCAAATTTCATGGGAATTAATATCTTGTTAAGTGACATAGCGAGGACAGAAAGCACACTTCAGTTTTTCAAAATTCTATTTAAAAATCATACTAGCCGTAAATACGCGAATAGAGAATCGAAATTTAAACGGTACAATCTAAACATTTGTCTTCTGTAAAAAAACAGAAAATAAGTATAACCGCAATTGAGAGGGTTATTAGAAATTTAATGTGGCAAGAGGGATGTTTTGAAGTAAGGTGTTGGGTGCGCTGGCGGTCAAGAATCGTTCGCTTTTCGCACCGAGAGCGTGAAAACAACCCTGTTACAGCGTTGTGTGTCAGTGCGTGTCAGTTCGGTGCGTCCGGCAATGAATTCACTTGTGAAGGCAAGCGCAAGCGTCAGAGAGAGCCTGAAATGGCTGTATGCAAAAAACCGTTGAGTAACAGCGAGACGGACCACGATCGTATTTAATTTGCGTTGTATAAAGTCGGACTTTCGTGTGGACATATGACAATATTGTTTACCTCATCAGTTTTGGTTTTGTGCGTTTTTGTACGTCGCCCATATTCAAAATCCACGTGGCAAGTGGAGCATTAGACATCCACTGTCAAACAAGTAATATTTCTGAGTAGCCCAGTCGATGTGAAAATACAACTGAACCTGCAGTTGGGGGAACCCTGAATAATATTTCGAAACTGGACTAAGTGGACGTTTCGTGAGAGATGTTAATATTTTGCTCGTGTTAAAGTACGGACATTTTCAAATATGAATTTTCTCTCAAAAAACAATAGTGAAGTAACTTTAGGAGCTATTTGCTCATTCCTTCACATTATCGAATAAGAGTTATTTTACAGCTATGCAGAGCTGGAAATGTCAGAAAGCGGAAGGCAATGCACGAGTCGAATATATATTAGGATAAAATCAACTGTTTAAACCAACCCGCTGCACCACCAAGCAATGCTTCTGAAAGATTCACTCTAGAACGGCTGTGTAATCTTATGTCTAAGTTACCACAGCAACGAATACCATTCTGAATTTCCTGGAAGCACGGTATTTAAAGAAAAATTTGCTGCTTTTAGCAATGATTTTCAACCTACAAGAAGCTAGGGATGCGAAAATGTGACTATTCTAGCATAATGCATCACTGTTTGAACATTTTAGTTCGCAGTTTTACCTGTCCAATCATTCGCATATTCTTCTGTCTTTCTAGTTACCAATAATTACAAGACACATGAAGACTGACAGCACTGAGCACGGGACTCAGTAAGCTTTCACACGCAGTACAACGTACTAAGCGCTAAGATGGAAATCTGAAACGATTAACGGATTGTGTCCAGTTTTATTGCTTTACATAGCTCTAGCTTTTGTCTGACAGAATTATTGTTTACTAGGTGGTTTCTCCACAGCAAAATCTCCACGCCTTACATCGACGAAACTTCCAGAATGGCCATTTCAGACATTTCATGTAGGTTGAAAATGTACAATCACCCACTTATTTCCAGGCCGCCTTGCTGTGTGCATTAGAGATACAATGGACTTTCGCTTCCGACCCCCAAAGGTCTTTTAAAAACGTCGATTTTTTTTGTATGAAAATCTGTTACGCTGACTGAATAACTATGGTTACAATATCCTTTTGTTTTTCCCTGCACTATATTGGAGGGTGAACCATTTTCAATTATGGTATAACCCATCAAACGGAACGTAGGACTGCCTTTCGGTAACATGTTTTCTAATGTAAGTCGTACGGTCAGTATTTCCTCGGGTGTTCCTACATTTCTCCGGAATCCAAACCAATCTTCCCCGAGGTCGGATTCTATCAGTTTTTTCATTCTTCAGTAATTAATTCGTGTTAGTATTTTATTAAACTGATAGTTCGGCACCTGCTTTCTTTGGAAATGGAAATATTACGTTCTTCTTGAAGTCTGAGAGGGTACTTTAACTGTCTCTCACGACCTGCACACTAGGTGGAAGACTTTTGTCATGGATGGCTCCCTCAAGGCTATCAGTAGTTCTAACGGTATGTCTTTTACTACCGGGACCCCGTTTCGACTTAGATCTTTCCGTGCCCTGTCAAATTCTTCCCGCAGTATAGTATCTCCCATCTCATCTTCATCTACGTAAACTTTTCTTTCTATAATATTCCTTCAAATTTATCTCCCTTGCGTAGATCGTCTATATACTACTTCCACTATTCAGCTTTTGCCTGCTTCATTTGCTGAATTTTTAAATTTTCTCCGTTCATCAGTTAAATTTAATGTCTTGTGTTATCCAAGGATTTCTACAAGACCTTGTCTTTTTAACCATTTGATCCTTTGCTGCCTTCACCTTTTTTTCTCTCTTAAAGCTACACATTCGTCTCCCATTGTATTCCTTTCCCCTTTTCTAGTCAATCGTTGTCTAACGCTCCCTCTGAAGCTCTCAACAACTTCCGGACCAAGCGAGGTGGCGCAGTGGTTGGCACACACGACTCGCATTCGGAAGGACGACGGTTCAACCCCATTCCGGCCATCCTGATTTAGGTTTTCCGTGATTTCCCTAAATCGCTTCAGGTAAATGTCGGGATGGTTCCTTTGAAAGGGCACGGCCGACTTCTCATCTTTCCCTAGTCCGATGAGACCGATGACCTCGCTGTTTGGTCTCCTCCTCCAAACAACCCAACCCATTTTCCGGTTCTTTCAACATATCCAGGTCCCATCTCCTTAATTTCCTACCCTTTTCCAATTTCTTCAGTTGGTGATCTACAGTTCATGACCAATAAATTGTGGGCAGAGTCCCCATCTGTCCCTGGAAGGTCTTACAATTTATAGTCTGGTTCCGAAAACTCTATCATATTATATAATCAATCTGAAACCTTCCGGTGTTTCCATGTCTCTTCTAAGTATGAAACCTTCTTTGATGATTATTAAACCATGTGTTAGCAATGATTAAATTATGCTCTGTGCAAAATTCTGCCAAGCGGCTTCCTCCATTCCTCTCCCCCCCCCCCCCCCCCCAGTCCACATTCCCCTTCTATTTTTGCTTCTCTTCCTTTTCCTACTATAGAATTCCAGTCCCCCAACACAAATTTTCATCTCCCTTAACTATCTGAACAATTTATTTTAACTCTTCATAAATTTCTTCAATCTCTTCATCATCTGCGGAACTATTTGGAATATAAATTACTGTGATAGGCGTAGGCTTTGTGGCTACCTTGGCTACGAAAGTGCGGTCACTAGACTGTTCATGGAAGCTAAACCAAATTTCTATTTTGTTATTCATTATTAAACCCACTTCTGAATTACCCCTATTTGATTTTGTATTTGTAACCTTGTATTCATCTGACCAAAAGTCTTGTTCCACCTGTGAATGTTATGTTTGTAAGTCTGACTATATATATAATCAACTATGTTGTTGTCTTCAGCCCAGGGACTGGTTTGATGCAGATCTCCTTGCTACTCTATCCTGTGCAAGCTTTTTCATCTCCCAGTACCTACTGCAACCTACATCAGCCTGAATCTGCTTAGTGTATTCATCTCTTGGTCTCCCTCTACGATTGGGAGGTATGATAGTGCGAGAAGAAAACAGAACTGCTTAATTCGATACAAGACCCCTGGAGTAGACGATATTCCCTCAGAACTACAGATTCTTGGGAGAGCCAGCCATAATAAGACTATTCCACATGGTGTGTAAAACGTATGAGGCAAGTGAAACATTTCAAGGAGAACGTAAAATATGTTTCCCGATGACAATGTAACTAGTCGGTGATGGCGAAGGACTTTGAAGCACAGTTAGAAGACGAGCATCAACAAAAGAAAAAACTAGGATCATGGGACTGCATTCTAATTAAATCAGGCTAGGCTGATGGAATTAGATTAAAAAATGACGCTAAAAGTAGTAGAAGAGTTTTGCTGTTTGAGCAAGAAAATAACCGACTGCGGCAGAAACACAAAAACAGATAATACAGATGTTAGGAAGTCTTCTCTGAAGATATTTGTTTGCAGTGTAACCTCGTGCGGAGGTGAAACGCGAACGAAAAGGAGTTGAGGCAAGAAGAAAATAGTTGTTGTCTTCAGTCCTGAGACTGGTTTGATGCAGCTCTCCATGCTACTCTATCCTGTGCAAGCTGCTTCATCTCCCAGTACCTACTGCAACCTACATCCTTCTGAATCTGTTTAGTGTACTCATCTCTCTGTCTCCCTCTACGATTTTTACCCTCCGCGCTGCCCTCCAATGCTAAATTTGTGATCCCTTGATGCCTCAAAACATGTCCTACCAACCGATCCCTTCTTCTAGTCAAGTTGTGCCGCAAACTTCTCTTCTCCCCAATCCTATTCAATACCTCCTCATTAGTTACGTGATCTATCCACCTTATCTTCAGTATTCTTCTGTAGCACCACATTTCGAAAGCTTCTATTCTCTTCTTGTCCAAACTAGTTATCGTCCATGTTTCACTTCCATACATGGCTCTTTCATTTCTTAGCCCCAATCCATATTCACCTACTATGTTTCCTTCTCTCCCTTTTCCTACACTCGAATTCCAGTCACCCATTACTATTAAATTTTCGTCTCCCTTCACTATCTGAATAATTTCTTTTATTTCATCGTACATTTCTTCAATTTCTTCATCATCTGCAGAGCTAGTTGGCATATAAACTTGTACTACTGTAGTAGGTGTGGGCTTCGTATCTATCTTGGCCACAATAATGCGTTCACTATGCTGTTTGTAGTAGCTTACCCGCATTCCTATTTTCCTATTCATTATTAAACCTACTCCTGCATTACCCCTATTTGATTTTGTGTTTATAACCCTGTAGTCACCTGACCAGAAGTCTTGTTCCTCCTGCCACCGAACTTCACTAATTCCCACTATATCTAACTTTAACCTATCCATTTCCCTTTTTAAATTTTCTAACCTACCTGCCCGATTAAGGGATCTGACATTCCCCGCTCCGATCCGTAGAACGCCAGTTTTCTTTCTTCTGATAACGACATCCTCCTGAGTAGTCCCCGCCCGGAGATCCGAATGGGGGACTATTTTACCTCCGGAATATTTTACCCAAGAGGATGCCATCATCATTTAATCATACAGTAAAGCTGCATGTCCTCGGGAAAAATTACGGCTGTAGTTTCCCCTTGCTTTCAGCCGTTCGCAGTACCAGCACAGCAAGGCCGTTTTGGTTAACGTTGCAAGGCCAGATCAGTCAATCATCCAGACTGTTGCCCCTGCAACTACTGAAAAGGCTGCTGCCCCTCTTCAGGAACCACCCGTTTGTCTGGCCTCTCAACAGATACCCCTCCGTTGTGGTTGCACCTACGGTACGGCCATCTGTATCGCTGAGGCACGCAAGCCTCCCCACCAACGGCAAGGTAAGCGTTTGAAATGTGGTGCTATAGAAGAATGCTGCAGTTCATGTGGGTAGATTGCGGGATTAGTGAGGAGCTACTGAATAGAAATTAAATGAATAAATACATAAATAATTCAATAGGCAGCAATAAACAAATACATACATGAATAAATAAACAGCAGCAACAACGCTGCCAGTGGTGTACCTAGAGTGGTCATTTCGAAGGAACTGTCCTGGGATTTGCGTTCCGCTATTTAGGACAATAACGAAAAACCTGAAGCGTCGTCCTCCCTAATGTGAATCCAGTGTGCGAACCATTGCGCCATCTGACTCATATTTCGTCCATGTATCGTCCGGCCATCCTGTGAACAAGACTTACGAGATCCCAATCGCGGCCTTACATGCTTCACCGCGACGAGACTGCGCATGCGGTTCACAACGCTCGTCGGCGGCAAAGAGGTACACATACAGATGGTCCAAGTTGTGTGAAGGCGTTCAGACATTCGATTCGCTTATAAATGTATACTCGGCGCAACAACACCTTGGCGACTTTAATTACACCAAGGTCTGGATATCATAAATTAAAACCATTATCTCCATCTATTAAGTTATCGGTTATTCTAATTTCTACGGTTTCCTTGAAAACAGAACTGAAAAGGAATAGGTGGATGTGAAAATCTTCACGTCACTATAGTCCATCATCTGACCCGTGTCTATACAATATTCTGCCACAGCTGATTTGTCTGGCTGTAGTAAGCGTGTGTATCTCCAGCTTTACACACACCTCATAAGATCAGTGCGTGTTGTCTGACCTACAAGTGAGTTACCACAATTTCCGTAAGGAATCTAATTCACACCCGTCTTACGAAGCAATCATCCTTCACAAAACCCAGAAGGTTGCGGTCTTCCGAGGTGGACGGAAGATTATCTTAAGATGGTGTTTTTCGAGAATAAGGCTTATCTTTAAACAGTAGTAGTAGTAGTAGTAGTAGTAGTATTATCTGTCCGGCTGCATAGCCCAAATTTTATGGATTATTCATTAGGCTAGAATTTAAAAATGCACACATTCTTTCAATCCCAAGTCTGTGAGCTTAACTCGTACGAAAGTCGCCGCCCCCCCCCCCCCCCCCCTCCACCAATGGATATACACTATCAGCTACTACCACTTTGCATTCGACGTTAAAGAACGAATAGTGAAGAGTTTATTCTTTTGGGAAAACTCCCACTGGTGACGCACAAAGTCGAGTTAGACTGTGAAAAATGTAGTTTTAGTCGATGAAAATTCTTACTATTTTGAGATACTATTTAGTTACTGTGGGTCAACTTCTCCGCATACCACCTTAGTAGCCACTATATGCAGTATTTCAAAATGAAAAATAATATTAATAATAATAATAATAATAATAATAATAATAATAAAATACGTCGAAGGGGCATAATGAGAGCACGAGTGGTGGTCGTCAAGACGACATTACGGCAGCGTCCTGCGACATGACGATGAGAATGGAAATCAGAAACAGCTAGCTGCTTACCTTAATCGGGGCCAGACAGGTGTCCCGACCTGCCGCAGGCTTGTCACCATAATCGCCCCCATCCCACGCAACGGAGCCGTGTGAGAATGCCACAAGTGGCTGGCTGGTCGCCGCGATGCTATCACGTGAACAAACTGCATTTAAAGCGACGCAGGGGCGTCTGCGCACGGGGTCACGAACCGTAACCGAAACGAAGCAATTTAATAATTAAGTCGGTTGCCTAGGCCGGGCACATTACTTATCTCCCTGCCCCCACCCCCTTTCTTGTGGCCCGATGTTATCGTTATTACAGGACGACATGCAAATCATAATGAAGGCGCTTCCATGCGACCAGAGCATTCTTCAAATACTGATGAGTTTCACGACAAACATCAGAAAACTGTCAGACTGGGCAGATACGTAGATTAGAAAGACAAACACATCTCATTAGGCATTTATATTAGAGTCAGAAAACGGGACAATGAGAACGTTTTCGTGGCGTTTTAGCAGCCGTACGTAGCCCAGTCTTTGGCCGCTCGCTAAAGCCAAACTGTGAATACACTTAGACCATTCTTCTTTCTAAATTTCTATCTGGTATTGTGTGTTTTCATCTTTCATCAACAAAATTCAGTTGCTTCACTGTTTAGTGTGATACAAATCCTTTGCACACAAAGTTATCACAGCGCGGAAACTAAAAGTGATATCTAAAGTTAAAATTTTAATTCCATGATTGTAATTAAAATACTCTTTTGGTGTCACATTTACTGAACAAATTCTGAGGACACGCAGCTTCATATGAGGTACACACGGTGATACATATACCCTGGATTGTTACAGCTCTGACCCATACATCTGTCAACAGTAACCAACATCTAATAACCAGAGCAATGTACTAATTTAATCGCTAGTTTTCCTCGCAATAATAATGGTGCTTTTCAACAACCATCTGATACTGCGTATTACAACTAGCCACAAGTGGCTACAGTTACGACGATTCGACATTACCGCTAGTGTGTAACTAATGAGGAGAAAATTAAAGTTCCATCGTTGTTACACTGAAAAGCTTCGTAGCAGTGACAACCTCTCTCTTTGAAAAAACAGACATAATGTCTGATGGGATAGCAACAATCAGTGATTGTATAATGTTACTTATAATCCGTCTTGATAGAAGTTAATCAAAAAAATCTACTGAATACAGTATGTGCAAATGGAATGTAACAAATGTACCAGACGCCACATGTCGGTAATAGTGTTATAATTAATATAAATGACGTGCATTCAGCCAACCAATTTTATGTGACGCAGCATGTGAAAGTTGCTGGATTCGGACGGGTTACTCGTGTAACTGAAGTATCAGGTACGTTCTGGTACATTTGATGTTGATTAGATAGAATGAAAAAGATTTGCTTCCGTAATAGTAAATTAGTATCATTATCGTTACAGATCTGAAGATGGTTCTGAATGAACCGAAACCGGTCATATGAATAAAATAAAAATTTGCAATGAAGACAGATAAGTAACATTATATAACTTCTCTCTCCATTTTACAATGTATCATGGAAACTAGCCAAATTTTTATAATATGCACATTAGAATCAGTCTGATACGCAAATTACTCAAAATTACATCCAGTCGAAATCAGGCAGACTGCAGAAACGCTCCATTATTTCCAATTACAGGACATCAAGTGTGAACACGTAGGTAATTTCTTCCATTCATTTCATCTCGACATTTGCGAATATTCCACCTCACGTACTAAGTATGGTACGACGATTACTGCGTGCTGTGCCAGCCACAGTACCCACAAGCAGTTCAACAAAAGAACATTGTGCTCTGGTCGCTTCCTGGAGAGACATTATCAGCCAGATGCACTGTGCAACATTTTTCTGCTAAGGACACCTGCGAAACGTTCCCTCGTGAAAAGAGGATTTTTGCAGATCACACAGCCTGTTTTTTGGGCCATTCTTGAGAGAAAACTTTCAACAGGAGATAGCAATCTCGGACGTCTTCTGGAGACACTTGCATGCAGGGCTTTCTTGTCGCTGGATCCCGTGCTATTGGCATATCCTGGGACACACGGTCCAGTGCAGTTCTCCAAACAGATTTTGGAATGCGTTAGTTTGTACCAGGCTGTACCTAACAACAATTCCAGGCTATTACCCCGTGACTGAATGAAGTTCTTGGAAAAATACAATGTTTAGTCCCTATTTGCGGATGACGTCACCAAGAGAGGTCGTTGCTTCTGTGAAGCAACGATTCAGCTCTTGGCTCGCTACTGACCATGGTACAATTCAGTACCGACGTGATCCCATGTACAGGTGTGACGTCACACGTTTTCTACACTTTGGAGTCATTGCCGTTCCGACTGGTGCCGTCCCGCAATCGAAATCGCCCTAAGGCAGAAGGCTGGAAAACGTCTTTTTCAGCATTCAGTTTCACACCCTCCTCCCTGCGCGGAAGCACACGGAGACTTACTTTTACTTACAGTAGTAACGAGTCGGCGAGTGAATAATACGTACACAGAGGCTACATTTTCCCATGATCATATCCTCCGCAGAAACGTTGGTTTACTCCAAGAAATTAATTCGATAACGGCATGCTGCAGCTCAGATTATTTTACCAAGTTGAGCTTCTGCTTGTTGCTACATTAACGTATTTACGAAATAAAACTTCTCATGAGCTATGTCTCCTACATCACCACGCAGCAACGTTAACAGCCGCACTGTCACAAAGTAGCACTTCAGTCTGCGTAAATGCGTTAAGTGTAAGTAAGAAAACAAGGTCCATAGACGAACGTTTATAACAGCGCGTACGTATTATTTATTTAGGCTCTGTATATAGCCTAAGACGCCCCCAAAAATAGACGATTAACAATGAACACTCAAAATTCACTTCAAATCAAGAAGTTTAAATTTCATAGGGTGGTTATACGTCGCTATACAGACGTCATGTTTTGGGCAAATTGTATTGCCATGTTTCCTGGAGTAAAAGGTATCAGCTAGTATGCCACACCGACGGATACTGACGCACCATGATATTCAGTAGACAATCGTTAGTTAAACCGCAGAATTGTCTTCAAAAGGCAAGTAGATAAAATTTTCTGAAGGAGGTGCGGCAAACTAACATACTTCTTACTCAGAAAAAATGGCGGATAGCCATTATGATATTTAAACTGGTTCAAATGATCTCTTCGAATAGCTGTCGTTAGAAAGGATGCTATGGGGAGATGGTGTTATCTACGCCGAGCACATGTCAGTTGAAGCCTGTGCGCATCTTGGGGAGTCACAGTTTCTGCTTCGAAGTACTCTGTTAAATCTACCCTCTTATCGCTATTGAGTAGAACTGAAAGGCCGTTGTGAGTTTGTACTTTGAAACAACATACTTTCGTGGATGAGTATTACTCGTAAGACAGTAGATAATCTGGAGTAAATCGTGGCAAAAGCTGAACGTTTTATTCCTGTTTTAAGTGAGATCAAACAGCAGCAATGCAATACGAAAATTCCACCAAGAAACAGCAATATGACGGAGGCAGGCTTCAGTTTTTCGGCGTAAGCGTGTCTCCGTAAACATCTGTAAGTTCCAATACAGATAAAAAGCATGAAAGGAAATTAATAATCATCCAGGAGACCGATGAAAACAAACGTACGAAAAGCGTGTCTTATGCGCAAACGTGCTGTACAAATATTAAGCGACACGTGATCGATAATGTGACGGTGCATTTGAATAAGAACGAAATAACATATTACCTCAAAACCACAATCTAGCCTCGTCCAATTCCCACTGTTTCCTTCGAACGAGAAATAATTGTCTAAATGAACATTGAACTACGTTCTCGTTTACGCAGGAGCTTCTCGCGGTTCATCTTCGTCAACTCGCTTCAAAACAATGTACAACCATTCGAATTGCGGGACACGTTACTTGAATGGAACTACGGTGGGACGGGGAGTACTTTGTACACATACTGCTCTTTCTCATGTCAGCAGTTTTAGCCGCAGAATCACTGCCTAGACTCAGCGCTGGATAAGAGTGAGGGGAAAACTATAATCGAGTGGCTACAGTAGCCAAATTAACTGGAAATCTTAGCTTTTCTTGAGCATTTTAACTTTATGTAGCTAAGTTTTAAAAAAGAGATATTAACGAAATAATTACACTATAGCATTATCTTTTGGGAACTCAATGTCTTCCGTTTGTTTTTAGTAAGACAGGCGAATCTGATACGTTACCTGCAGCCATGGGTAGAAACGCTGAACCGAAAAAGCCTGGGATATTTTCTCACTTATCACCAACTGGAAACTCACTTCCACTCGCCTGGCATTTGGTTGTTAAGCCCCTGAGTACCATGCGTCATTATTCTTAACAGTCCGCTCTACCTCGAGGGTGAAATGCATAGAAAACATTAAAAAATTAGAGCAGAAAAGTGGTGGATTGATTTTTACCATTTCATACCGGAGCCTATTGAAACAAAGGTGCGGATGAATGATAATCTGGTACCTACAAGATGTCTGAAAAAACAGTGACCTGATTTCGAAACTCCGTATCTATTGATAAAACATTCTACAAACATGGGGTGGATAGCAAAATATAAAATCTGTTAAGATTTAGCAATGCTATTACAAATGCTCTGTGTATCCAATAGCAGCGGCGCGAACAACATCTAGACGATAGCTGAATTCGTCACGAACTTTACACAACGTATTCTGCTTTTACAGAAATTATGGCTGCTGTTTCGCAGCTTCCATGTCACGAGTGAAAGGGGAGGTGAAGACACTTTCCTTCACAGATTCCCACAAGAAAAAACAGCAAGGGGTCATGCATGGTGATGTTGGAGGCCAAGAATGTGGGGCAATGTCTCAGCGTCCAATGCGCCCTTATCCAGCATTGACGCACAGTGTCCATGAGAAACTGACGTACGTTCTGCAGTGTGATACAGCTCCGTACTATTGGAAAATAAAGTCATCAGAGTCTTCCTGAAGTTATGCAGAAAGCCTATTCTGCAGCATTTGAAGACAGTTCTACGCTGGAAAGGCCGCTTCGGGACCCCGAGACACTTTCCTGCATTCTTGGCCTCCAAGATGGTCAGACATGACAGAATGTGACTACTTCTTGTGGGGATATGTGAAGGGAAGTGTGTTCATCTCCCCCTTTATCTCGTGACAAAGAATAAATGAACAAAATATCAGCGGTCATAACTTACGTAAAAGCAGGTTCATTGTGTAAAGTTTATGACGACTTTCGTTATTGTCTAGATGATTGTGCTGCATCTGGACACACAGAGCATTTGTAATAGCATAGCTGAAACTAAGATTTTCGTGAATATTTTGCACTTTATACCAGGTTTGTGGTATTTTTTTTTATCAATACATACGAAGTTCCGAAATCAGGTCACTTTTTTGAAACACAAGTAGAGATTTTTATTTCTTGTGAGTCTGTTACGACTGATGAAATCGCAGCGGTGACGTCCTCTTGGATCTTAGGGACGCACGTCGTGTTCAATTTGGCTTTGTCCAATATGAAGGCCAAACGCTTGTTTTTTCCCTCCGCATGACAACTGCAAAGCCGATATAAATTAATAAATGAGACAGACAGGAAGTGCAAAATGGCTAAGAAGGGATGGCTGGAGGACAAATGTAAGGATGTAGAGGCTTATCTAATTAGGGGTAAGATAGATACAGCCTACAGGAAAATTAAAGAGACCTTCAGAGAAAAGAGACCTTCAGAGAAAAGAGAACCCCTTGTATGAATATCAAGAGCTCAGATGGAAACCCAGTTCTAAGCAAAGAAGGGAAAGCAGAAAGGTGGAAGGAGTATATAGAGGGTCTATACAAGGGCGATGTTCTTGAGGACAATATTATGGAAATGGAAGAGAGTGTAGATGAAGATGAAATGAGATACGATATTGCGTGAAGAGTTTGACAGAGCACTGAAAGACCTGAGTCGAAACAAGGCCCCGGGAGTAGACAACATTCCATTAGAACTACTGAGAGCCTTGGGATATCGAGTCCTGTCAAAACTCTACCATCTGGTGAGCAAGATGTATGAGACAGGCGAAATACCCTCAGACTTCAAGAAGAATATAATAATTCCAATCCCAAAGAACGAAGTTGACATGTGAAAATTACCGAACTATCATTTTAATAAGTCACAGCTGCAAAATACTAATGCGAATTCTTTACAGACGAATGGATAAACTGGTACAAGCCGACCTCGGGGAAGATCAGTTTTGATTCAATAGAAATGTTGGAACACGCCAGGCAATATTGACCCTACGACTTATCTTAGAAGCTAGATTAAGGAAAGGCAAACCTACGTTTCTAGCATTTGTAAACTTAGAGAAAGCTTTTGACAATGTTGACTGGAATACTCTTTCAAATTCTAACGGTGGCAGGGGTTAAATACAGGGAGCGAAAGGCTATTTACAATTTGTACAGAAACCAGATGGCAGTTATAAGAGTCGAGGGGCATGAAAGGGAAGCAGTAGTTGGAAAGGGAGTGAGACAGGGTTGTAGCCTCTCCCCGATGTTGTTCAATGTGTATATTGAGCAAACAGTAAAGGAAAGAAAAGAAAAATTTGGAGCAGGTTTTCACATCTATGGAGAAGAAATAAATACTTTGAGGTTCGCCGATGACATTTTAATGCTGTCAGAGACAGCAAAGGACTTGGAAGAGCAGTTGAACGGAATGGACAGTGTATTGAAAGGAGGATATAAGATGAACATCAACAAAAGCAGAACGAGGATAATGGAATGTAGTCGAATTAAGTCTGGTGATGGTGCGGGAATTAGATTAGGAAATAAGATACTTAAAGTAGTAAATGAGTTTTGCTATTTAGGGAGCAAAATAACTGATGATGGTCGAAGTAGAAAGGATATAAAATGTAGACTGGCAATGGCAAGGAAAGCGTTTCTGAAGAAGAGAAATTTGTTAACATCAAGTATAGATTTAAGTGTCAGGAAGTCGTGTCTGAAAGTATTTGTGTGGAGTGTAGCCATGTATGGAAGTGAAACATGGACGCCTAAATAGTTTGGACTGGGATATGAAGAAGCTTGCACAGGATAGAGTAGCATGGACAGCTGCATCAAGCCAGTCTCAGGACTGAAGTCAACAACACATTTCACGTGGCAACATCAGTGCCTTCAGGTCACCTCTTCCATCTAACCAGATATCTTTAGTCAACATTACAATTTATATAGCTCATGAGCAATGTATTATAGTATCCATAATAATAATAATAATAATAATAATAATAATAATAATAATAATAATAATAATAATGAGAAGAAGGAAGACCAATAGATTATAATATGTACAGAAAATACGTGAAACTGGAGAAATGACAGTATTGTTAACATTAAGCAATTTCTTGACAGTCTTGTCGAATGTCAGTTATGACTTAAACATAAGACAAAGGCACAGAAATTATCAATGCGAAGATGAAGCTGACTGGTCAGAGAAAGAGCGAGAAATAATACAATAAGATTAGCAAATGAAATGGGAGTGTTTACAACGTGACAGATATTGTTTCACTGTTGGGGGGGGGGGGGGGGGGGGAGACAGGCGAGGAGAGTTGGAACACACCGAGAGGGAAACTACGCCCACAATAGTAGATAAAGCTTTAATCTCCTCTTGAATGCAGAGTGGTTTTGGATGAGATGTAGGTTACAGGGTAGTTTGCTCCACAGTCGTATGGTTGAAGTGGAGAAAGAGATGGAGAAAGCTTTAAGCCATGATCTTTGACGTAGTTGCGAATAGAACAGTGATACAGAAAGTGTAGAATGAATTTCTTTTATTTCCGTCTATGATCACAAAATTGCTTGGCCCTTGTAATAGCGGTTTGGTCAACGAGGACCATCGTTAGATCTGCAGCAAAAACTGCCAATATCAAATTAGTCGACAGTATCCTCTTAAAACAAAATAGGTCATGAAGAGAAGTATTACGTCCATACATGTGGAAAACATGGGCTTGAAGTATGACTAAGCGTAACTGGTTCATAACGTGTCTTACTATAACGAAGTCAAAGCGGCATCGTCAAAAACAGGAAATCAGTTTAGCATCGTCGCAAATACTTAAAATATAAAGTGAACTAGATTACATTGCCGGCGGAGTAATACTGTTAACAGCGCTACAGTTCATGAACTGCGATGCAGCAGCCACTGTGTGTGTGTGTGTGTGTGTGTGTGTGTGTGTGTGTGTCGTAAAGGTTAAATTTAAACTATTAAACTGGAAATGGTTAAGCGACGACAGTGATTCTGAGACGATCTTGTGACAATTTTAGATAATTATAACATACGGAAGAGCAGGGTTACGGAACAGACCAAATAACACGAAATCGATAAAATTACTAGTGGAAAAAGCCAAATGGATTAAACGAAAAGACTGAAGGAGGAAATCAGCGACGCCTGTTGGCGTAGTCACCAGAATACAGCTAGACGACAAGTCGGAAAAGTAACTGCCAGAGAGCCTCTCGTACACTGCGACGAGTCATTCCAAGAAAATAAAACACTGTACCACTTATTTAATAAGATTACCTCGCTAATTATATTACATGAACAGAAAAGAGGCAGACAGACACGAGAGGAATACGGCGGAAGTAACAAAATATCGTGAATATGTAATGCGTTCTTATCTATGGAACGACGACGTAGGATATACTGTACATAAGAGAGGTGATCTGTAATTAATGTAGAACACTGACAAAGACGCACTGACTGCAAAATCTCTCTACCCATTGGGCATTCTTGCTGGCACTGGTTTATTGGCTTTATAAACTTCAATTAAGTTTTGAGCACGGCTTTAATGCGCCTTGTTTCGCTGGTCAAAGCAAGGCTCGTGACCCTTAGTAAGGCTGTTTTGCAAGTACAGCAGCGACGACAATCGATCCGGATCTGCCTATAATAGTCTTCTTACGCTTCGGTGATGCAATGCGCCGCACAAATAGTTTGGCTCGTCCCACATCGGTAGGAGCCCGTGGATTTGCGGTTGCGAGTGAGTCATCGCGTGATGCCACGGGTATCTTCGAGGACGAGTCACGAACGTTTCAGGTCTTCAGAAGAAATTGTGTCATTATTCAGCAATTAGCTAATTTAATTTCATCTCCTTAGTTTTTATCAAGCTACCTGGAGGCAAAAAAACAGCAAAAAAGTTATGGCAGGTTCAAGTACAAACAAGGGTAAGTATTGTAGTGAAAATACATTTTTAATGCAAGAGGGACGTGAGACAGGAAGAAAACTGTACACAGCTTAAAAGGCGGAAAATGCTCATTCTGTTTACATTCAGAGTCTTCTGGTCTTAAGCATTCAAAATGTACACACATATTTGAGAAAATTATCTGAAAATTTAAATTGAGTTATGTTGAAGCCCAAGAACACTATTTTCCCCTCAGTCTTAAACGAAACATTTGTTAAGTATCTGTTGTCTGATCGTCAGTGTTTTCTTGAGCAATATGCATCATGTGATTTGAACCACTCGTCATCTTCACGCTCTTTCATGGACAAGACGTACAATATCTTTCCTTATTTTCATTTTTTTATTGTACAGTGTCATGGCTGTACGGGACAGTGCAGAAGGCCAAATAAAATAGCGTTTTTCATATCTCAAATGGACAACTCTATTCCTAAGGTCGTTTACATGCATCCTATTTGATTGAAGGCATTGACCAAGCGATGTGTTTTTTTACTCCAATACTTACGGCGGTAGGCAATGAAAACCTCTTTATTCCATCTGTGTGTGAAATCTCGTGATTCCAGTAACTCCATTACCGAAGAGATTTGAAAGTGAAGGATTTCTTTCATATATCAATAACCTTGTTTCTATATAGTAATACGTGTAGCAACATTATGTGCATCACTTTATAAATTACAAACTTTTTTTTTGCATCTTCTGTAAAACTTAACAGAATAGAACTAGGTTTTCATTGTCTACCATCGTTATGCTGGAGTATTTTAACTCTATGTACGCTCGCAGTGAGAAAACACCCATAAATGTTACATTTTTCATTTCCTTTACATACTTAGGCCACGTATGTACGTACGTTATTACCTTATTGGCCGGCAATATTGTAGGCGATTGATATTTTTTGCGTTTTAATGTGAATTATGTTGTTTTTATTGAAGTATATGCTGAATGTGCCCGTACTTGCTATGGATGAGCGGAGATCATTAGGAACGCCATCATACACTCCTGGAAATGGAAAAAAGAACACATTGACACCAGTGTGTCAGACCCACCATACTTGCTCCGGACACTGCGAGGGGGCTGTACAAGCAATGATCACACGCACGGCACAGCGGACACACCAGGAACCGCGGTGTTGGCCGTCGAATGGCGCTAGCTGCGCAGAATTTGTGCACCGCCGCCGTCAGTGTCAGCCAGTTTGCCGTGGCATACGGAGCTCCATCGCAGTCTTTAACACTGGTAGCATGCCGCGACAGCGTGGACGTGAACAGTATGTGCAGTTGACGGACTTTGAGCGAGGGCGTATAGTGGGCATGCGGGAGGCCGGGTGGACGTACCGCCGAATTGCTCAACACGTGGGGCGTGAGGTCTCCACAGTACATCGATGTTGTCGCCAGTGGTCGGCGGAAGGTGCACGTGCCCGTCGACCAGATACCGGACCGCAGCGACGCATGGATGCACGCCAAGACCGTAGGATCCTACGCAGTGCCGTAGGGGACCGCACCGCCACTTCCCAGCAATTTAGGGACACTGTTGCTCCTGGGGTATCTGCGAGGACCATTCGCAACCGTCTCCATGAAGCTGGGCTACGGTCCCGCACACCGTTAGGCCGTCTTCCGCTCACGCCCCAATATCGTGCAGCCCGCCTCCAGTGGTGTCGCGACAGGCGTGAATGGAGGGACGAATGGAGACGTGTCGTCTTCAGCGATGAGAGTCGCTTCTGCCTTGGTGCCAATGATGGTCGTATGCGTGTTTGGCGCCGTGCAGGTGAGCGCCACAATCAGGACTACATACGACCGAGGCACACAGGGCCAACACCCGGCATCATGGTGTGGGGAGTGATCTCCTACACTAGCCGTACACCTCTGGTGATCGTCGAGGGGACACTGAATAGTGCACGGTACTTCCAAACCGTCATCGAACCCATCCTTCTACCATTCCTAGACCGGCAAGAGAACTTGCTGTTCCAACAGGACAATGCACGTCCGCATGTATCCCGTGCCACCCAACGTGCTCTAGAAGGTGTAAGTCAACTACGCTGACCAGCAAGATCTCCGGATCTGTCCCCCATTGAGCATGTTTGGGTCTGCATGAAGCGTCGTCTCACGCGGTCTGCACGTCCTGCACGAACGCTGGTCCAACTGAGGCGCCAGGTGGAAATGGCATGGCAAGCCGTTCCACAGGACTACATCCAGCATCTCTACGATCGTCTCCATGGGAGAATAGCAGCCTGCATTGCTGCGAAAGGTGGATATACACTGTACTAGTGCCGACATTGTGCATGCTCTGTTGCCTGTGTCTATGTGCCTGTGGTTCTGTCAGTGTGATCATGTGATGTATCTGACCCCAGGAATGTGTCAATAAAGTTTCCCCTTCCTGGGACAATGAATTCACGGTGTTCTTATTTCAATTTCCAGGAGTGTATATTGCTTTTTCCCTTATCACCTCAACATAGAGACTTATAGGTCGAAGAGGACCAGCAACACACAGCAGACGATAGTAGATTCAGAAGCAGCTCAACAACGTTTGCACTGAGTCAGGATAAGGCAAGAGAGTGCCTTGGAAGGACCGAGGTGGCTAGGGACTATTACTTCCTCCCCTCCTCTCCCCACTGTTTTGTGGAATAGAACATGGTTTAAGCGGAACAGTTTTTATTGCGAGGAAAGTATGAACCGCATGTTTTTATACTCTCCAGAATTTTTTTATTCTTGTTTTACTTGTACCTGCCACAGCTTTTATTGTTATTGTCGTCAGACATTTTTATAGATCGTTAACGCTCAACGGAGAGTAATTAACTAAGTAAAGTGTATTTTTAAAAAATTCAACCTACGCGGGATAATGACTTCCTTTAAGAAATTTACAGCGGCTATAAACCCACACGTAGCGAAACAATTTAAGTTAACTGATGCCTCGGAAAGTGGTCTATGAAAACTATTCCTTCTTTTGTATCCTTCTGAGTGTGAGTTCTGTAAGACATGTCCGGAAGACCAGACAGCATTTCTGTCTTTGATCCCGCGACCGTGTTGGGTTGCTTTGGGGGAGAAAACCAGACAGCGTGGTCATCGGTGTCATCGGATAAGGGAAGGAAGTCGGCGGTGCCCTTTCAAAGGAACCATCCCGGCATTTGCCTGGAGCGATTTAGGGAAATCGCGGAAAACCTAAATCAGGATGGTCGGACGCGGGATTGAACCGTCGTCCTCCCGAATGCGAGTCCAGTGTGCTAACCACTGCGCCACCCCGCTCGGTGATTCCAAGACCAGACAAAGTATCCCCAGAAAGGAGAATTTCCGATCTCTGCCGCACTAGGGCAATGAAAGGATTCGTTGATGAAACTTTGTGCCAAGGCCAGGATCCGAATCCGGGTCGCTTGCTTACTAGGCAGATAAGTCAAATATTTACGTTACCTTGACATCTGCACGGACTAC
Organism: Schistocerca gregaria; assembly: GCF_023897955.1. Lineage (NCBI taxonomy): Eukaryota > Metazoa > Arthropoda > Insecta > Orthoptera > Acrididae > Schistocerca > Schistocerca gregaria. The sequence goes on from NC_064920.1 coordinate 1,016,620,794, forward strand.
GGAAACACGCCTCCCCCTCAATCCAGACTCCTATTACTCTTCACGGCGCTTATACGTGTATCTACAGTACGTGAGTGGTGACAATCTACAGTGGTGGAAATATTTATTGCATCACCAAGAATTACTTCGTCTTTTTGTCTTTTGCCGCATTTTGCTTCAGGTTATACCAGTCCCATAGTTGGTAAACTTTGTTGACATATTCTTGCCTTTATAACATGACTTCTTCACGCATGTTTTCCAACAATACACAACACTTTGTTGTCTTTTGGTTTGACAATGAAACCAGTGTTTATACAGCCATTATGAGTTGAGACTTTGAAATGAGAACATGGGCAGGTCTGTTGAATTAAAGTCAGAAAAGAAAGCTGCTATACTTGCTTATTCGACTGTTGGTCTCAGCACCAGAGAGAGAGCCTGTAAGACAGGATTTAATCAGTCTACGATTTCGAGGTTACTGAAAAAATACAGGGAAGAAAGATATATTGATCGTGAGAAAGGAAAAGGTCGGAAAAGGGCGTCTACTACCAAACAGAACAAGGTACTGAATAGGCTTTCACTCAACGATCGCCGCCTGTCATCAACTGAACTAAAGAGACAGTTGGAAGAAATGTGCGGAATCTAAGTAACCAATAGAACTAAAAGAAATAGGCTACTGGAGGCTGGACGCTCAGCCCTTCGTCCTAGACGGAAGCCTTTATTGACCAAGATAATGCGACAACAGTGACTACAATGGGAAAAGCACATGCGACATGGACGCCAGAGATTTGGAACAAAGTAATCTTTTCAGACGAGTCCAAATTTAATCTGCATGGCTCAGATGGAAAAGTGTTCGTGCGTCGAAAAAAGATGAATTTTTTGTCGCGCATAACACGTACAGTCAAACACCCACAAGGACAGATAGTCTGGGGGTGCATTTTCAGTCACGGAGTACGTCGTCTGGAATTCATCAATGGCACTATCAACGCAGGTGCCTACATAAGCACCCTTGAAAGGAAGCTTATGCCAACCATTAGAGACCAGTTTGGAGATGTTTCAAATTGCATTTTTCAGGATGACTCCGCTTCTTGCCATAGAGATTTGAAGGTGAGTCCTATGACTAATGTTTGTACCAAACACGAAGCAGATTACTCTCTTCGTTAATTATCACGTACTTCTACATTTCAGGTAAAAATGTTTCCTTCATCAAAATGGGATTCGAGTATTAGAGTGGCCTGGAAACAGCCCTGATCTCATTCCTATTGAGAACTGTTGGAAGGTTATGGGAAATGCTATCACCAAAAAGAAGCCACAGAATAACCACGATCTGTTGGAGGTGCGTGCGCGCGCTTTCATGAACTGAGTGAGGAATGCGTTAAGAAGTTAATTCTTTCAATACCTTCACGATGCGAAGCGGTGATTAAGGCGCGTGGTGGAGCAATAAAGTATTAAATGCAACAGTGTGTTCATATGAGGCAATACAAACACTAAAATCCATCAGTGTTATGCTACAACATTAATAAGCAGTGTTTCTTCCAACAATGTTCATATTTCAGAATAGCAAACCGAATAGCTGACATATCCACTTACACTCATTTTTCAAGAAAGCGTTAAATTAAAAAAAATATATTTTTATAGAAACAAAAATTAAGAATGAAAGCAAATCGGCATAAATTATTGTGTATATTCATTTCTGATAGAAATCAAGAGAAATCTGGCAAATTCAGCTCAATTATTGAATGATTGTAAAAAAAAATTGTTAATGGTGAGAGGCGATGCAACAAATATTTCCATCACTGTATGCGGCACAGCACTCTTCGCCCGACCACCAGAGGGACTTCGCGTGATGCGACGAGAAAAAAATGATAAGACACGCTACTTTGGTAGCGTGCGGCAAATGGGACTTTTGGGCTGAGAAAGGGGGGGGGGGGGGGAAGAGAGGTTTGCTTTTGTAGTCTGTGCAGATGTGTCTAGCAACTGTGCCAACGGGCGTAGATGGTTAACGCTTCTGGCTAGTAAGCGGAAGACCCAGGTTGGAATGCTGGCCTAGGTTAAAATATTATTTCTTGCCAATGAATTCTTTCATTGCCAGTATGCGGCAGGGATCAGAATTTCACGTTTCTTAACACATTTCTTCGTTGTGTCTTGTGAAGCTGTTCTCTCCCCAGGTCGGTTCAGCGCGTCTTTGTTACTCGACATACTCAAGAAAGTTGTGAATGTTACACCGTCCGATGTACAGCTAGATGCCTTTAGGTAGCGCGGCAGAAGAACTGGATGCCCTGCCGGTCTCTACGCAGGTGTGAGACGCAGTCCGTCACGGGCAGCGCTGGTGCGGCCGCCACGCGGCGCCAATGAAGCCCGACTGCTGGGAGCGTCCTACCCTTTGTGTGGGCGCGGTCAGCCGCAATACGCAGAGCGGCCACCGGAGGAACGGCGCTGGCCTGGCTGACCAGCCTCCGGAAACCGAGCCTGCTGACCGTCGCCTGCCTCCAGCGCTCTCATTTGTTGCCGTGCAGTCGTTCATGTAACGGGCAACCGGAAAGGTGACAACACCCAACAAACGGGATTGGTGGTGCAACTTTACACACTTGATAACCAAAAGACAGGTGCTAAGAAAACAGCTGATAGTAACTTTAACTCGCCGAAATATATCATGTGCACAGTAGCTTGCTTGGCTAAATAACCGTCAGCCGCTGTAAACAACAGAAGATGGACGTATGGAGTATCAGACCAATTGTGTGGTTGGACTGAAGAGTTGCTATCGAAAAAACGCATGATTACTGCTGACGTATGGACAGAAGGAAGTGGTTCAACGCATAATTCTCTGCCTCACGTTTCGTTTTTCAAAGCAGGAGGTATCATCAGAGGCTTTAACGACTCAAAGTAATTTACGGTCTAAAACTCAGTAAGCCAATCTGTTTATATGCATCCGCGCAACGGTCGGTTCGTGACGACGTGCGTTTTTTATGATCTGACAGATCATAATAGGGAGTGATCTAATAGATAACGTTAAGTTGCATGAGGCTTTCCGCGGATGATGATGATGCTGCTGCTGCTGCTGCTGCTTACGGAGAAGTCTCAACCCTACAGAACAGTAGCCGAATTCAACACCTGGAGAGGATCGACGCTCGGTGCAGGGATTAGCAGATATCCCAACCGTAAGTTACTGTGCATAAAAAGGCAGAGACACATTACTGTACGATCAGACGACTGGAGAACATTCATTGGAGCAGACACATCCATTAAATATTTGGGAGTATGGCTACGGAGCGATTTGAAGTGGGACAACATTTCGCTAACTGTAGGTAAGGCAGATGCCAGACAGATATATCGAAAAGTCCACCCAGTACCAAAATAGCTTACGAAACCCTCTTTCGACCTATACTTATACTGAGGTCCGTATCAGATAGAATTTATAGAGGAACATCCAAGGAAGCGAGGTGTATTTCGTCACAAGTTCATTTGCTAAGAACGAAAGCGCTAGTGCTGCTCAGCCAAATCCAGTGGCGGATGCAACAGAGTTGTTTACCGCTGAAGTTCTGAGGGCTTACGTTCCTAGACGGATCGCCCAATATATTGCTTCGTTCTAACAATACGCCGCGAGAAGGCCTTGGGGATAGAATTATAGTTATTCGAGCTCACATGGAAGCTTAACAGCAATCGTTATTCCCGCGGACCAGTACTGGGGGAAGCGACGAGTTTTTGATATGCTTTTAGAACCAATTTATAGCGGACTTCCAAAATTTCTGGTCGCAATATTGATGTGTATCTCATTCTCATTCCAGGCATACACCACAGAATACCTTTCTTATTCCTCTTTATACGAAAAGGCATAACAGGACGCCTAAGAAAATCAGTTCCAAAGTGGAACTTGTAATGCAGAAAGTGTAGTTATACTTTGGTGGATCATTCACAGAAACTAAGAAGCGTCCTTTTGATGCACTTTTCGTATATAAAAAAAAGAGTGAAAGAAGCATTCGATTGAGTATGAAATGTAAGATGCAGAATCTCTGGACCCAGTGCCTTTTAGTGGCCCCTCTATGTTGGTTGTAGCTGTCCATTATCCAAATTAACAAGTTTTCCCTACCTGGATGTAAGTTTCACCATTTGAGGGAAGTGGAACCACAAAATCCAGCCCAAAATGGCAAAAAATATGCCTCAAACAATCTGCCTTTCCCCTCATGGAAGAGAATGGAATGTGAAAATTCTAAGAATGTGTTATAGTACGTACAACCAAAAAATAAAAATAATGTTTCGAAGAAAGAACACTATACAGAATTTATAACAAGACAATCAACAGGCATCTATAGTTCCAATGAAGATCCTTATTCACACCCGCACACCCCCACCCCCACACCCCCATACCCACACACAGAGAGAGAGAGAGAGAGAGAGAGAGAGAGAGAGAGAGAGAGAGAGAGAGAGAGAGAGAGAGAGAGAAAACACGCAGCTAAGATTATTTATACTTTCATAGCACTGAATATCGTCAGATGACGTGTAGAACAGACGAATGTTGCACGTTTATCAGGGACAGTATACACGCACGGTGCATCCCGTGATCTAAGGAGGCCAAAGACGTGATGGGATGACCAACAATAAATGCAGTGACTTGTTCCAATTGAGATTTCCTTCTCTCTTCACATTCTTCATACATGCAACATCTTTAGCTGTCTGTAGAAGACGTTTTTTTAAATGATTTCCCTTTTCGTCTAGATCCATAAAGTCTTGAAATGTCCAGGATGATTAAAGTACTGCTCCACACCTTAAATACATTCACATGCTTTTTTATCCTCTGCTCTTATTACTCTACGATCACTCGAGATAATGATGTTGGCCTAAGGTCATCATCATACCCAGTGCGAATCGTTTATGGTTTGTCAAAATAAAGTCAACTTCAATTACAATTCCATTTGGTTCTTGATTAGTCGGACGAACTGACAAAATTATTTACAGAATGACTGCGAAAAAGGACATTCTCCCGAAAAATGCTCTTTACTGCTAACTGTTCCACTTCAACAAGAGGGAGACAAAAGACCTAAAAACTACAGATCTATCAGCCTTCTCTCAATAACTTACGAGAGGTAGTCCTTACCAACATTATCAATCGTCTAAAAATTTGATCAGGCAAAGAAACGTGTAGGCTTTGCAAGTCGTCAACGAAACTTCAGATTTTATCAGTAAGATTTTGTGTTGGATTCACAAATTTTGGTAAAGTTTTCAGAAAATCTGTACTGACAGCCCTTGAGAAACAAGGCATGGATTCAACATGTCAGTATACTGAAGAACATACTTTAAAAATATATACAGAGGAATCTAGTTTGTCCCTATTAGGTGGGACGACCAGTCATCCGGAACATCGGAAAATTTGGTTATTCGGAAATTTAGAAAAAAATTACAATGACATTCGTTAAATGGCGTGAAAATACATGTTATGTTTATTTCCAGATTAACAAGAGTTACATTTCTTTACATTATATTTAAGCAGATATAAAGCAGTCAGTTCTGGAAACGGATGTGTGTGTTTATGTGCAGCACAATCACGTGGGTCCTTTCACCAGTAGGAGTTCCACCGAAGCTGTTTCCGCCTGGTGTTCAAACAAAACCGTTATTTTTCCAGCTGCGTTGTTGCTTCTCTATTTGTCATAATGCATTCATACTGACGCCAATATCGTACGCTAATCCGTCGTCGCTATCATTACCTGCAGACGAACGAATGGCGATAATTTCGTCACAGAAATCATACCGTAACTAGTTCATCTAACTGTCAATGTGTACGACCACTTTCTCTTTTATGTCATTTATATGAGCAGCAAACAGGGGAAAGTACTGTCCAGGTCAATATTAGTTTGTTAGCCGACACCAAGATCCTTGTATGGCTGTTGGCTAAATTTAAATTTAATGACTCTTCGTAGATTGATGCCCCTATTACTTCTGGAATATCAAGTAATGCACAGTTACTACACTAAAACTAAAAACAAAAACAAAAAACAAAAAGTTCCAGATTAATATCGTCCGGATACACAAGGCTCCAGCGTACGTCAATGCTGCAACTTCCACTGGTCTTCACAAGATAATGAGATATTCAAAATTGAAAGAATTCACGCAATTTTTAATTGCGCATCACAAAAACTATTCTCAGCAGACGTAGAGAAAATCTTTAGATTCACAAACCTGGAAAATAATCATTTCTGATTTACGGATGACATCGGAATATGTATCTCTACATAAGATAAATGCAACAGCAAATGGAAGAATTTAAGAGAGCTCGTTTGAAAGTAGAACTGAAAACCTGAATTTTCTTTCATTAATTTTGAAACAAATTTCAGTTTCATATTTTTGAAAGTTCTTCTAGGTGTGAAAACATGCAGTACAATTTTCAGTTTCGTAATGCAGCGCCTCACGCTTCCTGAACGCTTAGGAATCATTTTAAAAATTTACCATATTTGCAGTTCAGTTTTGCGAGCTCATTTCCTCCCTCCCCCCCCCCCCCCCCCTCTCTCTCTCTCTCTCTCTCTCTCTCTCTCTCTCTCTCTCTCTCTCTCTCTCTCTCTCTCTCTCTGGCTACATCAAAGACCACGCCTATACTGACAAGCCACAAATTTTGTAACATTTGGAGGCGGAGGCGAACAGCCGTCGTGCTATTGCAGACGTAAACCACTAATGCCGGACAGAGCGAGTACTAATTGGGGTCGTCATGTGCGTCAGTGTGTTCAAGGCTGTGGTCGATATCGGAACGATATTTTATTTAGAGCCCAACTGCAACGTCTTTGCTTCAAAATAAGGTACTATTTACTTTGATAAGTTGGGTGGTTTACTTTTTTAAATTTTAAAACGTGTAACTTTTAATGAAAGACCATTTGTTGCAATAATAGATTAGATATATCATCCTCATATCGAAATGAAAATGCTACGAATTAATAATGAAGTCTTACGACCGGCTGATGAGTTTTAGTATTTAGCACAGCTGAAGACAAAGACTGAATTGAGAGGAAAAGAAAAGTAAGAACGGCCTTTCGGTAAACAGTTTTGGCAACTAAGCTTCTAGTGTGTGAGAAACGGAAAATTTGCAGTCAGTGAATATTAGCAGTTTCGACTTACAGTAGTGGGAGTTGCGAAAGCCGTAAAGTAACTGTTCAGCGAGCAGCAGAGAGATGTGTGTGTAGAGAATTACTAGATAAACCAACATATGGATCAGGTAACAGGTTGCATTTCTAGAGGTATTATTACCTTAACAAAGAAGAAATTTACGGTGGGCTACGTACAGCGAGGTGAATGGATAGTAGATGGAGGCTGAAAGTATTTTGCAGGACCATTTGCAAGTCGTGAACGAGAATATAGGGGAGAGTAGTGAATATGGAAACTACTTTGTACGTAATTCATAAATTTTGAGAATACTTCTGATTGTTTTCAACCAAACCTGTAGTAACAGTGCTTTATTTCTAAAGCACCAATTCAACCTACATAAATATACCGAAAAATATTTAAGTACATCACGTCCTTTAAACTCCAACCCCTTAATGAGGAATCCAGAATCGATACGACAGAGATTACTTTTAACCCAACTATTCTTTGTGGTTCTACACTACATTTTGTGATTTTTAACATGTAAAAAAGAATGAAGGTGGTTAGTATACACCCGAGGCGTCCACACTTCCTTTAGATCACGTACTGTTTGCAAGAGCTTAGTAGATCAAGACTGAGTTACTGTTCATAAGTCAGATTTGAGTGAAAAATCTAATGCAGTGAATGAATTGGAATTTAGCGAGACATGAAGCCAAGTGAAAATACGGTAAACTAACCAACGAACGCCGTATCGCATGAGAGTTTATGCTTTAACGTCCCGTCTACGACGAGCTCATTAGGGACGGAGCGCAAGCTCACAGTGGGACGGAAATCACCTGAGTCCTTTTTAAAGGAACCATCCCGGCATTTGCTTCTCAAGCGATTTACGAAAAACATAGGAAACCATAAAGAAGATGACCTGACAGGAATTTGAACCTTCTCCACACACACACACACACACACACACACACACACACACACACACACACACACAAGTCAGGTCATGCCAAACACTGCAACCTGAAAAGAAAAAATTAGAGCGAAAAACTCTTCCATTTCGAACTCAATACAACAAACGGTTCTGTATGTCACTGTACTGTGTTTGTTGGACGTCCCAAAAATAATTACACACGAAAGAACGCATTTCAATGCCTATACTTTGGGCAGAATAGGCTCACTGCTGTTCTCTGCACTTTGGATACGACAGATGGTGATGCTGAATGAAAGGTTACGCCTGTCTCCATTGTTCCTTTTCCGGGTACTTCCTGCTTGACGGTAGCAACATGACAAAGTCACTAGCACAAAATAGTACAGAAATCTGATGACAAGAGTAAACAAGAGTAAACAATGAAGTGTAGGAAACTACGAAATCGAGGAGTCTGTAGAATCCTGGTTACTACGAACGAACATTGTTACTAAGCGACAGCTATACGAATTTTTCCGAGTTAACTGCCCATACTGTTCTGTTCCTCACGTCCTCCATTATATGGTGATCCACCTATCTCTTTGATCCATGAAATCAACTCCCACCATAGCACTGTTAGTGGAATCCACCGAAATGCCACTGAATCAACCGAAATGCTACTACAGATTAGAAGACATGTCAGATACATTTCTCCTCAGTACGTTTTCAATATCTGGTTTTAAATACGTAAAGGTAGCGTTTAAATTCTCCGGGCTAAAACAAACAACTCACAGACTAAACACGAACCTATCTCCGCTGCTAGTAAGAAGTTACGAGAAATGGCGAACCCTTTTACCATTAGTCCTACGGGTCAGCTTATCCTGCTTTCACTATCCGTTTTATATGCTCTTTAATGCACCCCCAATGTCATACCCACCCACCACACGATTTAAGAAAAGAAAACGGACACCAATAAAGGAATAAAACAGAAAACAGAGTGGCGTAAGCCTCCTTCGGTCCCTCTAATGCCATCTACGAAAAGACTGCACTTCCTGCTGAAACTTCAATCTACATTGCGGGATTACTGGCCAGAAGGGAGTGCATTTATTATGGCGTACAAACGTTCAAGCTCCTATTGGTACTTAGAAGGGTCCCAAAGCGCTGTACAGAAATTACAAAAGCCAATATTCGACTAGCAGACTAATAGATGTATTACGGATATACTGAAGGTCATAACAGTAGCAAGAAAAAACGACAGACATCCACTTGCTACGGTTAAAAGGGTATCGTGAAATTTTACGTAACGAAATAGTCTATCACACAGCGAAGACGAACATTACTGAAGTAGAATTCCGTCTAACACCACTCTATGATCTGCGATTCAGTAAGTTGCTTACTGCGACTGGAATTGTGAACAGGATGTGTTCCAGTAACATAAGGGCAGACACCAAGGGGCCGTACAACTGGCTATCTCTCCTCAACCATGATTGGACTATGTGGAGCTTAATAGACGTCATGTGGCTTCCATCATTCGAGCGCGGATGTTAACCCACACATTCAGATCGATTGAAACGTCTAGATTCTGAACACTGCGATGAGAGAGACCTGGCTAATCTAATTTATGTAACACTGGATTTTCAATAAACACAAAGATGCACAAGAAGTACTGTACAGGAATGTGGTTCCAAGGGTTTCCCTGTCTACGGATCTAACAACCTTATTCTACGAATTCGATGCAAATAAGTACAATAATAAAGCGAAATATTTAAAGGACGTTGATGTACAGATTTACACTAAAGCTGGAAAGGATTCTTATGGAATCAGCCCAGTTAGAAAACGTTGAAACTGTTTCTTTTAAATAAAAACTCAATACATTCTTCCATTCTTAACTTTGTATTGTTGTAACTAGAGCTGGCTGTATGGTATGCGTTGGCCAACACCGTAGTAAATATATATTAAATATTTTGACGTAATACCAGAGTCAACCATCGTCATTTACTTCGTGAGACGCCAAAAATAAAATTCTCCAAGCGTGGGGTCGGCGAACTGTGAGAGAGGGTGGGACGGGGCGGAGGGAGGGGTTGGAATCAATGGATAAGGGGGGAGGCAAATGGAGAAGGTCGGGGAAAGAAGGAGAAACTTGGCGGTGGTAGCTTTAAGTAGTATGTTGTTCTATGGAATGTTAAGAACGGCCACGCGCAAAGATCTTGCGAGAGTGTTCTACTGTTTGTTACGTAAGTACTTCCGCATTATTTGGCTTGTGGAGTAAGATCTAAACATGACCTATGTTTTAATTATTTCCATAAAAATATTGCGGAAGATGAAATGTATTGTGTGTGAAGCCCGTAAATGGTGCCAGTGTCTTGACTACCGAACAACATAGGGACTCCGACTCATTCTGTAGAACCACTTCACGTTTCATCGAATCCTAATGGAAATATTTCGTCTTTGAATAACAGAACCACTGATATTGTTCCTTTAGACTGGTTGTTGAAACTGAACTACTGCAACTTCAGGAAGCTATCCTTAATGTAAAAGTTATAAAATCGGTTTTGAAAACGATATAAGCCACTTCAGAGGAAGCCACTTCTTCCCCTGTGGTTGACGACACCATTCATTAAATAGTTCGTTAACATTTACAATATTTCAAATCGACAAAGTTTCTGAGTGTTAAAGCGTCTAAAAAATTAATATTTTTCATTAATAACTATTAATACAACAGTGAATAGCTTTAATTTTCGTTGCTGGAAAAAAATTCGGCATCTTATCTCTTTCTCGGTACATTTTACTAACTCCTATGTCATGAAAAATCCTCTTTACTGAAAATCTATTAATGTCCTTTGGAAGAATAAGGGCTGACTGAAAAATCGGATCATTAATCAAACAATAACACGTAAGATATTAAAAAACTGAACTCTCCCAAACTGGGCTTCACTAACAAACTTCGGTGAAAATTCAGCCAATTGACAAAAGTGGCAAACGGTGCTCTCGTTCAGTTTATGTCCCACATCAATCAAATCCCTAGAGATCCACCATCCGTTGAACTTTCTACTGTCACTTTTTCAGTTGAAATTTTTAACTTATGACAACCCTTAAAAAACTGGTTCCTGTAGTTAACAGCTGAGACGTCTGGCACGAATCATAAGTCTATCTTTGTTTCGGGGAAAGTGTTCCCTGCTCCATATCTCATTCAAAAAACAGACTTGTAGTGACAATATGATAAAATCGCGGTCTTTATTGTCAATATTAGAAACTGCCTAAAAACTAATACAGAAGTACAAACAAACTGTCTTGTGTAAAACATGTACACTGTACTCACGCTTTCTACCACCTTTCACGTCCAAGTGATCTGACACAGGAACCAAGAGTACTAATAAATACCGTAAATAAAGTACCAACTGAAATGATTAGCGCTGGAGAGAACGTATAATATTACAAGAGGGAGACTTTATATTTCTAGACGATACACCTGAAATATTACTGGAAGATGGGCCTCGGAAAAGTCTGATTCTCCATTCTGTAAGAGCACTTATTTGTAGAAGTCCTAAGTAACAGTGATAAGCACTGTAGACTGTTCGTTGTTGAGAACTGCATACAATTTATCCCGAAAGGTTTCTAAACAACAAGCAACAGCTTTCTGGAGTGGCGTATGCTACGGAGCGTACTGAGGAACTATTTATTCTTACATAACTGGTAGTAATAACCGTTACGCTGAGTATGTTAGTAATGTTAGTATTGCTATTACTCATCCTTCTGCAGTATCACATTAACATCCGATCCAATAGAGTAATGAGGATAACGCGGTGAAATCAAAATAACCTAAGCTTCATCTACGAAGTAACAAGAGAACATTTAATCGATGCAATGAAGCTTACCTCTTGCAGCAAACGTCACTTTGTAGTTTTTTCATTCACCGCAGAATTCTAAGTGCGAATGAACATACATAGTAATCTATTTTAATTTCGACTACAATATCGTTGGCAACATCGATACCTCTAATCCTACATTATTCTATCTCTGCACCAAAGAAAAAACTTACTTTCAGAAACCACTTTTCGTTGACGTGAAACTTCTCCGTTTCTTCCTTGAGTTCCGTTGTGTGTGAATAATTTCTCAAGAAAAGACGTGTATCGTGGATGTAAGACGGCAACATTATTACGCATTCATTTACGGCGCAAGCGTTTGGTTTTTACAGGGGAGAATAAAACGAGTAATTTTACCCCTCTCAGTTACAAACGCGGAAGAAAAAAAAAATATCGCAAAAGTTCACGAGCTTACGAAGAACTTGTGGGTATGGGAACTTGCCTCATGTTACAAAAACATTTTTAAACATCCGTAATATCTAAGTGCTGCAGCATGTCCATGACGGTCAGAACCACAAAGTTTTTCTCCTTTTATGATAGCACCTTCGTTAGCATTTCGCATCACAAATGATATTATGGTGTCAGTTAGTGGAGACAGAAAATTATTTTTTTATTCTGCTGCTTCGTCTTGATACGTTGCTGGTTTAGGAAGAACGAAATTCATAAAGAAGTGAGGGAGGGAAATGTTTATTGTAAGAGAATACTAACGTCCCAGTTAAATGATTATGGGAAAGTTAGAAAATGTAAATATGAACTAGGAATGCACATCGGATGCACTAATGTGTCTTGCGTGTTGTAACTAACCATTTTGCTTGATAAAATACCTTCGAAATCCCACATTCCGTTTAAATAATCAAGAAAACAAGAGCAAATGAGTAAGAGGGCATTTAATGCAAACTACATAAGATTTCTAATAACGCAGAGGTCGGGGGGGGGGGGATATCTATAAAACTACAGTTATACTACGCCCACAAGACGACCAGGTAAACATATGTTAAAGTGTGCTGAACGCATGTTTCGGGTAGGTGTGAATGACTCCGCTTCCACCAGATGGCGGTAGTTAATGAGGCGTTTCCCTTTTGGCAGGACAATACCTTACGTTCTGCGCAATAACCGAAGGTTCTCGAGCGTGGAGTCACGCACCAGTTAACAGTGCGGAAATGCACGGCCGGTTGCAAAAATGACTGATGATCGCAAGGCGGTCCAGATGACGCGCAACAACAGAAAAATTTAATGATTTAGAGGACTGGCACATTTCGATTGCGCGTAATACAGGGCATATCGGCTTGACACATTTCAGAGTTTAATCTTTGTTGCCTCATCGATACGCAAGAATTACACCCACCCGCCCCGGAATCCTCTGGAGTAACGGTTCGCAAAAGTAACTAGCAACTTGTGGGAAGCATGAAATGAAATATACGTATATCGTCCAAAAAATGCACTCACATGGATACACTGCAACCTTTCACGAACTGTAGATTTCTTTTATCCGTTAACTATTATGATGAAGTAGACATGCTTAAGTTTCGCTTCATGGAATAAACATACGTACTACCGCAGTTTAAGCTGGTAGGAAGAATGCTGCGGAAACAATTCTAATTACGAAGGGCTGCCATTGAGAATGACATACGCAGCGAAAAAGCAAGAACGGCTTGTTACAATGTATGAAGTGATAAAGATGACGTTGCTACATGTGTAACTACAGAGAAGTCTAAGTTATTTACAGCTTAGTGAAACTACAAAATAAGGACTAGAGTACCCATCCCCACACATGAAATAATGCAATACACGAGAAGTAGACAAGTTAACACTTTACTGACTTCCACAGAACAAGAAAAAACCAATTTTTTTCGAGTCAAAAAGCTTTGGTTAGTGTTTGACAGCCCTCCCCTGTGTTGACATACATAGTGTAGCCCTAGGTCTACGTTAGGTTGAGGCCGACTTTTTTTTTTGTGAAATTGTTAAGCCAATGAGTCTGAGTAGAAAATAAATACTTTAGCAACGGATTAACCTATAACGTAGACCGATGTGTACGTTTAAGTCATATGTACCTAACTTTCCGTCAAAATTCGAAGTGAATTCAGAAAAGCTACACTACCAATCTCTGAAGAGTAGTTTGGTGCATGTGATGTACATTTATCTTGCATGAATTACGAAAAAAGCGAGAGGGGGGGGGGGGGGTGTTTACGAACCTTCGTACGCTTTAACTTAAAATTCACTACTGTCTCATAGGAGGAATATACACAACGAACGCGAACTACGACGTTCTACCTCGTTCCCACATTGCGCTACGCGGTAAGTGGGCTACAACATACAGGAATACCAAGCAAAGCAGAGCAAGTACCTACCTCAACAGCCATTTTACGGTCGGTGCCGCTTCTTTGGTGATCGGATCCAGGGAAACAAATTGATAGTGTTTAGAGCGTCGCAGAGGCAACCGCGCGCGGCAAAACGTGGGGTCGACACGTGTTGCACTGCGCTGCCCGCAGACGGCTGGAGCCCACCTCTACTCACTGCCCTAACGGCTGCCACAGCTGACGGGTCGGAGTGAAATGGGGTATGAAGACTGCCCACTGCGAACGCGCCATAGCGGTGCTTGGCACGCCCTCCTGTTCACCTCACTCTCAATGCTCATATCGGTGCACCCGCACTGCGATCCGTCGCTAGGTCGTGCAATCTGTCCGCAGATCGCACAGAGCAATCTGATTAACGGCATGCAACGTGTAACAATATGGTTCCCTAGTTGAAATTCGTCTGCCTATAAATAGGCGCGGTGGTGTAATTGTTTTGATTTCGCTGTGGCGACGAAGACTAAGAACTTTACATCATCTATACTTCTTCAGGGAGAACAAACCACTCTTAAAAGTGAATTCATGATTGTCTTTTTTTTTAAGACGGAATCCAAGTATAAAAAAAACTGACAACCCGAAATTTAGCATTTTGAAGATTCTGCTGTTGAAATTCATGGAATGTTCACAGCAACGGTCACGATATGGAAGGCGGCTCCTGGTGACTGAGTTGTTTATGACGGAAGTAGACGCTATGTTAAAGCCTTTAACTTCTTTACAGTAACATAACATTACGTGGATATTTTAATTTAAATGTTTAGGGCACAACTATTATACAGCTTAAAGGTTGTCATTTCATATAATCTCTCTCTCATACAACTTGCAACAAGAGTTATAGTAACCAGTACATCAACATTTCAGAAACATCGCGTCAATATTTGCAGTTACAATACAAGAACAAAAACTGAAAGAAGTAGTGAATTGACGATTTTAGAAAATACTTGCGAAATACTGATAGGAAAAATGTGCACAATAAACACTGTGTCAATGAAAAATGAACTGTTTAGAAATGTTTTTTCTTGGAAAATGTAGGCTGTGTTACGGAATACAAGTTTATTAAATGAAAATTCCTGTTTCTTTACATTTTTTAGTGATTAACTGGCACTGCTGCACCAGTTCATTTTCCACAGCATACCCTCCCGACGGTGGCGTCCCAAACACTGGTGGACTGCCAGGTAAATCGCTTGTGACGGGGGCGAAGCAAGTGACCGATTGCTTGCGATATTGCCAGCGATGCGTCGCTCGTGTACGTGTGGCACGAGCAACGAAAGTTCAGCCGAAATCAACCGATTAAATAAGGCGCGAACGTAAACATTACTAAATGCTCCAGGTCAGTCTGTTACCAAACTCTTTATTAGGCATTCACATTCGTTGGCTTCGCCAATTCACAAATTATCACCTCGGCCCTCTCCCTCCCCCCACTCCCCACCCATCTCTCTCTCTCTCTCTCTCTCTCTCTCTCTCTCTCTCTCTCTCTCTCTCTCTCTCTCTGTGTGTGTGTGTGTGTGTGTGTGTGTGTGTGTGTGTGTGTGTGTGTGTGTGTGTGTGTGTGTGTGTGTGTGTCCTGCCACATTAAGTTCCGACTAATTTTCCATCTATTTCAGAGAGCGCGAAATACGGTAATAAAGTTACAGGAAGCATCCGATTATCATGGCTCACGAATGGGACTGCACGAACAGCCTGTATCATCTGGAAATACTATTTAACGTATTTACAAAACATGCTACGCATCACAGCTGAAAGTTCACTGCATTACTTACACTTTATTCGGTGGAAACTGATAAATTATTTACTAAGTTACACTTGAAACACAATGTACTTCGAGCACTAAATCGTTGAGGGTTTTCAAGACGCATCAGGCATCAACTGCAAAAGACTTCTAACAAGGGAACCTCCCCATCGCACCCCCCTCAGATTTAGCTATAAGTTGGCATAGTGGATAGGTCTTGAAAAACGGAACACAGATCAATCGAGAAAACAGGAAGTTGTGTGGAGCTATGAAAAAAATAAGCAAAATATACAAACTGAGTAGTCCATGCGCAAGAAAGGCAACATCAAGGAAAGTGTGAGCTAAGGAGGGCAGTGGTCCTGTAGTTAGCGTGAGCGGCTGCGGAACGGGAGGTCCTTGTTTCAACTCCTCCCTCGAGTGACAATTTTACTTTTTTTTATATTCGCAAAGTTATGATCTGTCCGTTCGTTCATTGACGTCTCTATTCACTGTAACAAGTTTAGTGTCTGTGTTTTGCGACCGCAACGCAAAACCGTGCGATTAGTAGACGAAAGGGCGTGCCTCTCCAATGGGAACTGAAAACATTTGATCGCAAGGTCATAGGTCAACCGATTCCTCCACAGGAAAACACGTCTGATACATTCTATACGACACTGGTGACGGCATGTGCGTCACATGACAGGAATATGTTGTTGACCCACCTAACTTGTACACTTGGCGAATGGGTAAAAAGATTCTTCTACCTTGCCAGATTTAGGTTTTCTTGTGGATGTGATAATCACTCCCAAAAAAGTGATGAAAACATAACGGACGGACAGATAATAATTGTCTGAAAATTGTCTGAATAATTGTCAAGTCTTCCCTCACTCGGGGGAAGACTTGAACCAAGGACCTCTCATTCCGCAGCCGGTCACGCTAACCACGGGACCACGGCGCTCCTTAGCCCACACTGTCGTAGATGTTGCCTATGTTACGCATGGACTACTCAGTTTGTATATTTTGCTTACCTTTTCCCCACACAACTTCTTCCTGGTTTCTCGATTGATCTGTGTTCCGTTTTTCAAGGCCTATCCACTGTGCCAACTTATAACTAAATCTGAGGGGGATGCGATGCGGAGGTTCCCTTGTAATGCACCGTGTTTCGTATTACTTGCGGCAACAATTCTCCAATTGTTCTTCTGTTCGTTCCCTTTATTTTCAGACAACGGTTCTCGCAATCCCATGTTAAAAGTTTAACACAGTAACTCTATTCGCAACACACTTTGCAGGCAGTATCCACAGATACCACTGAATTGTACGCGCAAAATTATATCACAGTACGTCACACAGCTCTCGAGATATTACGTTACAAACACCGAGATGCGAGAGAAACTACAAAGCCCTCAACCATATAGGTTTTTACATGCTTAATGTCAAATATTTAACAAATTATCTTGCTTGTAAGTTAATCAGACGTTGATGTTTTTTAATACATGTTGGTTCGATTCTTTAAAGCTTAAGGAATCGGACGTGGGGCGTTTAATGGTACCGGCACTTTATTAATCGCGACTCTAATTTGTTGAAACTAAATATTTATAAAAATTTCTACTTAAATATTGTATAAAAATTCCTGCAGCACAGTTTTTATGGTAATTTTTGCATACCATATATTTTACAAACAATGAAAGAGTTCGTCGTTCACAAAAATGATAAGTGTGTATTGCACAGTATAAGTGTGTATTTCCTTACAGAAGACGTACCTGATGAAAGAAAAATTAGGGCATTCAGATACTACATAATAATTACTAGTTTTATTTAGACAGAATTAGGATGGAATATCAAACGATCTTGATCGTTGTTCTGCACACTGAGCTGCGTACCAGGCATACTTGATCAATTTTAATGCACAAATGATCAAAGTTTAACAATAGTGTTACGCTAAAAAACCTGACGTGACAAAAGAGCTATCGGAAATTATATTGTCAGAAAGTTTTCTGAATAATGCTTTATACTGTAGAAAAATTTCTTTATTGATGGGCTAAACCACACTATTAGTTCTGGATGGAATATGTGATAAGATTTCAAAGTGCTCCTAAGATTGGAAACTCACTATCAATGTTCAGAAATCCAAAATTGTGAATTTCACAAAACGAAAAAACATAGTATCCTATAACTAAAACATCAATGATCACCTTTGGAATCAGCCAACTCATACAAATACTTGGGTGTAACACACTGCAGGGATTTGAAATGGAATGATCACATAGTCACGGTCGTGGGTAAGTCAGTTGGTACACTTCGATTTATTGGTACAATACTGAGAAATGGCAATCAGTCTACAAAGGAGATTTCTTACAAATCACTCGTGCGGCCCATTCTAGAATACTGCTCAAGTGTGTGGGACCCGTAACAGATAGGACTAACGGGGTATACTGCGTGTATAGGCTACGGAGAAGGGCAGCACGGATGATCACAGGTTTGTTTAATCCACGGGATAATTACACGGGGATACTTAAGGAACTCAACTAGCAGACAACTGAAAACACCATTTTTCATTAGTTATATGGCAGGTTTTCAGTCATCACCTGATCTGGGGTCATACAACCAAATGCTTCATATTTATTATAGAAATATCCCATTTCTCTAAGTAATCAAATGCGATGGTATAGAAAGCCATTGCCTCTTCCTCAAATTGTTGTTACTGTCGTCTTCAGTCCTGAGACTGGTTTGATGCACCTCTCCATGCTACTCTATCCTGTGCAAGCTTCTTTATCTCCCAGTACCTACTGCAACCTACATCCTTCTGAATCCGCTTAGTGTATTCATATCTTGGTCTCCCTCTACGATTTTTACCCACACGCTGCCCTCCAATGCTAAATTTGTGATCCCTTGATGCCTCAAAACATGTCCTACCAACCGATCCCTTCTTCTAGTCAAGTTCTGCCACAAACTTCTCTTCTCCCCAATCCTATTCAATACCTCCTCATTAGTTACGTGATCTATCCACCTTATCTTCAGTATTCTTCTGTAGCACCACATTTCGAAAGCTTCTATTCTCTTCTTGTCCAAACTATTTATCGTCCATGTTTCACTTCCATACATGGCTACACTCCTTACAAATACTTTCAGAAATGACTTCCTGACACTTAAATCTATACTCGATGTTAACAAATTTCTCTTCTTCAGAAACGCTTTCCTTGCCATTGCCCGTCTACATTTTATATCCTCTCTACTTCGACCATCATCAGTTATTTTGCTCCCCAAATAGCGAAACTCCTTTACTACATTAAGTATCTCATTTCCTAATCTAATTCCCTCAGCATCACCCGACTTAATTCGACTACATTCCATTATCCTCGTTTTGCTTTTGTTGATGTTCATCTTGTATCCTCCTTTCAAGACACTGTCCATTCCATTCAACTGCTCTTCGAAGTCCTTTGCTGTCTCTGACAGAATTACAATGTCATCGGCGAACCTCAAAATTTTCATTTCTTCTCCATGGACTTTAATACCTACTCCGAATTACTGATATGAAACAGCTACAAATCGCCCGCAACGCTTCCTGATCCGTATGTCCTTTCTTGACTAAATACCACTCATTTTTGTATTCATCCAAAAACTAACACCTTCCCTTTCGATCCTTAGGGATTTTCGTAAGGTATGATAAGTTTATTAGGCGGTAAATAGTCAACAATAACACCATAGTCATCGAAGTACACGTTACTATACACTTCACGCCCTGTATTCCAGGAGTGAACGCTTCAAACGTTACTAACTTGCACTCGTTGTACGTATTAAGTTTATGAAGAATCTTCTCATCTGATTGCTATTCAAACGGGAATTGCCCGATTCCTCCGCGTGACCCTGCTCAAATAGTTCCAGCTTCGTACTAGAGAACAAGTCTGGTATTTTCTCGAACGATGACGCTAGATCTAGAAGTTTCCTGCATCATCGATACGGAATATGCAACGCCATCTGTGAGACGATCTTGTCAACACAAACTAGTACCTCCAGGCTTCTTCCATATATACAACCTTCTTTCACGATTCTTGAACCAAGTGGTAGTTATGATTAAGTCATGCTCTGTGCAAAATTCTACCAGGTGGCATCCTCTTTCGTTTCTCAGCCCTAATCCATATTCACCTACTACGTTTCCTTCTCTCCCGAATTCCAGTCACCCATGACTATTAAATTTTCGTCTCCCTTCAATACTTGAATAATTTCTTTTATCTCATCATACATTTCTTCAATTTCTTCCTCATCTGCAGAGCTAGCTGGCATATAAACTTGTACTACTGTGGTAGGCGTGGGCTTCGTGTCTATCTTGGCCACAATAATGTGTTCACTATGCTGTTCGTAGTAGCTTACCCGCGCTCCTACTTTTTTTATTCGTTATTAAACCTACTCCTGCATTACCTCTATTTGATTCTGTATTTAAAACCCTGTATTCACCTGACCAAAAGTCTTGTTCCTCCTGCCACTGAACTTCACTAATTCCCCCTATATCTAACTTTAACCTATCGATTTCGCTTTTTAAGTTTTCTAACCAACCTGACCAATTAAGGGATCTGACATTCCTCGCTCCGATCCGTAGAATGCCAGTTTTCTTTCTCCTGATAACGACGTCCTCTTGAGTAGTCCCCGCCCGGAGATCCGAATGGGGGACTATTTTACCTCCGGAATATTTTACCCAAGAGGACGCCATCATCATTATCCATACAGTAAAGCTGCATGCCCTCGGGAAAAATTACGGCTGTAGTTTCCCCTTGCTTTCAGCCGTTCGCAGTACCACCACAGTAAGGCCGTTTTGGTTAGTGTTACAGGGCCAGATCAGTCAATCCTCCAGACTTTTGCCCCAGAAACTACTGAAAAAATTGCTGCCCCTCTTCAGGAATCACACGTTTGTCTGGCCTCTCAACAGGTACCCCTCCGTTGTGGTTTCACCTACGGTACGGCGCACGGCTATCTGTATCGCTGAGGCACGCAAGCCTGTCCATCAACGGCGAGGCCCATGGTTCATGGGGTGGGGGTGGGGGTGGGGAGAGGGGGGAGCCAGTTATGGAGGAACTGTAGTTTAATATCTACTCTGAAGCACCGTGCAAGCTGTCATTTTTATTTTTCATTGTTAGAGGTGAAAGAAGTGATAAATGACAGGAAATAGACCTACGAGCAAGACGGTCGACGAAACCCCAGCCTTTGGCTGTGTAGCCTAGAACTTGCGCATTAACCCACCGAGGCATCCTGCTGGACAATGCATTAATAAATTATTTATCAAATAGAAGCTGCAGTGAGCGACAAGAGGAAACATTGGTTATCGTGACACAGTTCTATTCAAAAAGTAAACGAAGAAAAATGCTGTGGAATTTTAAATCATTCGTTATTTATGTTACAAACAAACAATTTTTTGCGGAGAGGTATAATCCGACAATCCGCAAATAAAATTTTTTGAATTATAGATTTATTCCATTAATTATGTAGATGTTTATTCGAATAACACCCATCTCTGATATGTAGGGAAAGACCCAGCAACTTATGTTGCTTGAAGAGTCATCGAAAGATGTAGATGTGTTGAGACATTTTCTGTTCGTGTCATATATCAATGACCTAGTAGACAACGTTAATAGTAACGTCAGACTTTCCGCAATTTATGTTGTTGTCTATAATGCAATACAGTTTACAAAAAAGATGCACAAATATTCCAACGGATCTTGACAGGATTACGAAGTGGTGCAAAGATTGGCAATTTGCGTTTGTGCATTTCACAAAACAATTAAAAAACATAGCATCCTATTAGTGAGTGTAACAGTTTTTTGGTATATGAAATGGAGAGATCACATGATGAGTCGTAGGTAAAGCAGATGGCAGACTTAGTTTCAGTGGCCGGATACTGGGAAAATTGAGTCAGTTTACAAATCACACTGCTTACGTAGTACTTAGCCATCAATCCTAGAATACTGATCAACTGTTTGGACCTTCACCAAATATGACCAGAAGGGGATAATGAACCTTTACAGATTAGGGCACCACGAATAGTCACAGGTTTGTTTGCCGCATGAGAGAATGTCACAGATATGCTGAAGGAACTGAAATAGCAGACGCTTGAAGACAGACGCAGACTAACGTGAGAAAGCCTGCTTAACAAGTTTCAAGTACAAACTTTAAGTAATGAACATAGAAGCATACAACCCCCAGCCGCTCTATAAGTGAATGGAATAGGAAAACGCCTTAATAACTGGTGCAACGAAAAGTACCCTCTACCATGCATATTGAAATGGTCTGCAGAGTGTGGATGTAGATACCGAGTGGTTATAATTAAAGTGCAGCTACTCACAGAGATCCAGTGTGGGCTGTAATTATCGTATGGTAGTCTGAGTCTCTGTCGTTGGTGCTGGCAGCTTTTGCCTTGCCCAGCACTGAACTGCCCTGCTGTCATACTGACGCAGGCAAATTTTCAAGAACGGGGCACTACTAAAGACCGTTCGATCGCCATAATATTGACGAGATTTTTTGAATAGTAATTTTTGACAAGTAACGATGGGTATGCCTATGATTTTTTAACATTGTTCACCTGATGATGCGGCTTAAAGCCGCAAACCCGGTGTGTTTCAGTAGACAACAATTTTACGAACTGTGAGCGGAGTTCTTCCTAACACCATAGGTAATGGGCTCGAATTTTAGTGAAAGAACATGTCCAAATATTTGTCTAGCAAAGCGAGTAGCGATGGAAACGTACAATTTCTGATCGACAAAAGCCAAATTTCAGAGTTAAATCCAAAATGTCTCTACAATTTTTCACAGAAAGAAGGCTTCCGACCTTAGTAATTCGTCTGTCAGATGGGGGCGGCAAGCTCTATGGCTCCTTTAATGATACTAAAAGTGAGGGGAGTTGCATTTGCCAGCACCACAGTTGTAACTTAGCCCTTACATTTCCACATACGCCCGTAACAAAGTCCACTGAACTCCACTAGTATTTCTCAGTCCATGCACAAGAGAGAGAAACAATCTACGACAAGACGAAGTGTGCATCGAGTTGTTACTGCAAGTAACTTGAAGGAAAAAACCGATTAAGGCAATTACAAGATTAAAATGGGCTACTGGTTTCAAAATATTTTATTTCGCACCTTAAGGACGACTTCATACACTTCTGATTGGTCGCGCTGCTGCTTAACGAATGACAAAGGTTTCAAGATCAAGACCTGTACTTAACTGGTCATTTTGAAGAAAGGAAGTGTACAATTTATAACAAGCATCCTTGTGTTTCTGTGACCATCATACTGTAACGGTTCTCGTCGATGAACGTAGCTGTGCAGCGCCACCAACCAACGTTCAGTTAAATACTGATGGTTTACAGCTAATGAATCACTCACTATCGGCAATGACACAATAAAACTCAAGAGAATACACTGATGCATAGGCTCCACGATACAAAAGTAATACCTTATATTTGAAGTTCAAGTTTCTTGTGGTGTCGCCGAGGCACAGCCCTTGTATGAATATCAGGAATGATACGGGACGCTTATTAAGTTATGCTGGTTATATTACCAAAGTCAGACTCGTATTTAGAGTGTCACGAATCGAAATAGCAGTATTCGTTGTTTAATCCCACGATCGATCATTTTAACGGAGGTACTGGGCATGTAAAGATATTACTACACTGCTGGCCATTAAAATTGCAACACCACGAAGATGACGTGCTACAGACGCGAAATTTAACCGAAAGGAAGAAGATGCTGTGATATGCAAATGATTAGTTTTTCAGAGCATTCACACAAGGTTGGCGCCGGTGGCGACACCTACAACGGGCTGACAAGAGGAAAGTTTCCAACCGATTTCTCATACACAAACAGCAGTTGACCGGCGTTGCCTGGTGAAACGTTGTCGTGATGCTTCGTGTAAGGAGGAGAAATGCGTACCATCACGTTTCCGACTTTGATAAATGTCGGACTGTAGCCTACGCGATTGCTGTTTATGGGTCGTGACATTGTTGCTCCCGTTGGTCGAGATCCAATGACTGTTACAGAATATGGAATCGGTGGGTTCAGGAAGGTAATACGGAACGCCGTGCTGGATCCCAACGGCCTCGTATCACTAGCAGTCGAGATGACAGAAATCTCATCCGCATGGCTGTAGAGGATCATGCAGCCACGTCTCGATCCCTGAGTCAACAGACGGGGACAACAACCATCTGCACGAACAGTTGGACGACGTTTGCAGCAGCATGGACTAGCAGCTCGGAGACCATGGCTGCGGTTAACCTTGACGCTGCATCACAGACGGGAGCGCCTGCAATGGTGTACTCAACGACGAACCTGGCTGCACGAATGACAAAACGTCATTTTTTCGGATGAATCCAGGTTCTGTTTACAGCATCATGACGGTTCCATCCGTGTTTGGCGACATCGCGGTGAACGCACATTGGAAGCGTGTATTCGTCATCGCAATACTGGCGTATCACCCGGCGTGATGGTATGGGGTGCCAATGGTTACACGTCTCGGTCACCTCTTGTTCGAATTGACGGCACTTTGAACAGTGGACGTTAAATTTCAGATGTGTTACGACCCGTGGCTCTGCCCTTCATTCGATCCCTGCGAAACCCTACATTTCAGCAGAATAATGCACGAACGTATGTTGCAGGTCCTGTACGGGCCTTTCTGGATACAGAAAAAGTTCGACTGCTGCCCTGGCCAGCACATTCTCCAGATCTTTCACCAATTGAAAACGTCTGGTCAATGGTGGCCGAGCAACTGGCTCGTCACAATACGCCAGTCACTACTCTTGATGAACTGTGGTATCGTGTTGAAGCTGCATGGGCAGCTGTACCTGTACACGCCATCCAAGCTATGTTTGACTCAATGCCCAGGCGTATCAGTGCCGTTATTACGGCCAGATGTGGTTGTTCTGGGTACTGATTTCTCAGGATCCATGCACCCAAATTGCGTGAAAATGTAATGACATGTCAGTTCTAGTATAATATATTTGTCCAATGATTACCCGTTTATCATCTGCATTTCTTCTTGGTGTAGCAATTTTAATGGCCAGGAAAGTATTTAAGAGAAAGGGAACGTAATTCAATTGGTATGGTATTTAGATATTTACAAGTTAGGAACCATTCCGGAATGCGCTTGAAATAATTTAGATAAACCACGGAAAGCCTCCGATCAGGATGACCTGATGGAGATTGCAGCCTCCACTCTCTCGACTAGATCAGTCTGTTTAAAACGGCGCATCCTCAAACAGTTTGTCCTTAGTGTATTACATCCTTTTGAAAACCAGTTATTAGTAGGGTAAAAGAGCTAATGCTACAGTGTTCATTCATTTCTCGACACCGATCACCACACACACACACACACACACACACACACACACACACACACACACACACACACGCAATGCATACATTATTTCATAGTGTAAGACTAGAAGATACATTGTGGTCATCAAGACACACATACCAAGCACGTTCAAAAAAAATCCGCAACATTCGTTATTTCGTGCCAATGGTGTGTTGGAGCGAAATGCGGTTCACATCCCTGCAAACGCCTATGTCTAATGTGTAACTGCCGGATGTTTCATTGTTGTTTGTCAGTTAGCTGTTGTTCACTGCTGTATTAAGTAGAACGTTGTGTCGCATAGTTTGCGAATTTCGAGATGGCAGGGTTAGAGGAGTAGCATGTCTGCATTAAGAAACGCTTTACGGACACACACCAAATGATGCAGGATGCCTACGGCGATGAGTGCTTAATCCGTACTCGATGTTACGAATGGTTCACACGATTTAAAAATAACGGGCCGGAAATTAAAGATGACTCTCCTTCAGACGTCCTTCGACATCTACCTACGACGCTCATGACAGGAACGTGAACAAAAGTGTGCGTGCCAATCGAAGACTGACTGACCGACGGATTGCAGAAGAATGTAACTTTTCAGTTGGATCATGTCATGAAATCCTGACACAGCATCTTGGAATGATGGATGTTGCTGCCAGGTTCGTCCCACAGCTCGCGAGTCAAGACCAGAAAGACCTTCGCCTCGCAAACTGTAAACAGCTTTTGGATCGCGCAAATGAGAATGAGGTGTTCCTTCAAAGAATCATTACCGGTAACGAGACCTAAGTTTACGGTTAGGATGTTGAGACCAAGGTCCACTCTTCACAGTGGGTCGGGAAAGGTTCTCCAAGACCAGGAAAAGCTCGTCACGTCAGGTCAAATGTCAAAGCTATGCTAATAGTTTTGACTTCGAAAGATTAGTTCATCATGAATTCGTGCCACAGGGACAAACTGTTAATGGCACTATCGTGCCTCCGAGAAAATGTGAGAAGGAAACGGCCTGAAATGTGGCGAGACAATTCAAGGCTCTTGCAGCACGTAACGCACCCGCACATTCATCCCTGTTGGTGCGTGACTATTGCACAAAAAACAAAATCCCTGTGTTGTCTCATTTTCCGATGGCCCCTTCGGACATATTTTTATTTCCAAAACTGAAACCCCCGTTGAAAGGACGAATATTTGCTACGATAGACGAGATAATAGAAAATTCACAGGCGGCGCTTCGCGCGATCCAGCAAGAGGCGAACCAAGACTGCTTCCGGTTGCGAAAACGGCGTTGGGAGCGGTGTATCAATTGTGGAGGAGAGTATGTCGAAGGAGACCGTGCAGAATAAGTAAAAAATAAGCATAGAAAAAATTGTGGGCAAAGTTCCAGAAAATTCAAGTACAGACCTTGTCGGGTGTATGAACCTGTTTTGATGATTATCTCTATGTTTGAGTCCTATTTCAAATAGGTACCCAACCCACACAGTTATGGTTGGTGATGACCGCTATCTACTGTTGTCATGTTGGCAAAAATACATGTTAAAAGCAAGCGGTAGCATAAAACGTCGTCCGTAATTGTACTGCTTTTCAGAAAATCATTTCGAACAATTAGTTCAGG
The DNA here is from genome assembly GCF_023897955.1 of Schistocerca gregaria. Taxonomy (NCBI): domain Eukaryota; kingdom Metazoa; phylum Arthropoda; class Insecta; order Orthoptera; family Acrididae; genus Schistocerca; species Schistocerca gregaria. The sequence goes on from NC_064920.1 coordinate 1,016,647,585, forward strand.
AGTCCACTCGAAGTGTAAATAATTGCGAAAACGTACTTGACTTCTTAGCAACGAATAACTGTGAGTAAACAGGGAGCATCACAGCGGATACAGGATTAGTGACCAAAGAGTGAATACTGTAACATCGAAACCCACAAAAAATAAACGCGAAGTACATCTATTTAAAAGAGGAAATATAAATTCGCTTGACGCCTTTCGAAGAGACAGTTTCGACTCCTTCCGATCTGAGTACATATGCGTAGATCAGCTGTAGTTTGAATTAAAAAAAAGGGGTATCGACGGCAATTAAGAGATATATACCACATAAATTAATAAGAGGTGATACTGATCCCCCATGGTACCCAAACAGGTCAGAGCGCTGTTGCAACACGGAAAAAAAAGCACGCCAAATTCAGAAGAATGCAAAATCCTCAAGATTGGCCAAGTTTTATACAAGCTGGAAAATTAGCCGGGACTTCAATGCGAGATGTATTTAACAGTTTCCACAACGAAACTGTGCCTCGAAAGGTGGTAGAGAACCTAAAGAAACTTTGGTCATATGTGAAGTACACCAGTGGCAAGACGCAATCAGTACCTTCTCTGTGCGATAATAATGGTGGTGATATTGATTACAGCAACGCTACGAAGTTAATACTCCAGAATTCGAATTTAGAACAACTGCCAAAATGAGTAACTTCGAAGTAGATATCATCGCTGTAGCGAAGCAGCTTAAATCACTTAAAAAAGGCAAAGCTTTCGATCCAGACTGTATACCAGTAAGGTTACTTTCGGAGGACGCTGATACAATATTCCGTACATAATAATCATAGACAACCAATCGCTCTGCGAAAGATCCGTATCTAAGGACTGGAAAACACCACAAGCCACATCGATACCCAAGAAAGGAAATAGGAGTAATCCCCTGAATTTCAGACCCCTATCACGAACGTCGATTTGCAGTAGGATTATGGAAAATATACTGTGTTCGAACGTTATGAATTACCTCGAAGAAAGCGATTTATTGAGATACAGTCAGCACGGATTCATAAAGCACAATTAGCTCTTTATTCTTACGAAGTAATGAGTGCTATAGACTGGGGATGTCGTCTAATTGATTCCATATTTTTATATTTTCAGAAGGCTTTAGACACCGTTCTTCACAAACGTCTTCGTATCAAATGGCGTGACTGCGGAGTAAACGCCTCAACTGTGTGAATGGGTACGTGATTTCCTGTCAGAAAGGTCACATTTCGTAGAAATGAAAGCAAAGTCATCGAGTAAAACAGAAGTAGTATCTGGCGTCCTCCAAGGCAGTGTTATAGGCTCTTTCTATTCCTGGTTTACATGTATGACGTAGGAGAGAATCGGATCAGCCCTCTTAAGACAGTTTGCAGATGATGTAGTCATTTATCGTCTTGTAAAGTTATCAGATGAGCGAAACCGATTGCAAAATAAATTAGACAAGATATATGTGGCAACTGACTCAATTGTCAGAACATTTAGAAAGTGCAACAGGCCTGCCAAAGAGATTGCTTACACTACGCTGGTCCGCCCTCTTCTGTAATATTCCGTAGATCTGTATTCTGTAGATCCGCATCAGATGCTACTGACGGACAGGACCGACAAAGTTAAAAAAAGAGCAGTTCGTGTTGCATTATCGCGAAATACGGGAGAGTGAGCCATGGATATGATACGTGAATTGGGGTGGCAATCGTTGAAACAAATGCGGCAGGATCATCTCGTGAAATTTCAGTCAGCAACTTTCTCCTCTGATTGCGAAAATATTCTGCTGGCGACCACCTACATAGGGAGCAGTGATCAACATAATAAATTAAGAGAAATCAGAGCCCGCACTGAAAGATTTAAATGCTAGTTTTTCCCGCACGCCACTCGGGAGTGGAACGGCAGAGAAATACGAGTAACTTGAGGGTGGTTCGATGAACCTCTGCCAGGTACTTGACCCTGAATTACAGACGTAGATGTCCACGGCAACTGGCACAATATCGGTGTTGGGCTGCTTCTAGTGCTTCGTGGATATTGTTTGGCTGAGATCTATAGAAGTTCCCGTGCACATATTCCCTGTAGTCTCTTCAGAGCTGACACTAACACGTTGTCGCGAATCACGCAGCTTGCAAAGTACTGCTTTGGCTACGTTACAATGAAGATGTCAGAAGAGTCGCGGCGTTGTAGCTGCCCACCAGCATGCAAGAGCGGCCGCGGGCAGCATTTGACGATGCCGCGCTCTAGATCGATACAGTTCACACAATGGCTACTCGCCAAAAGGTTCGTTGCGACGGAACCTTCTCACGAAATTCCAGTCACAAGCTCTCTCTCCTCCGAATGCGAAAATATTTCGTTGACACCGACCTACATAGGGAGGAACGATCACCACGCTAAAATAAGGGAAATCAGAGCTCGTACGGAAAGATATAGGTGTTCATTCTTTCCACGCGCTATACGAATTTGGAATAATAGAGAATTGTGAAGGTGGTTCGATGAATCCTCTGCCAGGCATTTAAAATGTGATTTGCAGAGTATCCATGTACGTGTAGATAAAAGCAGATTCTAATAGACGATGCAGTTCTCGTTAGTACGTTAACACCCAGCCAGCTAAGAGGCAACAGGCTTAGAAACATTGTTTGTCTGCTAAGCTGAGCGAGTGAACTCAGGATAGGCCTGATATCGTGAAGTACTCGCCGGCCTGTCTTTCTCATGGGCTCGTATCGGCCACAGAATCCTCCCGCGAGGAAGGTATTCACAACGTTATCAGTTCACCAGTCTGAACAGGGCAAAAGGTGTAATGAGCTAAAGGTACACATTCAAAGACATCTGTAAATTCTGAAATCTAAGATCCCCCCTCCCCGGGGAGGGAAGGGGATCTGCTATTGACCTCTACCATTATGATCAAGCAACATGCCGCTATGGTTGTGGCATTGGATTCGCATAGGGGAGGAGCGGTTCAAATCCCCCTGTAGGTCATCCCAATTTATGTTTTCTTTGCTTTCCATAAGGTCACATCAGGAGCACATTAGGACAATACCTTTGCAAAATCCACGGGAGATTTCCCGCCTCCACGCCCGTCCAATCTAAGCTTCAGCTCGGTGTGTACAGCCTCTTCGTCGACGGGACGTACAACCCTAATACTGTTTGTATCCTTCCTTCTTTTTACCATTACCTGACCTTAAATAACAACTCCAGTTACGCAACAATTCTAAATCTATTCGAGTGCGCACCACCATATATTCTGGTTGTATTAGGTTGGTGCATAAGTTGGCAGCATTTTTGTTGTGAATGTTGGTATTCTGGTTCCTATGGGATTATTTATCGATTGTCATTTTTTATTTGCGGTTCACTGTTGCTATTTGAGTTTACATACTGTCTTCTGTCATTTGGAGATAGTGAGTGGAGCAGTGAACGCTAGTAAATGGAATGCTCGGTGGAGGTGTCGGAACTTTTCTAACATATTCTTCTGTTTCAGTTCAATATAGGGGTGACAGCATCGGAGGCAGCCAGAGACATTTGCACCGTTTATAGAAATAATGCAATTGGACAGAGCTTGGCAAGGAAATGGTTTTCTTGTTTTACGGAGGATAGTTTTGAGATTAGCGACCCTCCACGTTCAGGAAGACCTTCGGGATTTGATGGAGATCGTTAAAACGCATTAGTGTACAATGATCCACACCAGTGTACTCGAGAACTGGTAACCGGGGTGAACTGTAATCACGCCACCATCGTGCGACATTTGCATACAGTGGGGAAGGTTAAAAAATCGGCTGTTTGGATACCAGATCCTCTAAGCTAAAAACCACAAATATTAGCGGATGGAAATTTGTTCGCCTCTGCTTGCTCATCATCAACTGGCTCGTGAACAACGCCGCCTATTCCCATCTAGTACCGTTAATGGCGACGAGAAATAGTGTATTTATGCTAACATAAGGAAAAGACAGGTATGGTTATTCGCAAACAACAACTTCCCATGCAAAGATCTGCGCGAATCCACAAAAGATAACGTTATGCATCCGGTGGGATAGCGATGGTGTGGTGTATTACCAATTGCTTCCCGGAGGCGTAACAATCACTGCTGATATTTATTGTCAATAAATGAGACGTCTTGCAGACGCAGGCCGAGAACAACAACCAGCAAGCCTGCGTAAAATGATGCCGCTCCACGATAACGTCGCATTCTGCTAGACTAACAAAAAAAGCCATACAGGAGTTGTGTTGGGAAGTTACTCCGCACCCACCTTACTCACCCTATCTTACGCCCTCAGAGTTTGACCTTTTCTGCTCTCTATCGAACAACCTTCAAGAAAGTTCCTTTCTGGATAAAAATGCTTTCGACGTGTTTTCACCTCAAAATCATGTAATTACTACAGTCGCGGAATCTAAAAGTTACGCCAGCGTTGGCAGACAGTTGTAAATAGTGAAAGAGAATATATTGCTGACAACTACAGTCTTATGTATATGGAAAAACGCTACGAAATTACGCACACATTATAATTGTTCAACACTTCGCCATGTTTTCACGACAGAGTGGTAACATGGAATAACTCTCCTACAGTCGACACCATCGTACACAAAATGGCTCTGAGCACTATGGGACTTAACTTCGGAGGTCATCAGCCCCCTAGAACTCAGAACTGCTTAAACCTAAGGACATCACACACATCCATGCCTGAGGCAGGATTCGAATCTGCGACCGTAGCGGTCGCGCGGATCCACACTGTAGCTCGGCCACCCCGGCCGGTCCATCGTACACAGCTCAAGATTTTGTACAGTTTTATGTAATTACACTACTTAATGCAAATTATCTTTCAGGGTGCAGTTATACCAGAGTTAATTTTGTTTCGATGTTCAACGCAGTTATTGTGCAGCATTAAATGTAGTAAACCATTGCACGGAATTTTAAAGTGTTTGGAGAGGTAAAAGGCACAGCATATACTTTCCGTATGGTCGATTTTAGTTGCCACTAGAAATTTCAAAAAATTACTTTCAAACGAATAAAATTCATGAAGTAAGACGATTCGTTATGGTTTTTAAATAAAGGAAATATTCAGCACCAAACAAGGTTTGAACACAGAACCTTTTGCCTAACAGCCAAACACCTTAACCATTACGCTAACGCAGCTCGTCATTCATTGGCATTCCTGGAGGACTTTAAAGTGTCATGCAAAATACTGACAAACACTGTTGGTATGCGTATGAATAACGTTTCCTCCAAGTACAATAGGAAATAAACAATTACTGCTGTTCTTTATTGCGAAAAAGCGGTTAGTGAGAATGAATTTCCTTGCTATCGCCTGAATTAGTAGGCTTATTGCTTGTTTGGTGTAAGTAATTATTAGAATATGAAGCAATTGGTATAAAGAATGTTTTTCCAAACTTTCTTTTATAGAAAGTCTGCTATCAAGCCTTTGCATTTGTTCAATTCCTTTAATCATTAGTGAACGTTTCTAAAACTGAAGACACTTGTCCATGCTCTGGCAACGTCGTTCTCTGTTCATTGACTGGCTGTGTTTTGTGACGTCAGATGCGCAGAACGAACCTAAACTCGGCGACCGTCGTAAATGACGCGCACTTTAGTTCACCCTCGAAGTCGCTTATCTCTCCCAGCCGACCCATCCTGCTGTTGCTACTTCTCTATTCACAACATAACATCCGCTGCCATCTTTTTCAACTGAGGGTCTGCCTCTCGTGACATCTTGTGGTCAGTTACGCGTTGCGGATACTTTTAATCTGAGCGTGTATTAGACGTAAATAGTGGAATGAATGAAGCATATAAGTGATTGATTACCCCTGGCGCCGATTATGGTCGTTTGCGAGCGCGGCGTCAACCAGGAGAGCGACAGCTACCGGAGTGTATCAGGTAGTGGAATAAAACTCCATTTCCAGACGTCATGGTGTGAGGAAACATAACCTACAACGACAGTACTCCTATTGTGTTTATTGGGGGAACAATGACCATCAAACAACATATTCCGTTACCGTTCCTGCAATGTCAGGGTAAATGCTTTTCCAGCAACTAAATGCGCGGTGCACACACTTATTGCGATATCCAACATTCTCTCCAGCATGTTCGTCAACTTCCTTGACCAGTGTGATCATCGAATCTCTCACCAATGGAGCATACGTGGGAGACGACCGGGGCTCTTTTAGTCTGCATCACCGGCAACGGGAACATTTCTTCACCATTATCTACGTCTCTCTAACATGACACCCGACGCCAGCATGACAATCTTCTGGCCAGGTTTGCAGATTAACTATCTACGAGACTGGATTTGTTGTCCTAGACAAAATGTCCAAAATGCTTGGGTGTCCGCATAAATTTTTCCGTGAAGGACGATGGAGGGGATGGGAATTTTGGGGAGGGAGGGGGGCGAGGGGCACCAAACTATAATTATCATTTTTAATACAAATATGTTTGTCAGGCACTAAGTTTTATAGGTAACATAAAAACTTTTCAGACCAGAGAATTAATGGTTATCGATACAATATACATAAATTTCGGGGAGGCGGCGGGGGGCATGTGGCCCTCTCTTGCCGCCACCCCCTTAAGGACGCCTACGATAACACTGTTTCTGGTCATCTAGTCTGAACAATCAATCTTCAATCGTACATCTCAGAAGAGGTGGGAAGGTGGTCTGCCTCCAACACCACGTTGGAATACATAACATTTATTCAGATAAACTGGAAACTTAACGGGAGCCAAAACCGTATGGCGCCATTATATGAGTATGTTGTGTGAAAGTTTGCTATAGTCCAAGGTTCAACGCGAGAACGAACGTGCAAAGAAAACCGGGGAGCATTATGGTTACTTGCTACCTGTTTCTGACCTAAGAACTTTAAAAATAGTTCTTTCATTACAATTACTAATTGTGTACTTCGAGCATAAGTTTATTCGGACCTTTTTTGTTGTTTCATTGTAAAGAATACTCCCCAAAAGGATGCATAAAATTACAGTGGATAGCACCAATAACGATATTAATTTATGTATAAAAAAAGTGTGTGAATTCCTAAGGGACCAAAGTGCTGAGGTCATCGGTCCCCAGACTTACACACTACTTCAACTAACTTACGCTAAGAACAACACACACACACACACACACACACACACACACACACACACACACACACACACCCATGCCCGAGGGAGGACTCGAACCTCCGGCGGGAGGAGCCGCATAGTCCGTTACATAGTGCCTCAAACCGCACGGAAACTCCGCGCGGCTATTAGTTTATAATTGAGAGCTTTTAGTATATAGTAATGGCATCATGTACATCTTATAGATATCATAGGAAATTGTATACAAAAATGTGTAAATAACTGACTTCGTTCCGATATTGTAACTTTCATGGACCTCCTGTAAAATTTAATTATCGTTTTCAGACTCACTGAGTAAGTTCAGAATAAATTAACGGAATGTTACCGCTCTTTCCCTGTCTTCCCTCATAAATTTCTGTGGACAGCCATGCGGACGACCTCCATAATATGCGAATAAAATTCCATTGCCGAGCGCCTACTATGTCAGAGAGCCCATTTATCACTCTGTTCTATTGATATGTACTCGTACAATCCAGAACACATGGAAACTTGGTACTATTTGCTCGCTCTATAGAAATTACATAATTTTATGACATACTAAAAATTCTTTACGAAACACTGTAACGGAATTTAAATTCTGCCACCTGGCGGGAAACACGAGAGCTTTTCATCAGAATATACGTTGGTATATTCTGAATTTGCGCATGGAAGTAATTTACTGAACCAGCGATCCAATTCAACACTGTCCATTATCCATAAAATTTTTAAACATTAATGACAGTATTTTATGCAAAAGTCAGTTTCTTACGCAACAATCTTTGTTTTTACGCAGCAATAATTACTTTTACGGAAAAATAATTGTTATTAAGCAACAATACTTATTTTTGTGCGACAATTATTTTTGAGCAAAAAAAAAAAAAAATAATAGCCTGTTGTGATTTTATCATCAAGTCTAAGGTCTTCAAAACTGTCGCATCCCAGCTATCATAATGTCAAATACAGTATAACTGCTGCATCAACCAGCTTCGACGATATGCTTTTTGTCAAAGCAATTATTTCCTCACTACCATAGTTTCTATACTGTTTCCAGTAACGACTTAATTCGTAATAGCTGCGTAAATATTATGAACTTTCGTAGGTTTGTGGTCTTTACTACACACTTTTTCTCGCTCACTCGGTACAGAACGTCTTCGATTCTTACTGAATCAGTCCATCTTATCTTCCAACAGTGTCTTTTTAACTACACACTTCTGAGGCTTCTCGTTTAATTTCTGCCTTCGCAACTGCCCATGATTTGCAATTCGGAATTTGGTCCAAACTTAGTATTTCAAGCATCTTTTCTGGTTCGAGGTTTATATTTCTCAATATCAATAACGGTTTCGTTTCTTTGCCTGGTATAACCCTTACTATCGTCTCCCATTTTTTTTTAAATACCGAGAACAAAATGGCGAAAGCTTACAGCTTAATAGAAGAGTGATTTTAATTTTAACGACACTTTCGATATGAATATTGGTGCGGCTACACACACACACACACACACACACACACACACACACACACACACACACACACACGCATGCGCGCGCTCGCGCACTGTGTTTCCAGGAACGAAATTCGTAGCGTATGATTACTACTATACAAACAGAAAGAAACTTGCAAATTGTACTTTAGTGTCGTCCACTGACGATCAACATATTAAACAATTCTTATCTTCTTAGAGTTGCTAATCATTGCTCTTTCATTTTACGTTCTCTCAAAACGCATAGTACGAACGACAGAGTTTTTAAAAACGGAAGTGCAAACGAAGTCAACCAGAAGATCGCACTAAGTATCCAACTAATTGGCATCCGTTTCTTGTAGCCGTGAATGCAAAACTCGCTGCGCTACTTGTAAGAGGATGTGGAACAATTCCCAACATAGGCATCTGCTTCGCCTGAGTAACACACGTAATGAATTAATGAAAGCTTATGCTAATTTCTATTGTCTCTCCCCGTTTCGACACCAGAGTATCCCCACTCAAATAATAGGCTATACAGTCACGAACTAAGGCCCGGCTGTAAATAAAGAGAAATTGGAAGGCATGAGAGCCGACACGGGGTGCCGTCTCGACCTTGGCAAACCGACGAAAACTCCCGCTCCCAGCCCCTCCTACCTGAACCAAAGTCTCGCTGCTTTACACGCTGGACTGCACGGAAGCGACTCATTAGCCTCTACAGATTATCTACAACTGACCGCTGAAGAAATTTTATTTCGGCGTTTATGCTCCTATCTACAGATATTTGTCACCGATGCAGTGCACTGATAAAACTAACATTTCCTACCCACCGTTGTATTTCAGCAAATACGGAGACCGCGCTACACATTTTTAGAGGTTTTCATTATTCAACCATATAACATATAATATATTAGCGTTACTACCGTTGCAAATATTTTAGAACAGTTTCGGTCGTCATATACAGGCAAATTCAGGGATCGCATGAGATACAGCACAATGAAAAGAGAATTTTCGTAGCTTAATCTAACATATTTAACAGTCTACATTATTGGTGGTGGTGGTGGTGGTGGTGGTGATTTTGTGTGCAATGTCTGAGCCTTTGTGTTCAAATATACACTCACATAATGAGCCAGCGACAAGCTTTAGGGGCATTTTCTTTATACAGAAGTAAAAAATTTCTAGTAAACATGGGCTCTAAGTTGTATACTACGAAACAGATCTCTTCTACTGCAAGTCTAGTCTTTGCTTTCCATACTTCGGGAGGAGGAAGTATTGATCAAAACGAGAAAAAAGTCTAGTAAACATGGGGTCTAAACTGCATACTTTAAGAGTTATGAGAAATATTTGACATTCGCTAGTGTGATATGATACTGATCTCACTAGCGAAGATGAAAAAGTAATCACAGTTCTTAAGGTATGCATTAAGCCCATGCCTACTAGACGTTTTTCTTCTTTTTGTCCGTACCACCGCCTCCCAAAATATGAAAAGCAACGAGGTTGCAATAGAAGAGATGTGTTTCATAGCATCAAAGATGAATAATGGGTCATATATCTGAAGATTCTTTAGAGCCCTTGTTTACTGTGCTTTTTTTGTTCTGATATAAGGAAACTGTACCTAAAGTTTGTCCATATACATGCAGGGTGGTCCATTGACAGTGACCGGTCCAAGTATCTCACGAAATAAGCATCACACGAAAAAACTACAAAGAACGAAACTCGTCTAGCTTGAAGGGGGAAACCAGATGGCGCTATGGTTGGCCCGCTAGATAGCGCTGCCATAGGTCAAACGGATATCAACTGCGTTTTTAAAAAATAGGTACTCCCATTTTTATTACCTATTCGTGTAGTACGTAAAGAAATATGAATGTTATAGTTGGACCACTTTTTTCGCTTTGTGATAGATGGCGCTGTAATAGTCACAAAAGTATAGGTACGTGGTATCACGGTATTTGCTTCGTGATAAAGTACCCATGTTAAAATGGACCGTTTACCAATTGCGGAAAAATCAATAACGAAAAAAAATGCGGAAAAGGTCGATATCGTGTTGATGTATGGGTATTGTGACCAAAATGCCCAACGGGAGTGTGCTATGTATGCTGCTCGGTGTCTTGGACATCATTCAAGTGTTCGGACCGTTCGAAAGACAGTTACGTTATTTAAGGAAACCGGAAGTGTTCAGCCACATGTGAAACGGCAACCACGACCTGCAACAAATGATGATGCCCACGTAGATGTTTTAGCTGTTGTTGCGGCTAATCCGCACATCAGTAGCAGACAAATTGCGCGAGAATTGGGAATCTCAAAAACGTCGGTGTTGAGAATGCTACATCAACATTGCACTCGTACCATATTTCTATGCACCAGGAACTGCATAGCGACGACTTTGAACGCCGTGTACAGTTCTGCCACTGGGCACAAGAGAAATTACAGGACGATGACAGATTTTTTGCACGCGTTCTATTTAGCGACGAAACGTCATTCACCAACAGCGGTAACGTAAACCGGCATAATATGCACTATTGGGCAACGGAAAATCTACGATGGTTGCGACAAGTGGAACATCAGCGACCTTGGGGGGTTAATGTATGGTGTGGCATTATGGGAGGAAGGATAATTGGCCCTCATTTAACGATGGCAGACTAAATCGTTCAATCTATGCTGATTTCCTACGTAATGTTATACCGATGTTACTACAAGATGTTTCATTGTATGACAGAATGGCGATGTGCTTCCAACATGATGGATGTCCGGCACATAGCTCGCGTGCGGTTGAAGCGGTATTGACAGCAAATTTCATGTCAGGTGGATTGGTCGTCGAAGCACGTTCACCGGATTTGACGTCCTAGGATTTCTTTCTGTGGGGAAAGTTGAGGGATATTTGCTATCGTGATCCACCGACAACGCCCGACAACATGCGTCAGCGCATTGTCAGTGCATGTGCGAACATTACGGAAGGCGAACTACTCGCTGTTGAGAGGAATGTCGTTACACGTATTACCAAATGCATTGAGGTTGACGGACATCATTTTGAGCGTTTATTGCTTTAATGTGGTATTCACAGGTAATCATACTGAACAGCATGCGTTCTCAGAAATGAGAAGTTCACAAAGGTACATGTTTCACATTGGAACAACCGAAATAAATTGTGCAAACGTACCTACGTCTTGCATTTTAATTTAAAAAACTTACCTGTTACCAACTGTTAGTCTAAAATTGAGAGCCATATGTTTGTGACTATTACAGCGCCATCTATCACAAAACGAAAAAAGTAGTCCAACTAAAACATTGATATTTCTTTACGTGCTACACGAATATGTAATAAAAAATGGGGGTTCCTATTTCAAAAAAACGCAGTTGATATCCGTCTGACCTATGGCAGCGCTATCTAGCGGGCCAACCATAGAGCCATCTTGTTTCCCCCTTCAAGCTAGACGAGTTTTTCGTGTGATGCTTATTTCGTGAGATATTTGGAGCGGTCACGATCAATGGACCACCCTGTATATATATAATAGCGCAGTCAAATGAAAACGAGACAGATGGAAAAAGTAAGTAAACCTTACTATTCCAAAATTAATTGCCATAACTGTTAAAACATTTATCCCAATATGAGACAACACAGCCAATGACTTTATGGACCACTGTTTACTTTCGAAATAATAAATAGTTACCTATTTTTTCCCCATCTGTCTCTTTTTCATTTGATTGCCCTCTTCCTTATATATACAGGATGTTTCTAAATTCTTGCGCCAAACGTCCATGGGTGACAGATCACGCGATGGGGAACAGCTTTTGTTGGAAACGAGCTGTTAGCTGACGCTTCCCGGCGACGCTAAGCGTCATTTTCAAAAACTGGTTATGCCAATAATAAGGCACTCTGCGACGTTCTTATGCAAAGTATGTTGCCCATCATCGTCATCTGCTTTTCGTGAAAGTCGGTAGGCCGGGCAATATTAAAGTTCCGGATTCGCTTCTAAAGTTTCTAAGCTTACAAACACCCATTTTTGTGGTTTCCTTGTTGAACATCAGTGCCAGTTTACTGGGATAGGTAGTATGCTGCTCAGTAGACCCTGTTACTTTGGTAAAATCCCGTAGTCCCAGGGCCAGCGAATACTGAAGGACGCCTTGAGTCCCTGGGGAGAATCAGCGATCATTTTTCTCTTTTATAAGTTATTCCTCATCACGTAATCTATCGCCCGTAGACGTTTGTTGAAAGGACATTGGGACAGGTGGTGCAAGCCCGTGACCGGGCTATGGGTTTGACTGCGGATAGAGTGCAGCATTTCTTCACCGCGGCACTAGGAGAGGGCGGTGATGGGCGCATCGCCCCGGTCGCCTTTTAACCCTACGGAAGATCCCCTGTACTCTCATTTGGTAGACCTGAGACCGTACTGGAGGGGCGAACGAGGAAAAATCCTCGCCCCTGTCCGGGATTTAACCCGAGACCTCTAAGGCCAGAATCCAGTGTTCTACACGCTAGGCCACCACGGTCGCAAGATACTATGTGTACGACAGGCGTTTCATATTGATTCACACTTTTTTCTGTCATTTGACTTATTACCGTTGCAAGTATGTAGTACTTTGGTCTAACCGTGACGGCACGACAATCACCAGAAGCGTGATTCCTGCACAGTACAGCCCACTTTGCCACCTACTATCATTCCGTACATATAAGCACGCGCTCCCTAGTAAGAAGTGTTCCTACATTAATTCTTAAAAAATGAAACACAGCTCACACACCCATTACTTGCCAAAATTTCATTAAAAAAATGGTTCAAATGGCTCTGAGCACTATGGGACTCAACTGCTGTGGTCATTAGTCCCCTAGAACTTAGAACTACTTAAACCTAACTAACCTAAGGACATCACACACATCCATGCCCGAGGCAGGATTCGAACCGGCGACCGTGGCAGTCCCACGGTTCCGGACTGCGCGCCTAGAACCGCGAGACCACCGCGGCCGGCAAATTTCATTATTTTATTTTTTCAACATTTTTTTGAGATTAATGATACACTGATTGATAAATAAAAGAAAAACCGGTTTTGAAAAAAAAATTCTGTATACTAGTACAAAAACTACAGATTGCACCATTTTTTAGACATTGGCAAAATTAGCTGTCAAAATGCACCGTATTACCGTCAATGCGGAAAACTATATGAAACACAGTGAACAAAATAAAAACACTGTTTGTAATATCATTGGGTGTCTACTCAGTACGAAATGAAACAAAACAATTGTCATGTACACCAATATTGCACTTACAACACATCTGTGACCTTTTTTCTTGCAGTATGCACACTATTCTGTATTTTGTCACAATACAGATGTTTCCTGGAGCCAGACATACATCTTCGCTCACTCGTCCTCCATCGCTTTGTTTCCTTGTCGCCCTCTGTATTTCTGTGTTGATCCTGTTTTATTTGAAAGGTACATAACTATTCTCTTTCGGACATCCTCAAGTGAGAGCTTCTCATTTGGGTTCACAATTTGATGGGCGTGTCAAGTGTTTACTATGCAGATATCACTTATCTGCATGAATAATGGCCACCACCACTTATTTGACTTTGCCATCGTCTTATAAAGTGATATCTGCTTGTGCAGTAGATCAATACCTGTTGCCAGTACATACTCTCATGAGGAAGCTTATGACACCCACTCAGAAGTGGTACGCCTATAAAGGATTTTCTCTCTTCTTTGGTTCAAATGGCTCTAAGCACTATGGGACGTAACATCTGAGGTCATCAGTCCCCTAGAACTTAGAACTACTTAAACCTAACCAACCTAAGGACATCACACACATCCATGCCCGAGGCAGGATTCGAACCTGCGACCGTAGCGGTCCGCGGTTCCAGACTGTAGCGCCTTGAACCGCTTGGCCACTCCGGACGGCTCTCTTCTTTGGTTAGAATAAAATTAATGTTGTTCTATTGGCAAGCATAGGTTTTGCTTTGTTCTGTAACTGTACTTACTAGCTCCTCAGGGAAAATTCCTTAACATCTGGCACCCTGTCTTATTTGCTATATATGTGTCTATATGTCTATCTTTTGAGAGATGGTTGCGGGACACGGCTGTTCTATACAGGATGTCAAATCAAACACCTTTCAACCAGTTAATTTAAGTAGACGGCTGAAAGGCGTTTGATTTGACATCCCACTTATATATGTGTTTTGCGCATTTGTGTCTTCCAGTCCATGCCTTATTGCTTTTCTTCGCTTCGCTTATCGCGGTAAAACAGTAACATTAGTTTCAACTCTTTGTGGTTGTAAGTCCTATTTATCTGCTACATCTTGTACAATACAGTCATTATTCAGTGTATTTTCTTCAATGTCTTCTTCACCTGTTATTTCATCCACATTGAGTAGAATGAGCATCAATTTTAAGTCATCAGCATCGTCTTCACTCACTTTATAGCTCCCCAGCTTTGCTAACACTTCTTCAGTTGCAAGCTTTTATCCAATTGGAATCGTAATATGTGGAAGGGAATATTTCATTCTGCTACCTAACCCTGTACGTAATGAAAACAAATCTTAATAAAGTAAATAATAATTTTTGTATGTAAAAGCTTTACAAATAGGCACATCTCGAAAGGAGTTGGTGTGTTTTGTTTTGTTGTAGGGCGCAAAAAACAACTGAGGTCATACGCGAATGTAACATGTCATTGACCCATAATTGAGACGCATAAAATAAACTGATATTTCACTTATTTCAGGAAATTTGAAATATACTGAATGTATGTTCATAATAAATACACCCAGACAACTGAATCACAAATCATTGTTCTACAGGAACTACTCTCAGGCATACAGCATAGCCAAGTGCGAAGATAGAAAACAGACAAATTAATTCCTCTCTTAAAATAAGCTAATTAGAGAAAAATTATTTGTTTTCCATTTGCAAGCGTTACAGCAGTTGGCTAAATATTTAGGTACAAAAATCGAAACTAAACTTTTCATTGCTTATGTAGAAATAAATAAAATGTTTCCATCCAAAAAAAGGAAGCAATGGTAAATAACGGATTAAAAAGATAAGATACTAAGGCGTATACATTCGGCTGAGACTGATCACTGGACTAAAAAGGATGAGCCAACCACCCTGCGACACAGTAAAACCATCAACTAATGAATTTAAGAAACATTCATATTAATGTCAGTAAAGACAAGGACACGTCCCGACTTATATTTGTTTCCATCCTCTCGTCATCATACAAAATTCACACCGGCGTACAGTGGTTTTTACGTCAGAGGTACCCTATCACGAATTGAGGGAGACCCCTGGATAGAGTATGAAGCCGTGTGCTGTCAGTGGACAATGTCCCATTAGGGTCAGCGTTACTTCATTCCGTCATAATAACAAGCATGAGGTTCGCCACAACCAAATAGATGGATCCACCGTCCGCATCTTACTGTTCCTTACTGCTAAACCACTACTGACTCAATAGCGAAATGACAGCTCCCGGGGAAATGGCACACTGTGTTTGTTCCCTGCTGACCTTCTTGGCTGCTTCTCTAATTGCTCGTTTCCACAGATTCTCACAAACCCCAGTGCCAACTGACTGATACTTGCTTCTTCTGCTCTTGAAGTAGGAGCAGCGTGTGCTGTATTAACTCAATTTTTTTACTACTGGGTACATTTGCTAAAATGCCTTTTTTCCTGCACTAGTGCGTTCCATACCCTGTAAAATTCACAATAAATAAATTTAAACGGATTAGAAAGTTGAAACTTAAAGACAAGCTCAGGGAAAATTACTTAGCAGTCGTGGGTCTCTCTTGCTTCGAGCCACCCGTACATACTACTATAAAATTACGCCGTATATCTGAAATATTATTAAAAGAAACACTTGGCGAATGTTGCGCCAGTAAACATAAAAGTATTTGTCCTATGCGCACAGTGGCAGAAAAAAGCGCCATAAATTACAGAACAAAAGACAAGAACAGGGTTCAAACGCAATTCCTAAAAATGGGATTCTGAAGATGGCGTAAATGTATTACTACTGGTAATGAAAACTACTGGAAGCCAAAATGCGCCTTGGTAGACATAAGGCTACACAAAAAAGTGGTGGGTCACTGTACATCTCCGAGTAATTCGGTTCACAGACACGGAGCTCAAACTCACAAACATGTTTAAATTAATACTGAAAATTTTGTATTGTGATGCTAGACACTCGGCAAAAATTTATCCACAAGTTGAAAAGAGCAGAAGCAATCACAATTACTATCCCCTATGCGCACACGTGTGTGTGTGTGTGTGTGTGTGTGTGTGTGTGTGTGTGTGTGTGTGTGTGTGTGTGTGTGCGCGCAATGGAGGGAGACAGGAAAAGGTGGACCAGCGTCACGGAACGGCCAACAATGCTACACATCTGCTGATACGGATCGAACGAAATACCGCTTCGTTCCACATGTTCAATACCCGTATGAAAATGTCAGTTTCGAAAAATCAGAAATACTTGATAAGTTAAAGAGCACAACTGTTAATTCAGGAAGTGGCGTGCTTTGCTATATTCTAGGACACGAAAACCGTGGATTTTAAAAATATCGTTATAAAGCAGGATGCGCTAGACAATGATGTGGCAGATTTTGAGACGACAGATACCTTAATAGGAAAAACATTCACAATTTTTTAATGGTCCATCTATATCGGCGGCTCATACGCCTGTTTTATTTCCCCGTTAGTAAGTCCAGGGAAATGTGAAGAGGAAAGGTTGCTGAGTGACCGAATTGAGTTACGAGTGGGGGATTAACCTTGTAGTAATTATTTTGAGAACTGTTAAAATAATAACAATAAGCTGCCAAAGAGCAGTCTGCAGCACTGTTGAAAGAAGTACCTGTCCTTAGCAGCGCTCGCGGTGACAGCAGGGCGACGACAATGGACCGGCAGTCAAGGAGTGCTCTGACACCATTGCAGCTACGGAAAAAAAACTCTGTCATTGATTTGTATAATTAACGGACTACGTAATCGTTTATGTTTCGCTACGCCACACTATTTGAATGGAAATACTTAGAAGCTAAACACGGATTAACGAGGCGCATTGCGACATATGAGAGGTTGAAGAATATAATGAAGTTATCTTTCCTAAATATTTTCGTCGTGCTCATTAGTAATTTGAAGATATATAAGTGGTAGTATTGAAGTGTGGTAATTTGTTGATTAATATGCAATGAGATGACAAAATCCTAACATCGTTGTCGGACCTCCTTTTGCCCGCCGTAGTGAAACAAATGGATGTGACATGCACAAGTTGTTGCAAGTCCCCTACAGAAATACTCAGCCATGCTGCCTCTACAGCTGGCGATAACTGCGAAAATGTTGCCTGTGCAGGTTGTTGTGAACAAACTGACCTCTCGATTATGCCTCATAAATATTCGTTGGGACTTAAGCCAGGCGATCTGAGTGGCCAAATCATTCACTTTTTGAGTTGTCCAGAACAATTGAGGCCCGCTGACACGGCGCAGTGTTATCCATAGAAATACCATCGTTGTTTGGGAACATGAAGTCCATGAGTGGCTGAAAATGGTCTCCAAGAAGCCGAACATAACCATTTCCAGTCAATGATCGGTTCAGTTGGACCACAGAAGCCAGTTCATTCCGTGTAAACACAATCTGCACCATTACAGAACCACCACCACGTTGTAGAGTACCTTGTTGACAACTTGGCCACGGCTTTCTGCGCCGCACTCGAGCCCTACCAACTTAAATCGGGACTCATCTGACCAGGCCACCGTTTTACAGTCGTCTAGAGTCCAAACGATATGGTCACGAGACTAGGAGAGGTGCTGCTGTTAGCAATACAACTCTCGTCGGTCGTCTGCTGTCATAGCCCATTAAAGTCAAATTTAGTTAAACATTGATTTCTACGGTTATTTCACGCAGTGTTACTTGTCTGTAACCACGCACAACTCTACGCAAACGCCGTTGCTCTCGATCGTTAACTGGCCATTGGGCACTACGTTGACAATGGTGAGAGAATAGTCTGAAATTTCGTATTCTCGGCACACACCGGACACTGTGGAGCTCGGAATATTGAAATCCCTAACGATTTCCCAAATGGAATGTCCCATGCGTCTAGTTCAAACTACCATTCCGCATGCAAAGTCTGTTAATTCCCGTCTTGTGGCCATAATAATGTCGGAAACCTTTTCAAATATATCACCTAAATACAAATGACATCTCTGCCAATACACTACCCTTTTATTCCATGTGTACGGGATCCTACCGCCATCTGTATATACACAAATCGCTATCCCATGGCTTTTATCGTCTTAGTGTACAATGCAACTTTTACTTTATGCGAGAAATAATTACGAGGACTTAGCAGAAAATTTATTCTTTGTGATTAATAGAAATTCTCAGGACTCTAAACTTTGAAGTTTTATGTAGTGACGAACTTTATTCAACACACAGTCAAATATACCTGTACGATCAGGCCCAAAAACAGAGTGTTTTTAAACAATATCCATTATGCATATTCCAGGATTTTGAATATTATCCTTCTATTGATGGCCGTTTCACTTACACCGGAATAGTTCTATGAGCGACCAGATACAGGAGTATTTAACAGTTCGCGGGGAGTTACATTACTACCGCATCCGCACATAGTAGAAATGCCACAAATTACGGGCTCAGTTATTGTTCTTGTGGTCTTCAGTCCAGAGACTGGTTTGATGCAGCTCTCCATGCTATTCTACCCTGTGCAAGCTTCTTCATCTCCCAGTACTTACTGCAACCTACATCATTCTGAATCTGTTTAGTGTATTCAACTCTTGCTCTCTCTACGATTTTTACCCTCCAAGCTGCCCTCCAATGCTAAATTGGTGATCCCTTGATGCCTCAGAATATGCCCTACCAACAGATCCCTTCTTCTAGTCAAGTTGTGCCACAAATTTCTCTTCTCTCCAATTATATTCAATACCTCCTCATTAGTTATGTGCTCTACCCATCTAATCTTCAGCATTCTTCTGTAGCACCACATTTCGAAAGCTTCTATTCTCCTCTTGTCCAAACTAGTTATCGTCCATGTTTCGCTTCCACACATGGCTACGCTCCATACAAAAACTTTCAGAAATGACTTCTTAACACTTAAATCTATACTCGATGTTAACAAATTTCTCTTCTTCAGAAACGCTTTCCTTGCCATTGGCAGTCTACATTTGATATCCTCTCTACCATCATCAGTTATTTTGCTCCCCATATAGCATAACTCCTTTACTACTTTAAGCGTCTCATTTCCTAATCTAATACCCGTAGCATCACCCGATTTAATTCTACTACATTCCATTATCCTCATTTTGCTTTTGTTGAAGTTTATCTTACATCCTCCTTTCAAGAAACTGTCCATTCCGTTCAGCTGCTGTTCCAGGTCCTTTGCTGTCTGACAGAATTACCATGTCATCGGCGAACCTCAAAGTTTTTATTTCTTCTCCATGAATTTTAATACCCACTCCGAATTTTTCTTTTGATTCCTTTACTGCTTGCTCAATATACAGACTGAATAACATCGGGGATAGGCTCCAACCCTGTATCACTTCCTTCCCAACCACTGCTTCCCTTTCATGCCCCTCGACTCTAATAGCTGGCATCTGGTTTCTGTAGAAACGGGCTGAGTATGTGATAAAATTAACAGAGTTTCTTGAAAATTGCAATATGTATGTCTCTATTCTTATTTCTCCACCTATTTATTGGTTTTCATCACAATTTTTCTGTAATATCACTGATGCAATAAAAGTTGTTGCTGATATACTTTTGAGCACAACATTGTAAACGTCCATCTGCCTATCTTATGATGCGACTCAAACGGAAACACTACTGCAAGTACTTGCAACCAGTTCCTACTACCACCTTGGCCCATAAACATCTCAGCGTGTACTTGCAGAAGATACTAGCCTGTGTAACACACCTTAATATTGCAGTGTGACCGCGATAGTTTAACAGTGGCTCGATCAATTATTTACGCAGGTGGCAACTCGCGTCCGCTGTTCACTCTTGCCATAAGGGATGAAGACTGTCGGCTACTTTTTTTTATTGCTTCAAGGGCTGGTTGCCAACTTGCGCTGAGAGAAAAAACCTTATCCCAATTAACAAGTAATTAAAAAGTTTCACCAACACTTTTAAGTAGTTATTCAATGGGAGTCCTTGGTGACTTTGACAACATCACTTCCAGTCAGGCTAATTTGATCTTCAGATCCAGATGCCTTAAGGAGGTATCGTGATACAGCTACAGCAACTGGACATATGAGATTGGCTTTGACCTTAAGAGGGGTATCAGGGGTGTCCATGCGACCCCCTCCCTCCCAGTTTTTCCCATACAATTGGGGTCCTACTAATACATATCTAGAATTGCTTTGATGATGTCACTTCCGGTGTCAGGTTACACTTAGCCTTGACATGGAGTATGAGATTACATCTGAGGCAATTGGGCATACTATATGGCCTTAGCCATGAGCATCAGGTTGCAGACCCTGCCTGCACACCATTCCCCATCCCCTCACAGCTGGACCAAAGCCATTCTCCCCTATAGCCTTATTATTACCAGGGCAGTTGTGCAGGATGCTTCATTCGAGTTGTGTGCAGGATGAGGAGAGGAACATCAGGTTTGTTCGGGATCAGGGCGTTTTGTTACAAAATTATTATTATTATTATTATTATTATTATTATTATTATACTAATTACACGAGTTACTTCATTTGACGTCCATAGAGAGGATGATTACGTCGGTATTTCTTAATAACAATTTCAATTTAGTATTATTACAATCAAGCGAATTTAGTCTTTTGAGGGAGCAGCAGAGACCACCCACAGGTAGGTATGTAAATACTCTCATTTTCTGTGTTCTTCAACATTTTGGAGCTGTCAGGGCGAAGGGCTAGGGCACTGAGGAGTTCCCACTCACCGAACTGTGCATACAGTTCCAGGTGATGTGTAGTAAATTGTAAATGAAGTCACTCTACTCGCCGTCTGAGGACAAGAAACGCAGGTTGATGATTCTCAGATGCAGAGACTCAAGCATAACGGAAAAACAAGATGTTCGGCAATAGCGTCTGTAAAGGAGCAGAAATCACCGTTCATAAAGATACTAGGTATACCAGCTGTGGCATGGTGCCAATTAAAGGCAATGAGGTGCTCCGTGAATGGATGTCATTTTTGGAGTTGAAGAACCTTCAGGTGATCTCTAATGGCCACACTGGTTTCAGAGGTCCACTAAGGTACTGTCTTCCGATGGGGGTCCCAAGAAACAGGAGATTGCTGAGTCCATTACAAACCAATATCCCTAACATTGATTCGCTGCAGAATCCTTGAAAGTATTTTCGATTCAGTACTGTGTAGAAAGAAAAAGGTGACGATAAATCACATATACTGTGTCCTTTCACGACAAATGTGCACAGAAGGTAACAAGATCTGTTTATCCTGAAAATATGACACATGGGATTAAGTATATAAATAAATATCTATTTTCTTTTAAATTCAATTCTGTGATCATGACTGGGTGATGAAAGCTGGCAACACTCCAGGATTCCCACTCTTCAACTCAATAACTAACATACAATAGTTGTAAAAATACTAAAAATTTGATTAAAAGTTGTATTATTGTGACTTTCTCGAAGTAATACTAATAAGACGATTTCTTTGCTGATTTTCAATAAAATCAGTTGCTACATTTGAATCCTTAACAAAATACGACGGGGCTATACTCATTCCTCTGTTATACTTTATTAGTGCTTACCTATCTGCACAAATGTTGACTTCATCCAGATGTTTCACTCTCCATTTGGAAAAAAAACTGCAAGGTAAAAATAAAAAAATGTCATATGACCAGCATCATATACAAGAAATTGCGAACTTGAGAAAAAAATGAGGTGGCTGCAAGTTAAGCACTTCCTGCAATCCAATGCAGCTTGGAAGCCGTTGTGCGGGAGATGGCTGTGTCCATGATGCAGTTAGGACTGTCGTGCGAGCTCCAGGACCTCTGCGGCTCATGGGCCCACCCCGTGCAGTGCTCTGGAGGGCAAACTGCCTTTCCTGGAGAGATGCCCCTAGAATGTGCCATCAGAGGAAGCTGCAGGTCACCGACGTGTCTGCACCAAGAGGTCGCCCATTGGCAGTCTTCTGGTATGCCGCTTACAGTGTTTGTACTGAGTCTCCTGCTGGTAGTTACCCCGTATGCCAACTGCAGTGTTCGTAACAAGCTGCCGACTGTAGCCAGCCAGTGTGCTGGCTGTGGTGATCGTACATTCGCCGGCAGGCAGACGTCCGAAATGACGCTTGCAGTGATCGTACTGAGTCGCTTGATGGTAGTCACCAGGTATGCTGGCTGCTGTGTTTGTATCAATGCGTCACCTGCTGGCGGCCATCTCGTATGCCAACTCCAGTATTCATACCAACAAATCACCAACGGGCAGCACCCATTGCTGCTCGTTGAGGCTGGGACAGCTTCAACCACACAACAATTCTTTTCCAACTGAAAATTGCTGGCAGATTAAAACTGTGTGCCGGACCGGGACTCGAATTCGGGACCTTTGCCTTTCGCGGGCAAGTGGAAGGTAGGAGTCGAATACTGGCAGAAGTAAAGCTGTGAGGATGGGGTGTGAGTCGTGCTTGGGTAGCTCAGTTGGTAGAGCACTTGCCTGCGAAAAGCAAAGGTCCCGAGTTCGAGTCTCTGTCCGGCACACAGTTTTAATCTACCTGGAAGTTTCATATCAGCGCACACTCCGCTCCTGAGTGAAAATCTCATTCTGAATTCTTTTCCAGCTAATCAATGCGTAGTAATATTTTTAACCGAAATGATAGGTGACAGATCATAGTGATGAGAACACGACAGAAAGAGCCAAACACTCGAAAATACTGCAAAGATTCCCAAATAATTGACTTTAAATTGTCAGTGTTAAAAAATACGCTCTTGGAGGAAAACAGTCAAGTTTCCAGAATGAGATTTTCACTCTGCAGCGGAGTGTGCGCTGATATGAAACTTCCTGGCAGATTAAAACTGTGTGCCCGACCGAGACTCGAACTCGGGACCTTTGCCTTTCGCGGGCAAGTGCTCTACCATCTGAGCTACCGAAGCACGACTCACGCCCGGTACTCACAGCTTTACTTCTGCCAGTATCTCGCCTCCTACCTTCCAAACTTTACAGAAGCTCTTCTGCGAACCTTGCAGAACTAGCACTCCTGAAAGAAAGGATATAGCGGAGACATGGCTTAGCCACAGCCTGGGGGATGTTTCCAGAATGAGATTTTCACTCTGCAGCGGAGTGTGCGCTGATATGAAACTTCCTGGCAGATTAAAACTGTGTGCCCGACCGAGACCCGAACTCGGGACCTTTGCATTTCGCGGGCAGTGCTCTACCATCTGAGCTACCGAAGCACGACTCACGAGTGCTAGTTCTGCAAGGTTCGCAGAAGAGCTTCTGTAAAGTTTGGAAGGTAGGAGGCGAGATACTGGCAGAAGTAAAGCTGTGAGTACCGGGCGTGAGTCGTGCTTCGGTAGCTCAGATGGTAGAGCACTTGCCCGCGAAAGGCAAAGGTCCCGACTTCGAGTCTCGGTCGGGCACACAGTTTTAATCTGCCAGGAAGTTTCAACAGTCAAGTTTTTCTAAATGACCGCATTTTCCATTGATCTGCTTTGCATAAATTAATACAAACGGAAATGCTTGTATAGAAGAAGGAATGACATAAAAGAAAGCTAGTTTAGATAAATTTAATGTGTTCCCTTGACTTAAGTTATTTCTTGCCTTATCGTTGAATTTCGCCATTACTTGTTTTGGATTCATTTAAACTTTTTATTTACTTACTGTCTTTCTGCAGTCGAAATATTGCTTGATCAAATAGTCTATACATCTTAAGTATTATCTGTTTGTGGTTTTGCCTTCACTCTATTTAAATGGGCAGAAGGCAAATGACATAGTGATTAATTTCAGTGATCTATCAGTTTCTCAATACAAACATTTGGGGTTCGTCAAGTCTTACGGCAAAAGGGTGAAACTCAAACTGGATAATACACAGGCCAGTCACACAATGTGATCAACTGTCAAAAGTCTGAATAACCAACTTTTTCAGCGCACACTGCTGCGAGACTTTCGGAAGAATTCAGTGAGGTTCTGGAGGGTGCTAGGGATGTGGAGCCTTGTCGACTCAAGCGTCATGGTTCCTCAGTTGATGATCCATGGCGCAAAACGGCCTGATGGAGGTGGACCCACAGACTGGGTTACAATCTAGGGAAATTGGTGACCAGTGGAGTATGATAAATTCATCCTGCTGCTCTTCGAACCATGCATGTACACTGCGAACTGGGTGACATGTTGCACTGTCCTGCAGGTAGATATCATTGTTAATAAATTTAGACTACATTGTCTACGGAGTGCAGCGATCTGGCCCTAACTTTGATTGAAACAAATTTATTTCCGATTTCGGCTCATGTTAAAGATAATCCTCAGATTTTTAGGCCCCCTGTGGCTGATGCTGGCAGCTCCTCGGTTCTTCACATGAAACCACGATCGTACAGTGTGTAAACAAATGTTATTGCGATCTGGACTGTTTTAATCAGATGTCATTGTTCCGAGGAAAATGAAAATCTATGTACGGCTGTACATGGTCCCCAAGGATAGATGCATATTTGTGTTGAGCCATTGAGCCTTCCAGAACAACGAGATCACTCACGGAAGGCCACGAATAAATTCCCAAGACTCTAATATTCCCTCATCTGGCCTGGACCCTTCTGATGATTGTTGCAGGTTGCTTGCTTTCGGACGGTTCACGCTGTACTTGCCAACGACCATCTGTCCGATGGAGCATAAAGTTTGATTCATCTGGAAAGGCCATCTGTTGTCACTAGTGGACGTTCAGCTGCGACACTGTCATGAAAATTCCACCCTTCGTTGGCGGTGAACAGCAGTCAGCACGGGTGCATGAACCAGGTACCTGCTGCTGAGGCCCATATCCAGCGATATGCACTGAACGGTCGTTGAGGAGACACTTATTTAGTAGCTTTGTTCATCTGGGTAGTCAGTTGCTCAAAGTTGCACGTCTGTTCCCCGTGTACGTCTCTGCATCTGTCGTTCCGCCTCATCTATGGCACGTGGTGCGCCACTCACCTTAGCGCCAGTTTTTGATAGCACCATTCCACCATGCACAGTATACTTTAACCATGGCAGTAAGCGAACAGTTCCCAAACTTAGTCGTTTCGGAAATGATTCCACGCTTGGCCTGATAGCCAATGATCATGCCCTTTTTGACATTGGGTGAATCGGTTTGTTTCTGCATTACGACAACGACTGCACTGTTTTCCATGTCCCCTGACACGCTTTCCACTGCTGCTGGCCGGTGTGGCCGAGCGGTTCTAGGCGCTTCAGTCTGGAGCCGCGCGACCGCTACGTTCGCAGGTTCGAATTCTTACTCGGGCGTGGATGTGTGTGATGTCCTTAGGTTAGTTATGTTTGTGTAGTCCTAAGTTCTAGGGGACTGATTACCTAAGATGTTAAGTCCCATAGCGCTCAGACACATTTGAACCATTTTTTCCCCAGTGTTAGTGCTGCGAAGCGCCTTCTGTGAGTGGTTATTGAATATTACATCGAACTTAGGTGGTGGTCACGTTAATGTGACTGAACCATGTGTATTCAGATAACTGATCATCAGACTGTGTCCAATAAATATCCAGCAGCCTAAATTGGTTATCAATGTAGTGCGTTGGTTACAGAGATGTCAATAGTATTCAGACATGATTGACCAATTCTTTACATCGCACAAATCAGTCCAAGTTATAATGGCGCAGCCAACATCTGGCGTTTAATAGGAATTGTAGTTTTGCTTTCTGAATCAGAAGAATATGGACACTCTACAACTGTATCAGTGCTGTCAGCACATCTGCACAATCATGTTCATTTACTTTGAGGGCACTCTGAGTAATTGTAACTATCTTTTATTTTTTCAGTTATGAACGTGCTTTCATTGAAGCCTTAAGCAAACCGAGCCCACTTTATTTTGTAACTAACTGCACTACATGCTGCTAAGAAGAGAAAATAACCCACAATGGTGGAGAGTTTTTGTCATTTCTCCATTCTATTCTGATTGTCACCAGGGCAAAACACTGTCCCGGTGACGTTCACGAAACTACCAACACAACAATCAGAGCACCTCGAAACTCATTCTGCATGTCATTACCGCACGTAACAAAATTAAATTAGCGTCGTTAACTGAGTCATGTTCAGCCACTAGCAAGGAATTAATTACTGTAGCAGACTGTACTTGGAATTAAACTTGAATATTCTGATGGCCTAATCGCGTCGTTTTAGTGTGAAATCAACAGGGACTAAATTAAGAGAAAAAATCGCCAGTAGGAATACAGGGCGGTTTCAGGCGTAGATATCTACAGATTACTGATACGGACATCCGGTGTTGGGTTACACACTTGGGCACCTTGCTTCTCCCCCCTCCTCCCTTTCCCCTGGGGAACCACCGAGAATTTATCAAGGTCAGCCAGTGGAATCACGCAGGCAACTGTGCCATATAGGTAAGAAATGAGGGTCATTATACTTTCAGCTATCTAGTTTCAGCTACTTTTCAGGATCATCCAACAACCCATAGACCGCATCCGAAACACATACCCTTAATTCATCGTAAACAGATAAATTCTTAGGATGTTAGGTTACCGTATAACATAAGCAAATATTCTCGTACAAAAGCTTCGATTTCTACATATGCATTTACACACAGAAAACAGCCATTTCTTTATGTCTGTTTGCTGTAGTTTTAACAACATCCAGCTTAATTTTTAACTTATAATTTAAATATACATTGGAATCTTGTAATTCTTTCTCCACCCAGTAATCTGACAGGTACAAAGAAGGTATGTCGTCGAATTCCAATAAGTATTTACGTTTTTCCCCGTAAAATATCTGCTTTTTGGCTTTAACAATTAGTTCTGATCCTTCCAGGGAATCATCTAGCCGTCAGGATTCAGGGGATCTAATTTTATCTCTTGTCTCAACCATAATAATATCGTAATAACACCCCACATCTTTCTCACTGTACACCGCCACCACTTCTGCTTCACGTTCCTGTGGAATTTCCACTTGAAATTTTAAGTTTCAACTTTTGCAAACGAATTACTCTTAAATGTTGTTATTCTGTTGGTACATAATTAAAACCGAATGCAGGCAGAACGTAATTCATAAGCTTTTCTCGGTCCAGCAGCTGGTTTTTGGGTACTCTTATTATCGCAGTAGACAAACTGCAGAAAGTTGTTAAACACTACACAACAGTTGTTCGGTAAGTTATCAGTTAGCTGGCACCACATGGATGTGATTGGCACAGAGTATAGGGAGCACATTATAAAGACTGTTGGTTAGAATTTAAAACGCTTGAAGAGTTTTGCACAGTGTCAAACACATGATCCATTGTGTAGTTTTATATTATAGCCTCCAGTCTGATAATACCATGTTTTTTAGCCAACGAGGACGCAAAAGGTTCTCGTAGTCTCATTTCTGAACACTTTATAAAATCTGTAAGATGGTTATCGATCAATTTGTTGACACCTGGGCTTGTGATTGGATACATAAATTTATTATGTATCTTTACAACTAGGTCATCCGTGTTAAACAGTATATTCCAACAGCCTTATCGTTGTCTACAATCTTACTGACAGTCCCCTGGCAGTCTTCTCCC